>NC_087276.1:15912500-16537500 GCF_015220805.1 Pogoniulus pusillus | reverse complement strand
TCTGGGGAGGGTCCCATTGTAAGGAATTACATTAAATAATGCAATATAAAGCCAGCCTGGGTCAGATCCTGCATCTTGGCATCTTCTTGCAAGGGCTTCTCAGGCTAGAGTTGTCCTTGGTCCTTCCAGCCAGGGCCAATGCTTGTGTGGGGTGGGTGGATGCCAGCCACCAAAACTGAGCGGCCTGAGGGTCACTGTTGTAGGAGAAAGGGATCTGCAGGGGACAAAGGGGCACCCAAGGTCTGAATCACCCCCGGGGGGGGGCTTCTGTCTCTCCGTGGGTGATGGTGCTCAGCCCCCACACAGGAATTCCACAGCATGAGCTCCAGAGTGGGCACGGGATGAGGAAGATGGCATGAGCTCCAGGGTGGGCACGGGATGAGGATGATGGCATGAGCTCCAGGGTGGGCACGGGGTGAAGATGACGGCATGAGCTCCAGGGTGGGCGTGGAGTGAGGACGATGGCATGAGCTCCAGGGTGGCATGAAGTCCAAACTGATGGTGGGGCTGTCCCAGCTCAAGAGGAGCCATCGTGTCATACAAATGGAGCCGCCTCGCAGCGGAGATGCGATGCAGAAGCTGTTAGGGCAAGCGTGGTGGCTGAAGCAGGTAAATGATTAATGCTGGAGAAAGCCAGGCTGGCACCATGCCCGTCACTCACCGACAGGATAAGTTGATGTCAGGAGGGGAATTTTCACGTCTAAACCCCCCCCCGCCTCCTGCCTCTGCCTCCCCCCGCGGCGGCAGGGGGGCTGGAGCAAGGAGCCAGCCCCGAGTCAGGCACGCAGCACCCAGCCTCAAAACAGCCTGGCTCCGAGCACGTTCTCCTCCAGCCCAGCTGGTTGTGCTCCCAGCCTGCTCCGTCTGTGCGCATTAAAGCCTTTTCTGGGTCTGAACTGCTTTTGGCAAGCCAGGCTCCTGTTTGCCTAGACCTCTCCCCACCACCCTCCCCATGGTTGCCTTCCCCCCGAGCCGCTTCCCGTCTGGCTCCCGCTCCCCCTCCCCGGTCGAAGCCCTGCCAGGGACATGGCAAATCAGCGAGAAGCCTGCGGGGCAAATCGGTACAAATGAGACCAAGCAAGAGGGTGGGGAGGGACAGCGAAGGGGGGAGGAATGACTCCTGGGTTGGTGCTTCTGTTCCCGAGTTTGATGTTTCCTGCAAACAAGCCTGTAAACG
This sequence comes from Pogoniulus pusillus, assembly GCF_015220805.1. Classification (NCBI taxonomy): domain Eukaryota; kingdom Metazoa; phylum Chordata; class Aves; order Piciformes; family Lybiidae; genus Pogoniulus; species Pogoniulus pusillus. The sequence goes on along the minus strand of NC_087276.1, from coordinate 16,536,323 downwards.
CTCAGGAGCGGTGCTGGCAGTCACCTGCCCCCCTGCCTCCGAGAGGTTTGGGAACGCTGGGTCCCAGCCGGGGGGGGGCAGCCCTCGTCCCACTCCCCGAGGCTCCCCGCAGGGACAGAACAGAGGCCAAGCTGTAAGTCCTGACATTTCAATCTGTTTTGGGGCTGGATGGGGTGGGCAAGGGGTGGGTGGCATTGGGGGTGGCCGAGGGTCTCTGCGGCTCCAGGCTGAGGAACAAAAACCCACCAAGGGAACCTTCCCCTGGCTAAACGCTGCCTTCTCCTGGCACTGGTGCACTCTTCCACACTAAGAAGTCCCTTCGCACCTGGTGCTGTGCCACAGGCAGGGGCTTGGCAAGGGAACAGGAGCCAGGCCCAGTCAAGAGATGTGCAACCTGGGGGAACTGGCAGCAGAACTGCTGGGTGCAGGCTCCTAGAATCATCTGGGTTGGCAAAGCCCTCTAAGACCACCGAGTCCAACCATCAACCCAACACGTCCCCAGCCACCAAACCACCTCCCCAAGTGCCATGGCTACACCCTCCTGGCACCCCTCCAGGGACAGGGACTCTGCCACGTCCCTAGGCAACCTATTTCCAAGTGATGCTTTTTGATCCACCTTACCCAGCTCTTCCCAAGCCTCTTAACTCTCCTCATTAGAGGCACCGGGGAGGTCATACGGGGCCCTTCTGCTCGGGCGGCTCTCCTAATCACATCTCACCGCTTTCACCAGGGCTTTGCTCTGACAACAGCAAGTTTGTGGCAGATGTGGGAACAGTTTCCCCCGTGCCAGGGTCTGACTTTTCTCCCCGCCTGATGCATTGGGCACGGGTTAATGTTAACATCCTTCCCTCTCCGTGTTCACAGTCACCCAGAAAAGAGATGGTTTCCTGCAGGCTTGGAGGCGGGAAAGCATTTGCAGTTGTGAAGAAGAAATGTAAATGGAAGGCAAGGGGGAAATGGAAGCAGTGAGGAAACATTAGCTACGTGAGGTCTTTTTTTGTTTGTTTTCCTTCCCTCTAAATCCTTCTCGATAGAAGCGAAACCCCAGCTGAGCTGCTGGGTTGTTGGATGTGGTTAATGGTCTGGATGAGGAGCAGAGGATGTGTGCTTACAGGAATGCGGGTGATCAAACCGAGAGGGGAGGGAGCAAGGAACTGTTGGAAGCACTCAGAGCCTTCTCCCAAATCAAAGGGCAAGGAAATCCACTTGGCAAGCCTCAGATGTCTGTCGTGGTGGTGGCAAACCTTGGGAGTGGGACGGAGAGAGGTTTGGAGCACCTGCCAGGTGCTGCATGGGGTGGTCTCGTCCTCTTCAGGGAGGATTCGGGTTAGGGTTAGGGTTCCCCTCTATGGAAACCGGGATGGGAAGTTGTGGGTGTGTCATGTCCCATTCCTCTGGGTCTCCTCCCCCTCTTCCTCTTCCACCCCCAGGCATTTCGCAGCCCTGCCTGACCCTGAGGCAGTTTAGTAAGGACGCAGGTTTGACGCGGGGGAGGCAGAAAGTCACCCCCTTTGCTGTGCAAGCACCCCAGGAGCTTTCACAGCGGCTGCTCCGGATGTCTCTGCCCTGGAAGCCTCTGGTGGCTCCGGTGCCAGGCAGCCCAGGGCCAGCAGCAGGGTGGCAGCACAGCAGCCATTTGGCGTGGCACAGCAGGGGTTAACAGGCTGCCTCCCTGCTTCACCAGATAACAACTAACAACGTCCCCGTGGGGAGAGTCCCGGTGGCTTTGCCTCAGGCCCTTATTCCTCCTCTCGATCATTCCTTGGCCAGTAGAGCCCCCACTGCCTGATTTGGTAGCCCAGTGCTGCCTGCCCACTCCACACCTCACCTCTGCCTTCAGCCGCAGCTCCTGTCCCTCTGCTGCACAAAACCGGAGAATCACCTGCTTGGAAAAGACCTTAAGATGCTCCCTCCCTGGAGGTGTGCAAGGCCAGGTCGGATAGGGTCTCGAGCAACCTGGTCTAGTGGCAGGTGTTGCTGCCCGTGGCAGGGGGCTTGGAACTGGATGATCTGGAAGGTCCTTCCAACCCAACCCATTCCATGAGCTATGATCAGGTGAAACCACAGCCTAACATCTCCCTGTCCTTGGCAGCCCACACGGGGGCTGTGGCTGGACATTAGGAAAAACTTCTTCACTGGAAGGGTCATCAGGTGCTGGAACAGACTGGACAGGCAAGTGGTGGAGTCACCTCGCTGGAGGCAGATGAGGTGCTGAGGGGATGTGGTCTAATAGAATCATGGAGTTGTTTGGATTGGAAAAACTCCCCAAGCTCATCCAGTCTGGCCAGCAACCCAACATCAACGTGGCCATCAAACCCTGGCCCCAAGTGCCATGGCCACACCTTTCTGGAACACCTCCAGGGATTGGGACTCCACCACCTTCTTGGGCAGCCTGGGCCAGTCCCTGACCACTCCTGAAGCAAAGAAATTTTTCCTTCTCTTCCAACCTAACCCTCTCCTGGCACAATTTCAGGCCACTGACTCTCCTTCTGTCTCCGTCCCCAGTCTCCTCCCAGGGCTGTGCCCCTCCTGCTTCCCTCCTCTCTGCTGGGATCCTGTTATACTCCTGGAAAAATCAGTTTCCTCTGTGCAGATTCTCTGGGTCTTGCTGCCTGCTGGCCCCAAGCCAGGATGGTTCCTGGTTTAGCTTCTGCACCTGCTCCATCTCACCCATCTCTCCCACTCTGCAATGTCCCCACTGCTCCCAAACTCTGCCACCCAGCAGAAAGCCGTCTCCCAGTTCAGCTTGCATCCAGCAGCTGCTGCTGGTCCCTGAAACCAAATCTGTGTCTTGGGGTGTGGGGAAGTCTGCCTGCAGAGGGGCTGCAAGGAGGAGTGCTTGGGATCCCACGAAGCCAGCCTGCTCCTGGGGCAGCGTTGGAGCTCACTCAAGGCATGGTCTCATGCTTATGAGATGATCTTAGCCTTAAGACATCCCTCAGGGAATCCTCCTCCCAGGTAGCAGCTTGTGCCCACTGAAGAAGAGGGAGAAGCAGGGGAGATTGTTAAGAGATCCCTTAGGGGAGGTTCCTAAGAGATCTCTGAGGGATCTAAGATGGTATCATCTCTAAGAGATCCCTCAGAGATCCCTTAGAGGAGGTTCCTGAGAGATCCCTGAGGATTTGCAGGGACACCTCCCACTTGAACAGGTCATTCAAGGCCTGATCCCAAATGAGGGTTGGGTGGTGCCACCCATAGAGCTTTGCCTGGGAAGCCCCCAGGAATGCTGACCCACCTCGAAGAAGTCCCACAGGGGTCAGCTGTGGGTCAGTCAAGTAATCTCTTGGGCACTGCTCTCTCCCTCCCATGCTCTGCTGAGGTCCCTCCAGGGACGTGGTGGCCCCTGGCATGAGGTGATCTGTGTCTCAGACCCATCAGGGCCAGCCTCATCTCAGTCTGGGAAGACTCCTTAAGGTCCTATCCAGCCTCATGAATGGTGAGAAGGTGTCAGTCCCTGACCACTCCTGCAGCAAAGACATCTTCCCTCACCTCCAATCTAACTCTTTCCTGCTCATGCAGAAGTAGAGGAGGGTTGGGCTGCAAGAGTGGTGGTGGGCAGGCAGAGGAGGAGTGGAGGCTCTGTGCCCTTGTCCTCAAAGGACAATGATGGATTTGGCCTGGAATAAAGTGAATTTCCTAGGGACCCATGCTCCTGATGGGGTGGAGAAGGTGACCTGATGTCTGTCAGCAAGGACTTTCACAGGGCTTGTTCTGTGGTGATAGGAGAAGGATTTTGGGAACCATCACAGAGCTGAGCCCCACACTGCCATGCTGCCTGTGTGCTGTAGCACACAGGAGGGGACAGGCCCAGGTGACCAGCAGTGAAGGGCTTCTGAGAGTCACAGGATCAGAGAATGGTAGGGTTGGAAGTGACCTCTGGAGATCATCATCCAACACCCACCCTGCCAAAGCAGGGTCACCTAGGACAGGTCACACAGGAACACATCCAGGTGGCTATTGAAAGCCTCCAGAGGAGACTCCACCTCCAGCCTGCTCCAGCCTGCCTCAGCACCCTCACACGAAAGGATTTTCTCCTCCTGTTGAGGTGGAGCCTCCTGGGTTCCAGTTCATGTCCATTGCTCTTTGTCCTATCACAGGACACCATCGAAAAGAGATTATCACCATCCCCAGAGGTCTGCCAGGCTGAGAGGGCACCTCCCAGGGAAGTGGTCACAGGTAGCGTGATGCCATCCTGGGTTGCCAGAGCAGCAAGTGAAAGAGAAACTTGTAAGTGGGGAAAGAAGGCTCAGAAGGGATACAGGAGCTGAAAGAAGTTCTGGGTGTTTGCCCTGTGCAGCATTTCATGCCCAGCACAAAGGTAGCTACATCAAGCACCCTTCCAGCTCCTGGCCAGGGGAAAGCTAAGGACGTGGCCCTCCAGGAGCCCTGCACATCACGGGTGTGACACAGCCGGTGGAGGAGAGCTGGGCCATGCCTTCCTATTCCAGCCGCACGCACTTCTTAAGCCCCTCCCCAGCTCTCTCCAGATGTTCTCCTTCCTCCCCTGCTCACCATGCCAGCCTTGGACACCCATCTCCTGACACGTTTGGGTGCCAGTTGAGCCTCCTGGCTTGCACACAGCCACCTTCTCCTCTACCCAGCTGCACGTTCTCTTTTGGAGACTGACGTTGTCTTCACAGATTTGGAGCTGTGTTTGTCATTGAGCCACTGACTCCACAGCTGGCAGCCTCTGGTCTCCTGGGGCTCCATTAGCAGGTTTCTAGCACTTCTGTGGAGGAGGAGAAAGACACAGGAATCTCCTGTGGTGGGACCTAGGCACAAGCTTGTGCAGGTGGCTGATATAATGTGGAGAGACAGTCTTACATCTCCTCCCCAGGACCTGCCTCTTCCCCTGAAGGGCTTGCGGCAGGAAGGGCTGTGGGAGGAAAGCCTTTTGCGGTGGAGGACCTTGGCATCTCTGCAGAGTAGCCTGGAGGCTGTGATGGCCTGATCTCATCTCTCAAGGAGCCTGCAAGTTGTGTTGTGTGTGTCAGAGGCAGAAGACAACGACTGTGACCCACTGTCACTTGGTTCAACGCCTGCCACCCTGTGTGGTTTTCATAGGATCCCAGGCTTGCCCTGGGGACTCCTCAGGCTAGCTGAGATTCGGGGCCAGACAGCTGCTTTTTGGGGTGGAGGCTAGAGGCAGAGGAGCTCGGGAGAGGTCAGAGACTTAGAAGCACCTCTTGAACAAGTGCACATGGGAGGATGTTTTGACCCCAAGTTAGTGGAGCCCTGTATGTGCACAGGTGCTGTGGCTCCAGCACACAGCAGGGGCTACACTCAGTGTCTGGCCTAAAGGCCACTCCAAGGCTGGGCAGGAGATCCCTGACAACCTGCTCTTTAAAAGGCTCATGAAGATGGAGTCACCTCAGGTCTGGTGTTTGGTGAGGGCTAAAGACTGGCTTTGGGTCTGCAGGTGGCCTTCCTGAAAGGCTGCCTGAGAAAGGAATGTGAGTTTTCCCAGACAGGAACTGCAGAGCCTTCCAAAGGCTGGAAAGATAAAAATTAGGAATTTAGATGCTCTCAGATTTGGCTGGACCGTGACTCTGACTTTAGCTTCCCCCCCAGGATGTGAAACACAGAGTTTGGTGACCTCATGCATGAAGACAAGTGATGAGGAACCCCCTAAGCAGCAGAGCCACACTGAGCTACAGGACATGGGTCACAGCCTCTGGGTCTCAGACACAAAGGTGTGGTGGGTGGGCAGGTGTTGAAGGATTGGCAGTTTGGGGCAGATGGGAAACCCCAGGCCTTTCTGGAGACATTCTGTGGCTGTGAGGAGAGATTTTGGTGGAACAATTGAGACCAAGCCAGAAGAAAGAGCAGCTTGAGCTGGGAACAGCTTCAAAGTCACTGTGCCCAGTTCTGGGCTGCTCAGCTCAAGAAGGACAAAGAACTGCTGGAGAGAGTCCAGCACAGGGCCACTGAGGTGCTGAGGGCACTGGGACAGCTCTCACCTGAGGAGAGGCTGAGGGAGCTGGGGTTGGGCAGCCTGGAGAAGAGGAGGCTGAGGGAGGTCTCCTGTGAATGCTGACAAATATCTAAGGGATGGGTGTCAGGAGGATGGGGCCAGACCATTCTCAGTGCTCCCCAGTGACAGGGCAAGGGGCAATGAGCACACTCTTGACCATAGGAAGTTCCATCTGAATACGAAGAGGAACTTCTGTGCTGTGAGGGTGACAGAGCCTTGGAGCAGGCTGCCCAGAGAGGTTGTGGAGTCTCCTCTGGAGATTTCCAAGGCTCACCTGTGTGAGCTGCCCTGCTCTGTGTGCCCCTGCTCTGGCAGGGGGGTTGGGCTGGATAATGCCCAGAGCTCTCTTCCAATCCCTACCATTCTGCAATCACAGAATCACAGAATGCATCAGCTTGGAAGGGACCCTCCAAGGTCATCCTGTCCAAGCTCCCTGCAGTCAGCAGGGACACCTCCAACTAGAGCAGGCTGCCCAGGGCCAGAGCAAGTTCGACCTCGAATGTCTGCAGGGATGGGGCCTCGGCCAGATCTCTGGGCAACTTCACCTAGGTACCCCCAAAGACGAAGGGACAGGATGGTTTCCAAGCCCCTCGACAGAAGCAGCTCAGCCCGCAGCCGCCGCCGAGGGCGGGCTCAGGAGGTGCAGGGCTCCCGGTCCCCACCAGCCAAGCTCCCCTCCTCTTGCCGTGTGCCTGCTGCTTCGCCATGGCCAATTGCCCTCGTCCAGCCTCCGATAAACGCTTTAAAAGCTCCAGCCGCACAACCCGGGGCTAGGAGAACACGAAGGGCCCCGATCTCCGCTAATAGCCGCCGGCCCCCGCGGCGGAGCGGCGCACAGAGGGAAGCGGCTCGCATCGATCCGCGGCTCCCGCTGCCAGCCGCTCCCCTGCCCTCGCCGGCCGCGGCCGCGGGGAAAACCCGTCCGGAAGCACCGCAGCGGGCGAGTCGCGGTGCTGGCAGGGAGGGGATGGTTAGTGTGAGATCCCAGAGCAAAGCCACCCTCTGCCTGCTCCCCGCTGCGCCGCTCCGGCCACCATGGGCCCGGGGATTCGCAGATTGCATCGGGTTGGAGGGGACTCTCCATCTTGTCCAACTCCCCTGCAGGCAGCAGGGACACCTCCAATTAGATCGGGCTGCCCAGGGACACATCCAGACTGACCGTGAACATGTCCAGAGATGGGGCCTCAGCCACCTCCCTGGGCAGCCTGTGCCAGTCTCTCCCCATCCTCACTGTGCAGAGCTTCCTCCTGGTGTCCAACCAGTTCTCTGCAGGGAAACTCCGGGCAGGCTGGGGAGGGACTGCTCAGAAGGGCCTGAGAGGATAGGACAAGAGGCAGTGGTTTGGAGCTGGAGCAGGGCAGTTAGGTTGGACACCAGATCCTCAGGTCCCAGCAGACCATGCCAGTTGTCCCAGCATTGCTATTTGTTGTCAGAAGTTGCCACCTGAAGAGGACCTCCAGGCAGTATCTGCAGGCCCTTCTGAACAGTCCCTCCCCAGCCTGCCAGGGACCATACTGGTGTGATGCTCTTGGGGTTCTACAAAAGGACACAGGATAAGTTTGTGGAGGCAGAGCTTCTCCCGTGGGGACACACAGTGCAGAACTGTCTTTGAACCAGGCTGCTGCACTCAAGCAGTTATCTCTCCCCTCATGGTGGGTGTGGATACACTGGCACATGGGTGGAGAGGGCTGCAGCACTGATCTGTACTGGTACAGGAAACCCACCAGATCCAGCCTTTTCCTGCAAACAGCTGGCACACACCAGGACACTCAGGAAAAGGCAAGAGGTCTGGAAGGATTTGGCTTTATGGAATCATAGAATGGGACCTCGAAAGATCGTCTGGTCCAGCCCCCCTGCCAGAGCAGGATCACACAGGAACACATCCAGATGGTTCTTGAGTATCTCCAGAGAAGGAGACTCCACAGCCTACCTGTGCAGCCTGTTCCAGAGCTCTGTCACCCTCATGGTGAAAAAATTCCTTCTCAGGTTCACATGGAACCTCCTATGCCATGTCCAGCTACAGCCTGGAAAGGAGAAAGGGAGGCAGAGGTGCGATGGTGGAACACACAGCAGGGCAGTGGACAGGGCCCATGGTCATTGCTTCCTCCAGCCAAAGAGTTTTGGGCATCAGATGAAACTTGTGGGGACCAAGAAAGTTGGGAAGCTGAAGAGTGAAGCTGTGTGTGTCGTGCTGGGAACTCCCTGATGCAGGATGCTTTAGGGACTGAATGCTTCCAGAGCTTCAGCCTGACAGTGGGGGGGATGCCATCATGTGCTGCAGGCAGTGGCATCCAGTCTGCTGCAGGGCTGTGCTGTGGAGGCTGAGGGGTGGGAACTGGAGTGCCACCATAGATGTTCACCCTATGTCTTGGGCATCTGCTTTTGGCTGTTAGTGCAGCCATGAGCTAGACAGTTTTGAGGTCACAGAATCACAGCACCGTAGAACTGCTGAGGTTGGAAGAGACCTTTGAGATCACCAAGTCCAACCACACTCACAGAGCTCACAATCCCAGCAGCCATTGCCACCATGTTCCTCAGCACCACATCCAGGTGGCTTTAACCCCTCCAGGGATGGAGTCTGCACCACCTTCCCTGGGACAGTGCCTGAGAACCCTTCCTGGGAAGACATTTTTCCTAATACCCAACCTGAGCCTCCCCTGGCACAACCTCAGATGATCCAGCCCAGCTGCCCTGATGATTGTGTGCACTTCCCTGCATCCCTGTGTCCAGAGCCCAGGCTGGAGTTGGGCTGGAGTTAGCAGAGTGGAGCATCAGGAACTGCAGATCTCATTCCTGGGCATCTCTCCCTTCTTCTTTCTCTTTGTCTCTCCCTCTTCTCGCCTTGCTTCTTGGCTCCCTCCATCTGAGCGGTGCCCTCCCCTCGGCGATCCCAGCGAGGGGAGCAGGGATGCTGCAATTCCCAGGCACAGGTGCTCGGTCCCCGCCGCGCGCTGCCCCCAGGCACGGCCCCCACTGCCGCAGCTGACAGCCCACTGGAAATAATGTGTTGTGGCAGGGAGAGACTCAGCAGACCACGAAGATCTGCTGGTGCGGGAACTGCTCAGCAACCAGGAGCCCCAGCGCCTGGCTCCCGGCTCCGCAGGGCCTGAGCCGGCTCGGGGGATGCCTCTGCTCCGCCAGAGCCAGCCTGGTTCACACGCCAGGCACTCTTCCACCTTCTCATAGGATCATGGAATTCTTTGAGGTGGAAAAGGCCTCTGAGATCATCCAGTCCAGCTAGCATCCCAGCACCACCATGGCCCCCAAACCCTGGCCCCCAGTGCCATGAGCACACCTTTCTGAAACACCCCCAGGGATGGGGACTCCACCACCAACCTGCGCAGCCTGTGCCAGTCCCTGAACACTTCTGTAGCAAAGAAATTTTTCCTTCTCTCCAACCTAACCTTCTCCTGGCATAATTTCAGGACTGTTCCTCTCCTCCTGAGATAAGGGAGCAGAGCCCAAGCCCTCCAACCTCCTCTCAGGGAGCTGTAGAGAGCAATGAGTTCTCTCCTCAGCCTCCTCTTCTCCAAGCTCAACACCCCCAGCTCCCTCAGCTGCTCCTCCCCAGCCCTGTTCTCCAGACACCCTCTTCTCCAGACCCTTCCCTAGCCCTGTTGCCCTTTTCTGGACCTGCTCCAGCCTCTCAATGTCCTCCTGGGAGAGATGGGCCCAGAACGGAACCCAGGATTCAAGCTGTGCCCTCACCAGTACCCAGCACAGAGGCACAATCCCTGCCCTGCTCCTTCTGGCGACTCCATTGTTGATCCAGGCTAGGATGCTGGTGGCCTTTTTGGCCACTTGAGCACACTGCTGGCTCATGTTCAGAGAGCTGTCTACCAGCACCCCCAGGTCTTTTTCTGTTGGGCAACTTTTCACCTTTTTCCTCCTTGCTCTTGCTTCTTCTCCTGCCTTGTAGCTTTAAGGAGGTGGAAGCAGCCAAGCTGCCTGTCCCCATGTGGGATATCTTCCTGCTGTCCTCTGCACCACCAGGCACAGGAGGGGAACAAAGGGCTTTGGTTGGAGGAGGAGGATCAGGTGTACAGGAATGGAACAACCAGTTCTAGTCTCCCAGCAAAGATTTAATCTGCCTCTGGCATATAAACAGCAAATGTTTGTTCAGCTGACCTGAGAGTGCATCACAGCGGGGCTGAGGTGCCCAGCTCCCTGCTCCTGGTTCCTTGCCCTTCAGCAGGGTGGGTGCAGGGGGAGACGGAGCAGGGCCAGAGCACAGCTACGTCCAGGATGCTGGGGGCAGATCCGTCTTGGTGGCTGGAGCCAGGGAACAATACTTGGAGGGATCACATCCTGTAGGGCTGCTCTTGGAGCCAGACAGTGATGCCTGCATGGACCCCATCCTGCAAAGCTGCTGCATCCCTTCTGCTGCCTCGAGCATCACAGCGGGTGGCAGAGCTCTGGCAAGCATGATGTATGCAAAGGGCTCAAGGGCTCAAGGACAAGCCTGTTCCTCTGGGCAGGTGGTCAGGCTGTCCATTGCTGTGGTGAACCTGCATGAAGGAGGCCCCAGGCTGAGCCTGAGCATCCCTTCCTCTCTGTTGGGAGAAACCAGTCTTGACTGGCGGAGGGCAGGTCTGCACTTCTGGAGCTCTTCCCCCATAGGGGTAGCTCTCCAGCCCATCTTTGTGTCCTCCTTGCACCATGACCGCACATCCATGTGCAGGCCTGCAGGTGCCTGCCTCCAGCCCAGCTCTGGTGCACAAGCTTTGGAACACCTTGGTTGGCCCCAGTGCTGTGGCAATCCAGGAGATGCCAACAAAGCTCACAGGTCCATGCCTAGCACAGCACAGGGAGCTGCAGGCAGGTTTTGCTTTGCTTCCCTGCCCTCACCAGGGAAATCGTCCCCAGGCTGGGGCTGAGGCTGCTCCAGTTCTGGTTGCTTGAACACTTCAATGTCAGCTCAGGGTGGTTTGGTTCCAGTGTCTTTAAGTGTCCTCCTTTTCTTCTGGGATTTGACAGAGGAGAGTTAATAATGGGACCAGCCTGTGTGGGCACACCAGTAGGGTTTGGGCAAAAATTCCTTCTCTGGTCTTGATTAAATCTCAAACACAGAAGCTCCAGACCAAGGTCCCAGCAATCCTGCTCCCTGGGACTCACAGGTAGAGTCATGCCCCCAGGGAGCTGCAGGCACAGCTCACCAGCTCTACATGGTCCTTCTTTCAGGGCAAACAGTGACTCCCAGAGAAGGGTGAGAAGATTCCTGCACTGTGCCTCTCCCTTCCCACAAGGAACCATCTCCAGGCACCCACCACCATGTCCAAGGACGATGTGGGCTGCAAGCTGACCTCAGTCTACAAGCACAAGGAGAGGAAGCCGAAGAAGCCTCACTACATCCCAAGGCCATGGGGCAAGCCATACAACTACAAATGCTTCCAGTGCCCCTTCACCTGCATGGAGAAGTCTCACCTCTACAACCACATGAAGTACAGCCTGTGCAAGAACTCCCTCTCCCTTCTCATCGAGTCCGACTGGCCCTACAAGAAGGGGAACCTTCTCCACCCGGAGCTGCGGCTGCTGCACGCCGCCGAGGGCTCACGGCTGCGCGGGCAGCGCGACCAGCAGGACGCCTGCGACTCCGCTGCCACCCTGACAGCGGCGGCTAGGACCAAGCAGGCCTCCAGCAGGGACAGCCACGAGGACAAGTTGATGTCCGGGGTGGAGATCCTGCCAGCTGAAGGGGCTGGTGAAGAAGGTGCCCCGTTCCAAGAAGAGGAGGAGGATGTTGCTGGCTTGCTGGGGGAGATGGACACGGGGGAGAAGAAGGAGAAGAGCGAAGGGGCAGGGTGCCAGGGTGACCCAGCTGAGCCAGAAGTGAACGCTTTGGTCTTTGGTTTCAAGAACAAGAGGGACAAGCCTTGCAAGGAAGTGGAGCCTGACTTCATCATCACCGATGTCTTCTCCCTCAAGAACCACGTCCTGAAAAGCAGGGAAACAGCCTCCCCAGACCTAGACGCCAAGCCAAAGCATTGCAAAGTGCCAAAGAAATGCCTGGCCAGCAGTGGCATCCTGATGGAGCAGTGGAAGCTGGTGGCAAACGGGCAAAGAAGGAACACACCTGAGGTCTCCCCTCCTTGTACTGACAGCAACATCATCCCGTGCTACCCTCCTCCAGCCTACAGCGACTACCATGAACCTCAGGGCCTCAACCTCTCACTCCTGGGTATTAACTACCCACTAAACCCCAGTCTCTTCTCCTACCTGAGCCCCACTATGGCCAACAGCACCATGACACACCCACATCTGGCTCAGCTGCCCTTCCTGGCCTCCACAGCCCAACTGATGCAACCCCACACCTCCCAATTCCAGCCTCTGCAGAGCCCCGAGCGCTCAGCCTTCCTTCCCCGCTTCTACTACCCCTTGCTCTTCGAGCACAGCTTCGGCTCCACAGAAAGCAAGATGCCCCCCAGCAAGCCAGAAGCCCAGCAACTGCTGGGCTCTGTCATGCCCACACTGCCCCAAGCCAAAGCTGCCAGCGAGCCCAGCAGGCCAGGGCTGCTGAAGGTCCCTGTTCTGAAGACAGGCTTTCCTTGGCCCAAAGGTGTCAGAGAGGAGCCAGTCTCTGAGCTCAGCCACCCTGCCATGCTGGGCCAAGAAGAAGAGGAGAAATGGCTGTCCCAGGAGAAGGAGGGCAACTCAGCTTTGGGCCTCAACAACCTATGCAAAAAGCCAGTCACTGACACCTACCAGAGCATGGTGAGGGTGAAGGATGCAGCTTTTGCCTCTGGCAGCGTCCAGAAGACAGAGTTACCAGTGGTAACTTGCCTGGAGACCAGCAGCCCCCCAGGGAGCTCTCTGAAGAGGAAGCTGCCAGCCAGTGGGTTGGATTTGATAGGACCAGAAAGGCTGATGCCTGGAAAACTCAGCTACCAGAGCAGGTAAGGTGCATGGCATCTCTGCCTCCTCCTCACATCTACTTGACCCTCAACATCATCTTCATACCCCAGGGTAATACTGATCCCCCCTACCTAGTGTCTCCAAATGAGTCTCCAAGTGCTGAGCATGCTCCATACCAATGCCCACCAGGAACAGAGGATGCAAATAGCCTTCAGGTGCATCTCAGCACCTGGGCTGTGCCACCACTTGCTGTCCCCCTGGTTTACACAGAGGTAGAAGCGATGTGGTGTGGCCCTGCACTCACCAGGTGCCAGGAGCTCTCCTGCTGGGTCTGCAGCCACCCCAGGGTTGCTGGAACAGTCAGTGCCTATTTTTAAATAGACACATTTGCATTCCTTGGATTTGCCTTCTGGTTCCAAAGCCCAGAGGAAGGGTCACACTGCCAAACATTTCCTTTTACCTGGGGCTAGAAATGTGCACAGCTCCTTGGAAGGAAATTTCAGTTCCTCCCCTGCTTCTGCAAGTCCAGCTGTGGCTCCAGGAAAAATGTCACTGTAAATCCCACTGCTTTTTTAGCACCTGGAGGAGTTTTCTCTGGAGAAGCTCTCCATGGTTTGCTATTGCCACCTGCCTCTTCCCTGCTTTCGGGCTGGCTGGAGATGTCCCCTCTATTTGGGCCTTCAGGACTGTGGGATTCACAGATACATAGAACCACCAAATGGGTTTTAAGGGACCTTGAGGATCATCCAGTTCCAACCCTCCTGCCATGGGCAGGAACACCTTCCTCCAGACCAGGCTGCTCAAGGCCTCAGCCAGCCTGGCCTTGAACACCTCCAAGGAGCAGGCATCTATGACCTCTTTGGGCAACCTGGATGATCATTTCCATCAATGTCCTCCTGCACTTCAAGAAGAAGGAGAATCCAGGTTTGGCTGGCTGAGGTGGGGTCACTCATCAGCACCATCTCCCCAGAGTGGTCCCTCTCTTTGTTGGTTGGTGTCAAGAAATAGCCTGTGCCAGGTCCATCCACCTCCTGGGAGATCAGTGCCAGGAGCAGGTCCAGCAAGGGCTCCACATGCTCAGTCCAAGGCCCTTCCTGGAAAGGTCTCTCGATGGCAGCTGCCAGTGGAGGAACCCTGGCTGAATGTAGACATAGAATCATAGAATCAACCGTGTTGGACGAGACCTCCAAGATCATCCAGCCCAACCTATCACCCAGCCCTGTCCAACCAACTAGACCATAGCACTAAGTGCCTCATCCTACGTCCAGGGACTTTCCCGACTGATTGTATCCACTTCTTCCCTGCAGTGGCTCAAGAGCCAACCCGGGCCACATCCCCAAGGTCCTGGACCACTGGCACACAGAGGTCCCCACGGGCCAGCCTGAGGAACCAGAGAGGAGCAATGACCCTGACACTCTTCCCCCTGCGGGTGCTGGGCTGGACCACAGCCTCTGCAAGCAGGGCAAACCCCAAGAGACTTCTGCCACCCTGGCAGACCCTGAGGCCACGACCGTGCTCATCGGGGACCTGTCCAAAACCTTAGAGGAGTACCAAGAGGTGGAGAAGAAACTTTCTGATCTGGCCAAGGAGGACACCCCTGGGCAGAAGGAGCTGAGGGACCAGCTGGTCAAAATCCGCAGGGAGCTCTACCACATCCACCAGGCGCTGGAGAAAGCCACCAAACCCCACGAGGGGCCCCTGGACCTCTCGGTCAAGAGATCCTCCGACGGTCCGGAGAAGGTCCAGCAGCCCAAGAAGGAGCCCTGCAGCCTGAGCCTGGCAAGCGAGAAGCTGCCCGGCAAAGAGGCGGGGGCCCTGGACAGCTGCGCGGCCGCCGGGGCCGGGGCCGGGGCCGGGGCCGGGGAGGGGCTGCCCGGCTGCCTGCTGGAGGCCGAGAACAAGACCATCGACCTGCTGATCAAGATGAGCCGCTCCGAGAGCCTGCGGGCCGCCCCCGGCCAGTCGCCCCTGGGCACGGCGCTCATCAAGGCCGAGGTGCTGCCGCTGGCCGTGCCCCTGGAGCTGCGGCACGCCATGGAGCCCTACTACAGCCGCACCACCAAGTGCGAGGCGGACTCCAGCGTCCTGCTCTGCTCCGACGGCCGCTCCAGCGCCGGCCAGGGCCCGCCGCTGCCGCTGGGCGCCGAGGAGGGGCCGCTGGGCTGCCGCCCGCTGCAGCGCTCCCTGTCCTGCGGGCTGCCCGGCGACACGGACGCCGCCTGCCTCCACAGCCCCCTGCATGCAGACCCCTGAAGCCCACCGCACTCCGGAGCTCCTGCTCTCACTGCGCACCTCATGCTTCGCCTTCCTCCCGCCCCGACGCTCCTCTCCCAACCTCCCCCACGGGTGGAAGCTCAACCGCCGCCTGCCCGGGGCGACGCGGGGTCTGGGCGAGCCCTCCCCAGCTGGCGGCACACGGTGTGGAAACCCGGTCCCTCTCCTGCCCCACCCTCGGAGGGTGCTCCCGGGCTCCGCATGCCCCGCAGCCTCGGCTCCCCGCTCCCGGGGCCGCCCTCCGCAGGGAAGCGCAGCGCCTAAAGGCAGCAAAGCTGGCAGCAGAAGGCTCGTCCAGCCCTCTCCTCAGAGGCACTCAGGGACTTTTGCCACCCAGCTCCCACCGTCTGTGGGCAGGAGAGGGACCACTTAGAGGGTATCTGCAAGGGCAAGCCTCAGCCCGGCCGTGGTGGTGCTCAAACAGGCTGTGGCTGTGCCCTTGTACCGAGCAAAGAGGCAGTGGCTTCTGCCCACGGCAGCTTGAGGGTCACAACAGGGAGTTGGGAGCGTGGTTGGGCCCACCCTGAGGACAAGCACTTGCTGGGCTGTGGTGACAAGAACAACCTCCCAGCCACAGCGACAAGGTGACACAGGAACTCACCTTGCCACATCTTCACACCTGCATCCTGAGCTGTCCTGCTGGGCTGTGGTGACTTGTTCCTGCCCAGCCATCCTCCAGTGTCTGGCTGCTTTCGCCTGTGCACTGAAAGGACCTTCTCCCCCTCTCCCAACACGGATGCAATGCACATGCCTCACCAAGGCCCCTCTCCTGCAGAGTACAGGTCCCATCAGCTCCTGCCCACTAGTCCTAGCCGCCAAAATGGTGACACGTGGGACCATGAAACGGTGAGATGCTGCTGGCACAAACCCCACTGCTCACCCATTGCTCGAGGGGCAAAGACCTTGTGAAGGTATGAAGTTGGCCTGTTCCAAGCTGGGACAATACTGAGTGGCCACCCCTCAGCCAGAGCACTGGAGACCAAACCACTCAAGTCTGCTTCTTGTGCCCACAAAGCCACCTTCTCCCTGTGCTCTTGCCTCTGCTGGGCAGGCTGGTACCCAGCACAGGGCAGTCACAGCTCCCTGTCCTCTGCCACCCTGCTGAGCAGCATCTGCTCTGGCTCAGGATGTCCCCATGCTTGGGCCAGGGTTTCTTGGATTCCCTGCTGCTATGGCAGGTACAATGTGCCCTGCTCAGCTTGGAAAAGTCAGGGAAGCTTCCCACTCCCATCCACACTACCTGGGCAGGAGGTTAGCAGGGAGTCTCCTGTTAGCAACGATCTGACCTGAGAGCTTGGACATTGCAAGGAGAGGAGCTGGGATGGAGGGCAAGAGGGCAGGACAAAGACAAAGACAAGTAAAGACACTAACAGGGGACCTACACAGCACAGTGAGGGAGCTTTAATGCTGGCTCCTCTCTGGGCACAAAGTGGACTGCAGTGGGATTTGGGATTCCTAAGGGCTTTGACAGACACAGTCAAGAGCAAGAGTTGACTCTTCTCACGTGGTTGCTCTCTGATCAAAGCTCTCACTTCAAGAGAGGGATTTATTCCTCACTCCAGGACTTTGCTCAGGGCACACAGGCCTGTGGAGTCTCTTCTGTGTGGAAAAAGGTGTGGAGTGGGGTGATTAGGGGCATTCAAAAGGAGAGAAGCTAAGCTCAGCACCATTGCCCTTTTAAGCCAGCTCCAGATCTTCCTGATGGGCCATGTCCTGCTGCTTTTCAGCATGGCCTTGGCCCCATGAGGTCAAACTGAAGGTCTCGAGACCCCCATCAGAATAGACCCCAGGGGCTGGGTGCAGGACCCTCAGCCCCAGAGCCCAGGGGAGGTGGTTCTTTGCCCCTCCAGCTGGGTTTGAACAGAGCTGCCACTTTTGGATGTGGCAGCACCAGAGGTGTTGCTGTAACACCCAGCGCACAGCAGCTCTGTCCACACCGAGCACCTTGCTGGCATCACCTCTCCCAACAGCCCACTAGGCTCTCTCCAGCTTCTTCTGTCACCCTGTGCCACTCTGTCGTCCTGTGCCCCTCTGTCACCATGTGCCCTCTGTCACCCACCCCTTCCCAGCTCCCTGTCTCACGCAGCCCTGGCAGCCACTGCTCCCCATGCAAGCAGCTCCTCACTCCCTTATCTCAGGGCTCCCTGCTGTCCCCCACGCCAGCTTCTCTGTGCATATTTCATGGCAGGACCCTCACCTGGCACACGGCAGAGCACCCACAGGCACAGCCAAGAACCTAGGGCTGCGTTGTGCCATGGCATCCTTCTCTGCCCACCCAGCCTTTACCTCCTCTGAGGAACAACAAGATGTAGATGTAGATCCTTCCACCCACCCAGGAGCTCCACCTCCACCCAGCCCCAAGCTGCTTTTCTTAGCAGTTCCCCATCTGAACTTGGCCACCTTGGTGGTCCAAGACACCAGCTGGGCAGCTGAGCTCTGTGGCCTGGGCTGCAGCAGGAGATCCATGCCCAGGCCAGCAGGCAGTGCTGCCTTTCACCCCTTTCTAGCTGAAATGTTGCCTGCACACAAGTCACCTCTCTGTCCCCAGCCCCTGACTCCATCCGGCCACCCCAAGCTGGGCTGCTGCCCTGCTCTGTGGTGCTCCCTGAGTGGAGCTGGTGCCAGCAGCCACCCTCACCGCGTCGCCCACGGCCCCCCTCACCTCTGCAGACAGCCATGGGAGAAGCAGCAGGTGGGAGCCCTTCACACAGTGTTTATTGTTCACAGTTTGACGAATGTACAAAACAAAAACCAAACCATTAAAGGGGAAACCTCAGAGCAGGAGTTGCTGATGTCCACTTTGTTTTCCTCTCCTTGGAGTCTTGCCTGCTCTGGATAGATCTTGCAGCAGCTCCATGCCATGGATCTCCATCAGAGAGCTCCTGGGTGTTGAGGGCTCAGGGTCAGCCCTGAGCAGGCTGTGGCCTGATGCTGGTGCTGGCTGCACATGGTCACTGTGTAAATGGGTGGGGTTTGGAATCACAGAATCACAGAATGGTCTGGGTTGGAAAAACCCTTCAAGATAATCCCATCTGACCATCCTCTAACTCTACCCAGGCTGGGGCCAAGCCATGGCCCTCAGCACCACAGATCTGCCTCTTGGAAACATCTCCAGGGATGGGGATTAAGCACTCTCTGGGCAGCCTGGCCCAGGCTTTGACAACCCTTTCAGTGAAGAAGTTTCTTATGTCCAACCTAAACCTCCCCTGATGTTAACTTGAAGCCATTTCTTCCTGTCCTATCAGCTGTTCCTTGAGAGCAGAGCCCAAGCCCCAGCTGGCTGCAGCCTTCTCTCAGGGAGCTGTAGAGAGCAATGACCTCTGCCCTCAGCCTCCTCTTCTCCAGGCTGCACACCCCCAGTTCCCTCAGCAGCTCCTTCCCATTCTTGTTCTCCAGACCCTTCCTCAGCTCTCTTGCCCTTCTCTGGCTCTGCTCCAGCCCCTCAGTAGTCTTCTGTCTTCAAGCCACCTGTGTGGGCCCTTGAGGAGGTGGCTGAGCTGGTGGTACCATGCCAGCTGAAAAGATGAAAGCATTTCCTTTTGCTCTGAAAGAAGGGATGGGAGTTGAACTCCCAGGGGTGGCTTATCGAGTCTGCAATCTGCGCCCCCAGGGCCCCCAGCCCTCTCCAGCACGGGGCCCATTACACGGCTATTTGGTCACCCTAAAGGCATCTGATAGGGAGCCATTACCTGCCCTTCACAGCAGCCCCACCTGATAGCCATCTTGCTTGGTCATGGTTGACCGAAGTCCCCTTTCTTGCATGTCCCCCCCACTTCCCTACCAAGACAAACCCAATCCCAATTGACAGCTGGAGGACACAGCCAAATCCTTCCCCTGCCCTGCCAAGGCCAGCAGCCCCCCTTGTCCCAAAGCTTGGGAGAGTGGGGAGGGGGAACATGGGGTCAGAGCAGGTCTCCAGAGCAGCTCAGGGCCCAGCAGCTCTCCTGGTCAATGGAGCCTGCACGACTTTTATGGGTTTCTGACCCCAGGTGGGTACAGCTGCTCCTGCTCAAGTATTCCTTCTCCTCCGGGTTCAAGAGCGCAGGGATTGGGAGGAGGGGGAAGTTTCCTAATAACCAAACCCTGAGGGGAGGCTTATCTGGGGCACAGCAGTGGAAGGAGCCAGATTTCAATGTTCCTTGGAAAAGAGAAGGCTGCTGCTCTCCCCTTCATCTGCACAAGGACGTGGCCCCAGGCAGGTTGAGAGCAGAGGACACCAAGGGTGAGTTTGCTGCATCCCCAACAAGTTTTCCAGCCCCTCTGGCCTGGCTGTGAACTCCAGCTCGAAGCACTGAGCAGGTCAGCAGCAGTGGGAGACACTGTAGGGGTGACCCAGGCAGTCCAGGACACAGGGATGGGGCCACAGGATGTGGGCAAGGGTGGCAGGACATCAGGACAGGCTGCTTCCTGAGGTAGGAACATCCCAAAGCCCCTGGGATGATGCTATGTGCCCTGATCACCCTTGCTGGGTGGCACCCCTGGGGGATGGATCCTGTGCTGGAACAGGACAGTCACTGCAGAGCATGTTCCATGTGCCACATGGAGGGTGTCAGGGGCTGTGGTGGGCATCACCTCCTCAGGCTGGCAAGAGAAACCATGGTCCAAGGTGTGGAGCTGCAAGCTCACTTGGGTTTGCATAGTTGTTGTTCTTGGTTGTCTTTCACCACACTTACACCTGCTCCCCACTTCCCTGCCAAGCCAAGCCCAGTCCCAGTCAACAGCTAGAGGACCCAGCCAAATCCAGGGTGTCTTCAGCAGAAGATGGGATAGACCCAACCCCATGTTCAGGAGAAGAAGGTGCTGCCACTCACTGGCTAGGTGCTTGCTGTGGCACCGAGATAACTGAGTCACAGAGCCACAGAGCTGTTTGGGTGGGAAAAGCCTTCCAGGATCATCCAGTCCAGCCAGCAACCCAGCACCACCATGGCCATCAAACCCTGGCCCCAGGTGCCATGGCCACACCTTTCTTCAACACTTCCAGGGATGGGGACTCCACCACCTCCCTGGGCAGCCTGTGCCAGTCCCTGACCACTCCTGCAGCAAAGAAATTTTTCCTTCTCTCCAACCTAACCCTCCCCTGGCACAATTTCGGGCTGGTTCCTCTCCTTCCATCACTTGAAACTAGGGAGCAGAGCCCAACTCCTGGCTGGCTGCAGCCTTCTCTCAGGGAGCTGTAGAGAGCAATGAGCTCTGCCCTCAGCCTCCTCTTCTCCAGGCTGCACACCTCCAGCTCCCTCAGCTGCTCCTCCCCAGCCCTCTTCTCCAGACCCTTCCCCAGCTCTGTTGTCATTCTCTGGCCCTGCTCCAGACCCTCAGTGCCCAGAACTGAACCCAGGCTTTGAGGTGTGGCCTCTCCAGTGCTGAGCACAGGAGTACAATCCCTGTCCTGGTCTTTCTGGCCACACCGTTGCTGCTCTAGGCCAGGCTGCTGGTGCCCTTCTTGCCCACCTGGGCACATCTCTTCTCCATACTGAACACCCTGGGAACAGCAGGGAGAGTCTGCTCCTTGCAGACACCATTGGCACCTGCCTGGGGGATATCCAAATGACTTGGGACCAGGAGAATCTGGAGCTGAAACTGCAGGGGGGTGGCAAGTGCTGAGGCATCCTGCCTGCTGTACCTTGCCTGTGCCAGGCCAGTGCACCCCAGAGCCCAGCTGGGGCAGGGCTGGGGAGCTGGGCACTCACTCGTAACGGTGGGCTACCAGGTGGAACCAGCTGGGGACAAGAAGTGGTTCCTGCCCAGCACAACCAGTTTGCTCTTACCCCAGCACAGGCAGGCCAGAGCTGGGAGCAGTGGAAAGTTACCAAACGTGGACTAAAGAAGGGCCAAGGTCAGCCAGGAGATTTCTGAGCAGACGTCTGAGGTGGCAAAGACAACCTGGAGCAAGATCTCCCTGTGTCAGGAAGGAGGGAGGGAAGGAACTGGCTTAGCAGCAGCAGCACTGGGAGCAGTGCTCTGGAATTGTGAGCCGAGGGCAGGTGGAGATGTCAGGCTGGGAGGGCTCTGGAGATTCATGGCCTCAGAGACTGGGTTGGGTTAGAAGGGACCTTCAAGACCATCCAGTGCCAATCCCCTGCCATGGGCAGGGACACCTCCCACCAGCACATGTTGCTCAAGGGCTCATCCAGCCTGGTCTTCAGCACCTCCAGGGAGCTTGTGGATCCAGACTCACAGATTCTGTGATCCACAACCTCCCTGGGCAACCTGTGCCAGTCTCTCCCCACCCTCACTGCCAACAATTTCTTTCCCATTCTCCCTTCCACATCTCAGAAGAGAAACAAACAAACAAACAAACCCAAGCCCTCAACCCTAAACCCCATCCCTGGGGGGTCCTGGTGCTTGGCAGCAGCTGGTGGTGCCCATGCCACCCTTGGCTCTGTACCAGCTCGAGGGGTTGTTTGGAAGATGCCCTTTCCCACAGGCCGAGCAGAGATCTCACTTCCCCTTCCACGTTTCAAAAGGCAAAACCCTCTCAACCCTAAGCCCTACAAATGGCAAACTGGGCCCAAAGGCTTCCCATCCTCCCAGGAAGCCTGTCCTGACCCACTTTGCTCTTCCCACCTGGGAAAAGGCCTCCAAGGTTTTCGTTCTGCCAGATGACTGCATGCTGTGGGAAGTTTTAGGGGAGTGGTGGAGTCCCCATCCCTGAAGGTGTACCAGAACCATGTGGCCATGGCTCTTGGGGACATGGTTTAGTGGCCAAGGTGGCATTGGGTTGCTGATTGGAAGAGATGACCTCAGAGGGCTTTTCCAAGTAAACCAACTCTATGGTTCTATGACCTTAAGTAAGGAGTGATGGAGCTCTCAGATGCTCCAAGCAAAGTGTCCTAGAAGCTACAAGTAGTCCAGGAGCAACACCGTTCTCTTGGTCTCTTCCTCAGTCCTCTTCTCAGCCTTGCCCCTCCCTTTGCTTGGAAGCAGCAGCAGACTGGCAGCAACCAGGGGACGATGCTGAACTCCCCTCGAGGCAGAGATGGGGCTGGAGGCACCTCAGGGAACAGCACAGATGTGCTGACACCTGCCAGGGGACTGATCTGCCCGGGCACCAGAGCCACGCGCTGGGCAGCCCAGCCTGTGGCACCACCTGCTCACACCCAGCCTGCAGCTGCTCTGCAGGACACACATCTCCTCCTCAGCCTCCTGAGAGCCTTTCTGCCGGGGGGAGAGAAGAGGAGCTCAAGTAGCCCTGAAGGCATCTCCCCACTCACCTCATAGGATTGTGGAATGGTGAGGGTTGGGAGGGACCTCTGGAGATCATTGAACCCAAACCTCCTGCCAAAGCAGGGGCACCTGGGGCAGGTCACACAGGATCTTTTGGTCCTAGGTGTCTCTGGCAACACCACTGCTGCTCCACATTGCTCTCACCATCACAAGCAGTTGGTGGCATCACCACCTCCAGCCATCTCACTGTGTCCTGACGACTGTCCCCTGATCTGCCAGCACACTGCTGCAGTGCTTTCAGTCTGCCACCAGCACTTGAAGCCACAGCAGCCATGGACACTGCTAGCCCTAGGGGACCAGTTGGTGGTTGGACATGATGATCACAGAGGTCTTTTCCAACCAAAACGATTCTGTGATTCCATGATTCTGTGAAAGCAGCTCCAGAGTTGCAATCCATGGTTGTATTCTCCACCTCACTGTGCTGTGCAGCAAGCATGGAGCTGCAGCTCTCCCATCTCCTTCAGAATGGAGCTGCAGCTCTCCCATCTCCTTCAGCATGGAGCTGCAGCTCTCCCATCTCCTTCAGCATGGAACTGCAGCTCTCCCATTTCCTTCAGCATGGAGCTGCAGCTCTCCCATCTCCTTCAATACGGAGCTGCATCTCTCCCACCTCCTTCAGCATGGAGCTGCAGCTCTTCCATCTCCTTCAGCATGGAGCTGCAGCTCTCCCATCTCCTTCAGCATGGAGCTGCAGCTCTCCCATCTCCTTCAGCATGGAGCTGCAGCTCTCCCATTTCCTTCAGCATGGAGCTGCAGCTCTCCCATCTCCTTCAATACGGAGCTGCATCTCTCCCACCTCCTTCAGCATGGAGCTGCAGCTCTTCCATCTCCTTCAGCATGGAGCTGCAGCTCTTCCATCTCCTTCAGCATGGAGCTGCAGCTCTCCCATCTCCTTCAGCACGGAGATGTAGCTCTCCCATCTCCTTCAGCACAGAGCTGCAGCTCTCCCATCTCCTTCAGCACGGAGATGTAGCTCTCCCATCTCCTTCAGCACGGAGCTGCAGCTCTCCCATCTCCTTCAATACGGAGCTGCAGCTCTCCCATCCCATCCCATATCCTCAGCATGGAGCTGCAGCTGTCCTGTCCCACCCCATCCCATCTTCTCAGCATGGAGCTGCAGCAGTCCCATCCCCTCTCCTCAGGTCTGTGAGGAAAAGGAGCACAAGCAGCAGCCCAACGCCCCCAGCGGGGCTCCCCCCTGCCCAGCTGCTTTGCAATTGGAAGTTTCCGTTCCCGCTGCTGGATGCCTCCGCAGGGATCGGCTCCCTGAGTGTTTGCCCATGGCAGATCTGCTCTGGCTTTGGAGGTGGATCAAAGGCCCACGGAGGGAAGCACTCAGGGTTTAAGTGCTTTAGAAGAGCTGGGGCAGGGAGAGCAGAGCTCTCTCTCTCACCAGGGCTGATGCTCCCTGAAGACAGTCGAGTGGAACAAGGAGAGAGCTACCCCCAGGCACTTGAAGGCTCAGTCTGGGTGAGATCCTGGCTGATGATGTTTGATCCACTCCTGCTTTCTCTGCCTGCTCTCCTGCCTGGAGGGTCTGAGCAAGAGTGGCCACACTTGCTGGGCCTGAGGCAATGATGGAGATGTTGAGTAGTGCTAAGGCGCCAGAGCTGGGTGCTTCCTGCTGCTGCACTCTCGGGGAGTGGGGGAAGATCACAGAACCACCAAACTGTTTGGGCTGGAAAAGGTCTCTAAGCTCATCCAGTCCAGCCAGCAACCCAGCACCACCATGGCCACTAAACCCTGGCCCCAAGTGCTGTGGCCACATCTTTCTTCAACATTTCCAGGGATGGGGACTTCACCACCTCCCTGGGCAGCCTGGGACAGGCCCTGACCACTCTGGCAGCTCCTCTTCAGGCATGCCAGAAATCCTTCCAAGGAGGAAAGCTGTAAGTTCTCTGGTCCCTAAAACTGCTCTGGCACTGTCCTCTGGCCAGCATGGGCACCCAGGCATGCCCACTGCCAGTTAGCTAACCTGTGAAGATTCTCCAGGGTCTGATAAGAGCTGAGTTGATACTGGGGATTGTCCCTTGCTCTGTTCCTCCTCTGCAGCCCCTGCTCCCACAAGGCTCCCCAGAGGATGAGTTCCTCCTTACTGAGACATCAGCTCCCTTCTGAGCCTGACTGAGAGGGCCCAAAGCTGTGGAGATCAGCTTGGGGCTGGCACAAAGGCCCTTTCCTGCCAGCAGCAGCCCCGGGGTAAGCCCTAGCCAGCCCTGGTGGCAATGTCCCCATAGCCATCCTTTTCCCCACCAGCCTGTCCCTGCGGGCATGAGAGCTGGGTGACAGTGCCACCAGGCTCCCACCCCAGCCTGGCTCCTGCAGCTTCTCCCCAGTGTCTGCAGGGAGGTGGTGGGAGGATAGCAAAGACTCCTCACACCAGGTGGGAATGGGGAGACAAAGAGAAGCCTTCTGCAAACACGAGCCCATGCTCAGCACAGTAGGGAGGGCTCTGGAGGTCTGGGGAGGGACACTGCTGCCTCCCGGGGCTGTAGGTATTGCTGGAGAAACGTCTTAGGGATGACACTGGGCTGCTTGGTCCTCCAGCAGGGGTTTCTGCAGCTCTTGGCGAGGAAGTGGGCAGGCTGCTGTGCAACAGGCTGGTGGGCACCAGCTGCAGGTGGGCAAGGAATCAGCCACACTTTCTCTCTGCATCCTAAAACTGGGAAGGAGATAACAGGGGCTGGGAAGGGTCTGCTCCCCCTCCTCTCCCATATCCAGGAAGATGATGTCTGGGGGTTTTGGCTTTGCAGTGACCACTGCTTGGGCTGGGGGAGCCAGGGCTGACCAGGCACCATACCTGGCAATGAAGGTCCTCCTGGGGCTTCAGGCAGTTTCTACCTTGCAAGAAGCTTTTCTCCTTCCCTCTCAACCCTTCAAGCCTCAACATTGGTTACAGAAGGAGAGGCTACCTATGTCCTCAGCCTCTCCCCACCCACAAAGGTGTGCTCTGGATAGGCAAATACTCTCCAGGGACAGGTCTGGGTTTTTTCCCACCAGCTTGTCACTAGGTAGCAATGACATCAGTGCATCCCATGGGATCGCATTCTGGTTCCCCACACTCATCCACAGTGCCAGGCAGGTGCTGCACCTGTCTCTCTGGGCACAGGGACTGGCACAGACTTGCACAATCCTTATGGACACTCCAGCAAGAGCTGCTGCCCCTGGGCCAGGAGAGCAAAAGCTGCGAGGAGAGAAGTTCGTACCCCTGCCTGCAGATGAAATGCTCCAGGAAAGCCTAAACTGGACCAAAACTCTCTTCCCCTTGGTCCAGCAGCAGCACCAGCAGCCTGACCATGCCCTTGCCCTTGAACCCTGCAGCTCCTGGCATTGGCGTGGGCATGGGCTGTCCTGCCATGACACAGGCATCTCCTGGGGTCCAGGGGTGGTTTTCAAACAGGTTGTGACAGAGGCACGGTCCTGGAAAGGTGAACGGGAGCCCCAGGGCCAGGCTGCGTTTGTTTATCCTGGTGATGGAGCACACTGCAGCGAAACAAAAGGTCAGCCCCTGTTGCCCTGGGAGATGGTTTTTGAAGCTGCCTCCCGCCCTGCTGGGGCTCGGTGGAGTGGCCCTGGTGCTTGTCACGTCAAGTTGTTTGTGTGGTAGGTCTGAAGAAGCCCCCCAGATGTTGTGAGCTTAGGAGGCACATTGATACAGGGCCAGAAGGGCCCTAAGCGCAAGGAAGAGCAATCCAGTCCTGGGGCTTCAGAGGCAGAGCCTCATCCTGCACCTCCTGCAGCCAGCCAGACTCAGTGCCCTGGTGCCTGCCTGGCACATGCAGCCCTTCCACGCAGCCCACGGCCAGGGGAGCCTGAGACAAACTTCACTTCTCATTTCTTAGTTTTCATTTCCATTTTTATTTTTCATTCAGAGGCCCCCAGCACAAGAAGGAGCTGGAACTGTTGGGGCAGGTCCAGAGGAGGCCACAGTGATGATTAGAGGCTGGAGAACTTCCCCTGCGGGGACAGGCTGGGAGGGTTGGGGCTCTTCAGCCTGGAGAAGAAAAGGCCCCAGGGAGACCTCAGAGCAGTCTTCCAGTAGCTGAAGTATCTGCAGGAGAACTGGGGAGGGACTTTGGACAAGGGCTGGGAGTGCCAAGATGAGGGACAATGGCTTTGAGCTGGGAGAGGGGAGACTGAGAGTGGAGAGGAGGAAGAGATTCTTGGCAGTGAAGGTGGAGAGAGACTGGCACAGGTTGCCAAGGGAGGTTGTGGATCACAGAATAACAAAATCACACAATGTGATTCTGTGCTCCACAGCCTCCCTGGAGGTGTTGGGGGCCAGGCTGGATGAGGCCTTGAGCAACGTGTGCTGGTGGGAGGTGTCCCTGCCCATGGCAGAAGGTCAGCACTGGATGATCTTGAAGGTCCCTTCCAACCTAAACCATTCTAGGATTCTGTCGTTCATTCACCTTGGGCCCATCTGAGTAATGAGCTGACACAAACTTCATACATTGGCCAGGTTGAGCTCACTGAAGGCAAGGGTAGACTGGGCACTGCCAGCACCGCTGGGCAGAGAGGGCAGGCTCCAACCAGCCCCTTGGAGCCTGCTCCCAGCTCACTCTGCTGTTACTCCTGACCCTTACTCAACTGCACTGATAAATGCCCCTGTCAGCTCCAAACATGGCCTTGCCCAGCTGAGGGGGGAGAGGGCTGAGCAGCATAGAGATGAAGAGAGGAGCTGTGCCCAGGAGTCAGAACCACAGAACACCAGGGTGGAAGGCACCCCAGGCATCACCTGCTCCAACCTCTCTAGGTCACAGTCTAGCTGAAATGAGCCTGCTTAGCCCCCTGCCAAGCTGTCTTCAAACTGCCCAGTGTAGGGGACTTCCCTGCTGTACTCAGGAGCTGATTCCAGTGTCTGGCTGTGCACAGGGGGAAAACATTTTCTCCTGGAGTCCAATGGGAGTCTCCCCATCAGTCTCCCTCATCTTCTTCTTCTCTTCTCCAGGCAACTCCTTGCTCGTAGCAGCCATCCTTGATGTACTGGTCCATCATAATAAGATCCCTTGAGCCTTCTCCAAGCTGAACAACCCCAGTTCTCTCAGCCTCTCCTCACATGGCAGGGATGCCAGGACCTTCTCTGGACACCTTCCAGCCTGACAGAGTCCTGGCTGATCTGCCTCTTCCTAGAGCTTCTCTGTGGCTGGACCTCAGAGCCTGACATGGCAAAAATTCTCAGGCTGCTTTTTGCAAGTGAGGAGCCAGAGGCATGCAGCCACCCAGGCTGGGAGCAGTGGAGAAGCAGTGAGACGAGGCAGAAGCCCTGACCCATGATGTCAAAGTGTCCCTGTCCCACACAAGCAGCTGCATCTCACTCCAAGCTGCACCAGATCAGCCCCTTTGCCTCTACATGAAAGCCCCAAACTGTCCCTGCATCTGGGCAGCTCAGGGCTTCACCATGAGGGTGCTGAGACACCGGCACAGGTTGCCCAAGGAGCTGCTGGAAGCCTTATCCCTGGAGGTTCTTTAAAGGCTAAGCTGGATGTGACTTTGGGCAACTTGATCTAGTGTGAGGTGTCCCTGCCCATGGCAAGGGGGTTGGAACTGGATGATCCTCAGGATCTCCTCCAGCCCTGCCACTTCTGTGATTCTCCTTGCTCTGACCGGAGAAGGCAGGTGGGAAGGCACCTTCTGTGCGGGCAGAAGCCCGGCAGGGACTCAAACCGCGCCCTCAGCCCTCGGCTCGCTGCTTCTGGTTGTCAGCAGAAGGATCTTTTGTGTTCAGCTGCACCGAGGGCAGTCGCCCGTCACTAACAACACAACCTCCCTTGGCCCCGCTGCCTGCGCCCGGCCTGCCAGCAGGACGCAGCCGGCAGGAGGGCAGAGCTGCCAGGCCAGGCCAGGCAGCCCCCAGGACGTCAGGACACAGGTACAGGATCTGTTTGCTGAGCTGGAGTCGCGGACACAGGCGGTGGTTGGCTGGGGACAGCATCAGGGCACTCTTTCTGGGTTACAGCCATGTCTAAGCAGCTCAGGGTTGGCTCAGGACACAGCATCAAGGGGTTGATGGCAGCTGGGAAGTGAGGAGGACACTCCTGGTGTTGGGTGTGTGGTGGTGAGCACAGGATTGTAGAATCACAGAACCACCTAGAGAATCACAGAATCAGAGTCACAGAGTCACAGAGTCACAGAGTCACAGCCTGGGCTGGGCTGGAAGGGGCTTTCAAGATCATCACCACATCATCATGGGCAGGGACACCTCCCACTAGCCCAGGTTGCTCAAGGCCCCATCCAGCCTGACCTTCAACACTTCCAGGCTTGGAGCTCCCACAGCTTCTCTGGACAACCTGTTCCAGTGCCTCACCACCCTGATGAGGAGGATGTCTAAATCCAGCTTCTTCCAGTTTGAAGCCATCACCCCTGGTCCTGTCACTTCACACTTGTCAGAAGTCCTTCCCCAGCCCTCCTGGAGCCCCTTCAGACACTGGAAGGCTGCTCTGAGGTGTCCCTGGAGCCTTCTCTTCTCCAGGTTGAACATCTCCAACTCTCTCAGCCTGTCCCCACAGCAGAGGTGCTCCAGCCTCTGATCATCTTTGCTAGGAGTCACAGAACAGAGCCCCTCTGGCTTAGCCATTTCTCTAGCTCCTCAGTGGTGACTGTTTCCATGACTGTTTTTCAACCTGTTCTTGGATTTTTAACTCTGTCCAGCTCTGAAGGAGGACCCCAACAAGTAGTCATGGGGTGGTGGGTGTGGAGGATTTACTTCCATTGAGCAGGATTTCTGCTGCTGCAGATACAAAGCACTGTGGGGAAGAATCACAGAACCTTAGAGGTCTGAGATCATCCAGTCCAACCCCCCTGCCAAGCAGGATCCCCCAGGGTGGTCTGCACAGGAATGCATCCAGGTGGGTTTGGGAAGCCTCCAGAGAAGGAGACTCCACAATCTCTCTGGGCAGCCTGCTCCAGGCCTCTGTCACCCTCACAGTGAAGAAGTTTCTCTTCACATGGAGCTCAAACCTTCTCTGTTCCAGTTTGCAGCTTCTGCTCCTTGGCTTACTGCTGTGCACCACCCAAAAGAGCTTGGCCCCAGCCACCTGCCCCCCACCCCTCAGGTGTCTGTACACATGGATCAGATCTCCTCTCAGCCTTCTCTTCTCCAGACTAAGCAGCCCCAGGGATCTCAGTCTCTTATCCTAGGGGAGATGCCCAAGTAGCAAAGCTGTCCCCAGGCCCCAAAGCCAGTAGAAATTGAATGTCCTCAGTGTCCAGACTCATTTCTATCTCATGTGTTTGTGTCTGAGAGCTCTGCAAGCATTCAGAGGATGTCTTGGGCAGTGGTGGTATTGGCACAAGAGATGGATGTCCCAGCTACCTTCAGCTCTGGTTGGGGCAAACATCACTTTTGCAGGCATTATGCAGCACCAGACTCTAGGCAGCCATGGGATGCTATAGGTGGAGCAGTGGCTTGAATGCAGTGAGACCCCAGAGACTTACAAGTCTCCAGAGGCAGGGATCAGCTTTACACAGAAAACTTTAGGCAAGGCATGGTGCCAGCTGAGCTGCAGTGCCAGCTGATGGACCTTTCAGGCTGGCTCCTGCAGCTGCAGGTCCAGCTCACTGGCACTCGTTTCTGTGTCGTGGTCCTTGTCTGTCTTTATATCCTGTGCATGCAATTAGCTGGCAGGGCTGTGAGCTGGTCCCCATCACACTGCAGTCAATCCAGACTGGCAGCAACACCTCGAACCTGGGTAGACAGCAAGAGGCTGAGCTCAGAGCATGTCCTCAGAGATGGCAGCAGGCAGGGACAGTAACACTCGTGCTGCTTCCACCAAACAGGGAGCAGAGGTTTGTCATGGACTGCACCCTGCAGACCAGCCAGCAAAAGGAGAAGCTTCTGAAAACCATCTACAGCCTCCAGCTGAAGTCAGCTGCCACGCTCCAGACGGCCAGCCCGCTGCTGCGCGGCCAGCGCGGCATGGGCATGGTGACACAGCACCACGTCCACCAGCTGGCAGACAAGGCCCAAAGTCTGTGTGGAGATTTGGACAACATCAAGAACCTCCTCCACTACTACCAGGACAACCTAGTCCAGCGGATCCCCAACCCCACTGGCAACCACTACGGGGGAGTGAGTGGGATCCACTGCTGCCTGGATGGCTCCCTCTGCGTGACAGCCGAGAGTGCCCCCTGGGTCCACGTCTTCAGCAGCACAGGGAAAGCGCTGAAGGCCCTCCCCTGCCAGCCAGCAGGGAAGCCAAACGGCACCTTCTTACCAGAAGATGTGACTGTGACTCGGGCAGGGATGGTGGCTGTGGCTGACATGGTGAGCGGAGCCGTCTGGGTCTCCAACCCTCACAGCAGTCTGTCCAAGGGGGAATGGATTCAGATCCAAAGGGTTGGATCCCCCAGGGGGATCGGAGTAGACTCCAAGGGCAAGATCTTGGTAGCAGACTATGCCCAAGGCCAGGTCCACAGCTTTGCTCTGGACCGTGCCTTGAAGCCGCTCAGCATCCACTCCGTGCCCGACCTGCAGGGCCCTCGCTACGTCAGCCCAGCGCCCAGCGGGGGCTTCGCGGTGAGCGAGGAGTGTGGCGACGTCAAGGTCTTCACGGGCGGCCGGGAGCTCCTCTGCTCCCTCGGCAGCAGGTACGGGCACCGCTTTGGCAACCCCGCCGGGCTCTGCGTCGACGTGGACGGCAGCATCCTGGTGGCAGACGAGCAGCTCCGCACGGTCCACCTGTTCCCGGCGCGGGGGGCTCCGGTCTGCTTGGTGTCGGCGGGGCTGCGGCGGCCTGCCGGCCTGGCCTGCTCTGCCTTCGGCCAGCTCTTTGTGGCAGACACGGGGGACAACTGCATCAAAGTCTTTCAGTACTGCGTGAGGTCCCCTTCCGGCCCTGCCAAGCCCCGGGCACCATGCGGTGACCCCAGCCTAACGCTGCAGAGGGGAGTGGGGCTGGTTCCGCTGCAGCCCCACTGAGCTTTGGGTCCCCTGGTGGCTGTGAGCTGGTCACTGTCCCCACGCTTCGCTGTCCTAGTGCCTTCCAGCTCCTCCGGATGGCAGACGTAAGGCCTGGACCAGCTTAGTCTTTCTTGGGCTCCCCAAAGGAGGACCAAGCTACTCAGAGCTGTCCCCTGCATTGGCACCTTGGCAAACTTCTCACCAGGGCCTGAATTTGTTGTGTGCTTTTGCCAAGACAACAGAAACATTTCTCTTCCTCATCCACCCTTTTTATGCGGTGCAGGTTCCACCTCCAAGGCTCCAGAGTAGGACTGGAGGGGTAAAGCCAGGCTGGAGCTGGCAGCCAAGGTCAGGGTTTGCAGCAGAGCTCACAGTGAAGGTGACTCAATTCTGTGCTGCATTCCTGACCTCTGCAGGGAAACAACCACTACTGCATGGAGAGCCTTCCATGTGGAATTCGCCACCCAGCTCACACCAACGCAGGTCCTGCTGGCTGAGCCTGCCCTGCTGGCCGGTTCGCTGCATGGAGAGGGTTCAGGTCTGTCCTCCTGCAGAGAAGGACTCAGGTCTGTTCTCTCCATGGAGAGGGTTCAGGTCTGTCCTGCAGAGAAGGACTCAGATCTGTTCTCTCCATGGAGAGGGTTCAGGCCTGTCCTCCTGCGGAGAAGGACTCAGATCTGTTCTCTCCATGGAGAGGGTTCAGGCCTGTCCTCCTGCGGAGAAGGACTCAGATCTGTTCTCTCCATGGAGAGGGTTCAGGTCTGTCCTCCTGCGGAGAAGGACTCAGGTCTGTTCTCTCCATGGAGAGGGTTCAGGTCTGTCCTCCTGCGGAGAAGGACTCAGGTCTGTTCTCTCCATGGAGAGGGTTCAGGTCTGTCCTCCTGCGGAGAAGGACTCAGGTCTGTTCTCTCCATGGAGAGGGTTCAGGTCTGTCCTGCAGAGAAGGACTCAGGTCTGTTCTCTCCATGGAGAGGGTTCAGGTCTGTCCTGCAGAGAAGGACTCAGATCTGTTCTCTCCATGGAGAGGGTTCAGGTCTGTCCTCCTGCGGAGAAGGACTCAGATCTGTTCTCTCCATGGAGAGGGTTCAGGTCTGTCCTCCTGCAGAGAAGGACTCAGATCTGTTCTCTCCATGGAGAGGGTTCAGGTCTGTCCTCCTGCGGAGAAGGACTCAGGTCTGTTCTCTCCATGGAGAGGGTTCAGGTCTGTCCTCCTGCGGAGAAGGACTCAGGTCTCTTCTCCCCATGGAGAGGACTCAGATCTGTTCTGCTGCAGGGAGGACTCAGGTCTCTTCTCCCCATGGAGAAGACTCAGATCTGCTCTCATCTCAGAGAGGAGGACTCAGACATGTCCTCCATCTGGAGAGGAAGGCTCCCAGTTGTGGCTTTATCAGCAGAGGCCAGGGGAAGGTGGGCTGGGTGTGGTGGCAGAGGCAAGGGCGTTCTCCTCTCCCCACACCAGACATCAGTGCTGCACAGCTCCTTGCCCTCTGCCAACAACTGAGACCCTCATGAGCCCAGTTACTACCTCTCACCCCAAACAAACCCCAGCGAGGACCCTCTCCCCATCCTGGCCCTGGAGCAAGCCCAACAGCAGGGAAGGAGTCTGTGGTTTGCAGGACAGGGACAAGCCTGCTCCATCCCCTCCTGGTATGGTTGGACTTGATGATCTTAGAGGTCCTCTCCACCCTGAATGATTCTGTGTAGAAACTCCTGTGAACACTCAAACCCCAACCTTCCCTCACCTCATTTCCAACTCCACTCAACAGCAAAGCCTAAACCTTTCTCTACTTCAACCCCGTGGGACCTGCATCCCACATCTCCTTTTCCATGCAGCATCCGTCAAGCTGCTCACCACCTCCCTGAGCTTCTGACACCCTCCTGCCCCCAGCCCACTGCTGGCTCATAGCAGTGAAGATCCTGAGCACCAGCATCTGCACCCATGGACCTCTGCCAGGCCAGGGAGCTGAGGCAGCAGGCATGGGGGATAATGGAGTTCCACGAGGAAAGGCACATCCTGGCCTTTGGGGATGAGGTAGAAATGGCATCCAACGAGGAGATGGGAGACCTTGGACTTTGGGGATGGGGGAGAAATGGGATCCAATGAGGAGATGGGAGACCTTGGACTTTGGGGATGGGGGAGAAATGGGATCCAACGAGGAGATGGGAGACCTTGGACTTTGGGGATGGGGGAGAAACGGGATCCAATGAGGAGATGGGAGACCTTGGGCTTTGGGGATGGGGGAGAAACGGGATCCAACGAGCAGATGGGAGACCTTGGACTTTGGGGATGGGGGAGAAACAGGATCCAACGAGGAGATGGGAGCCCTTGGACTTTGAGGATGGGGGAGAAATGGGATCCAACGAGGAAATGGAGTCCTTGGACTTTGGGGATGGGGGAGAAATGGGATCCAACGAGGAAATGGAGTCCTTGGACTTTGGGGATGGGGGAGAAATGGGATCCAACGAGGAAATGGAGTCCTTGGACTTTGGGGATGGGAAAATGGGATCCAACGAGGAGATGGAGCCCTTAGACTTTGGGGGTGGGAAAATGGGGTGCAGAAGGAATGGTGAGCTCCTGGCCTTTGGGGATGGGGACAGTGTGGTGCTGTGAGGCAAGGCGTCCCGAGAGGAACTGGGAGTCTCTGGCTTTTGGGGAGGGGGGGCAACGAGGTCTGTGCAGAAGGCGAGCTCCTGGCTTTGCCCGCGCCCGGGCGGTGGCAGGTCCGAGGGCTGGGCGAGCTGCGGCTCCTTATCAGCAGGGCTCCGCCGCCTCTCGGCCCCGCCAAAGGCATCGGGGCGAGCCTGCGGTGAGCAGCGCTGCTGGGTAAGCCGGGGCAGACCCCGCTGGGGCAGACCCCGCTGGGGCAGACCCCTCCGCGGCGGCTCCGGGCTGCGCCCAGCCCCCGCGGCGTTAAAGACCGAGGGGCAAGGGGAGCGCGGAGGCGGCGGAGCGGCACCGGCGGCCGCGCAGCGCGGGCGGAACGCGGGAGCGCAGTCAGCGGCGCCGGCCGGGCCCGCCGCGGTGCACAGCCCGGCGGCAGCGGCGGCACAGCTCGGAAGCGGTGGCGGAGCGGGCGGTAGGCGGCGGCAGGGCGGCTCGGGTGGGGCCGGACCGGACCGGACCGGACCGGGGCGGCGGTAGGGGGACTGAGGCGTGCGAGCCTGCCCGGCCCCGCAGCGCCTGCCCGGCCCCGGGGACTTACGGGCCGAGGCCGCTCCCGGGTGACTTAGGCGCCGAGGCCTGGCCGGGGTGGGCTGGGTGCGGGCTGCAGCGCCGGGACCCGCCGGGCAGCCCCGGGCCGGGAGTGGTGGTTGCATGTGCCCCGAGCTTGAGCCGGGGTGTCGGGGGCAGGCGCTGCACTGCCGCTGGAGCCCAGCCCGTCCGGCCCCAGAGATCCCGTTGGAAAAGCACGGAGGGATTGAGAGAACCGTGGAATGGTTTCGGTCGGCAAAGCTCTTTCAGCTCCTCCAGTCCAAGGATTCTCCAGCTCTGCCGAGGCTGGCGCTGAGCCATGGCCCTGGACACGGCAGCTCTGCCTCTTGGAAACACCTGCAGGAACGGAGATTCACCCATCTCTGGGCAGCCTGGGCAAGGCCTGTCAGTGGAGAAGTTTCTTCTAATGTCCAGCCTAAATCTGCCCCGGTGCCACCCGGGGACATCTCTTCTCGTCCTGTGGCTTCTTACTTGGGAGAAGAGACCAACCCAGCACCACATCTACGCAGCTTTGAAACCCCTCCAGGGATAGGGACTCCACCACCTCCCTGGGCAGCCTGTGCCAGTCCCTGACCACTCTGGCAGCAAAGAAATTTTTCCTTCTCTCCAACCTAACTCTTCCCTGGCACAATTTCAGGCCATTGCCTCTCCTCCTATCACCTGAGACTAGGGAGCAGAGCCGACTGGCTGCAGCCTCGTCTCAGGGAGCTGTAGAGAGCAATGAGCTCTGCCCTCAGCCTCCTCTTCTCCAGGCTGCACACCCCCAGCTCCCTCAGCCTTGTTCTCCAGACCTTTCCCCAGCTTGCTTGCCCTTCTATAGATATGGTTTAGGTTGGAAGGGACCTTAAAGATCATCCAGTCCCAACCCTCTGCCATGGCTAGGGACATCTTCCACTAGACCATGGTGCTCAAAGCCTCATCCAGCCTGGTGTTAAATGCTTCCAGGGATAGCTGTCCACAGCTTTTCTGGTCAGCCCTGATTTTCACTTAAGATGCCTTATACACAGAGGAAAAAAACTCTTGGATTGGATCTGTGTCTTCTGATGTTTTCATGCTCTTCCAGAAAAAAGACAAACCAAAACAAACCCCAAACAAAACCGACACAAAAACCAGCTGAAGTTTTCTGACTAGAAGTGAAAAATCGTCCTGGCTGTGTTGTTTTTCACTCCATTCGAGTCTAGTCATCATTAAATCTGGTGAAAGTCAGATCTTGAGCCCTGGGTCCAGCTCTGGGCTCCCCAGTTCAGCAGAGACAGAACTGCTGGAGAGAGTGCAGGGCAGGCTGCAGAGCTGCTGAGGGGCCTGGAGCAGCTCTGTGAGG
Organism: Pogoniulus pusillus; assembly: GCF_015220805.1. Lineage (NCBI taxonomy): Eukaryota > Metazoa > Chordata > Aves > Piciformes > Lybiidae > Pogoniulus > Pogoniulus pusillus. The sequence continues at coordinate 16,500,562 of NC_087276.1, read as the reverse complement.
AGCAAAGGCTGAGAGCCTGCAGAAGAGCAGCCCCAGAGGGCATCTGAGCAGTGCTCAGCAAGAGCTAAAGGAGCTGTGGGGGGCAAGAGGCTGTGGCCAGGCTCTTGTCAGTGGTGCCCATGGGCAGGCCAAGGGGCACAAAGTGGCAGCCAGGAGGTTCCATCTGAGCAGGAGGAGAAAGTTGTTTGTTGTGAGGGTGCTGGAGGCCTGGAGCAGGCTGCCCAGAGAGGCTGTGGAGTGTCCCTGTGGGGACAGCTTCCCAGGCCAGCTGGGCACTGTGCTGCTGGGCAAGCTGCTGTGGGTACCTCTGTAGGGCCAAGCAGTGGGGTTGGGCTGGATGATGTTCAGAGGTCCCTTCCAACCCCACTGTGTGGGGGTCTGTGGTTCTGTGACTTTTTTCAGCTGTACTGCAATTCTGTGCTCTTCCCCATGCCTGGTGTCCTGCTGCCTTACAGCCTGAGGCTGTCACATCTCCTATTTTTCTACTGTTCCTTTTGATACATCTTTGTCCCTTCCCTTCTGCTGGAGCTTTGCAAGCCTTTGGATGAACACATATTATTTGGGGTTCTTCTGAGATCCTGCTTCCTCACAGACTCCATGTGTCCAAGGTTACCCATCTGGTCAAGGAGACAGAGGTGGAAGCTACTCTGTGTCCTCCTCACCATGTGGGCTGCAAGGTGAATGGGGCAGTGAATGATGGTGCTCGATGCCCTCCAGCAGCACACTGGGAACAAACCTCTCAGGAGCTGTTTGAGGGGAAGTCTTGGGGTCTGCTTTGTAGTTTTGTAGTCAGAGGGAAAATGAATTCCCAGGAAAAAACCAAACAAACAGCAACCAACCCTTTACCCTTTGCGATGTCAGCAACTTGGGATGCCTTTCCCATTGGAGGAGTGAGGAGACTTCACCTTGGTGCCTCGAGGAGCTGCCAACTCATCCATGAGCGGCTATCTCCTGCCCTGGCAGGGCTGTGAGGCTGGGAGGTGAGCTGCCATCTCCTGCTGGTGGCCTTGGCAGGGCTGTGGGGCTGGGAGGAGGTCCTTCTCTCGCCCTGGCTGCATCCCCATTGCCTCCTCCACACCGTAAGCCGCCAGGTGCCGAGATGCGCTCCAGCGATTGTCCTGCCTTACACAGAAGAGGAGCAAAGCCACCGGGGACCTCCCGGCACGTTACGAAGCAGCTCCCTGCTCCTCTTTCCGGCTGACTGGGTCCTCGCAGAGGAGGCAGCCTCGGGGGCCTGCCGAGTTTCCACATCCCTGACAAAGCTGTGAAGGACAGGAAAGGACAAGGGGCACCGGGTGCCGACTGTTCTGCGCCAGCGCCCTCCTTACTGCAATTATAGCCCTGTTAGGAGCCTCCACCTTATTTAAAGAGACATTGTCACCTGCCTCGCAGCTCCTGCAGCTAATGTCCTGCACGGCCGCTCGGAGGGCTGCTTAATGGCATGCAGCAAAACCTTGGCAATGAAGAGCGCTGATGAAGCAGAGATGCTGCTTTTGTAGGGGCATGTAGCTACTGAAGGCAAGGTGCTGGGGGGACCTGGAGCAGCTCTTATCGTGGAATCCTAGAATTGGTTGGGCTGGAAAAGCCCTTTAAGGTTCAGCCTTCAACTTAGGAGAAAGGCACTCAGTGCAAGATGGTTCTGCTGGATGCATCCTGGGCTGCGTCAAGAAGAGTGTGACCAGCAGGTCAGGGGAGGGTTCTCTATCCTCTCTGCTCTGTCCTGGTGAGGCCACATCTGGAATACTGTATCCAGATACTGCATCCAGTTCTGGGCTCCCCAGCACAGGAAGGACAGAGATTTGCTGGAGAAGGTAAAGAAAAGGGCTATGAAGATTATTAGGGGCCTGGAACATCTCTGTTGCAGAGAAAGGCTGAGAGAATTGGGGCTGGTTAGTGTGGAGAAGGGCAGCCTGAGAGGGGATCTCATCAGTGCTGGTCAATACTTCAAGGGTGGGTATCAGAGGGGTGGCACCAAGCTTTTGTCAGTGGTGCCCAGTGACAGGACAAAGGGTAGCAGGCACAAATTTGAACATAGGAAGTTCCATCAAATGTGTGAAGGAAGTTCTTTAGTTGAAGGGAGATGGAGCACTGGAGCAGGATGCCCAGAGAGGTTGTGGAGGCTCCATATCTGGAGTCATTCCAAACCCACCTGGGTGCATTCCTATGTAAACTCTGGGTGACCCTGCCTTGGCATGGGGGCTGGACAGGATGATCTTCGGAGGCTTTCAAGCCCTACCATGCTGTGATCTGTGAATTAAAGCTCCTAAGTGGACTTTGAGTTCATCACTGCAGGCCCTTCTGCCAAAAGTGTTGTCTCTGTTTACCGTGAGAGGAGGGAGACGAGAGGAGAGGAGTGACCTGGCCAAGGCTGTCCAGGGAGTGTGTTGTAGGACACAGTTCTGGGTTTGTGGCTGGTAAAGGAGGCTGTGAAAGGATCTGCCTGTATAGCATAAAGCTCTGTTTGATGGTTGGTAATGGGAGCAAATACTGCCCAGAGGCATCGCAGTGTGCTACGATGCAATCCTTTCTCTAGCAAGTGCTGAGATGCATCCAGTGTCAGATCCAAGAGCTGAGGCTGGATGGATCCTTCATCTTGGCCAGTGCCTTCAGTGAAATGCTGCCTCAGGACTGGGGAAAGGGCTTGGCTGAGAAACTACAGGCTCACTGTGGGTACTAGGACACTGGAACAGGTTGCCTAAGGAGGTGATTGAGGCCCCATTCCTGGAGATATTCAAGGTGAGGCTCAACAGAGCTCTGGGCAGCCTGATGCAGTGGAGGATGTCCCTGTGACTACAGAGGTAATTGGACTGGCTGACCTTTGGAGGTTCCTTCCAACCCAGACCATTCTGTGATTCAAAGGCTGCAGATTACCAGGAACATCTTAGGAGTATTTCTACTACTTGTAAATACTACTTAGAAGTATTTAGATACTTCTTTGATGGGTGTCTCTCTATTGGCCATCAAAAGTGTCATTATGTAACTGGTTGGACTTGGTGTTTTAAACTTGACTGGGCCTCCTCCCCAGTGGCTTTGCTCAGCTCAGGTTCTCCTTGCATTTAGCCTCTGTTCTCAGGATCCATCTCTGTGTTTCTTGGCAGGTGACCTGCTCCTCCAGGATCTCTGCCATGGTGCTGAAGGTCTTCTTTCCATCATGCTGCTCTTCAGCAGAAAGTGGTATATTGGTTGGCCACTGGATCTCCCAGCAGAGCTCTGCTGTTGTCCTGGCCGTGCTCCACTTCCCTTTCATTCCTGTCCAGGTGAGGAAGTACCTCAGTCAAGTCCAGCAGGTGACTCAGGTCAGCGTTTCTGTGCTCGGCTCATGGACCAACAGCAAGCAGGAGAAGGAAGAGAGCCTCAGTCAGTTCTTAGAAGACCTTGGGACATTATTTTCCCATGAGTTGTGGATTCAGATAAGCAAAGAGGGAGACAGCAAATTCTGGAGTTGTTCTGCCCTTCAGAAGCACCACAGCAAGCCTAAGGAGGAAGAAATCATCCTGGTGTACTATGAGCAGCGCAAGGTGATGCTTTGCCACCTGCATCCCCCTCTGCACACAGCTGCCTCTGCTGACCATGGAGCAGCAGATGCCTCAAAGCTTGCTGCCATCTTTGAGACAGTTGCAAAGAGCAAGATGCTGTTCATGACAGACAGATATGATGAGGGGCCCATCAAGCTGACCCACTGGCAGTCAGATGGTGTTGAAGCCAGCATCATCGTGGAGCTGCTGAAGCAGGCCTCTGTGCCTGCCTGCATGCTGCTGTCATTCCTGCTCTCCCTGGTCTCCTGGATCTGCAGGAGCAGGTAGGTGTTGCAACATCAACCAGCTTGTGTTTGGTGTGCAAATCTAACTCGTTGCAGGCTTCCTTCTCAGCCCCAGTGAGAAATGCACTCAATGCAAAATGGTTCTGCTGGATGCATCCTGAGCTGCCTCAAGAAGACTGTGGCCAGTGGGTTGAGGGAGGTTCTCCACCCTCTCTGCGCTGCCGTGGTGAGGCCATGTCTGGAATCCTGTCTCCAAATGGTATACAGTTTTGGGCTCCCCAGCATAGGAAGGACAGGGGCTTGCTGAAGAGGGTAGAGGAGATGCTGAGGGGACTGGAACCTTCTGCTCTGCTGAGCTGAGACCTCACATGGAGTATTGTGTCCAGCTCTGGAACTCCTAACACAAGAGAGACCTGGAGCAAGTCCAGAGGAGGCCATGAGGGTGATCAGAGCACTGGAGCAGGGGGACAGGCTTGGAGGGTTGGGGCTGTTCATCCTGGAGAAGAGAAGGCTCATGGGAGACCATAGAGCTGCGTTTCAGTATCTGCAGGGGACCTCCAGGCAGGCTGGGGAGGGACTGTTCAGAAGGGCCTGTGGGGATAGGACAAGAGACAATGGTTTGGCACTGGAGCATGGCAGAGTTAGGTTGGACATCAGGAGGAAGTTCTGCACAGTGAGGGTGGTGAGACACTGGGATGAGTTGCACAGGACTGTGGTTGAGGTCCCATCCCAGGAGACATTCAAGGTAAAACTTGGGGTGCTGAGCAAGCTGATCTAGTTACAGCATCACAGAATGTCAGGGGTTGGAAGAGACATTGAAAGCTCATCCAGTCCACCCCCAGCATCATCACCTATACCAGATCACAAAGGAACACATCTAGGTTGGGTTTGGAAAGTCTCCAAAGAGAGAGACTCCACAACTCCCCTGGGCAGCCTGCTCCAGGACTCTGCCACCCTCACAGTGAAAAAAAATTTCCTTGTGTTTCCATGGAACTTCCTATGCCTCAGTTTCTACCAATGCCTCTTATCTTGCTGGGGTGTTTGTGGTCTCATACAGTAATGGACTGGTTTGGGTTGGAGTCCAACCCAGCATTGAGCAGAGACATCTGCAACTAGGGCAGGCTGCTCCCAGCCCAAAACAGCCTGACCTGCAGTGCTGCCAGCCATGGGGCAGCTCCCACCTCTCTCGGCAGCCTGGGACAGGCTCTCTCCACCCTCAGTGCCAAACCTTTCTCCCTTTTGTCCATTCTCAATGTCCCTCTTGCAGTTCAAACCATCCCCCCTTGGCCTGCCACAACAGGTCCTGCTCATAAGACTGTCCCCAGCTCTCTTCTGGCCCCTTGAAGCACTGCAGGGTCGCCAGGAGGTCTTCCTGGAGCCTTCTCCTCTCCAGGCTGAACACCCCCAACTCTCCCAGCCTGGCCTGACAGCAGAGCTTCCACCGCTGCTGTGGCCTCCTCTGGCCCTGCTGCAGCAGGTCCCTGTCTGTGCTGAGCACTCCAGAGCCACCCCAGCACTGCAGGAGAGGTCTCAGTAGGTACAGCAGAGGGGGCAGAATCCCCTCCCTGCACCTGCTGGCCACGCTGCTGGGGATGAGCCCAAGACAGGCTGGGGCTGGGTTTGATGCCCAGGAACAGTCAGCTTTGGCGGGCTGAAAGAAGAGCCCAGTCCGTAGTGCCCTGTGTGAGCGCTGGGGCCGCAGCTCCGCAGCGTTCGGGACCGCAGGCGGCGAGCGCTGAGCTGCGGCCGGGCTCAGCCTGGCGCTCGGCTCCCGAACGCGTCGGCTCAAGGCACTTCTGCAGCGCCACCGTGTGGTAAGCGCTGGCCACTGCAGAGCGCTCCGCAGCGACTCGTCTGCAGGGTTTCCCTTGCGCTGAAGGTCCCTGGGGGGGCTGCTGGGGACATCGGGAAGGTTTAATTGCGAGCTCACATTAAAAATGGTCTGTTTGCAAGAGACATGACCCCTGAGGATGGTGAAGGGACTTGAATGTTTCTCGTATGAAGAAAGGCTGAGAGACCTGGGGCTGTTAAGGCTGGAGAAGGCTGAAAAGGGATCTAATCAACATCTCTAAATATCTGAAGAGTGGTGGGTGAGAAGAAGGGGCCAGGCTCTTTTTGGTGGTGCCCAGTAATAGGGCAAGGAACAACAGGTATGAGCTGGAACCCAGGAGTTTCCATCTCCACCAGAGGAGGAAGTTGTTTGGTGTTAGGGTGCTGGAGTCCTGGAGCAGGCTGCCCAGGAAGATTGTAGAGTCTCCTTCTCTACTTTCAAGCCCCATCTAGATGTGTTCCTGTGTGACCTGGCCTAGATGACCTTGCTTTGACAGGGGAGTTGCACAATCTGTGGAGGTCCTTTCCAGCCTCACCATTCTATGAGTGCTCGTCAGGGAGGTGCCATTCCTGCGGCTGGTAGCAAAGGCTGAGGGTCCTGGTGCCTGGAGCTTTCATAGTTGCATGTGATGCAGATCTGGAAAGGTTCCTTTTCCTCTGATGTCTGAAAAACCCACTGTCACTTTTGGAGCAAAAACTGGTTTGTAAAGTGCAGCTTTAGTCCTGCAGGCTGTGTTCATTTCTTACTGAAAGTCCTAGTTTGAGGAATCCTCCAGAGACCTCCCACCACTCAGATAATGCAGTGACACAAAGTCCCAGGGCTTGTGTTGGTTCTTTGGGGTTTTAATTTAGTTGGCTTTCCACTGAAGTTTTGAAACCCCTCTCTGTGCCATGTGGGAGTGTCTATGGCAGGGCACTGTCACTGTGAGGGGCAGGACATCACCCAAGACCTGGGTTTGGCTTTCTTCTGGGGTGTTCCTACAGATGAGAGCTACTCCAGCACATCTTGCTACCCTTGGACTGCTTATGTTGATGTTTAGATAAGTGTGTCTTGATGTTTGCTTTCCACAGAAAGTATTGGTTGACAGCAGCTGAAGATCAGCCAGGGTGTGCCCAGGTGGGTAAGAAGGGCACCAGCAGCGTGGCCTGCATCAGCAGGGCAGAGATTGTCCACTGGTGAGGCCACAGATGGAGTACTGGGACCAGTTTTGTGCCACTCACTCCAAGAAGGACATTGAGGGGCTGGAGCAGGTCCAGAGAAGGGCAACAGAGCTGGAGAAGGGTCTGGAGAAGAGGGCTGGAGAGAAGCAGCTGAGGGAACTGGGGGTGTGCAGCCTGGGGAAGAGGAGGCTGAGGGCAGAGCTCATTGCTCTCTACAGCTCCCTGAGAGGAGGCTTCAGGCAGGTGGAGGTTGGGTTCTGCTCCCAAGACCCACCTGGATGTGTTTCTGTGTTAGCTGTGCTGTGTGACTGGCAGGGAGGGTACATTGGATGATCTGCAGAGGTCCAACCCTTCCCATCCTGTGATTCCATTGCTGAGTGAGGATGGGGAGATCATCAGCCCAGCAAAGGTTGAGCACAGGGCTCCAGAAGCCAACTGTTCTCCTCAGTTCTGCTTGAGCTGAAGTGTTCTGGCAGCTGCTGCTTTGACCAGGAGTTTGTCACCTTCAGCCATCTCCACAGAAGGACACAGGTGGAGCCTTTCTCCCCTCCTCCTTTGCACTTCAAGTGCAATTCTCTGCTCGAGTGCAAGGTTGCCACAGCAGAACTTTGCAACCACTGGGCTGGGCTGTAATTGGAAGAGAAAACTCAGCTGCACTTGTGCCTGGGTGAATCTGTAAAGCTGGGACTGCGCCATGGGGACCCAGCCTGGCCACCCTCTTCTGTGTGCCACACAGCTCTTCCCTCTGCCACTTTGGATCTCACCTGCTGCCAAGTCAGATGAAGCACAGGATGTTCATTTGTCTCCAAGGTGGGAGGCTGTAACCAAGAGCTGAGTAACTGTCTGGGAAGCCTCCAGTGAAGGATGATTCACAGAGCACTCCCTGGGCTTCATACCCAGCCTGTGTGCTCTGGCAGTGGGGAGGGGGAGATGCCAGCACCTTGGATTTAACCTGACAAAGCTGGCATCAGGAGTGGTTGAGAGGGCTCAGCAGGGTGGAAGAGGGATGGGCACAGCAAGCACACAGAGAAGGACTTGGAAGAAGCATTACTTAGAGGACTGGAGAGCCTGCCCTATGGGGACAGACTGGGCTGTTCAGCCTGGAGGAGAGAAGGCTCCAAGGAGACCTCAGAGCAGCCTTGCAGTGCCTGAAGGGCCTGCAGGAGAGCTGGGGAAAGACTTTTGACAAGGGTCTGGGAGTGCCAGGCTGAGGGACAATAGATTTGAGCTGGGAGAGGGGAGACTGAGAGTGCAGAGGAGGAAGAAATCCACAGGTTGCCCAGGCACACCTCCCTCGAGGTGTTCAGGGCCAGGCTGGATGAAGCCTTGAGCAGTCTGGGCTGGTGGAAGGTGTCCCTGCCCATGTCAGGGGGTTGGAAATGGATGATCTTGAAGGTCCCTTCCAACCGAACCCATTCCATGATCCTATGAAGTTCTGCCCCCAGCAGGGTTTGTTCCCCACAGCAGCAGCAGTGCTGCCTTGTGTTGCTGCACATTCTTTGAGCAGCCTGCATTCCCTTCATGTCACTTGAGACCATCCCAGTCACTGCTGTGCCTTTCTTTGGAGCTTGGGTGGTGATGAGAGTTAGCTCCCCAAAATAATTGAGCATCAGTTAGTGCTTCTGAGTCACAAAGAAAGAACTGTGTGGATATTTCCTCCCCTGCAAGCTTAATGTGACTTTTGAGAGCTAATTGAGTGCTGAGTGTCATGGTGCCCAGGTAATGTTGGGCACCCTTGGCAATGCAGGGGGTAGAAAATAGAGATGGAGACTTTGCAAAAGGAATTTGGAAGTAGTAAAGGAAAGAATCATAGAACTGTTTGGGTTGGAAAAGGCCTCCAAGCTCATCCAGTCCAACCAGCAACTCAACACCCCCATGGCCCCCAAGCCCTGTTCACTGGTGCTATGGCCTCAGGTTTCTTGAACCCCTGCAGGGATGGGGACTCCACCACCTCCCTGGGCAGCCAGGGCCAGTCCCTGACCACTCTGGCAGCAAAGAAAATTTTCCTTCTCTCCAACCTAACTCTCTCCTGCCACAATTTCAGGCCATTGTCTCTGCTTCCATCACCTGAGACTAGGGAGCAGAGCCCAACCCCCAGCTGGCTGCAGCCTCCTCTCAGGGAGCTGTAGAGAGCAACGAGGTCTTCTCTCAACGTTCTTTTAAGAAAGGAGGAGAAGAGGGCCAGGAACTGCAGAATGAAGGTGGTTCTCACAGGCTCCCAGCAGAATTCTAGTCTCCCAAGTGGTGCTACTGGGATCTGTGAGCAGTTGCACCATGCTGTGTTGCTGAGCACACAGGTGTCTCGGGTCCAGTCACCTGGAGACTCAGCACAGGACACAGCCCCAACGCTCAGGGTGCAGTCAGGGCTAGCTGGAACCAGGGTTGCCTTTTACCTTCCTTGGGAAATGGAGGCTGGTGATTGTGTGCAATGCCAGTGGGAGGTTTGGATTGCTTGCCTTGGGTGGCTTGGTCTGAAAGGCTTCCTTAGATCTGCTCACCTCTGAGGGAGTGGTTAGCATCCAAAGGTCTGTGATGGCCCCACCTTGGCACCATCTCTGCTCACACAGTCTTGACTGTATACAGAATGCTCTGTGTGCAGGTTGCCTTCTGTGTGGCAGGAGAAAGGGACAGAGCCATGGTGCTTCTTCATGGGGAAGGACTTGGGGGTGCTGGGGGTGCAGAGCTGGACAGGAGCTGGCACCAAGTGCTGCCAACCCAGCCCTAGACTGTTCTAGGCTGATCCCCAGCAGTGTGGGCAGCAGGGGAAGGGAGGGGATTCTGCCCCTCTGCTGTGCCTGCTGAGACCTCTCCTGCAGTGCTGGGGTGGCTCTGGAGTGCTCAGCACAGACAGGGACCTGCTGCAGCAGCGCCAGGGTGGAAGCTCTGCTGTGAGGCCAGGCTGGGAGAGTTGGGGGTGTTCAGCCTGGAGAGGAGAAGGCTCCAGGGAGACCTCCTGGTGACCTTGCAGTGCTTCAAGGGGCCAAAAGAGAGCTGGGGACAGAGTTTTGAGCAGGGCCTATTTTGGCAGGCCAAGGTGGGATGGTTTGAACTGCAAGAGGGAGATTGAGAATGGAGAGAAAGGAGAAATGTTTGACACTAAGGGTGGGGAGAGCCTGTCCCAGGCTGCCCAGAGAGGTGGGAGCTGCCCCATGGTTGGCACCATTGCAGGTCAGGTTGTTTTGGGCTGTGAGCAGCCTGCTCTAGTTGCTGACTGCAGGGGTTGAACTTGGATGAGCTTGAAAGGTCCCTTCTGACCCAAAGCTGTCTCTGATTCTGTGCTTTCTGCAGGGTGCTGAAGTTTTGGCCTTTGTGTTTCTTATGGAGCAAACTCTCCACTTGTGAGCAGCTGGGACATCGCCTGCAGCACCTCCAGCTCATCAGCAGCAACAAGAAGGCTCCAAACCAGACTCAGCAAATGAGGTATGAAGTGTACATAAAGTCACACACAGCTTTGCTCCAGCCCTGTCTCCTCTGAGCAACCCAAACTGGCCATGAGGAAAGGATGAGGGAGTTTGGGCTTTTCAGTCTGGAGAAGAGAAGCCTGAGGGGGATCTCATTAGTACTGGTAAATACTTCTCTGATCAGGGACAGACTGCCAGGAGCACTTCAAACAGGAGCAGATCAGAAGGCCAGAAGTCCCTGTGACTGTTCAATCTGAGCTGCCACACAGCTCACCTCATGGAATTTCATTCAGAAGCTCTGGCAGCAGGGGGGGAACTTCAGCAGCCTTCTGGGCATAGATTTGCAGAAAGGTTTGGGCTGGAAAGGCCCTCCCAAGCTCATCCAGTCCAGCCAGCAACCCAGCACCACCATGGCCACCAAACTCCGTCCCCAGGTGCTTTCTGGAACCCCTCCAGGCATAGAGACTCCCCTACCTCCCTGGGCAGCCTGGGACAGTCCCTGACCACTCTTGCCACAAAGAAATTTTTCCTCCTCTCCAACCTAACCCTCCCCTGGAACAATTTAAGGCCAGTTCCTCTCCTAGCACCTGAGACTGTGGAGCAGAGTCCAAACCCCACCTGGCTGCAGCCTCCCCACAGGGAGCTGTAGAGAGCAATGAGCTCTGCCCTCAGCCTCCTCTTCTCCAGGCTGCACACCCCCAGCTCCCTCAGCTGCTCCTCCCCAACCCTCTTCTCCAGACCCTTCCCCAGCTCTGTTGCCCTTCTCTGGCCCTGCTCCAGCCCCTCAGTGTCCTTCTGGGAGTGAGTGGCCCAGAACTGAACCCAGCACTGAAGCTGTGGCCTCTCCAGTGCTGAGCAGAGGAGGACAATCACTGCTCTGCCCTGCTCCTGCTGGCCACACCATTGCTGCTCCAGGCCATGCTGCTGCTGCCCTTCCTGGCCACCTGGGCACAGCCTGGCTCCCACTCTGTGTGGCTCTGGGTGTGCACCCAGGAACAGTCTTTGTTGCACTGACTGGTGGCTTCACCTAATGTCTCTGAATTATCTCTGTCTCTTGGAAGGCCTTCCTCTGATCTCCATCTGGCTGCTCTGAGTGCTGGTGACCTTGGCACATCTGCCCCTGAGTCTTGTCTGCCATTCCTCTTTGCAGATTCAATCCCACTCCTGCCTCCTCTTCTGAAAAAAAGCTTTTGTGGTGTGAGAGGCTCAGAGTGGCTCCAGGTCTGGCCACAAAAGGAGAAGCACAACAGTGACTGTCACAAGATCTGCACACCTTGTGCCTCTGCACCAGTTCCTAGTGTCCCTGGGATGTGCTGTGAGACCTTCAGCACTGCCTCCAGCTCTGGGGCCCCCAGCACAAGAAGGACCTCGAGCTGCTGGAGAGGAGACAGAGGAGGCCACAAAGATGATCAGAGGGTTGCAGAACCTCCCTTGAGAGGACAGGCTGGGAGAGTTGGGGCTGTTCAGCCTGAAGAAGAGAAGGCTTCAGGGAGACCTCAGAGCAGCCTTCCAGTAGCTGAAGGGACTGCAGGAGAGCTGGAGAGGGACTTTGGAGAAGGGCTGGGAGTGCCAGGATGAGGGACAGTGGCTTTGAGCTGGAAGAGGGAAGACAGAGAGTGAGGAGGAGGAAGAAATTGCAGTAAGGGTGGTGATTCTGTGATCCACAACCTCCCTGTAGGTGTTGGGGGCCAGACTGGATGAGGCCTTGAACAACCTGGGCTGGGTGGGAGGTGTCCCTGCCCATGGCAGAGGGGCTGGAACTGAATGGTCCAACCCAAACGGTTCTCTCTCATGCAAGTGAAGCTGCAGGTTGCCACTGAGGCCCTGTCAATGCCCTTCCTTGTCCTCTGACCTTGCTTCTCTCTATGCTGCATGCAGGAAAGCCAACATCTTGGTGTCCCTACTGCTTGATGTGGCCCTGGGGCTACTGCTGATGTCTTGGCTCTACAGAAAGAACAGAATTGGGCACCTTGCTGACACCCTCATCCCCGTGGCTGATGTAAGTCTGTTCCTCTTTCACCTGCTGGGAGTGCTGAGCAGCCCTTAGTGTGGGGGGGTAGGTGTGAGGGAGCTATGCCTTACACAGAGGAGGTGCAGAGAGAGCCTTGTCTGCAGATGAGGCCTTCTCAAGAAGAGTGAAGTCTTCAAAGCAAGCCTGCTGGGGCTGCTCAAGAGGAACAGAGCTCTGCTTTGCATGTGCAGTGAATAGTAATTAGATGTTTACCAGAGGGCTGCTCCAGCTCCTGAAGGAGCTGTGATGGCTTGGACACAGCTCTGCAGAGGCAGGTTGAGTGGTTAGCAAGCCAGGATAATTTTACTCTGGAGTGAATTCTTCTCCTTGCTCCAAGAAGGACACTGAGGAGCTGGAGCAGGGCCAGAGAAAGGCAACAGAGCTGGGGAAGGGTCTGGAGAAGAGGGCTGGGAAAGAGCAGCTGAAGGAGCTGGGGGTGTGCAGCCTGGAGAAGCCCGAGGGCAGAGCTCATTGCTCTCTACAGCTCCCTGGGAGGAGGCTGCAGCCAGCTGGGGGTTGGGCTCTTCCCAAGGAATGAACAACAGAACAAGAGAAACAGCCTCCAGTTACCCCAGGAGAGGTTTAAGCTGGACATGAGGAGCAATTTCTTCCCCTTGAGGGTTGTCAGGGCCTGGCCCAGGCTGCCCAGGGCAGTGGTGGAGTCCCCATCTCTGCAGGGGTTCTCTGCAGGGGTCTCAAAGCTGCGTGTCTCTGGGCCATGGCTCAGTGGTGACCTGGCAGTGCTGGGTTAATGGTCGAACTCAGTGACCTTTAAAGAGTTTTCCAGCCTAAATGATTCCATGATTCTCTGAGAGGAAGTGTCCTCAAAGTGCTGCTATGTGAGACAGGCTAAAACCCATCAGCTGGGTTAGAATTGATCAAGTGCTGCAAAGTCCAAGAGTCTGCTAAGGTGTTGCAGAGTGAGAAGTAGTGCAGCTGTGCTTGTGAAGAAGCCTTTGGGGGAGAAATCCAAGGGTGGCAGGACACAAAGCCCTGAAATCCTACCTCAGAGCTTTGCTGTGCAGATGGCAAACCAGGAAACTGTGCTGTGTCCTGTCATGTGCTCCAGCAGAGCTCCTCTTGCCCACTGGCATCCCTCAGCATCGGCACACATCTACGAAGAGCAGGTCTGACTGCCATCCTCCTGCTTCTTGGGTGGTTCAGTTGAGCTGCAGTTCTCCACTCTGGTGTCTGTCTGGTGGTAGGAAGGATGTCAGAGGCTGCAGTCAGCTCTGTTCTGGGACCATGTGCAGGCAGTGCTGAGTGCTGGTCTGCAGCTACACAGCCTCATCCTTTCTCTTGGCCTTTCCTTGGCCCACTTGCCTTTCCTTTCTGGGCCAGGAGGTGGATCTTTCCATGTGTTGCTTTCTGGCAGCTGGAGAACATCCCCTTTGCTCTTCTTCCAGCTTCTTGGTTGGGAGGAGCTTTATTCTGATCAGAGAATTCCATCAGCAGTTTTATTTTTCCAACCTCTGCTGTCTTGCTTGGCAAGGGCTCACATTTTCCTTCCTCCGTGTCTAATCACACAGAACCATGGAATCATACAATTGTTTCAGCTGGAAAACACCTCCAAGATCATCTCTCCTATGAGGACAGGCTGAGGGAGCTGGGGGTTTTAAAGCCTGGAGAAGAGAAGGGTCCAGGGAGACCTTAGGACTGCCTGCCAGTACCTGAAGGGGGCTACAAGCAGGCTGCAGAGGGACTGTTCCCAAAGGCCTGCAGGGGCAATGGTTTGAAATGAGAGCAGAGCAGATTGAGGTTGGGGGTGAGGAACAAGTTCTGCAGCAGGAGGCTGCTGGAACACTGCAACAGGTTGCCCTGGGAGGTGGTTGAGGCCTCATGCAGCCTCCTCTCAGGGAGCTGCAGAGAGCAATGAGCTCTGCCCTCAGCCTCCTCTTCTCCAGGCTGCACACCACTAGCTCCCTCAGCTGCTTCTCTCCAGACCCTTCCCCAGCTCTGCTGCCCTTCCCTGGACCTGCTCCAGCTCCTCAATGTCCTTCTTGGAGTGAGGGGCACAAAACTCAAACCAGCACTCAAGCTGTAGCCTTACCAGTGCTGAGTACAGGAGGACAATCCCTGCCCTGCTCCTGCTGCCCACACCATTGCTGATGCAGACCAGGCTGCTGGTGTACCTCTTGCCCATCTGGGCACACCCTGGCTCCAACTCTCTGTGTGTGCACCCAGAAACACTCTTTGTCTGCACTGAGTAGTGGCTTCATCTAATGTCTATGAAGTATCTCTCTTGGAAAGCCTTCTTCTGTTCTCCTTCTGGGTACTCACTCTACCAGCTGCCTGGGTTTCAATGTCCAAGCACCCTTGCAGGACAGAAATGGTCTTTGCCTTGTTTCCAGCCCCTGGTCTCTGAAGTGGTCTTTGCCTTGTTCCCAGCCCCTGGTCTCTGACCATTCTGCCTGTGCTGTGCTTTCAGAAGGTGCCATGCAGTGTCCAGCATGGCTGTGGTTGTGGTCATTGCCATTTTTCTTGTCTTTCCTAGTGCAGACTGTAAGGGTTGCAGGTATTGAGGGTTGCTACAGGCCCCACTCAGCAGCAGTGCAGCAGAGAGCAGCACAGCTCTTGCCACAGCCTTGCCCTTGCCTTTGAGCTGTGCACCAAAACCATTTTCCTGTCTGATTCCTAAGCCTTTTCCCTCAGAGACACTTCAGCTGGAGAAGCTGTAGCTCTCCAGAGCTCTCCCTGTGGCATTGCTCTAAGTGTCCAGCTCTCAGAACCCTGATTTCTTAACAAGTCTGCAGGGAAGTGGCTTTTGGCTGGGTTCCTGTTTGCACAGGTGGCCCTGGGAGGGCTTCCATCTGCCCAGCGTCTTTGGCAGATGGATGCTCTCTGTGCTCAGGGTGTGTCTGAGCCCAGCACCTGGCCACTATGGGCATGCTTCTCAGAGCTGATTCCTCTTTCAGCAGCTGTCCCTCAGCATACCCAGCCTAGTGGCAGTGGTTTGCACCACATCTCCTCTAGCTGCTGGCTCCCTGGCCCTGCTCTCTCCAGGAGCTGCCGAAGGTGTTCCTGGCAGGGCGAGCGGACGTGGCTGGCCTGGTGCTCAGGCAGTGCCTTTCCTCTCTGCTTCTCCAAGCTTAGCAGTGCAGGCCACCAACAACTTACTGAGTCATGCAATCTTGGAATCAGGAAGGTTGGAAAAGCCTTCAGGATCGTCCAGTCCAGCCAGCAGTCCAACCCCACCATGGCCATTGAACGCTGGCCCCAAATGCCATAGGCACATGTTTCTGGAACACCTCCAGGCATGGGGACTCCACCACCTCCCTGGGCAGCCTGTGCCAATCTCTGACCACTCATAGAGTAAAGAATTTTTTCCTTATCTCCAACCTAACCCTTCCCTGACACAATTTTAGGCCATTGCCTCTTGTCCTGTTATTAGTTAGCTGGGAGGAAAGGTCAACAGCAGCCTCACTCCAACCTCTATACAGGTAGCTGTAGAGAGCAATGAGGTCTCCTTTCAGCCTCCTCTTCAGGCTAAACAACCCCAGCTCCTCAGCCTCTCACAGCATCACAGAGTGTTAGGGGTTGGGAGGGACATCCAGAGATCATCCAGTCCAAACCCCTGCCAAGGCAGGGCTACCTAGGGCAGGGCACACAGGAACACATCCAGGAGGGGCTGGAAAGTCTCCAGAGAAGGAGACTCCACAGCCTCTCTCCGCAGCCTGCTCCAGGCTCCAGCACCCTCACAGGGACAGAGTTTCCCCTCCTGTTCCTGTGGCAACTCCTCTGCTCCAGCTGGCACTCAGTGCCCCTTGTGCTGTCCTTGGCCACCCCTGAGCACAGCCTGCTCCAGCCCTGCACATCTTTGTCACAGCAATGAGGGCAGCCCTCAGGCTCCTCTGCTCCCAGCCCCAGCCCCCTCAGCCTCACAGGAGATGTTCACTGCCTGCAGCAGCTTTGGGGCTCTGGGATGGACTCTTTCACAGTTCCCCTGAGGTCCTGCTTGAACTGAGGGGCCCAGAACTGGACACAATATTCCAGAGGTGGCCTCAGCAGGGCAGAATAGAGGGGGAGGAGAACCTCTCGGACCTACTCAGCACAGCCTTTCTAATCCACCCAAGGATGCCCCTAGCCTCTTTGTCCACAAGGGCACATTCTGGCCACCAGGACCTCCAGGTCCCCTCTCCTCTGTGATGCTCTCCTCATAAGAGCTGCTCTCCAAACCCCTCACCAGCATCACTGCCCTACAACTTTCCAGCCTTACTTTCCTCTTTCAAGCCTGTTCAGTTGCGGCTGTAAAGCCCCTGGGAGCCATTTGGCTGCCTTCAGTGGCTGTTGGCTTCTGTGCAGGCCTTAAAGCACCACAGCTCTGAGTGATCCCAGAATGCACCAATGACCCCAGCATGTAGCCTGGAAGCCAGCCCCACTTCTTCTCCAGCATGGCAGCAAAATCTCCTTGTAGCCATTCAGCAGTAGGGCTCCTCCTGGCTGCTGAGTGTCCATCTGGTGCACATTGTTCTCGCCACTTGGTCTTTCTTCAGTGCTGGACTGCTGCCTACTTAAGCAGAGCAAACTTTCCCATGTGCAGGATGAGTGACTTTGCCTTCTCTGGTGCTGAAGTAGATCTAAGGGATAGCATCTGAGCCCCTCTGGAGCTGATCTGAGACTTTCAGATCCTGTTCAGTGCCTGAGCCTTACCCTAAGGCTCACCACTGGGACCAGTTCTCTTTGATGTCTTTAGCAGTGATCTGGGTGAGGGCACTGAGGCACCCTCAGGCAGGGAGACCTTAGAGCAGCCTGCCAGTGCCTGAAGGGGCTCCAGGAGAGCTGGGGTGGGACTTTGGACAAAAAAGATGGAGTGCCAGGACGAGGGCTGATGGCTTTGAGCTGGAAGCAGCTGGGTTGAGATGAGACATTAGGAAGAAATGGTTTGCAGTGAGGCTGGGGTGACTCTGGAGCAGGTTGCCCGGGGGGTTGTGGATCACAGAATCCCATGTGATTGATCTGATTCTGTGATCCACGACCTCCCTGGAGGTGTTGAAGGCCAGGCTGGATGAGGCCTTAGCTGACAGGCCTTGGTGATGCACAAGACATGCAGCTGCCACTCTGCCAGCTGGCTGGGCTGGCTCTGTTCACACCTTGCTTTTGTCACTCAGCAAGGCAGATGTGATTCAGAGAGGCCCAGAGAGCGACTGCTGAGCTGTTTGCTGTGTGCAGAGGGATTTTTGGAGCAGGCTTGCACATCCCAGAATGGAAAACATGGATAAGCTTCTCTCTGTGGGTGCCCTTACAGCCCTCCTCCTTCCTCTTTGATTCAAAGTGCTGCAGTTGTGTGTTTCAAAGAGAAGAGCTGAGTCTAAGCCACCTTCTTCAGCCTTGCTGGTGTCTCTTCAGCTCTGCCAGCCTTGCTGATGTCCCTTCAGCTCTAATCTCTTGCAAACACTCAAATAGTTCTCATAGATCTTGCTGCAAAACTGTTCCTGGGGCTTAGAGATAACAGGATGGAAGTTCCTTTTGAGTTATGTTCTGCCAGGGCCATCAACACAGCAAGCAGAGAGTTGCCTCTGGAAATATCCTGAGAGGTTGGTTTGTGAAAAGAGGGTAACTGAGAGCCCTGGGGCTGAGAGCCTGCAGAAGAGCAGCCCCAGAGGGCATCTGAGCAATGCTCAGCAAGAGCTAAAGGAGCTGTGGGGGGCAAGAGGGTGAGGACAGGCTCTTCTCAGTGGTGCGCAAGGACAAGGGGCTCAAAGTGGCAGCCAGGAGCTCCATCTGAGCAGGAGGAGAAAGTTGTTTGTTGTGAGGGTGCTGGAGGCCTGGAGCAGGCTGCCCAGAGAGGCTGTGGAGTGTCCTTGTGTGGAGAGCTTCCAAGGGCAGCTGGGCACTGTGCTGCTGGGCAAGCTGCTGTGGGTGCCCTGCTTGAGCAGGGGCTTGGACTGGATGATCTCCAGAGGTCCTTTCCAACCCCACCCTGCTGGGGTTCTGTGTCTGGCAGGGAGTGCTTTGGCTGTGCTTTCTCTGACTTGTACTAGAAGCTGTAGCTCAGGTAGTTTCACGGTGCCCACTTGCAGTGTGCTTGCTGTGTGTCCTTCTCTACTGATGTCACCTCACTGCCAGACCTTCAGCACATGGTGACTGGAGAGAAGAGGATGACAATAAAGAAACTATTTCTGTGGTGCTCATCTGAGTTGCAGCCTTTCAACACTTAAAGGCTGAGCAGCAAGCTGGGGACAGGCTTTGGAGCAGGGCCTGTTGTGGCAGGCCAAGGAGGGATGGTTTGAATTCATAAAGGGATGTTGAGAGTGGAGAGAAGGGAGAAATGTTTGACAGTGAGGGTGGGGAGAGCCTGGCCCAGGCTGCCCTTAGAGGTGGGAGCTGCCCCATGGCTGGCACCACTGCAGGTCAGGTTGTGTGGGGCTGTGAGCAGCCTGCTGTAGCTGCAGCTGTCCCTGCTGGCTGCAGGGGGTTGGACTGGATGAGCTTGAAAGGTCTCTCCCAGCCCAACCCAGTCCATGATTTTATGATTCCATGATCTCATCTAAGCCATGTTTGATCCAGTCTTCAGTTTGGTCCCTACCTCTGTTTATGAATTCCAGTTCACAGTGTCTCATCCCTTAACTCTGCCCACACCCAGGGTTCCTGTCACAGCCACCTTTTCTGGCGGCCTTTTCCTGGGAGCAGAGCCCAACCCCCACCTAGCTCCAGCCTCCTTTCAGGGGGCTGTAGAGGGCAATGAGCGCTACCCTCAGCCTCCTCTCAACACCCCCAGCTCCCTTTCTCACAGCTGGCCACAGCTATCTTTTGTGGCTCTGCTTTGCTATTGATCAGGCCTAAAAATATCTGCCTGGAAAAAACTTTTGCCAGTCTCTGCCTTAGGACTGTGTTTGCCCAGCTAAATAACAGCAAGAGAGGGCACCTTCCAGAGCTGCCTGCCCCTGCCAGAACCCACCCCTGGGACTGGCACCTCCTCCAGTGAGTCCTGCCTTGCTGCAGGACTGCTTTCAAGCACTTCAATATTTCATTCCAACCTCCAAATGCTTTTCCTAAGTTACCAACCCAGCACTTTAAATATTAACCACAGGCTATTTATAATGAGGCTGCTGCTGCTGCTCAGCCCTGGGCTCAAACCAGTCCTGGCTCACAGGGAGGGAGAGGAGGAAGGAGTGAAATCAGAAGGCAAACTCTTTGGATGAGTTGAAGATGGAGCCCTTGATTTTTGCCACTGCATTAAGAGTTGAGTGCTTGCACACTCGTTTGACAAGGATCCTGCTGGCTAATAGTTAAAACAGAGTCGCTGCTTGGAAGTCAGTTTGCAGATGACACCAAATTGGGTGGCAAGGGTGCAGGGCAGGGAGGCTCTGCAGAGGGCTCTGAACAGGCTGCAGCCATGGGCTGAGGTTCAACCAAGCCAAGTGCTGGGTACTGCCTCGGGTCACAGCAACCCCAGGAAGGCACAAGGCTTGGGGCAGTGTGGCTGAAAGTGCCCAGCAGAACAGGGCCTGCAGGTGCTGGGTGAGAGCAGCCGAAGATGAACCAGGGGGTGCCCAGGTGGGCAAGAAGGACACCAGCAGCCTGGCCTGGAGCAGCAATGGTGTGGCCAGCAGGAGCAGGGCAGGGAGTGTCCCCCTGTACTCAGCACTGGTGAGGCTACAGCTTGAGTGCTGGTTTGAATTTTGTGCCACTCACTCCAAGAAGGACACTGAGAGGCTGGAGCAGGTCCAGAGAAGGGCAACAGAGCTGGGGAAGAGTCTGGAGAAGAGGGCTGGGGATGTGCAGTTGAGGGAGCTGGGGGTGTTGAGGCTGGAGAAGAGGAGGCTGAGAGCACCATGAAGCCCTCCTGGGCAGCTCTACCAGAGGTGGCCATTCACTGAGCTCATGTTCCCAGCCCTGAGACCCCTTTAGCAGCTGAGCTTCCTCTCTGCTGCCATGTTTGGCTTCAGCAGAGTCAACAAAGGAGGCTTTCTGATTGCACTGCCTGTCCACAAAGCAGTCCCTGGGATTTGGTTCCCTTTGCTGTGAAGAGTGTGGTGAGGACTCTTCGTTGAGGGCAACTGGGAGCTGATCTGGAGTTCCTTGTGCTTGCAGCATGTGGCTGAAGAGCTGCAGGACCTGCTGCAGTGGCTGATGGGGGCACCAGCTGGACTCAAGATGAACCGAGCCTTGGATCAGGTGTTGGGACGCTTCTTCCTCTACCACATCCACCTCTGGATCAGTAAGTGCAGCTGCCAGGCTTCCCAGCCTCTCCCTGGCACCTCTTGCTGTTTGCCTAGGGGCAGATGATGAGTCAGAGAACACTGCTGCAAGTGCAGGCTCGTCTGAGAGCTTTCCTGCTGTGGGAATGCAAGGCAGAGCTGGATTCCCACACGAGGAAGCCACAGACATTAAGCAAAGTGCTCCCAAGGAGCACAGGGCACAGCAGAGCACCCTCACCTGCTGCCAGGAGTGCTGAGAGGCCAAGGGAAGGCTCTAGGTCTGTGTAGGCTTTGCCATGTGAGGCAGCTGATAGGATGTTAGATTAGAAGGGCTGTGCTGAGTAGGTCAGAGGAGTTCTCCTCCCCCTCTATTCTGCCCTGCTGAGGCCACCTCTGGAATATTGTGTCCAGTTCTGGGCCCCTCAGTTCAAGCAGGACCTCAGGGGAACTGTGAAAGAGTCCATCCCAGAGCCCCAAAGCTGCTGCAGGCAGTGAACATCTCCTGTGAGGCTGAGGGGGCTGGGGCTGGGAGCAGAGGAGCCTGAGGGCTGCCCTCATTGCTGTGACAAAGATGTGCAGGGCTGGAGCAGGCTCTGCTCAGGGGTGGCCAAGGACAGCACAAGGGGCACTGAGTGCCAGCTGGAGCAGAGGAGTTACCACAGGAACAGGAGGGGAAACTCTGTCCCTGTGAGGGTGCTGGAGCCTGGAGCAGGCTGCCAAGAGAGGCTGTGGAGTCTCCTCTGGAGACTTTCCAAACCCACCTGGATGTGTTCCTGTGTGCCCTGCCCTGGGTGATCCTGCCCTGGCAGAGGAGTTGGACTCCATGATCTGGAACTGCTGGAGTGGGTTCAGAGGAGGTCACCAAGATTCAGAGGCTGGAGAACCTCTGCTGTGGGGACAGCTGGAATGTTGGGGCTGTTCACCCTGGAGAAGAGAAGGCTGCAGGGAGACCTCAGAGCAGCCTTCCAGAAGCTGAAGGGGCTGCAGGAGAGCTGGGGAGGGACTTTGGATAAGGGCTGGGAGTGCCAGGATGAGGGACAATGGCTTTGAGCTGGGAGAAGGGAGAATGAGAGTGGAGAGGAGGAAGAAATTCTTTAGAGTGAGGGTGGGGAGAGGCTGGAACAGGTTGCCCAGGAGGTTGTGGATCACAGAATATGATCTGTGATCATATTTTGTGATTCTGTGATCCACAACCTCCCTGGAGGTGTTCAAGGCCAGGCTGGATGAGGCCTTGAGCAACATGGGCTTGTGGGAGGTGTCTCTGCCCATGGCAGGGGGTTGGAACTGGATGATCTTTGAGGTCCCTTTCAACCCAACCCATTCTATGAAGCTGTGAATCTGAAGAAGTCCTTTCCAGCCCCTGCCCTTCCATGGCTCTGTGAGCACAGCCACAATGGACAGGAGCTCCCCACTTCTTGTACTAACCAAGCATGGTCTTATTTCTGTGCCTTTGCCCCACTGAAGCAGGAGGCTATGTGCCCCCAGAGAGGTTTATTGTGCACAACCAAGGGGTGATCTGTGTTTGGGATAGCAAGAAAAAGGGGAATGGCTACAGTGGAAGTTTTGGGTGCAGCTAAAAGAGGTTCTACTGGACCTCAGAAACAAGAGTTGGTGTCTAGAGGAGGTTTCCTGTTCAGCATCATGGTTGTGATTTCTGGGGCAGCATTCTAAGGCAGGGAGATCAGTGGGAAGACACCTCAGTCAAATACTGACCCTCTGCAATATCCTCCAGGCTACATCCACCTGCTGTCCCCCTTCATTGAGATGATTCTCTGGTACGTGGCTCTGTCAGCCTGTCTGGGCCTGACTGTGGCTCTCTGCATCCTCTCCGACATCATCGCCCTCCTCACCTTCCACATCTACTGCTTCTACGTCTATGGAGCCAGGTGAGTTGGTGGCCCTGGGCTGTGTCTTGGGTGTCACAGACTCAGAGGTTCAGACAATGGGTTAGGTTGGAAGGGACCTCAAAGATCATCCAGCTCTGACACCCTGCCATGGGCAGGGACACCTCCCACCAGCACAGGTTGCTCAAGCCCTCATCCAACCTGACCTTCAGCACCTTCAGGGAGATTGTGGATCACAGAACCATAGAATGTGATCTGTGATCACATTCTGTGATCCACAACCTCCTGGGCAACCTGTGCCAGTCTCTCCCCACCCTCACTCTAAAGAATTTCTTCCTCTTCTCCACTCTGTCTCCCTTCTCCCAGCTCAAAGCCATTGTCCCTCATCCTGGCACTCCCAGCCCTTGTCCAAATTCCCTCCCCAGCTCTCCTGCAGCCCCTTCAGTTTCTGGAAGGCTGCTCTGAGGTCTCCTGGAGCCTTCTCTTCTCCAGGCGCAACAGCCCTAACTCCCAGCCTGTCCCCATAGGGGAGGTTCTCCAGCCTCTGATCACCTTTGTGCCCTCCTCTGGGCAGCAGGTTCAGGGTTAGAACATAGCTGTGACACCATAGTGTCATTGTCTGGAGTTCCTGGAGAGGGCTCCATGGACTGAGAGCTGGGCAGAGTCTCTGGGATGTGGGGGGGGGGGGGTTTGGGAGTGCAGGGAGTTTTGAGACATGGCTGGGACACCTCAGGGTTGTTGTGCAAGTGGTGCCCACCAGTGTGCTCTGGTCCTGCCCTCCCTTAACTGGTGCTGCAGCCCACACAGGCCACTGGAGAAGGGCTGCTCTTGCTAAGGAGATGAGAGACACTGGCATAAATAAAGGCTTAGGATGTACAGAAAGGGCATGGTCCCTCCCCAGGCTGTGAGTGGAGAGCTTTCCACTGCAGACAGCAGAAGAAATAGGAGTTCAGGGCATGTTTGGAAATCCTGAGATGTGAGGATGAAACAGATCTGGGGCCAGCTCACAGCCAGCAGCAGATATGGGCAGTCTTTTCCCAGCACCTCTCATGACTGAAGCCAGCTGCAGAGTCAGGAGGGGACAGCAGCACAGCCACCACCACCCCTTGTGTTCACAGCATCACAGAATGGCAGGGGCTGGAAGGGACCTCCAGAGCTCATCCAGACCAACCCCCCTGCCAGGGCAGGATCACCCAGAGCAGGTCACACAGGAACACATCCAGGTGGGTTTTGAGTATCTCCAGAGAGGGAAACTCCACAACCCCCCTGGGCAGCCTGCTCCAGGGCTCTGTCACACTCACAGGGAAAAAAAATCCTCCTTCTGTTTCCACGGCACTTCCTGTGCCTCAGCTTCCACCACTGCCTCTTGTGCTGTCACTGGGCACCACCCAGCAGAGCTGGCTCCTGCCTCCTGGCACTCACCTTTACATCTTTATAAACATGCATGAGGGCAGCCCTCAGGCTCCTCCTCTCCAAGCAGCACAGCCCCAGCTCCCTCAGGCTCTCGTTGTAACAGATCTTCCATTCCCTTAAGCATCCGTGTGGCTCTGTGCTGGACTCTCTCAAGCAGTTCTGTGTCCCTCTTGAACTGGGGAGCCAAGAACTGGACACAGTACTCCATATGTGGCCTCAGCAGGGCAGAGTAGAGGGGCAGGAGGACCTCTCTGACATACCACAGCCCTTCCAATCCACACCAGGGTGGCATTGGCCTTCTTGGCCACCAGGGCACATTGCTGGCTCTTGGTCAACCTCCCACTAGGTCCCCTCCACTAGGACCCTCAAGTCCTTTTCCCCTTTGCTGCCTTCCAACAGGTCAGTCCCCAGCTGGTACTGCTCCTTGGGGTTGTTTTTTCCCAGGTGCAAGGCTCTGCCCTTGCCCTGACTGAATTTCATTACATTTCTCCCTGCAAATAGCAGGAAATTTGCTGCTTGAGGAGGCAGAGAAGCCTGAGATCCCCTTTTGCAACCCAGCAGTCTGGAACAAATGAACAGGCCAGCAAGTGGAACAAGAGTGGGCATGTGTGTGCAAGCAGGCAGGGCAGGTGGGGCAGGTGCTGCAGCTTGGTGCCATCTCAGGGTGTGTGAGCTTGTTCCTGGCCGTAGAGCCACAGGGCAGGTGTGTCCCAGCAACCTGCAAGAGTTGTCCTGGGCAGCCTCCTGCCTAGGAATTACTTCACTGAGCTATGCCTGCCAGTCTGGTGGCACTCTGCCAGTTCCTTGAAGCTGTTGGTGTTCCTCAAAGCAGCCTCTTCCCTCGGCTCAGGCTCCTTGCCTCTGCCTTCACAATGCTGCCTTGAAACCTGAGCAGCCTCTGTGCCCTCCCTGGGCTGGGGAAGCAGCCTGGCCTGTGTAGCTCTTGCTTCCTCAGGCTGCTTTGCCCCACAGGTTGGCTGGGCCTCCTCTCTTCACATCCCTCTGTGTTGGATGTTGCTTCCCAGGACTCTTTGTGCCTCCTCTCCATCTCTTTCTTCATCAGTGTCCTTCTCTAGGGGTGTCAGCTTCCCAGCCCTGATCATCCCAAGCTTCCCTCGCTGTTGCTATGCTTCCAAGAGAGGAGATTTAGACTGGAAATCAGGCCAGGCTGGGAGAGTTGGGGCTGTTCAGCCTGGAGAAGAGAAGGCTGCAGGGAGACCTCAGAGCAGCCTTCCAGTAGCTGAAGGGACTCCAGGAGAGCTGGGGAGGAACTTTAGACAAGAGCTGGGAGTGCCAGGACAAGGGACAATGGCTTTGAGCTGGGAGAGGGGAGACTGAGAGTGGAGAAGAGGAGGAAATTGTTTGCAGTGAGGGTGTGGAGAGACTGGCACAGGCTGCCCAGGGAGGTTGTGAATCACAGAATATGATCTATGATTATGTTCTGTAATTCTGTGATCCACAACCTCCCTGGAGGAGCTGAAACCAGGCTGGATGAGGCCTTGAGCAACCTGGGCTGGTGAGAGGTGTCCCTGCCCATGGCAGGGGCTTGGAACTGGATGAACCAACCCAAATCATTCTCTGGTTCTATCAAGCATCTCCAAGTGTGGTAACACCAAGTGCTGAAAGCCAAAGGCAAGGGTGTAGGAGACACCCAGCTGAGTTCTCCCAGCTGTTAAGGGTGTTGGAAGCTGTGGCTAGCTGAAGAAGGTGCAGGGGCTCAAGTCCTCTCCCTTGCGCCTCTGTGCTGCTCAGGCCAAACTGAATTGCACTGCCTCAAGTGTGAGGGCTAAGACCTTAGCCAGTGCTGCCATGGGAGAGGTGTGAAGGAAGGGGAAGAGGGCAGATGTGAGGCAGTGAGACAGCAGCCAGCTCAGGGGAACAAGCTTGCTGCTGGTGCAGGGAGGGTGGTGGCATGGGGCTGGCCCTTGCTGCTGTGCCTAAGGGCCACTCTCCAGCAGCACTTGGCATCTCCCATGTACTAGCCTGTGCCTCCACAGGGGCAGAAAGCAAGAGCCTATGCACAGCCCTGGGGCATGGCCTGGCCTGGCCTTTGCCCTCCAGAGGCCCAGAGCTGGCTGCAAGAGCCTGTGCCAGGGGCTCAGTCCCCCTCTGCTTGGATTTGCGTCGCTCTCTGGGCTGTGTTTCTTTGGCCGCCCTGGGTTCTGCAGCCTGGCTGGGGAAGCAGGCCCAGGGCTGTGGTGCTGGCAGCTGGTTTGTGGTGCAGCTCAGGAGCTGTGATGCTCAGCCTCTTCTCTTTGCCCAGGCTCTACTGCCTGAAGATTTACGGCCTCTCCTCCCTCTGGCGCCTGTTCCGCGGCAAGAAGTGGAACGTGCTGAGGCAGCGCGTCGACTCCTGCTCCTACGACCTGGACCAGGTACTGCTCTGCTGCCAGCGGCTGCTGCCCGTGGGCAAAGGGATCCCTTCCTGCCTCAGCTAATCCTGGAGGCACACGGAATCACAGCAACACCCCCCGGGATCCCCAAGCCCAACTGTTACCCCTGCTCAGCAGAGTTCACCCTTAAACCACAGCCCCAAGCACCACATCCAGACAACTTTTAAACACAGCCAGGGTTGGGGACTGCACCACCTCCCTGGGCAGCACATCCCAGTGCCTGACCACTCTTGCTAGGAAAAATGCTTCCTCATGTTTAGTCTAAACGTGCCCAGTGGCAGCTTGAGGCCATTCCCTTTTGTTCTGTCACTGTAAAGCTGTGAGCAGAGCCCAGCAGCAGCCTTTCTACAGCCTCCTTTCAGGTAGCTGCAGACAGCCATGAGGTCTCCCCTCAGTCCCCTGTTTCACACTAGCCATGCCCAGCTCCTTCAGTCTCCCCTCATCAGATTTACTCTCCAGGCCCTTCACAGCTTCCTTGCCCTGCTCTGCACTGGCTTCAGCACCTCCACATCCCTCTTGTAACAAGGTGCCCAAAACTGAACACTAGGTCTGGCCTCACCACAGCAGAGTCGAAGGGGACAATCCTATCCCTGCTCCCACTGGACACAGCATTTCTGATGCCAGCCAGGATGCCTTTGGCATGGTAGAATGTTAGGGGTTGGAAGGGACCTCTGGAGATCATCCAGTCCAATCCCCTGCCAGAGCAGGGTCACCCAGGGCAGGTCACACAGGAACACATCCAGGTAGAGTTTGAAAGTCTGCAGAGAAGCAGACTCCACAACCTCCCTGGGCAACCTGCTCCAGGTCTCCAGCACCCTCTCACCAAACAAGCTCTCCTCCTGCTGTGGTGGAACTTTCTGGGTTCTAGTTTGTGTCTATTGCTCCTTGTCTCATCACAGGACACCACTGACAAGAGCTTGGTCCCTGCTTCTTGCCCCTCACCCTTCAGGTATTGATAGGCATTGATCAGATCCTCTCCCAGGCTGCTCTTCTCCAGGCTAACCAGCCCCAGGCCTCTCAGCCTTTCCTCACCACACATGTTCCAGTCTCTTCACCACCCTCATAGCCTTTGTTATGCACTTTCTAGTATATACCTGCCCTCTTAAACTACAGGGCCCACAGCTGGACTTAGGACTCCAGATGTGGCCTCAGCATAGCAGAGTAGATGGGGAGGAGAACCTCCCTTGCCCTGCTGTCCCCATTCTTCTTTATGCTTCTCAGAATATTGAGACACAAGCCCCAGGATGCTTTTAGGAATCCCAGAGTGGTTTGGGTTGGAAGGGACCTCTAAAGCTCATTTAGTCCAACCCCCCTGCAGTCAGCAGGGACATCTCCTGCTAGATGAGATTGCTGAGACCCCCAAACAACCTGACCTTGAGCACTTCCACTTTCCTTGCTAACAGTCCTTGTGGTTTCACCACAGTGATCTTCTCTGAACACTTGGAGCTGGTGCACTTTGCTCTTGGCAGTGCATCATTATCCACAGTGCTCTTAGCTCATCAGTACCAGAGCCCCTTCCCTCCTCCTGCCCACAGAACAGGGAGGCTGCCGCACTCTTTTGGGCACAGACTGAACACAGGGCATCATAAGAGCCACTGGGAAGAAATGAGACTCCTCCATTCCAGCCAGATCCAGCACATCTTCATAGGATCATAGAGTTGGTTGGGTTGGAAAAGCTCTCCAAGCTCATCCAGTCCAACACCAACCCAGCACCACCATGGCCACCAAACCCTGTCCCCAAGTGCCACAGGTTTCTTGAACCCCTCCAGGTGTGAGGACTCCACTACCTCCCTGGGCAGCCTGTGCCAGTCCCTGACCACTCTGGCAGCAAAGAAATTCTTCCTCCTCTCCAACCTAACCCTCCCCTAGCACAATTTCAGGCCATTGCCTCTCCTCCTGTCACCTGAGATTAGGGAGCAGAGCCCACCCCCGCCAGCTCCAGCCTTCTTTCAGGGAGCTATAGAAAGCAACACCTCCAGAGATGGGGATTCCACCACCTCCCTGGGCAGCCTGTGCCAAAGCCTTCATAGACATCTCCCCAGTTCCTTGTGAGTTTCTACCACATATCACGTTCCATTTCCTTTTTTCATGGCATTTTGAAGGCTCTGTGGTGCCTGGAACAAGTGCAAATGCTGACACTCTTCATCTGTGGCTCTTCAAACACTTTGGTTGCAATCAGGGCTGCAACAAGAGAACAGCAACTGTGCTGCCCTGCAGCACCCCTGCTTAGCATCCTCAAATGATCTGGCTTGGAAAGGACCTTCAAGATCATCCAGATCCAACCCCCTTTGCTATGGGCAGGGACACCTCCCAAACAGCCCAGGTTGCTCAAGGCCTCATCCATCCTGACCCCAAACACCTCCAGGGAGGCTGCAGATCACAGAATCACAGAATGTGGTTCACGTTCTGTGATCCGCAGCCTCCCTGGGCAACCTGTGCCAGTCTCTCCCCACCCTCACTGCAAACAGTTTCCTCCTCCTCTCTGCTCTCAGTCTCCCCTCTCCCAGCTCAAAGCCATTGTCCCTTGTCCTGGGACTCCCAGCCCTTGTCCAAAGTCCCTCCCCATCCCTCCGGAAGCCTCTTCAGCTACTGGAAGGCTGCTCTGAGGTCTCCCTGGAGCCTTCTTTTCTCCAGGCACTGCATATTCCCAGAGCCTAATCCTGGCCAGTGCAGAGTGCCTGCAAAGCCCCCCCTGCCTCCCACGGGTGAGCTGCAGTGGGTGCTGCAGATGCTGGTAGCTCCTGGAGCATGGGAGCAAGTCTGGGGGAGGGAGGTGGGTAGGGAAGTGGTGCCCAGCAGTGTTGCCACAGTAACAGCCCTGCTGGAGCTGCTATTAAAAGGCTCATTCACGCTGTGCTGCGCCTGGCCCACTCCTTCTCCCTCCAGCAGCAGAGGCAGCTTTTTGCCAAACCTTTTAAGCTCTCCTGAATTCCTGAAATGCTGTAGAAAAGGTCCACAGGGCCTGACCTGCTCCACCAGTGCCTTCCAGGGCCAGAACCTCTCCCTCCAGTGCAGCCCAGTCGCTGTTTGGCTTTCTCACTGCTGATTAAAAGCCTTCATGCCAGGGAGACAGTTGGCATCAGGGCTCCATTCCTGTGTGCTTGGAGGAGAGTTGGTTTGGCACTTCAGGCTTCATCCTGCTGCCCTGGAGATCAGTGGGAATTATGTCATTGGCCTAGGTGGGAAGAGACTTCCAAAGCAGACCTGGAGATGTTCTAGATCACAGATCAGTCATGGTCTAGGCTCCTCCAGTCCAGCCCTTCTCTAACTCCACCAAGGCTGGGGCTGAGCCATGGCCCTCAGCACCACATCTCTGCCTCCTTGAAATACTTCCAGGATGGGCATTAAACCACCAACTCAGACAGCCTGGGCCAGGCTTTGAGAGCCCTTTTAGAGAAGTTTCTTCTAATATCCAACCCAAACCTTTCCTGGTGCAACCTGAGGTCATTTCTTCTTATCCTGTCACTTGTTTCTTGGGAGCAGAGCCCAACCCCCGCCTGGCTCCAGCCTCTTTCAGGCAGCTGTAGAGAGCAATGAGCTCTGCCCTCAGCCTCCTCTTCTCCAGACTAAACAACCCCAGGTCCATGGGCTGCTCCTCCTGAAGCCTGTTCTGCAGAGCTGCTGCAGAGGAGCAGAGAATCAGTTGCTGCGGGAAGAGGTTGGGTTGTGACCTGCTTCTGGCTGCATTGTGGAGCTGGGGCTGTTGCTCCACCTCTGCTGGGGCTGCCTGGGTTATTTGCTGTCATAACAGAGCCCAGCTGTGATCTCTCTGTGCAGAAGTAGCAGTGCCCTGTGGTACGGTGGCCTCTGTCTACTGGAAGTGGTGACTGAAAACTGAAGAGTCAGGTCCCTATGTGCCATGGATCTGCCTTCTCCCAGCTGGAATTAGTTACACTGAAGCCAACTAGGCTGGCCCAGAATAAAAATGTCTTCTTCTTCCAGCAGAGGAGCTGATGACTCCTGTTTCTCCAACAGCCCTTCAGCATTGCTCTCCCCCACCCCAGTAACTCCAGCTGCCTTCTGTCTCCCACTTCCCCACTGAGCAAGAGGCAGAAGTCTTCAGCTGCTACTGCTGGGACTGTTCATCAACCAGGCCTTGCCAGCTTCTCCCCACCTGCCTGTTCTGCTAGAACAAGGAGGAGCAAAACCACTGCTCAGTTCTCTATAATAAATTCCCTCCCAAATTTCCACATCTTGTGCCCTTCCACATTTTGCTGCAGCAGGTCCAGAGAAGGGCAACAGAGCTGGTGAAGGGTCTGGAGAAGAGGGCTGGGAAGGAGCAGCTGAGGGAGCTGGGGGTGTGTAGCCTGGAGAAGAGGAGGCTGAGGGCAGAGCTCATTGCTCTCTACAGCTCCCTTAGAGGAGGCTGCAGCCAGCTAGGGGTTGAGCTCTGCTCTCTAGTCACAGGTGCTAGAAGGAGAAGAACTGGCCTGAAATTCTGCCAGGGGAGGGTTAGGCTGGAGAGCAGGAAGAATTTCTTTGCTGCCAGAGTGGTCAGGGACTGTCCCAGGCTGCCCAGGGAGGTGATGGAGTCTCCATGCCGGGAGGGGCTCAGGAAAGGTGTGACCATGGTGCTTGGGGCCAGGGTTTAGTGGCCATGGTGGTGTTGGGTTGCTGTTTGGACTGGATGAGCTTGGAGATCTCTTCCAGCCTAAACCAGTCTTGGATTTGCTGGTAAAATCTGAGCCATGGCTCTGAACCCTGTAGGGGCAGGGAGTGCACAAGCAGCAGAATCATGGAAGTTGCTTCCTGAGGACTCTGGTCTGGAAGAGGAAAGTCTGAGGGTTATCTACAAAGGGCAAAATGCTGTCAGGTCCCAGGACTTCATCCTTGCAAACAAACTTGTAACAAAGAGCCTGCATGAAAGGCCCAGGGAGGGAAAGAGGACTTAAAATATTGGAGGTGGCAGCAGAGGGAGTGAAGAAGCACAGAAAGGAATCTTGCAAAGTTTGGTTTTGTCCCAGTTTGCTGTTTCCTTTTGCTGTGATTTTGCTCTGCCATTGCACTGCTAACCGAGAGGATGCTTCTGTGTTTCTCTCCCCACAGTTATTTATTGGCACCTTGCTGTTCACCATCCTGCTCTTCCTCCTGCCTACGACTGCACTCTATTACTTGGTGTTCACCCTGGTAAGATATAACCCTTGAAGCTGCTCCTGTGCTGACTTCTGAGACATTAAATAGAGGTGGCCTGGTCCTTTACTGTCATCCACAGTCTGGGTGTCCCAAGAAGGGTCTGGCACAGCCCATGGAGGCCAAGCAAAAGGACTTCAGGAGATGTGATTCATTCATAGAATCCCGAGTGGGTTGGGTTGGAAGGGACCTTCCTGATCATCCAGCTCCAAGCCTGTGCTATGGGCAGGGACATCTCCCACCAGCACAGGCTGCTCAAAGCCTCATCTACCCTGGCCTTCAACACCTCCACACAGGGGACATCCCTGGGCAACCTGTGCCAGTGTCTCCACACCCTCACTGCAAGCAATTTCTTTCTCATCTTCCCTCTCAGTCTTCCCTCTCTCAGCTCAAAAACATTGTCCTTTGGCCTGGCACTCCCAGCCCTTGTCCAGAGTCCCTCCCCAGCTCCCCTGCAGCCCCTTCAGGTATTGGAAGGCTGCTCTGAGGTCTCCCTGGAGCCTTCTCTTCTCCAGGCTCAACAGCCCCAACTCTCCCAGCCTGTCCCCACAGCAGAGGTTCTCCAGCCTTTGAGCATCCTTATGGCCTCCTCTGGCCTCTCTCCAGCAGCTCCAGGTCCTTCTTGTGCTGGGAGCCCCAGAGCTGGAGGCAGTGCTGCAGGTGAGGTCTGAGCAGAGCAGAGGGGCAGAATCCCCTCCTGTGCTGCTGCTCTCCCTGCTCTGGCTGCAGCCAGCACACAGCTGGCTCTGGG
The DNA here is from genome assembly GCF_015220805.1 of Pogoniulus pusillus. NCBI lineage: Eukaryota > Metazoa > Chordata > Aves > Piciformes > Lybiidae > Pogoniulus > Pogoniulus pusillus. Next base: position 16,468,727 of record NC_087276.1, on the reverse strand, counting down.
CTGCCAGCGACCAGTGCTGGCTCCTGGGCACTTTGGCACCAACTGACACCCCCAAGGCCTTCTCCTTAGGGCTGCTCTCAGACACTCCTCACCCAGCCTCGATTTGTGCTTGGGATTGCCCTAACCCACATGTAGGACCTTGCACTTGGCCTTGCTGACCTTCATGAGGTTGGCTTGGGTCCCCCTCTCCAGCCTGTACAGGTCCCTCTGGATGCTATCCTTTCCCTCCAGGGAGTCAGCTGGGCCACACAGCTTGGTGATGGAGGCTACTGGGAATGGAAATCTGAATTCTCCCTTCCAGATTGTGACTGCTGGGAGCAGAGTGTCTCTGGTGGCCTTCCTTGCAGGGCATAGCTTCTGCCACCAAAGGGGCTTCATTTCATCTACAACCTGCAGCTGATGTTGTCCCAGAAGGTCAGGCAGGGTCTGAATTCCCAGCACTTCTAGACATCAGCCATCCAGGGGAGGCTTTAGCTCAGCAGATGAGCTGATGACTCTGCAATGTTGCCTCTGCTGTTTGTCCTTGCAGCTGCGTTTGCTGGTGGTGGTTGTGCAGGGCCTGCTACACCTGCTGGTGGACCTGATCAACTCCCTGCCTCTCTACTCGCTCCTCCTGCGGCTCTGCAGGTCCTACAGGCTCGCAGGTAGGTCCTTCGCACTACACATCCAGAAGCTCAAGGATTCTCTTTCTCCCTATGAAGAAAGGCTGAGAGCCCTGGGGCTGGTTAGGCTGGAGAAGAGAAGGAGGGAGAGGGAACCTTATCAATGCCTATAAATATCTGAGGGGTGAGTGCCACGAGGAGGGTGCCAGGTTCTTGTCAGTGGTTGTCCTGTGCTGGGAAAAGGAATAAGCTGGAACCCAGAAGGTTCCACCTCAACATAAGGAGAAATTTTTTGGTGTGAGGGTACTGGAGGCTTGGAGCAGGCTGCCCAGAGAGGTGGTGGAGTCTCCTCTGGAGACTTTCCAAACCCACCTGGATGTGTTCCTGTGTGAGCTGCCCTGGGTGAGCCTGCTCTGGCAGGGGGGTTGGACTGGATGATCTCCAAAGGTCCCTTCCAACCTTTTAACATTCTTTGATTCTGTGATCACAGAATGGCTTAGATTGGAAGGGACCTGAGAGATATCCTACCATGGGCAGGTTGCCTCTCAACTCATCCAACTTGGCCCTCCAGGAAGAGGGCATCCACAGCCTCCCTGGGTGAGTCTCACCACCCTCACACTGAAGAACTTCTCCCTCAGCTCCAGTCTAACCCTGCTCTGGTCAAGTTTCTGCTCATTCCCTCTTGTCCTGTCACTGGGAAGCACTGGAAAGGGTCTGGCCCCATCCTCCTGACACCCACCCCTTAGGTATAAGTAAGCATTCACAAGACCTCCCTCAGCCTCATCTCCAGGCTGCCCAGCCCCAGCTCCCTCAGCCTCTCCTCAGGTGAGAGCTATTGCAGTGTCCTCAGCACCTCAGTGGCCCTGTGCTGGACTCTCCCCAGTAGTTCTTTGTTCTTCTTGAGCTGGGGAGCCCAGAAGTGGACACAGTCCTCTAGGTGAGGCCTGGAGAGGGTGTGAAGAACCAACCTTGACCTGCTGGAGCTGAAAGAAACAAATCACTTCTCACGGCACTTAAAACCTGCTGACAATGTGGAAGGGTTCACAAACGAGGAGAGCCTGCAGGCTCCATTTCCAGGCCCTCAGAGCTGAGCTTTCCATCCTGGGCTTTCCTCCATGCCTTGGTTTGTTCCTTTTCAGCTGGAGTGAAGTTCAGAGTCCTGGAGCAGCAGGAAGGAAAACCTCTCCGACTCCTTATGCAGGTAAGCCAGTTGTGCCCTCCATGACATGTCCTGCTGAAGGCTTCCCCTCTGCTCATTGTCTCAGATATAGCTGTTCTGAAGCTGGTCCCACTGAAAGGCCCCACTTATAAACTGGCAGCTGGAAAATGCTGGAACAGGGGAAATCCATTTCACATCAGGATCAGGGAGACGTAGAGACACTAAAGCTGGAAAAGTTCTCCAACTGTCAACCCAGCACTGCCAGATCATGGCTAAACCATGGCACTCAGCACCACATCTCCATGGCTTTGAACCCCTCCAGGGATGGGGACTCCACCACCTCCCTGGGCAGCCTGTTCCAGTCCCTGACCACTCTTGCAGCAAAGAAAATTTTCCTCCTTTCCAACCTTACCCTCCCCTGGCACAATTTCAGGCCATTGCCTCTCCTAGGGAGAAGAGACCAACCCCTGCCTCACTGCAGCCTCCTTCCAGGTGACTGTAGAGAGCAATGAGGTCTCCCTTCAGAATATTTTTCTGACAGGGAAGGAGGTGATGGCAGCAGGGAAATCCTTGTTGCACTTCCAGGAGGGACACTGAAATCATTCCCTGAGTTTGCAGCGGCACTGCCTTGTCCCTGAGTTGCTTTTGCATCCTAGGAGGAGAGTCTGCAAGCAGCCTCTAGAACTTCAAAAGGACACCTAGGCTCAGGGGACTGTGTGGGAAGGGATTCAAAGCAGCTTCTCAGGGCTTTTGATTTTTCCAGCCCTCTTTCAGCAGAGGTCAGGTCAGCACAGGACGAGCACACGAGCCAGCAGCAATCCAAGGGGAATGCCTTCACCAGATGGCTTCTGCCTCAGCACTGTCTGCTCTGGCCAGCAGCACCAGGGGCGTGATGGGGAGGCCACACCTCAAATACTGGAATCAGTTTAGGAGCCCTCACTCCTAGAAGGACTTTGAAGGGCTAGACCAGGTCCAGAGAAGGGCAACAGAGCTGGAGAAGGGTCTGGAGAAGAGGGCTGGGGAGGAGCAGCTGAAGGAGCTGGGGGTGTGTAGCCTGGAGAAGAGGAGGCTGAGGGCAGAGCTCATTGCTCTCTACAGCTCCCTGAGATGAGGCTGCAGCCAGGTGGGGGTTTGACAGCGTTGTGTACTGAGCAGCACTCTCAAACCCTGCTGCTGCTCGTGTCTGCTCCTCTGCCTGTCTGATTTTAGCAGTGCTCCTGCCCAAACTCCACTTGGTAGTGTTTGGGGGCACCATAGAAGAAGCCAAAAAGCTTCAGCCAGCCAGAGAGGGACTCTCAGCAGCTCAACTGCTGGTTTCACAGAGGCCAGTGCCATGCAGGAGCTGCTCTTGCCCTCCCGAGCTGCTTGTGGTCCTCCCTGCAACACATCTCCTTGCTTCTGCTCTCTCTCTCCATGCAGATCAACCCTCTGTCATATGGCAGCGTGGTACAGACCTACAGGCTGCCAACCTACAGCTGCTACCCTAAGGACTCCTGGACATCCCTCTGCAAGAAGCTGTTCCTTGGAGAGCTGATCTACCCTTGGAAGCACAAAGGAGAGAAGCAGGACTAAAGGAAGCAGTGAAGCTTGAGAGACTTGGTCAGGAAACCACGTGGGATCCTCCTGCTTTTGGACCAAAGGTGCCTCCAAGCCTAGGTCCCTGTGCCTAGGGTCTGGTGAGGTGGGAAGGGCCTGGATTTTCTCCAGGCAAGTATTTTTCAATATGATTTTTCAACTTTCCTCTTCCCCTCACACTCTCTTCGTGGAATATGCTGGGAAGGCTTCTTGAAGCCAAAGGTGAAACCTCTCAGTGCCTCCTGAGAGCAGTATTTTGTGTGGGTGAGGAAGTACCTTCTGAATGGGCTGCTGCTGCTGGTGATGATGATCTTCTTCCATGTGAGCTCCCCAGGGGTGTGTTAAATCAGCCCTTAGGGTGCTGCAAAGCCACAACACTGAGGTGCCAAAGGGTATTTTGGAGCCTTTTCTGCTTCAGCCTTCAAGCTGTTTGATCAAAGCCAGGATGGAGGTTCAGCTTGTTGAGTCCTACGCTGGGTTGCCTCTCCTCAGGGGGGATTTATTCTTCTCCTTGTAGCTGAGCTGGGGTTCACCCCCACAGCACAACACAAGAGTGGGGCTGGAGGCCCAGAACTCAGCCTGCTGTACCTTTGTGCATATGGGGCCTGTGGGGCCTCAGCTAACTGTTCTGGAAGGCAAAGAGTACTTTGGTGGGGGGGAGGAGGAGCTGAGCCCTGAGCTGACACCAGGACTGATGTGCTGAGCATAAGGCTCAGCCTCCAGGCTGCTCAGCCCTGCAGCCAGAGCTCTGGGCTCTGCTAGGGCTCAGGGCTCCTTCTCATGGTGCCAGTGCTAGGCAAACGGGGCCAGTCCTGGCTGGGAATGTTCTGCCAGAGGACAGCAGCAGTAGCCCAGCTCTTGGACAGCTCCCCCCGCCCCGGGAGTGTGTGCTGTGTCCTTGCAGTGCCACTGCATCCTCCTCTTGCTCGGGGCCCAGCTGAGAGCCTCATCTTTTGCACTTTGTGCCAGTGAAGGAGCTTTGGAAGGCATCTCAGATGTGAGACATCTAAAGCCACTGCAGCTTCAGACACGTTTTCCTCGGCAGAGTTTCCCTGCCCCTGTGGGTCGTGGTGCCCTGGGCTGACTGCTCTCGCTTTGATGTGGGCCTCCTGTTCCCTGTCTTGGGGAGGGTGCTTCTGAGCACAGGACTGTGATGTCCCACTGGGTACTTTGTGGTGTGACACAAGAAGGACATGGACCTGATGGAGAGACCCCAGAGGAGGCTGTGAAGGTGATCAGAGGGTAGAGAACCTCTGCTGTGGGGACAGGCTGGGAGAGTTGGGGCTGTTGAGCCTGGAGAAGAGAATTCTCCAGGGATACCTCAGAGCAGCCTTTCTGTGCTTGAAGTGGCACCAGGAGAGCTGGGGATAGACTTTGGAAAAGGGCTGGGAGTGACAGCACAAGGGGGAAATGGCTTTGAGCTGGGAGAGGGGAGACTGAGAGTGGAGATGAGGAAGAAATTGTCTGCAGTGAGGGTGTGGAGAGTCTGGAAGAGTTTGCCCAGGGAGGTGTCGAAGGGCAGGCTGGATGAGGCCTTGAGCAACCTGGGCTGGTGGGAGCTGTCCCTGCTCATGGCAGGTGGTTGGAGCTGGATGATCTTGAAGTTCCCTTCCAACCCAACCCATTCTAGGATTCTAAGAGTTTCTCCCTGCTCCAGCCATGAATTAGCTCCAGGTTGTGACAGTCTGAAAGATGCTTCTCCCTCCAGCTTCAGTCAGAGTGATGGAGACCCATCCTCAGTGACACTCTGCAGAACAGATTTACACTTCGTGTCCCTCTCCTGTTCCCACTGAAGCTCCTAAATGACATCACCCTGCTTCCTCCCACGCCTGCACCGTTTGCTTTGCTGGCTGCTGGGAGAGCCTGGACTATTTTTGGTCTTGTGAAAATAATGCTCCTAATATCCTGTCTTGGAGATCTTCCTGGGAGCCCAGACAGCACACCATGGTCCTAATTGTGCCTTTCCTTTAGGATCCACTACCCCAAAAGCCCCAGGGACAGCACAGAGCCATGAAAATCAGCAAAGCTGACCTGCCTGTGGGCAACCTGACAGGCACACTGAGTGTTCCACTGTTCCTTTGTGAGAGGCTGGTACTGACTGTGGGATGGTGAAGTCACGGAACAAAAGAGGTTGGAAGGGACCTCTGGAGGTCATCCAGTCCAAAGTCCCCTGCCAGAGCAGGCTCACCCAGGACAGGTTGCACAGGAATACATCCAGGTGGGTTTGGAAGCTGTGCAGAGATGCAGACTCCACAACCTTCCAGGACAGCCTGCCCCAGGGCTCTGCCACTCTCACAGTTCCTCCTCAAGTTCAGATGGAACTTCCTATGGTCAAGTTTGTGCTCATTGCCTCTTGTCCTGTCACTGGGGAGCATTGAGGAGAGTCTGACCCCATCCTCCTGACATCCACCCCTTATTTATTTGTAAGCATTGATCAGACCCTCTCAGCCTCCTCTTCTCCAGGCTGCCCAGCCCAAACTCCCTCAGCCCCTCCTCAGGTGAGAACAGTCCCAGTGCCCTCAGCATCTCAGCTGATTCCAGCCCTGCTTTGGGCTCCTCCTCACACTGGCACCAGCTCATCCTGAACCTTCTGCAATGCAGAGCACCTAGAGCTGGGACTTGCTGGCCCAGCTGCGAAGTGTCAGCCCCTTGTGGGCACAGTTCTGTGCCACGCAAAGCTGGTGCCTGAGCTCTCTTGCTGTTCCTCACCCTCAGCATTCTCCTTGCCCCACCATGGTGTCTGAGCCCAGGAGTTTGTCCTGCTGGCTGCTTGCCATGGCTCTCCTCTTCCTCTCCAGTCTCTGCTGTGCAAGAAGCTGCCCCCACCCTTTTCCGACTGCACAGAGGCAGGACAGCAGAACAGACATCCTGCTCAGGAGACTTGGACCTGAGGTCATCTCTCTAATTAGAAGCTGGGATCAGCAGCACCTTCACAGCAGTACAGGCTGGCCCAGTGCTGCCATTTCCTCAGGGAAGAGGCTGCAGAAGGTGTTCTGGGTCTCATTTATTTGCTAGGACCAGTTTTGAGGCCCTCACATTGAGGGACTGGAGCTTGTCCAGCTGGGGAACAAGGAGGAGCAAAACCACTTCCCATTTCTCTGTAAAATTCCCTCCCAAATTTCCACATCTTGGTTCCCTTCTACATTTTGCTACAGCAGCTCCAGAGAAGGGCAACAGCATGGGGAAAGGGTCTGGAGAAGAGGGCTGGGGAGGAGCAGCTGAGGGAGCTGGAGGTGTGCAGCCTGGAGAAGAGGAGGCTGAGGGCAGAGCTCATTGCTCTCTGCAGCTCCCTGAGAGGAGGCTGCAGCCAGCTGGGGGTTAGGCTCTGCTCCCTAGTCTCAGGTGAGAGAAGGAGAGGAACTGGCCTGGAATTGTGCCAGAGGAGGGTTAGGTTGGAGAGAAGGAAGAATTTCTTTGCTGCCAGAGTGGTCAGGGACTGTCCCAGGCTGCCCAGGGAGGTGGTGGAGTCCCCAGGGTTTGGTGGCATTGGCTGTGTTGGGTTGCTGGTCAGACTGGATGAGCTTGGAGGCCTTTTCCAACCCAGACAGTTCTGTGATTCTATCCTCAAGTCCACGTTCTCAGTCCTTGGATGGGAAGCAGTTAAAGATTTCAGATCTTCTCTGATTCCCACCACACATCCCTCACAGCAGTCACAAGGAATCTTTGCCAAGCATCATCCAAAGGCTGCAATTGTGCAGATTTCTTGTGGTGCTTCATTTCCTTATGATTATTTCTTCCTCTTTGTGGTTCCTAGTGCTGGCACAGCCTCCTGCCCCTCACAGCTCCTTTAGCTCTTGCTGAGCATTGCTCAGATGCCCTCTGGGGCTGCTCTTCTGCAGGCTCTCAGCTCCAGGGCTCTCAGCCTTTGCTCCTCCCAGAGCTGCTGCAGGCCCCTCAGCAGCTTTGCAGCCTCCCCCAGACTCTCTCCAGCAGTTCTCTGTCTCTCCTGAACTGGGGAGCCCAGAACTGGACCCAGGACTCCAGATGTAGCCTCCCCAGGGCAGAGTAGAGGGGGAAGAGAACCTCCTTTGGTCTGCTAGCCACACTCTTCTCAATGCACCCCACAACCTGCTTGTTACACCACAACAGAATCACAAACAGGTGGGGATTGGAAGAAGCCTCTGGAAATCATCTGGTCCAGTTCCCCTACTGGGCAGCCTGCTCCAGGCCTCCAGCAGCCTAACAACCAACTTTCTCCTCCTGGTCAGATGGAGCCTTCTGGATGCCACTTTGTGTCCCTAGCCCCTTGTCCTGGCCCTGGCCACCACTGACAAAAGCCTGGCCCCAGCCTCTTACCCAGTCTCCAGTTGACATCTGCTGTAGCTGATCCTTCTCCCAAGAGTGGTTCATGGGTTTAAATAAAGGATTTTTCAGGATGCACTGGGAGCTGAGTTGAAGACCTGTGTGTGTGCAGTGCTGGCTGAGCAAGCTGGCAGTGCTGAGTCTCCAGCAGCTCATTTCTTCTTCTTCAGCAGCAAGGCCCTGTCTGGTTTAAAGTGTCCCCATCTGAAGGTGACTCCTTCCCCACCACAGCACTCCTGCTTGACAAGTCCACTGACAAGCCCTGGCTCTGTCAGCAGCTTCATGCTCACCATGGCACCATTTTTTTGGCCAGAAGGACTGGGCAGAGCCATTCTGCTGCCAGCAGGGCTGTGCCAGCAGGTCCACATGCAGCTGGGACCAGAAAGACTCTGCATGGTTGGAAGTGTTTGTGTGGGGAAGCTTAGGGATGGAGATCTTTGTTCTCACAGAATCACACAGTGGAAGGGACCTCTGGAGATCATCCAGTCCAAACTCCCCCTGCCAGAGCAAGATCACCCAGGGCAAGTCACACAGGATTACATCCAGGTGGGTGTGGAAGCTCTGCAGAGTAGAAGACTCCACAACCTCTCAGGGCAGCCTGCTCCAGGGCTTTGCCAGCCTCACACTACAGAAGTTCCTCCTCATGTTCAGATGGAACTTCCTATGGTTACGTTTGTGCTTTTTGCCTCTTGCCCTGTCACTGGGGAGCACTGAGATGAGTCTGGCCCCATCCTCTTGACACCCAACCCTTAGGTAAGCATTGATCGGACCCTCTCAGCCTCCTCTTATCTGGGCTGCCCAGCCCCAGCTCCCTCAGCCTCTCCTCAGATCAGAGAGTGGATTTTTTTATTAATTAAACCTTTTAATCAGAACTTAAATGGATTTTGATGACACTGGAATGATATGTTGGGAGGAAAATCCAGTTCTTCCCTCTGGAGTCACCACCCAGCACCCTTGCAGCTGCCTCAGCAGCGTTAGCTGTCACCGCAGGACTGGGCAGAGTCCTGCCTGGAGGCTCAACTGGTCCAAGCAGGCTGAGTCCCAGTCTTGAGGCCATGGTGGGATGGTTCTCAGATCTCTGCTGTCCACACACAGAAGGTGTTTCACCACTTGCCCAGCTGAGGAGCACTGCCAAGGCCAAGCCATGAAGCCCTTGTCAGGAGGATCGCTGATCCTGTGGACCTTGCCTCAGGCTGGGGTCGATGCTCCCTCAGCTCTGCTTTTCTTTCTCTGCTGCTGTTTTCCCTGAGCCTGAGGCTGATGCTTAGCCTGAGAGACAGGACAAGCCTCCCTGCAGCACTTACGCAGTGCCAGCAGGGGCACAAGTTGTGACCAGGCGTGATGGACACCTTGCGGCCACTCCTCACGTGGCAGCAGTTACACACCTCCAGTCAGCCTTCCCTTTCCCCTTCCCCCCTGTGGGGTGGAACAGAGATGTTGCAAGCAGCTTGTTGAGCACATGAGTGTTCCTTGTCCCCCCTGTGGGGTCCTGTCACCCCAAGGGTTGCTCAGATGAAGCATCCTGGTGGTGCCCAAAGCCTGTGTCTCAGCCAGCTGCAAACTGATGCATTCATCACTGCCCAGGACCTGCTGCTGTGTGTTGCCCATCCATCACCTCAGAGGGTGGCAAGGCCACTTGGCTGCCTGGCCAGTACGGTGGAGCTGGTTGGACAGCTGCACCCAGAGCAGGCTGCTCACAGCCCCATACAACCTGAGCTGCAGTGGTGCCAGCCATAAAGCACCTGCCACCTCTCTGGGCAGCCTGGGACAGGCTCTTCCCACCCTCACTGTCAAATATTTCTCCCTTCCCTCCACTCTCAATCTCCCTCTTGCAGTTCAAACCATCCCCCCTTGGCCTGTCCCAACAGGCCCTGCTCAAACCTCTGTGCCCAGCTCTCTTCTGGCCCCTTGAAGCACTGCAAGGCCACCAGGAGGTCTCCCTGCAGCCTTCTCCTCTCCAGGCTGAACACCCCCAACTCTGCCAGCCTGGCCTCTCCAGCCTGTCTTCATCCAGCCTGGGCTGGTACTGGGAGTTCTTCCGACCCAGATACAGGACCTTGCCCTTGGCCTTATTGAACCTGTGAGGTTCTCATGGTCCCACTTCTCCAGCTTTTCCAGGTCCCTCTGGACGGATGCCATCCCTCAGGTGTGTTACCCGCACGGCTCAGGCGGTGTCACCTGCAAGCGTGCCCTGGGTGCCGCAGTTCCACTGCCCAGGTCACTGATGAAGATACGGGAGAGACCTGGTCCCAGTACGGACCCACTGGTTTGAGGACCTCTCTCTGGCAGCGGAGCTTCGAGAGCAGAGGGCTGTCGGGGCCGGTGCCCGAGGCCGTGTGGCAGCCCCCAGAGGTGGCAGCGCTGCCCTGTGCCCGGTGCCGCGCAGCACCAGCCCGCTCCGCTGCCGCCACTCCCGCCCGCTCCGCCCACCGAGCCCGCCCCACGGCCGCCGCCACGGGGCGCGGCCAGCTGTGACAGACATATCTCCGGGCCTATGGGAGCGGTTAGGTAGCATCGGGGCGTGGCCGGATTTGACAGACGTGACTCTAAGCCTATGGAAACCGCTCGACCGCATCGGGGCAGGGCCAGATTTGACAGACACGCTTGTGAGCCAATGAAAGCGGGGGCAGCTGGGCGGAGGATGGTCTCTGCCAGCGCTTCTCCTCGGCCCTTGCGGGCGCTGCGCGTAGGCTGCGGCCCTGGAGGGGCTCCGCGGCGCGGTCCGGCTCGGCCGCGGTCGTCCCGGCCCGCAGGTGAGTAAGCAGGCTCGGGCGGCGCTGAGCTCTAGCCCCGCTGGTTCGAGCCGCGGGGCGGCGGTGGGGCGGCGGCGGCGCTTTGTGGGGGCGGGTGCGGGGCTTTGTCAGCTGCGGGGGGCGCTGAGGAGCCCGCGGAGCCGGGCAGCCTCTCCTCCCCTCCTCCTCCGCCTCATCTTCTCCTCCTCCTCTCGCCGCAGGTCCCCAGCGCGTCCCTGGGCGGAAGATGCGAGGCGAGGCGGAGGGCCGGCTGTGAGCTGCGGCGGGGGCAGAGGCCCGGCGGTGTCCCTGGAGCGGGGCCGGAGCCCGCCCTCAGGCCGGCGGCCGGAGGATGCGGATCGGGCCTCCTCGCCGATGAGAGGGAGGATGGGAACCCAGGGCAGCCCGGTGAAGAGCTACGATTACCTCCTCAAGTTCCTGCTGGTGGGGGACAGCGACGTGGGCAAGGGGGAGATCCTGGAGAGCCTGCAGGACGGGGCCTCCGAGTCGCCCTACGCCTACAGTAACGGTACGGGGGGCCGGGGGGCAGGATCCCGCCCAGCCGCGGCCGCAGTGGGGGGCCCGGCCCGGAGCTGCAGCGCCGGTGAGGGGCAGCAGCAGGGAGCCGTGCGAGGGGTCAGTGCCCCTGGGAGGCCGGCGGCGGGGAGGGAGGGCTTGGTGTGCGCTTTCCTTTGTTGATTTGCGCTGCCTGGAAGCTCAGCGTGCTTTCCCGGAGGCTGTGTGATGGGAAGGCCGTGGCGGTTCCGTAGCATCGTCAGGATTTGCGGGAGGGGTTTGCCGGTGAGGCTGCGGTGGGGTCGTGCCCGGTGTAATCCCTGGATGGCCGCATCCCGCAGGGCAGCCGTGCCCTTCTCGGGCAGAGCTGTGCCCCGGCCCTCCTGCTGCCAGCCCAGCCGCGATGCCGCGGCCGCCGCGGGCTGAGCGCCGGACTCGGGCGGTACCGGAGGAAGCGGCGTCTGTAACAAAAGAACTGGGGCTTGCTTCCCAGGCCGGAGCAGCTCTCGCCCGGTGGCTGCCCGGTCCACCTCCCGCAAACATCAGGGTTTCCAGTGGAGCCCATGACAGACCATTAACTACACTGTCACAAGACCGTAATTAAGAGCCAAGGAGTGGCGCTGTGCTATTTCCTGCGTCCCCTCGCCGCGGCTAAAGCGTGACACAGCCTGGCAGGGTGCAGGTCCTGGGGTGCTTTTCAATCTGTCATCCATCCTGCCCCCAGCCTCCGCGCAAAAGAACGTCCCCGGGGGCTCGATAGAAGTCATCGCGTTCAGCCCCTGCATCACGGCTGGAGCAGGTGGCGCTTTGCGTTGCCTGTAAGCGGGAGGCTGACACAAACGGGGTGCTTATCAAGCGCTCTGCCTCGAAGCTGGCTGGGCTCAGAGCGTGGCTTGGCTCCTCACCCTGTGTTCACTCCTCGCAGCTACTACCAGCTCTGTAGGAGCTGATGCAAGCGAGCACCTGCTCCGTGGAGATTTACAGGGAGAAGGTGACTCAGAAGCCAGGCTGCTTGTGAAATGAGAGCAGCAAATCTGGGAAATAGAATGCTGTGGGCAGCATTCATCCCCTTGGGTATCTGGCTGAGCCGGTGTGGTTTGCCTTCGAGGAGGTGCTTGGCGTTGTTAGGCTTCCCTGAAGAGAGATGGTGTCTCTGAAGGAGCTGCCTCATCTGGCAGCTGTGGAGCTGCTCGTTGGGGTTGGTGTTTGCTAAGCAGAGAGGCATGAAGAGTGTGGCACGGTGGCTGTTTGAAGCAAGGTGTTAATGCTGGTGCTGGTTTTCAGCACTGTGCTGAAGGGGCTGATGGAGGAGTGAGGGACAAGTCTGGTTACAAAGGGAGTTTGTCATGGCCTCTTTGGTATCTTCAGAAAGCTTTGTCTCTGTATCTGCAGGGACCTACAGGAGGGCTGCAGAAGGACTATTTACAAGGCCTTGTAATGACAGGATATGGGATGATGGGTTTAAACTGGCAGAGGGGAGATTTAAACTGGATGTTAGGAAGAAGTTCTTTACAGTGAGGGTGGTGAAACACTGGCACAGGTTGCCCAGGGAGGCTGTGGATGCTGCCTCCTCGGAGGTGTTCGAGCCCAGGCTGAATGAGGCCTTAAGTGACCTGTTCTAGTGGGAGGTGTCACTGCCCATGGCAGGGGGTTGTGACTGGCTGAGCTTTGAGGTCCCTTCCAGCCTAAACCAATCTGTGGTTCTGTACCAGCTGTGTTATAACACAATACCCCAGCTTTCCCCTGGAGAAAGCAATCTTGGTGAACTTGCTTTCAGAAGCTTCTGTGGGCAGCTGAGCACATTGCTCACCAGGGAAAGAGGTTGCAGACGCTTTGCCCACAGTGAGCAGTGGTATGTGCTCTGGTAGTCTCTGTTTCTGGTGCTCCTGCAAAGTCTCTGGGGTAATCAGATGGAGTAGCTTTGAAATCTGACTGTGTTTGATTGCTGCTCTTGGTCCTGGCAGCCTCGGCAATCAAACTGCCTCCATCCCTGGCACAGCTGGCAGCGATAGGGCAGGGGTCTCTGCCAGCCTGCTTCCAGCTAGCCTGGGTGGGGACCATCCCCTGGTGGGAAGGCCACTTAGACCTTGTCAGCAGCCTGTGTCTGGCTTCCTTTTTGACACTGTCCCAAAACTGCCAAGAGGGAATGTTGCACAGAGCCTCTTTCACTTCTTTTGGCCAAGAGAGCAAATGGTCAAGGACCTCATCTGGGACCTGCAAGTCCTACCTGTGGCACAGGTGCCCTCTGCTTTCAGCACACACTCCTTCCTGAGGTGCAGGGGGGCCTGCCCTGGCCCCTCTGCTGTGAGCTGTGGTGTCAGGGCTGGCTCAGAGCACAAGGACTTGTCCTCCCAGTGGCCATGAGTCAGGCACACACATCACTTGTGTCTTCCAGGCTTAAACTGCTGCCTGGGCTCTGTCCCTGTCCATCCCCAGCTGCCAAAGAAGGACAGAAACTTAGAATCATAGAAGAGTTTGGATTGGAAGGGGCCTTAAAGATCCCATGGGCTGGGACACCTCCTACCAGTCCAGGTTGCTCAAGGCCTCATCCAACCTGGCCTTCAGTACCTCCAGGGAGATTGTGGATCCACAACCTCCCTGGGCATCCTGTGCCAGTGTCTCTCTACCCTCATCTCCAGTCTAAACCTCCCCTCTTTCTGTTTAAGCCTGTCTCTGGTTGCAGGGTGGGTTTGGACATGAAGGTGTGGTGGAGCTGTGTGTGAAAGCAGGGAGGTGTTTGTGCCCTGCAGAAGGAAAATGAAGCTGTCCCTCACCTGGAGGACCTGTGGCTTTGTCACTGCTGTGTCACACATCCCCTTTCCAGTACCTAAGCCCTTCATGTGCTTGTGCTGAAATGATCTTGCCCAGCTGGTTTGTTGGCTTGGCTTGAGAGTTGCATCCAGAGCTGGTGAGTCAGGGGAGGACTCCCTCATGGAAACCACTCAGCAGGCACGAGTGCCAGCAATGCTCCATGAGGCAGTGCCCAGAAATAGGGCCAGGGCTGCTGCCACCACGCAGTCATGAGGGTGATGTGCTCCATCCTCACATGATGGGAGGGGTTTTTCTGCCTTCCCCCTCACCTGCTGCTGCTCCCACAGGAGACAAGTGTGTGCCAAGGGGAGAGGAGGACATGGTTCTGAGCAGATGGCTTTGGCTGGAAAGGGAATGGAGATGGATTCATTATTTATTTCACCCTGTCCTCAGCGTGTGTTGAGGAAGTGATGAGGACCAAGCCTTATGGCCACACTCTCATCTCCTAAAGGTAAAGCCAGAAGGAAAGCCTTGCCCTGCCCTAGTGCCTTGTTTCCACCCCATCTATCAGCAGGGCCTTAGTGCCTTTGTCACAGCATCACAGAGTGGTAGGGACTGGGAGAAGCCTCCAGAGATCATCCAGTCCAACCCCTTGCCAGGGCAGGGCACACAGGAACACGTCCAGGTGGGTTTGGAAAGTCTCCAGAGGAGACTCCACAGCCTCTCTGGGCAGCCTGCTCCAGGCTCCAGCACCCTCACAGGGACAAAGTTTCCCCTTCTGCTCCCATGGCACCTCGTCTGGCCAGCTGGCACCCAGTGCCCCTTGTGCTGTCCTTGGCCACCCTTGAGCAGAGCCTGCTCCAGCTCTGCACATCTTTATCACAGCAGTGAGGGCAGCCCTCAAGCTCCTCTGCTCCTAGCCCCAGCTCCCTCAGCCTCACAGGAGATGTTCACTGCCTGCAGCAGCTTTGGGGCTCTGGGATGGACTCTCATGCAGAAGCTCTTCCCTGAGGTCCTGCTTGAGTGGCCCAGGGCTGGATACAATATTCCAGAAGTGGCCTCAGCAGGGCAGAGTAGAAGGGAAGGAGACCCTCTCTGACCTGCTCTTCACACATTTATCCAGGCACCATCCTTAGAGCCTCTGCTACCCACATCCCAAGGGCTGCTACCCAAACACAGGGCTGAAGGCAGTGGAAGTGCCTGGTTGCAGATAGCTGCCAGCAGGTCCTGTAGCTCAGATCAAAGCTCACATCTTTCCCACGAGCTGTGTTGCCCACAGCAGCAGTGAAAGAGTTCTGCTTTTGAGTGGTGAGGCCAGCATGGTTCTGTCTGGGCCAGGGGAGCTTCTAGCAGAGCAGGGGCAGAGTGTTCACAAAGAGCACCTGTGTTGTCTGCTGCCCCTAGCAGTGTGTACACGAGCTGGGCTGGCCTGTTCTGCTGTTTCAGGTGCTGCAGGCCACTGCAAACTGCTGCTTGCTCTCTGGCATGACTGGCTGGAGCTTTTACTGGAGCTGTTAGCCCTCTGATGCTAGGAGAATTGAGGCAAAAACCTTCTTAGTGCAGCCTTGCCATCAGGTGCCTGTGGTGGCCGTGGGATGGACGTGTGGGGAATGCCTCAGCTAGACCACGCTGGTTGTGCTGCTGCAGATCTCTTTCGGTGGTCGGGGGAGTGCAGAGTGGCTGTTGCACCAATTCCCTGCCTCTGCCAGCGCTTCCCTCGGTGTCCTTCAGGGGTGTTTGCTTCCCTGTCAGCAGGCACACAGAGCTGAGCTCAGCAGCACACCTTCGGCTCGGCAGCACCTCCAGTCTCTCTTATTTCTCTGTTGTTTACAGCTTGGGCTGTGTCTGAAACGTCTTTCCAAACCTCCTCTGCTTGGTGTGGGAGTGATTTAAAAGAAGGCAGCCCCCAAACCAAAGCAAACAAACAGAAACCCACCCAATCAGACCCAAGCCCCCAAAGTGGGTGCCAGGCAGGTTTGCATGTCTTTAGCTCTCTCTCAAACCAGCATTAGGCATGTACAGCACCAGAGGTTGTTGGGCATGCATCATTTCTCAGGAGGATCAAACCATCCAGAGGGATCCTGACAAGCTGCAGAAGTGGGACAGTGGCAGCTGGGTGAGGTTCAGCAAGTGCAGAGTCCTGCAGCTGGGTCAGGCAAACCCCAAGCACAGATCCAGGCTGGGTGCAGAGTAAGTTGAGAACAGCCCTGAAGAAAGATCCGTGGGGGTGTTGGGTGCTGAGCAGCTACCCAGGAGCCAGCAGTGCCCTTCTGCAGCCCAGCAGGCAGCTGTGTGCTGGGCTGCAGTCAGAGGGATGTGAGCAGAGGGTAAGAGGGGATTGTGCCCCTGGACTCTACAATGTGAGACCTTACCTCCAACCCTGCCTCCAGTGCTGCTGTCCCCAGCAGGAGGAGGACACAAAGGTGATGGAGTCAGGCCAGAGGAGACCACAAAGATGATCCCAGGGCTGCAGCAGCTCTGCTGTGAGCACAGGCTGAGGGAGCTGAGGGGGTGTGCAGTCTGCAGAGGAGAAGGCTCCAGGGGGCCCTCAGAGCTGCCTGCCAGTGCCTGAAGGGATCCTGCAAGAACACTGCAGAGGACTTTTGCTGAGGGTGTCTGAGCCAGGCCAAGGGGCAATGGTTTGGAGCTGAGGCAGAGCAGGGTTAGAGTGGAGCTGAGGAAGAAGTTGTTGAGTGTGAAGCTGCTGAGAGTCTGGCCCAGGCTGCCCAGGGAGGCTGTGGCTGCCTCCTCCTTGGAGTGTGGGATGCAGCAGCCTGGTGGTGACACCTCAAGGGTCTGGTGCTGCAGAGCAGCTTTTCCACCTTGTTGGCGTTGAGTGATGTAAGTGTGGAAGGTGAAGCTCTTCCACATCCTGCTGTTGAAGGCACTTTGGGGAAATAGTTTGGATTTTTGGAGTGCTGTGGGTTGGTTGTTTTTGTCCCCAAGCCTATCTGGGTGTTTGCATGGTTGAGCCAACCACAATGAAGATTGTTATGGTGGCCTCTGCTTCTCCTCACAGAGTCTCTTTGTTGCTGCCTGCAGCTGTATGGTTTTTATGGAGCTCTGGACTGCAAAGCATGAAGCAAGCCCTTTGTTGGGTGTCACTTCTGTGCATAAAACCATTCTTGATTTTCTCCTGAAGCACAAACCCCACTTAACATCCCCACAGCTCTTGGCTGTGGCCGCGGCCTCCCGGGTGGCCGCTGAGATGGTCCCAGCGCTAGGAACAGATTTGCTTCTGGCTCCAAATGCCATTTTCAGCTGAAGTTGTCATCCTTAACTGAGTCCAGAACTGAGTTCCTCTGTGCAAGGAGCACGTAGCTGCTGGCACACTGCTGGGCTGTGGAGTGAGCAAGGCAGAAGTGAAGCTGCCTGCAAATCTGAGCTTCCTAGAGGGCTCCAGATGTCTGGTTTGCTTTTGGCTGCTTGCAAGCCCAAGCAAGCAGTTACTTGGCCAGGATCCTCCCCTGGAAGCCCTTAGCCGTAGATGGAGGTCATAGAGACATAAGAATGAGTTGGGTTGGAAGAGACCTTCAAGATCATCCAGTTCCAACCCCCTGTCATGGGCAGGGACACCTCCCACCAGTCCAGGGTGCTCAAGGCCTCATCCAGCCTGGCCTTCAGCACCTCCAGGGAGAGGACATCCACAGCCTTCCTAGGCAACCTGTGCTGCTGTCTCCTCACCCACATTGCAAAGAATTTCTTGCTCTTCTCCACTCTGCTCCCCTGTCCCAGCTCAAAGCCATTGTCCCTCATCCTGGCACTCCCAGCCCTTGCCAGAAATCCCTCCCCAGCTCTCCTGCAGCCCCTCCAGCCACTCCAGCTACTGAGAAGCTGCTCTGAGGTCTCCCTGGAGCCCTCTCTACTCCAGGCTCAACAGCCCCAGCTCTCCCAGCCTGTCCCCACAGCAGAGGCTCTCCAGCCCTCTGGTCATCTTCACAGCCTCATCTGGACCCCCTCAAGCAGCTCCAGGTGCCTCTTTTGCTTGAGGCCCCAGAGCTGGACTGATCAGTGCAAGTAAGGTCTCAGCAGAGGGGCAAAATTCCTTGCCTGTGCTGCTGCTCTCCCTGCTCTGGCTGCAGCCAGCACACAGCTGGCTCTGGGCTGCCAGTGACCAGTGCTGGCTCCTGGGCACTTTGGCACCAACTGACTGCCCTGAGGCCTTCTCTCCTAGGCTGCTCTCCAGCCACTCCTCACCCAGCCTGGATTGGTGCTTGGAACACAAATCAAATTGCTGCAGGACCTCGCACTTGGCCTTATTGAACTGCATGAAGTTGCCTTGTGCCCAGCTCTGCTGTCAGCTGGGCCACACAGCTTGGTGTCTGGTACCTGAGAACAAACTGCTGTGAACAGCCTTTTTGTGAAAGGCTTCCAGTCCACATCAAAGCAATCCCAGTTGAGGTGAGGCAGTTAGAAGTGGAAGATGGAAGATAGTTTTCAGGATCATCTACCAATTGGGCTAACCTGACAAGTGCAGGTTTTCCTGCACAGGACTCTCTAGATAGGCTTTGCAGGTTCTTGGTTGCATCCCACATGCAGCTTCCTGCAGCTCTGGGACATGCTGAGCTTCACTTGAGGATGTGGATTCCTGGCTGCATGCATGGGGCTGAACTCCTGAGCCCAAAGCTGAGCTGAAGTACCTGAAGGCGCTGCTGGAGAGCTGGGGAGGGACTTTGGACAAGGGCTGGGAGTGCCAGGCTGAGGGACAGTAGCTTTGAGACTGGAGATGGGGAAAAATTCTTTGCAGTGAGGGTGGTGAGACACTGGAACAAGTTGCCCAGAATGCTATTCCTTGAACAACCTGGGCTGGTGGGAGGAGGTGTCCCTGCCCATGGATGATCTCGAGGTTCCCTTTCCAATGCAAGCCTCTGTGAATCCAGCTCAGACTCCTCTTCTGCACGGTAGTTGGAAGCTCCTGCTTGCCTTCTGTTGAGTTGTGCAGCAAGAGCAGGAGGGGATGAAGGCTGCAGCAGCAGATGGCTTCTGTCTGCCCAGGTAGGAGCAGCAATGCTCTCCTGCATTCCTGCTGACCACTGACACCTCTTGATGCTGTTCCCAAGCTGGTGCTGAGCTGCAGTGCAGAACAAGAAGCTTTTACTTTCAGGCCCTCATCCCCAGCTCTGCAGGTGGGGCCTGGGGAGGGGGGAAAGGCTGCTTTGCAGTGCTGCTGTTGGGGACCTTTTCCTACCCTGCTCCAAACAGAGTTAATGCAGCTGAGAGAAGCATTGACACCAGGAGTCCCCGACCTGGGCTGAAGCTACCTCTGGTTTCAAGCACCTCTTTTGTTGCCCCTTTCTGGTGGAGAGAGCTTATCGTTTGCCTCCCTAAGGAGGAGGTGGCTGAATGCATGACTCAAACCCGTGAGCTGCTGTGGTGTTTGGCAGGGAGCTTTGACTGTGGCTTCCAGCTCGGAGCTTGACAAGCTAAATTGCTGCTGTTGATGTGCTGCTGTGCACACTTTTTAGAGGTCAGATGACTTCATCAGTTGTTTGTTGAGCAGCTTGGGTTCACTTTTTTAATCTTTTCCAGCAGCTGCTGTCGATGTGCTCTTATCACTGAGCAGTTTAGGATCGCTTAGAGATGGTGGAGGAATCACTGCTGCTGTGGGTTCAGAGCTGGACCTGCACTGCAAGTCTGTGCCCTGGGAGTGGCTTCTACCTAGAGAGAGGACCATAGAATTGTTTGGGTTGGAAAAGGCCTCCAAGCTCAGCCAGTCCAACCAGCAACCCAGCACCACCATGGCCACCAAACCCTGGCTCCAAGGGCCCTGGCCACAGGTTCCTAGAATGCCTCCAGGCATGGGGACTCCACCACCTCCCTGGGCAGCCTGTGCCAGTCCCTGATCACTATTGCAGCAAATAAATTTTTTCTCCTCTGCTATCTAACCCTCCCCAGCACAATTGCAAGCCATTTCCTCTTATTCTGTCACCTGAGTCACCTGGCTGCAGCCTCCTCTCAGGGAGCTGTAGAGAGCAATGAGCCCTCCCTCAGCTGCCTCCTTCTCCAGGCTCAACACCTCCAGCTCCCTCAGTGCTCCTCCCCAGCCCTGTTCTCCAGGCCCTTCTCTGGCCCTGCTCCAGCCCCTCACTGTCTGGCTTCTGCCTGGTTTTTCACTTGAATCCAAAGATCTCAATGCCTGCATAATTTGGTGCACATCTGACTTGAGTGCTGGCTCCAGCAGCTGCCTCCTGTCTAGGGGTGGAGTTGGTGTTGAACTGAGAGATTCAGCTCCTGCTCTGTGCCTGCAAAACCTGTTTGAGTTGAGTGTGCATTCAACAGCTGCCAGCTCCTGCCTTGCTGTGCCCATCTGCATTCATGAACCAGTGCAGAAGTGACAGGGCTGTGTGTAGAAGCTTTTGCCCACAAATGAACAGTCCAAGCAGGGTGGGGTTGGAAGGGACCTCTGGAGATCATCCAGTCCAAGCCCACTGCCAAAGCAGGGCACCCACAGCAGCTTGCCCAGCAGCACAGTGCCCAGCTGCCCTTGGAAGCTCTCCACACAAGGACACTCCACAGCCTCTCTGGGCAGCCTGCTCCAGGCCTCCAGCACCCTCACAACAAACAAC
This sequence comes from Pogoniulus pusillus, assembly GCF_015220805.1. Taxonomy (NCBI): domain Eukaryota; kingdom Metazoa; phylum Chordata; class Aves; order Piciformes; family Lybiidae; genus Pogoniulus; species Pogoniulus pusillus. Next base: position 16,448,524 of record NC_087276.1, on the reverse strand, counting down.
TTTCTCATGTTGAGGTGGAACTTCTTATGTTGGCAGTTCATGCCCCTAGTCCTGTCACTGGGGGTCGCTGCAAACAGCCTGGCCTCATCTTCTTAGCAACCACCTCTTAGATATTGAGTTTATGGTGAGATAGTCATTAAACTTCGTTGAGAGCAATGAGGTCTCTCCTCCAGGCTGAACAACCATGAGGAGGAGTGTGGCCAATAAGCCACAGGAGGTTCTGCTCCTGTCCCTCTGCTCTGCCCTAGGGAGGGCACATCTGGAGTCCTGGGTCCGGTCCTGGGCTCCCCAGTTCAGGAGAGACAGAGAACTGCTGGAGAGAGTCCAGGGCAGGCTGCAAAGCTGCTGAGGGGCCTGGAGCAGCTCTGGGAGGAGCAAAGGCTGAGAGCCCTGGAGCTGAGAGCCTGCAGAAGAGCAGCCCCAGAGGGCATCTGAGCAATGCTCAGCAAGAGCTAAAGGAGCTGTGGGGAGCAAGAGGCTGGGGCCAGGGTCTTGTCAGTGGTGCCCAGGGACAGCACAAGGAGCAAGGGGCACAAAGTAGCAGCCAGGAGGTTGTATCTGAGCAGGAGGAGAAAGTTGTTTGCTGTGAGGGTGCTGGAGGCCTGGAGCAGGCTGCCCAGAGAGGCTGTGGAGTGTCCTTGTGTGGAGAGCTTCCAAGGGCAGCTGGGCACTGTGCTGCTGGGCAAGCTGCTGTGGGTGCCCTGCTTTGGCAGTGGGCTTGGACTGGATGATCTGCAGAGGTCCTTTCTGGTTCCCACGTGCTGGGATTCCTTCTCTGAAGGGAAGGGAGGCTGATTTCAGACTCTCTCAGTCTTCCACTTGGAGTGCATTGGAGTTTTTTTAATTTTCTTTTCCTTTCCTTTCGGAAAAGGCTTCTGAGCCTCACCTGGAGTGCCTCCTGCCACGGAACTGTGGAGATACTCTTCTTAAGGACAGTGCAGATGCAGAATGGAGCTGTTGCTGGCAGCCTGCTGCAGCCCAGGCCTGGAGGAAGGTGGCAGGAAAAGCTGCTTTGATCTGGGGCAAGTCCTGGGTGCACCTTTGCAGTATTTGTGTAGGTGCAGTGAAGCTGTTAGCTGAGGCTTGGATCATTGGAGTACCTCTGGAGAGGGGAGACATGATTTGGAGCAGGATTAGCTCTAGGATCATGCAAAGAGCAGGAATCACTCCCTCCAGCACTGAGAAGTGTTAGGGAAGCTGAAGGAAGAGAAAGGCTCTTGCTGCTCTTCCTGCTGGGAGCTTTTACTCAATATAGGAGAGAAAGAATCCTTTGGTACCCTGAGCTGGGACTGAGGCAGTCTGTTTGAGAGGGACCTCTGGAGATCATCCAGTCCAACCCTGCTGCGAGAGCAGGGGCACCCAGGGCAGGGCACACAGGAACACATCCAGGTGGGGATTGAAAATCTCCAGAGGAGACTCCACAGCCTCTCTGGGCAGCCTGCTCCAGGCTCCAGCACCCCTCCTGTTCCTGTGGCAACTCCTCTGCTCCAGCTGGCACTCAGTGCCCCTTGTGCTGTCCTTGGCCACCCCTGAGCAGAGCCTGCTCCAGCCCTGCACATCTTTATCACAGCAATGAGGGCAGCCCTCAGGCTCCTCTGCTCCCAGCCCCAGCTGCCTCAGCCTGCTCAGGCCTGGTGCTGGAAGAGAATTGGTGTTAGTCTTAGAGGGGGTTTACTGACCCTGTTCACACCAGGTGTAGTTGTGGGGTGAAGCTAGAACTCAGCTGAGGTTGCTGTGGGATACTTCAGCTCATCTTGATGCAGAGTGGTTTGGAAAAGGTCAGAGTGTCCTAGAATACATCCTGTTTATTCCCATGGGAAAGTGCCTTTCATTCTGAGGTCTTCCTTTTACCAACTGGCAAAAGAGACAAAGGTTTGGAGTTCCCTGGAGGCTTGCCCGGGCGTGTGAGACCCAGCCCTGCAGAGGGGAGTGCAGTGCCTGACAGCAGCGTGGGCACAGCAGAGGGCCTTGCACAGCTCCCTCTGCCAGCTCAGCTCGAAGCTGCAGAGGAGGGGTGAGCTGCTGGCACTGTGGGGAGGAGCCCAAAGCAAGGCTGGAACAAGCAGGGCACTGGGTGCCAGGATCACCTGAGGAGAGGCTGAGGGAGCTGGGGCTGGGCAGCCTGGAGAAGAGGAGGCTGAGAGGGACTGATCAGTGCTTACAAATATCTAAGTTGTCAGGAGGATGAGGCCAGGCTATTCTCAGTGTCAGGACAAGTGGTAATAAGCACAAACTTGACCATAGGAAGTTCCTTCTGAACATGAGGAGGAACTTCTGTGGTGTGAGGGTGGCAGAGCCCTGGAGCAGGCTGCCCTGAGAGGTTGTGGAGTCTCCTCTGGAGACTTTCAAGCCCCACCTGAACGTGTTCCTGTGTGAGCTGCCCTGGGTGCCTCTGCTCTGGCAGTGGGGTTTGGACTGGGTGATCTCCAGAGGTCCCTTCCATACCCTCTCCCATGCTGTGACTACTAGCAGAGGAGTTGGCCTGAATGCTAAAGGGAAGGGAACAGCCCGGACTTGTTTCCCAGACATCATTCCTTTGGTTGCTTCGTGCTAGCCCTTGGTCAGGAAGGAGATGTGCTGGTATCAACCAAGCTTTCAGCCAGGCTGCTTTATTTTCCTCCTGTGCCCCGAGGGCCAGGCAGGCTGGAGAGTCAGCTGCTGCTGGCTGCCGAGCTGGCCTGGGGCTGCTCTGGTGCTGGTTTGCTAAGGCTGCTTGCTGGAGCTGGCACTGGTTTGCTGGGGATGGTTTGGCACTGGTTTGCTGGGGCTGGGGCTGATTTGCTGAGGCTGTTTTGGCACTGGTTTGCAGGGGCTGGGGCTGGTTTGCAGGGGCTGGGGCTGGTTTGCAGGGGCTGGGGCTAGTTGGCTTGGGCTATGTGTGTGAACATAGGAACTTGGCATGGGGTTTGTAGCAGCCCATCCCTTCCAGAGGATCAAAGCATCTTCTGGCAGAGAGTAAATGTCAGTCTGGAAATGAGCTGTGCTTGGCTGTGAGCAGAGGTGATGCTCAGGTGGGGGAAACCCCATCAGCCAGAGAAATTAGAGTCTAAAAGCTTGCCTTGGCTTGCTGGTGCTGCCTGAAAGGAGAAGGCAGGTGAGCAGCCCTGGCCATGCACTGCCAGTGGCTGTCACGCTGCCAGCAGCCTCTGTGCACTGGTGGCATCTAGTGGCTGCTGTGGCACTGTGTCACTCACATCCCTGGGACGAGGAAGAAGCTGAGGCTGAGCTGGGGCTGTAGGGTGGGCACGGGAGGGCCAGCTGGGCTGCTCGGCTTCCTCTTCAGCTGCCAATGTGGGGAGCAGCTTCTGGGCCACAGCTGCCGTGTGTTTCTGAGGCTCAACCTGTGAGGTGCCCAGCACTGGTGACGCCCACTGTGGTGAGGCTTCAAGGACCAATCTGGTTGATGCCAGGTGTCTAGCAGCAGTGAGCCATGGGCATTCTGCCCAGTTCCATCAGAGCTGCACTTGTGAGCTGTGTCCTGCTTTGAGTGCTGAGCAGCTGCAGCAAATCAGAGCAGAGACTCCCAAACCCTAAGCTTCACCAAGGCCAAATGTGCCATGCTGCACTTGGACCACAGCACCCCAGGAAGGCTCCAGGCTTGGGGCACAGTGGCTGGAGACCTGTTGGTGGAGAAGGGCCTGGGGGTGCTGGGTGACAGCAGCTGAAGATGAGCCAGGGGGTGCCCAGGTGGGCAAGAAGGGCACCAGCAGCCTGGCCTGGATGAGCAGTGGTGTGGGCAGCAGGAGCAGGACAGGATCATCCCCCTCTGCTGGGCCACAGCTCAAATACTGAGTTCATTTCTGGGCTTCTCACTCCCAGAAGGACATTGAGCAGCTCCAGAGAAAGGCAACAGAGCTGGGGAAGGGGCTGGAGAGGAGGGCTGGAGAGGAGCAGATGAGAGAGCTGGGGGTGTTGAGGCTGGGGAAGAGGAGGCTGAGGACTCACCCTGGGCTGCTGGCACGGAGGTGCTGAGGGCTCACTGCTTGCAGGGAGCTGTTGTGCTCAAAGAGAAATGGGACAGCTCTTTGTGGAGCAAGAGTCTGTGGGCATTTGACATCTGAAAGAGAGCACTGAATTTCCTTATCCCCTGCCCTTAGAGCCCTTCAGCCTGTGCCAAGGGACAATCCTGGCTCAGGAGCTGGGTAGAAAGCTGCCTGGATGCTCCCTCCCAGTTGCAGAGCAGCTTTGCTCCATCTCTGGGGTTGAGGGAGATTCGTCTCTGCCTGAGAATAAATCCAATTCATTCCCTTGTCTCTGGGGGAAGATGAGGATGCAGAGTGCCTATTTCCCTGATGAAGCACTGGAAATAGTTGGGATTTCAGCTAATTATCTTCACTGCTTTTTATGGCACCCCACGAAGGCCAAAATCTAATTTGGTTTGTTTGGATTCATTCTTTTTTTTCCTTCCCCACTGCCAGGCAGCTCCTGCTGATGACTCAGAAAAAAACCCATTTGCTTTATTGACAAACTTCTCTGCTGGGCTCTGGGGGCAGGGTTCTTCTGCAGGAGAAGGGAAGGGCAGGGTGGGGTTAGCAGAGATTCAGAGCTTGGTATCCATTGGCAAGAGGGGAAAGTGAAGCTGAGCTGATGGAGCGAGGTGACTTGGAAGAAGTTCTTCAAGTATGAGGGAGGGAGACACTGGGACACCTCCAGGGAGGTTGTGGGTCACAGAATCACATTCTGTGAGCTCTGCCAACTGGATGTGTTATGTGATTCTGGGACTGGATGAGCTTAAAGGGCTCTGGGATTCTAACTGCTCCAGCTGGGTGCTAGAATGGAGGCTGCTGAGGACTCACCCTGGGCTGGGAGGGTGCTGAGCACTCAGCCTGGGCTGCTGGCATGGAGGATGCTGAGGATTCATCCTGGGCTGCCAGTACAGAGGGTGCTGAGAGCTCTCCCTGGGCTGCTGACAGGGAGGGTGCTGAGGACTCTATTACTGTGTGATCCACAACATCCCTGGAGGTGTTCCAGGCCAGGTTAGGCTGGTTGAGAGGTGTCCCTGGAGTAGATGATCTCTGAGATCCATCCAGCCTGAGCCATTCTGTGATTCTGTGCTTAAAGGCAACTGGAAGTCACTTTGTGCTGTAGCAGGAGTGCAGGAAGGGGCCAGGGGCTTTGTTTACAGATTCACACCTTGCACTGGGCTGCAAGGGACCCTCCAAGGGCATCTTGTCCAACCCCTGCAAGCAGCAGGGACACCTCCAACCAGAGCAGGTAGCTCAGGGCCATGTCCAATCTGATCTTGAATGTCTCCAGGGATGGCCTCAACCACCTCCCTGGGCAGCCTGTGCCAGTCTCTCCCCACCCTCACTTCAAGCATGTCCTCCTCCTCTCCACTCTCAGTGGAGGTTGTGGAGCACAGTGATTCTATGATCCACAACCGCCCTGGAGGTGTTGAAGGCCAGGCTGGATGAGGCCTTGAGCAGGCTGGACTGGTGGGAGCTGTCCCTGCCCATGGCAGGGGGTTGGAACTGGATGATCTTTGAGGTCCTTTCCAGCCCAACCTATTCTGTGCCTCTCTGTAACACAGAGTGCTTGATGTGGGTGGGCAGAGCTGCTTCTGTGCCCATCTCTGAAGACTTGCTCAGGGTTTGCTCATCTTCTTTCTTGTTTTCCTTTCAGGAATTGACTACAAGACCACCACTATCTTGTTGGATGGCAGAAGGGTCAAGCTGGAGCTCTGGTGAGTGCTTCTAGGAGGCTTTGACTGTGAGGGCAGCACTGGTGAGTGTTGGGGGGGATGTTGCACTGAGCAGTTGTTGCATGGGGCAGCTCCCACCTCTCTGCAGCCTGGGCCAGGCTCTCCCCACCCTCAGTGCCAAACCTTTCTCCCTTCTCTCCACTCTCAATCTCCCTTTTGCAGTTCAAACCATCCCCCCTTGGCCTGCCATCACAGGCCCTGCTCAAAACTCTGTCCTCAGCTATCTTCTGGCTCCTTGAAGCACTGCAAGGCCACCAGGAGGTCTCCCTGGAGCCTTCTCCTCTCCAGGCTGAACACCCACAACTCTGCCAGCCTGGCCTGACAGTAGAGCTTCCACCCTGCCAGCACTGCTGTGGCCTCCTCTGGCCCTGCTGCAGCAGGTCCTGTCTGTGCTGAGCGCTGCAGAGCTGCCCCAGTTTCAGTCTTTCTCTGCCATCCCTGACCATGCTCCCATGCAGCTCTCAGTCACTGAGGGAAGCAATTCTGGATTTTCCTGAAGTCTTGGGATGAGAAATACAGACAAGAGGTTAGGAAAGCAGGAGGGATAAAATATAGGACATGCCTAGCCCCTACAGAGGGTGGATATTTCTCAGTGTCTTGAGTAGAGCATTAAAACAAGAGTCATGAATAGACCTTGTGGTTTGTGTCAGGAGAGCAGGACCTTCTGGAGTGAGCTGACAGTGTCATGGAGATGGGAGGGCTGACCCCTGACTTACCTGTCAGCATCAGGGGGACAGCTGGAATCCTTCTGGTCAAGCTTTGTCTGAGGTTTAACCTGCAGAGGAGCTGACAGAGCAATCTTGTAGATGAGTTGGAGTAGATGAACTCTGAGGTCCCTTCTAGCCTAAGCCATTCTGTGAATCTCCAGGACCAGGAGAGCTCTGCAGTTTCACTCTGACATGGAAGTGGACTGTAGACAAGTAGAGGGAAAAATCCCTCGCCCAAGGAGAGTCAAATGAAGTCTGTTCTCAGCCATCTTAAAGCAGTGCTGAAGCTGAGTGGCTTTGGTTTGCACCTTCCATGGGAAGCACAGTGACAGTGAGCACCTCTGGAGTGTGTCTGTAACCAGAAGTGGTGATGCACCCAGCAAGGTTCCCCAGACCAGCCTGCAGGGCGGTTTGGGTCCCACACCTCTTCTAAAGATCCCTCCAAACTTGCATTTGTTTTGATGACCCTTTGGGAGGTCCAGCAGGAGATGTGCATCAGGGGATGCAGCTGACCATATTTCACAGCTCTCACTTTTCCTCCTTGCAGGGACACATCAGGGCAAGGAAGGTTTTGCACCATTTTCAGATCCTACTCCAGAGGAGCCCAGGTGAGTGCCTTGTTGAGACTTTTCCTTTCAGCTGTGAAAACCTTCCAGGTGCTAGTAAAGAGCTCTGGAGAGGAAGGAGCACTTCAGGCATCAGAAGGAGGGGATCTCTGTAGGTAGCAAGAGGCACTGGGTGTCACCACCATTCTGGAGTGAGGGATGGGGAAGGACTTGGGAGTGCAGGGGGATAACAAGTTCCAGGAGGCAGCGATGTGCCCTTGTGGCCAGCAAGGCCAATAGTATCTTGGGGAGCGTGAAGAAGAGTGTGGCCAGCAAGGGAGGTTCTCCTTCCACTCTGCTCTAGGAAGGCCACATCTGGAGTCCTGGGTCCATCTCTGGGCTCCCAGTTCAGGAGAGACAGAGACCCGCTGGAGAGAGTCCAGGGCAGGCTGCAAAGCTGCTGAGGGGCCTGGAGCAGCTCTGGGAGGAGCAAAGGCTGAGAGCCCTGGGGCTGAGAGCCTGCAGGAGAGCAGCCCCAGAGGGCATCTGAGCAATGCTCAGCAAGAGCTAAAGGAGCTGTGGGGGGCAAGAGGCTGAGACCAGACTCTTGTCATTGGTGCCCAGGGACAGCACAAGGGGCAAGGGGCACAAAGCGGCAACCAGGAGGTTGCATCTGAGCAGGAGGAGAAAGTTGTTTGTTGTGAGGGTGCTGGAGGCCTGGAGCAGGCTGCCCAGAGAGGCTGTGTAGCCTCCTGCAGGTACTGGAATCATAGAACAAAACCATTTTCTTTGGCAAAGCTCTTTAAGCTCATCCAGTCCAAGCAACTCTGCCAAGGCTGGGACTAAACCATGGCACTCAGCACCACATCTCTGCCTCTTGGAAACAATTCCAGACTAAGGGGCAATGGTTTAAAACTGGAGCAGGGCAAAGTTAGATTGGACACCAGGAGGAAGCTCTGCATAGTGAAGGTGGGGAGAGACTGGCACAGGCTGCCAGGGAAGTGTTTGAGGCCCCATCCCTGAAGATGTTGAAGATCAGATTGGCTGTGACCCTAGGCAGCCTGCCCTGGTTGGAGGTGTCTCTGCTGCCTACAAGGGAGTTGGGCAAGGGTCCCTTCCAACCCAGTGCATGGTGTCAGGCTGTGGTTTCTGCTCAGGCAGGTGATTTGATCAGCTGCTGCTCGTCTCATTCAGGGCTTCTTAGCATGCAGGCTGGAGACTTCCTGGGCAGCTCAGCAGGCTCTGAGATGTTGGCTCTGCTCTGCCTTCTGGCTGTCTTGGTTGCTGCAAATACCTTAACGTGCCTCCTATCATTGTGCAGGGGTTGTCCAGCTGCTGGAGGAGTCCCCCCTGCCTGCCAAGATGTTTACCAAAAGCTCACTGATAAATAGTCCCCCCTAGCATGGTGTGCTGTTGGGAAGTGCTTTGGCAGCAGGACACAGCAGCCCACGAGCCAAGGTCTGAGGTGCCAGCTGGAAGCCATGACCACACGTAGCTCCCAAGGAGCAGGCAAGAGAGACAAAGTGTTCTGCTTGCTGTCAGCCCTGCATCTTTTGTTTATGGTTTACTTCATCCTGTGGCTCTGAGAATTCCAGGCTGGAGGGGTCCTCCAGGCTCCTTCAGCAGCAGCTTTGTTCCATCAGTGGAGAGTACAGCAAGTGACACTTTCCTGGCCACCCATCACCTGCCTAGACAGTGCTGAGGTCGTTGTGTGAGTGCTTCTTCCCAGCAGGGACTTGGTGTGCTTGTGCACACCAGGAAGAGAAGGCTCCAAGGAGACCTCAAAGCTGCATTTCAATATCTGCAGGGGACCTCCAGACAGTCTGGGGAGGAACTGTTCAGAAGGGCCTGAGGGGATAGGAGAAGAGGCAATGGTTTGGAGCTGGAGCAGGACGGAGTTGGGTTGGACGCCAGGAGGAAGCTCTGCACAGTGAGGGTGGGGAGAGACTGGCACAGGCTGCCCAGGGAGGTGGTTGAGGACATCCCTGGAGACATTCAAGATCAGATTGGATATGGCCCTGAGCTACCTACTCTGGAGATATCCCTGCTGCCTGCAGGGGTTGGACAAGATGCCCTTGGAGGGTCCCTTGCAGCCCAGTGCAAGGTGTGAAAGACATCAAACAACCTGGCCTGGTGTCTTCTGACCTTTGGGAAGCTCTGCTTGACAAGTTGAACTCTAATCCTGAGTGCCTGGAGCTGTGCTGTGATTGGAGAGTGAGCTGGCAGACAGCAGATTGGGTGCTCCTGACCTTCCACACTGCTCCTGAGGCCTTGGGGCTCCTTCTTCTGCTGCATGGTTTATCCTTATTCTTACTTAAAGAATCATAGAACCACAGAATGGTTTGGGTTGGGAGGGACCTCTGGAGATCATCCAGTCCAAACTTCCTGCCAAGCAGGATCACCCAGGGCAGCTCACGCAGGAACTCATCCAGGTGGGTTTTGGAAGTCTTCAGAGGAGACTCCACAGCCTCTCTGGGCAGCCTGCTCCAGGCCTTCAGCACCCTCACACCAAACAACTTTCTTCTCCTGCTCAGATGGAATCTCCTGGGTCCTACTTTGTGCCCATTGCCCCTTGCCCTGTCACTGGGCCCCACCACTGGGCCTTTTCTTCTTGCTCCTCACCCCTCATGTATTTATAGACATTGATATGGTTCCCTTTCAGGCTTCTCTTCTCCAGGCTCAACAGCCCCAGGACTGACTCAGTCTCACTTCATAGGAGAGATGTTCCAGATCCTTCATCATCCTCATAGCCCGTCCCTGGGCTCTCTGCAGCGGATCCCTCTTGAACTGGGGAGCCCAGAACAGGACACAGTGTTCCAGATGTGGTTTCCCCAGGGCAGAGCAGAGGTGGAGGAGAACCTCCCTTAACCTACTGCCACACTTCTTTATGCGTCCCAGAATCCCCACTGGAAAAAAAACCCAGGAAGATCCAGGTGGCAGCTGCCAGCAAGCTGAAGAGCTCTGTCCTCCTTGAGCACGCTCCTGCAAAAGCAGTCTGCACCAGCTGGATCTGGGCCTGTTTCTCTTAGCTGAGGGGAGTTCAGTAGACTTTGCTGCACTTGCTGGCAGTTGGCCTTGGAAGGGGCTCACAAAGCTCTCTGCTTTGTTGTTTCCTGGCTCTCCTTCCTTCACATGCGAAACCCTGGAAGCTGGAAGTGGAAAGAGACATGAAAAAAAGAGAACAGAAAGCTCAGAGTCTCTGCTTTTGGTTCAAACTGCATTTGAAATGTGGTGGATCCTGCTAGTAAGGGATTATTGGTTGGCTTCTGGAGAAGCAGCAGCTTTGGTTCAGTGGAGTGTTTTAGTTATGGAAAATCAAGAGTGGGTTGAGTTGGAAAGGATCTTTCAGGCTCATCCAGTCCAACCCTCTGCACTCAGCAGCAACAGCTGCAACTAGAGCAGATTGCTCACAGCCCCACACAACCTGACCTGCAGTGGTACCAGCCATGGGGCAGTTCCCAACTCTGGACAGCCTGGGACAGGCTCTCCCCACACTCAGTGCCAAACCTTTCTCCCTTCACTTTCAATCTCCCTCTTTCAGTTCAAACCATCCCCCCTTGGCCTGCCACCACAGGCCCTGCTCAAAACTCTGTCCCCAGCTCTCTTCTGGCCTCTTGAAGCACTGCAAGACCACCAGGAGGTCTCCCTGGAGCCTTCCCCTCTCCAGGCTGAACACCCACAACTCTGCCAGCCTGGCCTGACAGCAGAGCTTCCACCCTGCCAGCACTGCTGTGGCCTCCTCTGGCCCTGCTGCAGCAGGTCCCTGTCTGTGCTGGACAGGAGACAGCAATGGGCACTGGCATCACAGATGGCCAAGGGCAGCCTGGGCTGCATCCAAAGCAGTGTGAGCAGAGATGGAGAGAGGGGATCCTGCCCCTCTGCTCTGCTCCAGGGAGACCTCACCTGCAGGGCTGGGGCCAGCTGTGGGACCCAAACACAAGAAGGACCTGGAGCTGCTGGAAAGAGTCCAGAGGAAGCCACAAAGATTATCAGAGCCTGGGGAACCTCTACTGTGGGGACAAGCTGGGTGAGTTAAGGCTGCTGAGCCTGGAGAAGAGAAGGTTCCAGGAAGACCTCAGAGCAGCCTTCCAGTAGCTGAAGGGGCTGTAGGAGAGCTGGGGAGGGACTTTGAACAAGGGCTAGGAATGCCAGGCTGAGGGACAATGGCTTTGAGCTGGGAGAGGGGAGACTGAGAGTGGAGAGGAGGAGGAAATTGTTTGCAGTGAGGGTGGGGAGAGACTGGCACAGGTTGCCCAGGGAGGTTGTGGATCACAGAATGTGATCTTCAGTCACATTCAGTGATTCTGTGATCCACGACCTCCCTGGAGGTGCTGAAGGCCAGGCTGGATGAGGCCTTGAGCACCCTGGGCCGGTGGGAGGTGTCCCTGCCCATGGAGCTGGCTGATCTCTGAGGTCCCTTCCGAGCCAGTGCTTGCTGTAGGTGAAGCTCAGCTCGAGACGTGACTTGCCGATGAGGTTTGAAGTGCTTCTGTGGCTCAGCTGTCCTGGCCTTGTGCCTTCCCATGTGCTGCAGATGTCAGACTGATGATTATTTTTCCATGGACAGGGAGGATGTCACATTCATGCCTCTTGCACAGGCTGCTCCCCCCTCCAATGTCTTGTGGGCTTTGGCAGCAGCAGAGCTTTAGAGCTGTGTTCCAGGAGCTCTGGGTAGTTTGTGTTTCCCATCTCTCTAGTGGATTTTCCATTTCAGGAACTAAAGGAGCAACTCTGCTGGGGCTCGATGGGCTCTGACTGGTAGCAGGATGCATGCTAGGGCCTTTCTGCAGCTCACTCCCTTACTGTGCTGCACATAGGTGTCCCTCATGGGTCAGTTCTGCCACCAGTGCTGTGTAACGTCTTTGTCAGCCACATGGGCACTGGGACTGAGGCAGCCGCAGCAGTTTGCAGGTGACACCAAGCTGAGGTGTGCAGCTGCCAGCTGGAAGGAAGGATCCATCCAGAGGGACAAGCTGCAGAGCTGGGCACAAGGCAACCTCGTGAAGGTCAACAAGGCCAAGTGGAAGGTCCTGCAACTGGGTCAGGGCAATCTCAAGCACAAATCCAGGCTGGGTGAGGAGTGTCTGAGAGCAGCCCTAAGGAGAAGGCCTTGGGGGTGTCAGTTGGTGCCAAAGTGCCCAGGAGCCAGCACTGGTCACTGGCAGCCCAGAGCCAGCTGTGTGCTGGCTGCAGCCAGAGCAGGGAGAGCAGCAGCACAGGGAGGGGATTCTGCCCCTCTGCTCTGCTCAGACCTCACCTGCAGCACTGCCTCCAGCTCTGGGGCCCCCAGCACAAGAAGGACCTGGACCTGCTGGAGAGGGTCCAGAAGAGGCTGTGAGGATGCTCAGAGGGCTGAAGAACCTCTGCTGTGGGGCCAGGCTGAGTTGAGGCTGCTGAGCCCAGAGAACAGAAGACTCCAGGGAGACCTCAGAACAGCCTTCCAATACCTGAAGGGGCTGCAGGAGAGCTGAGGAGGGACTTTTGACAAGGGCTGGGAGTGCCAGGCCGAGGGACAATGTTTTTAAGCTGGGAGAGGGAAGACTGAGAGTGGAGATGAGGAGGAAATTGTTTGCAGTGAGGGTGGGGAGAGACTGGCACAGGTTGTAATTCTGTGATCCACAACCTCCCTGGAGGTGTTGAAGGCCAGGCTGGATGAGGCCTTGAGCAACCTGTGCTGGTGGGAGGAGTCCCTGCCCATGGCAGGGAATTGAAACTGGATGATGTTGGTGGTTCTGTCCAAGCCAAAGCAGCCTGGGATTCTGTTATCTGCTAGGATGGACCAGGCTGTCAGCTGGGACTTCCCTTTGCCATGTGAAGATCCCTTTTTGCCTACAGTGGGGACCTGCCCCCAGGACAGCTGTTCCTGGGGGATCCCCTTGAGTCAGAGGGGTCTGGTTCTGCTGAGCCTGCTGCTCAGTGCTCTGTTGCCCTGCAGTCTGCTCAGGCTGGTTTGTCTTGCAGGCTGTGCTTTGTCTTGCCCTCAGCCTGCTCTGACTGCCCTTGGGCCACCTCTCAGCTGGTGCTGCCTTCCCCACCAGGCTGCTCCTCCTGCAGTGCCAGGTCCTGTGTGATTCTCACCTCGGGGAGAGTTCAGCTGCCTTCTGCAGAGTAACCTCGAGTGGCTGCTGTCACTTGAAATGTCAATGAGAATGACAAGAAGACAGAAAGATGAGGGCAGAGCTGCAACCAGGCTGTGGCTCCAGAGGCTTCTCCAAGTGCTGGCTGTACCCAGCTGGCAGTGAGCGGTAGCTGCTGCTGCTGGTGAGCCTGCAGGCCATGCTCAGCCTGCTGTTCTGTCAGTCCTCAGAAATGCTGTGACCCAAGGACAGCTCACTCAGCAGGAGCTCTGTGGACCCCAGTGATAGCCAACAGTCTGCTTGTGGTCCTGAGTCTGGGTTTAGGGCAGGAATGGAGGCTCTGCCTCATGGCTGCAGACACAAACCTGCCTTGAGTTGTGCCCGTCCTGGTGCTGCAGCTCAAGGGGTGATGAGGAAGGGAGTTGTGGATGGGAGGGTGATGTGCAGGGAATAAGGATGTGGGCCAGAGAGCAGGGGGGAAGGTCTTAGAGTGAGACCTTTCAGCTAACCCTCTGGAGTTTGCCACCATTGTTGTGCTTTGTTCCTTCTCTGCAGGTGCAGTGGTGACATCAAAGCCACTCTGACTGCCTTTGGCAGAGCCCAGCCTGCAGGGGCAGGATCTGCTGCTAGAGAGAGCCCAGGGCAGGCTGCAAAGCTGCTGAGGGGCCTGGAGCAGCTCTGGGAGGAGCAAAGGTTGAGAGCCTGCAGAAGAGCAGCCCCAGAGGGGCTCAGCGAGTGCTAATGGAGCTGTGGGGAGCAAGAGGCTGGGGCCAGACTCTTGTCAGTGGTGCCCAGGGCCAAGACAAGGGGCAGTGGGCACAAAGTAGCAGCCAGGAGGTTACATCTGAGCAGGAGGAGAAAGTTGTTTGTTGTGAGGGTGCTGGAGGCCTGGAGCAGGATGCTCAGAGAGGCTGTGGAGTGTCCTTGTGTGGAGAGCTTCCAAGGGCAGCTGGGCACTGTGCTGCTGGGCAGGCTGCTGTGGGTGCCCTGCTTTGGCAGGGGGTAGGACTGGATGATCTCCAGAGGTCTCTTCCATCCCCTGCCGTTCAGTGAATCTATGAGTGCAGCTTTCTGCATGAGGGGAAAAGCAAAGGTCTGTTTCTGCCTCTGAGTTTGTGTCAGGTTTGTGACAGAAGAGTGTTTTGCCCCTGCAGATCCACAGTCACCAAGTTCCTCTGCTCCTCCAGCAGGAACTGCTGCTTTGGAAACGATTTGAGAGAGATCCAAGCCCAACCAGGAGTAAAAACTTCTCTCATGGTCTGGGACTGAGTTAGCCCAGATCTGTTGTCTCCATTTCTGCCCCAGCAGACACACAAACAGTGCAGCTGGAGACACCTTCTGCCCTTCAGCCTTTTGCTCTCTGCCTGTGGAGTTGGACTTTCAGCCTGCCCACTGTGACTCTTGCTGATTTGCTCCTGGTTTCCTTCCCCCAGGGCATTCTCTTGGTGTATGACATCACCAATCGCTGGTCCTTCGACGGCATTGACCGATGGATCAAGGAGATCGATGAGGTGAGTGGCCTGGGGCAGCACCTGTGCTGCTCTGCAGCAGGCACTGGGGCAGGGGGCACCTGAGGTGCCACCCCTGATATGGGCATGGCTCTGCTATGGAGAGGGAATGCACACAGTCCAATAATAAATGCCCCTGGACTGGGCACTGGTGAGGACACAGCTCAAATCCTGCCTTCAGTTTTGTGCCACTCATTCCCAGAAGGACATTGAGGGGCTGGAGCAGGCCCAGAGAAGGGCAACAGAGCTGGGGAAGGGTCTGGAGAACAGGGCTGGGGAGGAGCAGCTGAGGGAGCTGGGGGTGTGCAGCCTGGAGAAGAGGAGGCTGAGGGCAGAGCTCATTGCTCTCTGCAGCTCTCTGAGAGGAGCCTGAAGCCAGCTGGAGGTTGGGCTCTGCTTCCTAGGAGCAAGGGACAGGACAAGAGGAGTCAGCTTCAAGAGAAGTTTAGGTTGGCCATCAGAAGGAACTTCCTCACTGAAAGAGTGGTTAAGACCTGGACCAGGGTGCCCAGGGCAGTGGTAGAGCCCCCATCCCTGGAGAGGTTTCAGCGCTGTGTAGCTGTGGTGCTGAAGGCCCTGGCTCAGTGGTGTCCTGGCAGTGTTAATGGTTGGGCTCAATGGTCTAAAACATCTTTTCCAACCCAAACACTCCTAAGGGGTTCAGTGTCTGCCCTCCACCTTTGGATAAATCCAGAATGGTAGGATGGTCAGAACAGTTAGGAAGCTTTCATGTGAAATGGGCTGGGGAGGGGATGTCTTCTTATTGTGCAGCAGGACAGCCTGGCAGTGCCCTCTGGCACAGAGCACTTTGCCCCTCACTGCTGGTACAGCTGAGCTCTGGAGCAGCTCTGGGAGGAGCAAAGGCTGAGAGCCCTGGGGCTGAGAGCCTGCAAAAGAGCAGCCCCAGAGGGCAGCTGAGCAATGCTCAGCAAGAGCTAAAGGAGCTGTGGGGGGCAAGATGCTGGGGCCAGACTCTTGTCAGTGGTGCACATGGCCAGGCCTTGGGGCAATGGGCACAAAGTGGCAGCCAGGAGGTTCCTGCTGAGCAGGAGGAGAAAGTTGTTTGTTGTGAGGGTGCTGGAGGCCTGGAGCAGGCTGCCCAGAGAGGCTGTGGAGTGTCCTTGTGTGGAGAGCTTCCAAGGGCAGCTGGGCACTGTGCTGCTGGGCAAGCTGCTGTGGGTGCCCTGCTTTGGCAGGGGTTTGGGCTGGGTGATCTCCAGAGGTCCCTTCCAGCCCCGCTGCTGGCACTCCCTGGTTGCTGGCACTGAGCCCTAATGCCGATTTCTCCTCTCTGCCCTCTCTGAAGCATGCCCCCGGGGTGCCTCGGATCCTGGTGGGGAACAGGCTCCACCTGGCCTTCAAGAGGCAGGTGCCCACGGAGCAGGCCCGGGCCTACGCGGAGAAGAACTGCATGACCTTCTTTGAGGTCAGCCCCCTCTGCAACTTCAACGTCATCGAGTCCTTCACCGAGCTCTCCCGCATCGTCCTCATGCGCCACGGCATGGAGAAGATCTGGAGGCCCAACAGAGGTCAGTGGGGGTGGCAGGCTCAGGCTGGGCCAGGCCTGAGAGCTGGCTGGGCTGAAGGGGAGGAGCGGGAGCCAGGGCCTCGGTGGGAGATGTGTTTATCACTCACTGTGGGATCCAAAAGCAACCCCAGATGGAGAAGTGCCTCGGGTGAGGCAAGCTGAAGCTGAGCTCCAGGTTGCCTGCACTGGAGGTCAGCAGCAGTAAGTCAAGGAGCAGCAGCTGCAAACTGGAACAGAGAAGGTTTCAGCTCCACATGAGGAGAACCTGCTTCACCATGAGGGTGACAGAGGCCTGGAGCAGGCTGCCCAGAGAGGTTGTGGAGTCTCCTTCTCTGGAGGCTTCCCAAACCCATCTGGATACATTCCTGTGCAGACTTCTGGCAGGGAGGTTGGACTGGATGATCTCTGGAGGTCACTTCCAGCATCTAAGGTTCTGTGACTACCGGGCTGCTTCCTCAAGCTCCTGCAAGGATGCTGAGCAGCATCTGGGCTGCACTCGGACACCTGCCCCTAGCCTCCTCCCGAGGCAGTGTTGTAGCCTGTGGCTGCTTGTGGCTCTGCCGGCAGGCGGGAGGTGAACGCTGCCCTCGTGTGGCCACTTGCCGCAAATCCCCTCCGAAGAGGCTTCCCAGAGGCGTGCAGGGAGCTGAGACGAAACTGGGAAGCCTGAAAACGGGCCGGGTCTTCTGCCTTGGTGGCATCTCTGTTACTGTAGGTGCTGTGCAGAGAGCAGGCCCTCTGGGGGCTGCTCCCCAAAGCAGGTCGCAGATGAGACTGTCCTGCTGCAGGGCTTGCTGACCTTTGTTGCCTTCTCTGGGCATGTCCTGGTAGCCAGAGGATGGCTGGAGAACTCTTGCAGTAGTGTGAGCTGTCTGCCCCAGGCACTGTGCATAGAGGGAGGGTGGCAGGATCTGAGCCCTGTGTGGACACCAAAGCTGATGTCCTGGGACAGCAGAGCTTGCCTGGGATGTCCCAGGCTTGCATCCCAGCTAAGCAGCTCCGTGTCCAAGTTCCTCACAGTTGTTAGCATCTCTCCCTGAACAAGCAGGAATTGCCCAGCACAAGAAATAGCTGTGGGGACAAGACAGCCCTGGAAATTAGAATGGCAGAGGTTGGCATGGGCTGCTAGAGATCACCCAGCCCAACCCCCTACCAGAACAGAGGCATCCAGGGCAGGTCACACAGGAACTCACCCAGATGGGTCTTGAGTCTCCAGACAAGGAGACTCCGCAGCCTCTCTGAGCAGCCTGCTCCAGGCCTCCAGCACCCTCACAACAAACTACTTTCTCCTCCTGCTCAGCAGGAACCTCCTGGCTACTACTTTGTGCCCGTTGCCCCTTGCGCTGTCCCTGGGCACCACTGACAAGAGTCTGGCCCCAGCCTCTTGCTCCCCACAGCTCCTTTAGCTCTTGCTGAGCATTGCTCAGATGCCCTCTGGGGCTGCTCTTCTGCAGGCTCTCAGCCCCAGGGCTCTCAGCCTCCACTGCTCCAGATGTTGCAGCTTTGCAGCCTTGTCCTGTCTCAGGGCACCCCTGACTGTCCCTTTCTTTACCCCCGCAGTGTTCAGCTTGCAGGACCTGTGCTGCCGAGCCATCGTTTCCTGCACCCCAGTCCACCTCATCGACAAGCTGCCCTTGCCTGTCACCATCAAGAGCCACCTGAAGTCCTTCTCCATGGCCAACGGGATGAACGCGGTGATGATGCACGGCCGCTCCTACTCCCTGGCCAGCAGCGGCGGCGGTGGCGGCAGCAAAGGCAACAGCCTGAAGAGATCCAAATCCATTCGGCCGCCCCAGAGCCCCCCACAGAACTGCTCACGCAACAACTGCAAGATCTCCTAGCAGGACACGCAGGGGCCGGGAGCTGGGAGCCCACCCGTGGACAGCTGTTGGCACGCTCAGCCCTCTCCCCGCCTGGGTGCCCTGGGGCCAGGGGGCGTCGGGAGCCTGCTCACCTTTTGGCTCCGCACGGGAAGCGCGGTGCTGGCTGGACCCCGCGGCGCTGGCAGGGACAGGACCCCGCCAAGTGACCCTCCAAGAATGCTTTGGGCTTTGCCTCTCGGCCTGGGGTGGAAAATTCAGCAGCTGCTGGATTGGGGAGGGGAGGGGGGAAGTGGGGTTTGAAGGGGGAGTCGGGGGAAGCTCATCCAGTCTGAATGGAGAAATGGATTTAATGGAAGCTTGAGAGGCTTAAGGGAGTAGGCAAGGAGGGGTCTGTGCTGCAATGTTAACTCTTGGCCTCCTGACCAGATTGCTGCTGCAAGAGAGATCCTTGAGTGGAGGAGAAAGCAAAAGAGACAGGGGACTGAGGACAATTTTCTCCAGGGTGTGAACCTGCTGTTGCCAAAAACAAAAGAAGCAAACGAACAAAAACCAACCAAGAAAGCAAGGCAAGGGTTGGCCAAGCAGCAAGGGGGCAGGAGGCAGGATGCTGCCTTCTGCCCTTAGCTGTGTAAATATTATATATATATATATATACATATATAGATATGTATGGATACAGCACTTGTTTTGTAAGGGGTTTTTTAAGATGCAGTCAGGGAAAACTTTTATGCAGCCATGTAAATACCAGCACTGGGTTTTACCTCTGCCAGTGCCAGCAGCAGGGCGGGGAGAAGCAGAAGATTTTCCCATCAAAACAATACCCAATGCTTTAAGAGACTCTGAAATCCCTACCTGGGCTCCTGCTGGGGTTAGGAAGAGCAGTTCCTCTACCATACCCCAAGCTGCTTTCTTCCCATCGTTCCCTAAGACTGGAAGGCTGAAGGTTAAGGAGCTTGAGGGGCCAGGATGAAGCAGCAGCTCCGTGTCCAGCCCAATGCCCTACTCACTTTGCATCCCCTGAAGAGGGGCTGAGGAGCAGAGGCTGGAAGCATCACGCCTGAAGCAGAGGGAAAGGGCTGAATTTTGTCCGTTATTGCTGCAAACCCTCAGCTGTGGTCTCCAGAGCTCCTGCCACCCCAAGCCACAGCCCTCAGCTCCTGCCTGCTGTTTGCTTTGCCCGTCCAAAGACCTTCTGCCTGAGCTGGCAGCGCTGCGGCTCCTCCTGGATGAAAGTGGGGAAAGCACAGGAGCAGCTTTTCCCACCGGAGCATGAAGGAGCCAGGCACTGGGAAGGTGGAAGAGATTCGTGTGGGGGAACAGCAGCCCCAGCAGGTCCCATCGTGGGGAATGCACTCGGCTCTCGTGGCAGTGCCAGGAAAGGGGGAAGCAAACTGCTGGGCTCCATAGGACCACTCCTGGAGCTGAGAGGAGGACCTGTGCCCAGCGCGAAGAGCCTGGGGTGTGCGCCTAGTGGGGAGGATCTCGTGCCAAGCAGGACCATGTGCTCCCCTGGCCTTGTCCCATGGCTGATCTCTGCTGGAAATTCACCTGGAGACTTGGGAACAGCACCCAGCTCTTCTCACGCCTCTGGGTGAGGCCTGGTGGTGGCACCAAGCTGCCGAGATGGATGCTGGTAGGCAGCCAGGATGTGTAGGTTGTGGGTAGCGTGGGAGAGAGTGAACTTCTGCTGCTCCTCCTCGGCAAGGAGAGCAGCCAGTGCAGCGCTGCCATCTTCCTGCTGCTCTTCAAGGCCCGGGCATGCTTCTGTGCCCCCTCCCCAAGAGCAGCTTGTTGCATTGCATGGGCAGAATGAAGCCGCCGCTGCGGCTGACGGGCCCTGCTTTGTGCAGGCACATCCCTCCCTCCTTCCACCTGCTCCTCAGCCAACCTGGGAGCCGGAGGAGCTGTCCCCCTCCCCGCAGGACACGGGGTGGCTCAGGGGTGTGTCTCTTGGCTCATCCCCTGCATGCTTTATCAGCCGGCTCAAATGAGCAAGGAGAGAATTCCACCGCAGGCAGATGGAGGGCAGGGAGAAGAATCCTTTGTAGTGCTGGCTTGGCTGAAGAGCAAAGGCGCGGCCCAGCTCAGCGCCAAGGCCGGGGGGATTTGGAGAACCTGTCTGGGCTGCCTGGCACCTGTTCCCCATCACTTAACAGGCAGCAGAAGACAATCGCTGGCTCAGCAGTCCCGGGGATATACAGCCAACAGGTGATGGGCACCGCGGAAGGCAAAGACTTCTCCTGGCAGACTCCAGCCGGGCACCGCGGGGCCCCTCTGCCAGGCTGCGTGGGCTGAGGAGGGATGGAGGCTCCCTGCCCGAGCCCATGGAGCTGCTGCATTGGCTGGAGGAACTCCTCGTACCTCTGCCTGGGTTGACATGGCCACCTGAGACACCTCTCTTTGCCCTTCTCCCCTATGCCTGGGTTGGGTTTCGCTCTGGAAGGTCTCGGTGGTGTGCAGTGAGGGTGGAAGATTGACCTGGAGCCATTGCTCAGCAAAGCAAAGGAGCCACCACAGAACCACTTTTTTAATAGTTTATTTTACATTATTTAAAAAGAAAAGAGTCTTGCATCTGATGTCAACACTACTCTGTAGCTGCTCTCCAACACTTGGGCCATTCCTGCGTTGGTTGGTTGCTTGGTCGGGTTGGGCTCTTGTTGTCGTTGTTGCTGTCGTCGGTTTGGTTTGGTTTGGTTTGGTTTTGGACTCTCCTTTTATTTTTGTATTCCCTTGTACAGTCAACATTGTTCAACTGATTCTCCATGGGTTTGTTTTTGTATAAATTAAAACCTCTTTTTTGTCGTCGTTGTTGCTGTTTTGAACTGCCACTGGAAAGCTGCAGAAGCTGTCTTCTGTTTTCCTGTGGGCTGGGGATAAATAGGAGTTTTGCCCCAAAATGTTCACTAGTGGTTCAAGGCACCAGTCCAGGCTGGGTACAGAGGAGGTTGAGAATAGCCCTGAAGAAAGAGCAGTGGGAGTGTTGGGTGCTGAGCATCTCCCCAGGAGACAGCAGTGCCCTGATGCAGCCCAGCAGGAGGCTGTGTGCTGGGCAGCAACTGGAGGAGGATGGGCAGAGGGCAAGAGAGGGGATTGTGCCCCTGGACTCTGCTCTGCTCAGACCTCACCTCCAATCCTGCCTCAAGTGCTGCTGTCCCCAGCAGGAGGAGGACACAAAGGTGATGGAGTGAGGCCAGAGCAGACCACAAAGATGATCCCAGGGCTGGAGCAGCTCTGCTGTGAGCACAGGCTGAGGGAGCTGGGGGAGTGCAGCCTGGAGAGGAGAAGGCTCCAGGGGGGGCCCTCAGAGCTGCCTGCCAGTGCCTGCAGGGATCCTGCAGGAAAGCTACAGAGGACTTTTGCTGAGGGTGCCTGAGACCAAGTTTGGAGCTGAGGCAGAAGTTGAGTGTGAGGGTGCTGAGAGTCTGACACAGGCTGCCCAGGGAGGCTGTGGCTGCCTCTTCTCTAGGGCTGTTCAAGGCCAGGTTGAATGAGACCTTGTGCAGCCTGGGCTAGTTGAGAGGTGTCCCTGCCTGTGGGGGTTGCAGTAGATGCCTTGAACTGCCACTTTGTGTCCAGGTGGTCCTTGGGGAGTGAGGAGCGAGAGCTGCAGCAGTATTCACCCAGCCTGGAACAAGCTCATAGACAGCCTGAGATAGATGTGACTTTGACATGGAGAAGATCACAGAATGCCAGGGTGGAAGGGGCCCCAGGAACCACCTGGCCCAACCTCTCCAGGTCACAGTGCAGTTGAATAGAGCCTGCCCAGCAGCCTGCCAAACTGAGTCTTCACCCAATGCAGGGCACTCCTCTGCTGCTTCTGAGAGCTGATTCCAGTGTCTGGCTGTGCTTGTGAGGAAGCATTTTCTCCTGGAGTCCAATGGGAGTCTCCCCAGCAGGAACTTGTCCCCATCACCCCTTGTCTTTGCTACGGGACATCATACAAAGGGAGTCTCCATCCATAGCAGCCACTTTAGATGTCCTGGTCCATGCCATTCAGGAATGCCCTGAGCCTTCTCCAGGCTAAACAGACTCAGCTCTCCCAGCCTGTCCTGACACGGGCCGCAGGGAGCATCCCTGGCACTGAGATGGCATTTGGAGACACTGACTGGGGCTGGGAGCCCCAAAGAATGGGAGTTGGCTCCTGGGGTGTAGGGGAACTTCTTGCCTGACCTTTTTCTCTCCCGCTCCCAGCCCACCTCCCCATGACCTCCCTTTTCCCCTGCCTGCTGGCTTCCCTGGGATCAGATTTTCCACTTCGTACCAGACTGGCCACGCTTGTTTTAACAGCTTAAGGAGTAATTGGCAGGGCTGGGAGGGGGCAGGGGGGAAATGAGATAGTGTCTGCAGCCGGGAAAACCCTGGAGCTAAGGTGAAAGCCTGATCAGGGAAGAGTCACGGAGCCTTTTTATTTTTTTTTCCTTTTCAGGGGGGTTCTGGAAGTGTCTGGCCCGGCAGAGCCAAAACAAAGGCTGTGTGTGGTTTCAGGTGGGGTAGGGGCCAGCCAGAGCCCATCCTGCTGGAGCAGCCTGGTCTGCAGCTGTCTACTGCCAGCAGCAGGGCAGGAGAACACCCGGAGCGTCGGAGAGAGGCTGGGGGAGGTCCAGCGATCCCTGTTCCCTGGAGAAAGCAGAGGGAACAGGTTGCCCTGGGCTGCTTCAGGTCCTCCCTGGCTGAGTGCGTTTCTCTGAACCCCTGGGGGGTTGAACCACGCAGGCTGTGAAGAAACAGCGACCTTCATCCATTTGATGGCACCTGAGCTGCTTGTGAACGTAAGGATGCAGTCCCCTGTGAGTGCCCTGTGGAGGCAGGAGCCCTGCCAGGGTGCAGGGTAAGGGCTGCACGCTGCTGTGCCTGTCCCTGAGGTGTGGGGTGCTGAGCTGCTTCCTCTGCTCCCTGGGCTCAAGGGGAGGAAGGTTGGACCGTCGTGTCTGGAGCTTCACAAGTGACCCCCAAAAATGCCTGTTTTGGGGATTGGGGAGTTGCTTGGATGGGTGGAAGGGAGCAGTTTGGAGAGACTGAAGTTAGGGCTGCTTTGAGTCTTCGATGGTGGAAGGCTCTCATGGCCTTGGTCCGCTATAGGGTAGGTCACTTTTTCTTCAGCTGCTGCTAGTGAAGAAACACTGGAAGAGGCTCCAGGGCTGTCCCCAGGCATGGGTGAGGGTCTTCAGTTGTCAGGAGCTGCATTTCCAACCATGCTGCACCCAGGCAGGCTCCAGCACAGAGGTCAGCACTTGTCCCAGCCTCACCGCTTTTGATCTGGGTGACATGGGGATGAGACATCTCAGGCTCTGGTGTGAAACACGGGCCAGGGACAGCCCTCAGAGGCTGCTCCCCAGCTCCAGCGGCAGAAATGGGCCAGCTCCCAGCTCTGGAGAGCAGATACAGGGCAGGAACCCACCCAAACCCCAGTGCCAGCATCTTGGCATCTCCTCAGGCTTTGTTGCTGTGACCACGTGGAGCCTAGCGTGGGGTGGGACAACCTGAGCTCCAGGTTTTCTCTTCCCCCTCTTGCCTTCCCTCCTGCACCAGCACCCTTGGAAGGCCTTCTAGGGTGTCCCAAAGTGGCTCTATGCTCCGAGGCTGCCTCCCTAGGGAGCGAGGTGCCATGGCAGCCCACCACTCCCAGCCAGAGTGAGCTGGGTTTGGGGATCAAGGATCTCCATGTGCAGTGCTGCTGCTGGCAGCTGGTGTCTGGGATTGTCTGGGTGGGTCCAGGAGGCTTGGGCCTGCCAAGGCAGGCAGGGTACAGGCCCCGGCAGCTCCCGGGCTGGGTTGTCCTGATGCAATTCCCTGTTTGCAAAACACCTCATCGGCCTCCCCAGCCGGAGTCCCCGGGCGGCGTAACCTCCCCTCCGCCGCCAGGGCTGGCCAGCGCCTTGGGCGGCTGCTTAGCACCACGGGTGCAGCCCCGGGCCGAGCTCCATGCTTTCGAGGCGAGCTGATGTGAGCCTGACCGTGCCATGGGGCTTCACGGGCACGGAGCCCGTGTGCCAGCCCTGGGGGATGCTCAGGCAGGGCAGCGCCAGCGGCCGGAGGTTGCGGTGCTGTGCCAGCAGCACCGGTGGGAGGTCAGAGCGCTGGGGCACGGTGGCTGTGTCCTGCTCATGCCACCACGAAGGGTATCGCTCCCGGAATGCCTGGCCTGGTGCAGTGGGGATCCTCCCCCACCCCGGGAGCTGCGGGATGGGGAGAGCACCTTTTGGTGCCTGCAGCTCCCGGGGGGGAGGACCCCCACTGCACCAGGCCAAGGGGTGCAGGTGGGTTGGCTACCCCCAAAAGAAGTACTCGAGAAAGGCTCTCCACACTTTTTTGTCCCCTTCACCACCTGCCCCCGGACCTGGTTTGCAGCCCCACAGAGGGGAAGCTGGAGGTAACTGAGCTGTTACCCCCCACCCCCCTCCGGGACAAACCCCCCTCGGGTGCGTTTGCTGCTTCCCAGTAGCTGAGGCGGTGGGCGAGGAGGGCTCTGAGCAGGGCCCGAAGGGTTAACGCTCTCGCAGTGCCGTGAAATGCTCCTGCTGCAGGTCAGTCTCCAGCGGGGATTAGGGAAATCTGGCCGGGGAGTCCGGGCCGGCTCCTGGCAGCTTAGGGCCGGCTGCGGGACGTGCTCGGGGAGGCAGTGGCTGCAATGAAGCCCTGGCACAGTGTGCCTAAGCAGTGCCACCGGGAACGGCCAGGCGCTGTCCTCCAACCTAAGGAATGC
Organism: Pogoniulus pusillus; assembly: GCF_015220805.1. Taxonomy (NCBI): domain Eukaryota; kingdom Metazoa; phylum Chordata; class Aves; order Piciformes; family Lybiidae; genus Pogoniulus; species Pogoniulus pusillus. Next base: position 16,423,932 of record NC_087276.1, on the reverse strand, counting down.
CAGCCAGGCCCTACATCAGCGGGGAGGGAGGGCTGGGGGCTGCCAAGGTCTGGGTGAACCCCTCCGGGGTGACTGGGTGGCATCCACCCTTTCAGGCGAGCCAGAGTCCCGTGCTGGGCAGTGGCGTGTGGTACCGGTGGGCTGCCGGCTGGAGACTGGGATGAGCAGCAGGGACACAGACTCCTGGGCTGCTGGTGGGTGCCCAGAGGTGAGGTGCGGGGTGAGGGGCTCCCAGGCCAGCCCACTGCTCACATGCCCGCAGAGAGGGCTCCGCGGGTATCCCCATCAGTAGCTCTGCCCGAGTGGGCCACAGGCTCTGGCTGTTTTCTCATCCTGCTGGAATTCGTCTCCATGGGCCGGGCGGGTTCTTTTGTGTCCCCCCACACCCCTCCTTTCACTATCCCTCTTTGCAGGCTTTCCGCATTCTGCCTTTGATCTCCCCCCGTGTTTGCCCAGCCGATCGCCGGGCTCGCCGGGGTTAGAGGCTGAGGTCAGCGCCTTTCCCATTCCAAACACCCAGAAACATCAGTGGGAAGGGAGGGGATTCAGATTACAACCTTCCCGTCCTCCCCTTCCACCCCACTCCCTGAGCAGCGGGGAGCCGGGGATGGACTGAGCCCCCCTCACCAAGGGGACATCGCGGCCACCGCGTCCCCGGCACCCCGACAGCCGAGCGGCGACGATGGATAGAGGTGGCGGACGGCATCGCCGGTGGTCCAGCAGGCGCTGGGCGTGCTGAAGGGCAGAGGTTTGGTCCTCTCCTCCTCCTCTTTGTCCCCCTGCCCGCCCGCCTTCTCCCTCATCCCCTCCATCCTTGATGTGATTTATCCCGAGCGAGCCAGACTGGCGGCGTGGGGCGGCCAGATGCCTCCTCTTGGGAACTGCGACCACCCGGGCTGGGGCCAGCGAGCGGGTGGATGGCAGCGTGTCCCCATGGGCATCGCGCTCCTGCTCTTGCTGGCAGCGGCGGCAGCCGGGCTGAGCCTGCAATCGGGCAGGATGAGGCACCTGGGGGTCTGCCCCAACCAGCTGAACCCCAATCTGTGGGTGGACGCACAGAGCACCTGCGAGCGGGAGTGCCAGACCGACCAGGTGAGTGAAGCTGCGCAGGCTGGGAGGCTCTGGGGACCAGGATGGGTTCGGGACAGCATCCCAGATCCCCCACGGAGAGGCTTTGGGGTGCAGGTCCTGAGCACAGGAGTGCAGCTGGCTCAGTTATTTTGGTGCAAAGGGCTCATCCTGGCTGCATCTTTATCTCCCGGAGCCCCTGCTGTCAGATGGCATCAGGGGTTCCCAGGGGCTGCAGGCAAAGAATGCTCACTGCTCCCCTGCTCGGGCCATGCACACCCCCTCATTGCATCTCCAGGCTGCTCCCTGGAGCTGAGAGGGGCTGGGATCAGGGGAATGAACAGGGCACTGCCACGGAGCATGCACAGCCACCCCCATCCCCCCCCACCCCCCCCCATTTATTCCCTGGGGGCTGAAGCCCACCCACAAGCTATCTGCCCATCCTGGAGTGACCCAGATCCAGGTTTCACAGTAGTGAGCTGGAGCACCAGCAGCTCCCTGGGGTCAGTCAGGGTGGACGCAGAAGGAGACTACTCTCTGTGTCTTGAGCACTGCTTCCCCTTAGCCAGCAAAGGCTGAGGTGTGAGATGCTATCTGCTGGGGAGGGGAAGTGTCTCATCACTACAGTGCACCCCCGAGCATCCTTGGGGTGCCTGGGGGCTCCAAGGGTGGGCTGTTGCCACCCTGGGAGGTCTGGCTCTTGTCCGGAGCCCAGCAGTGCCAAGGGTGCACAAGGCTGGGAGACGGACACCCGAAACCCCACGGTGGGGGTGGGGGGCAACACCCACAGCTGGTTCACCTCCGTGTCATCGCCCCCCCCTCTCCAATCTCCTCTCTCCAACCGCGGGCAGGACTGCGAAGACTTTGAGAAATGCTGCACCAACGTGTGCGGGCTGCGGAGCTGCGTGGCCGCTCGCTTCGCCGACGGCAGCGCCCCGGCGCCGGCCCTGGCAGCGGCGGCATCCTGCGAGAGCTTCGTGTGCGCGCAGCAGGGCTCCGACTGCGACATCTGGGACGGGCAGCCCGTCTGCAAGTGCAAGGACCGCTGCGAGAAGGAGCCCAACTTCACCTGCGCCTCCGACGGCCTCACCTACTACAACAAGTGCTACATGGACGCCGAGGCCTGCCTGCGCGGCACCCGCCTCACCACCGTGCCCTGCAAGCACATCTTCACCTGGCCCGACACCAGCCCCGTGCCGCAGGAGACCACGGCTCAGCCCACGCCGGGGGCGGGCCCCGAGGTGCCGGTGCCCCCCGCCCTCTACAGCAACCCCTTCCACCAGTCGGTGCGCGCCGGCGGCACCGTCAGCTTCCGCTGCGACGTCAGCGGCCGTCCGCGGCCGGACATCACCTGGGAGAAGCAGAGCGAGCGGGAGGAGAACTTCATCATGCGGCCCGACCAGATGTACGGCAACGTGGTGGTCACCAACATCGGGCAGCTGGTCATCTACAACGCCCGCCACGAGGACGCCGGCATCTACACCTGCACGGCCAGGAACGCCGCCGGGCTGCTGCGGGCCGACTTCCCGCTGTCGGTGGTCAAGCGGGAGTCCGGGGGAACCCTGCGGGCTGGCAGCAACCAGCCCTTCCCCAGCGCCGACTGCCTGAAGGAGCCCGACCGGCGGCGCTGCGAGGCGCTGGAGGTGCGCTGGCACTTCGATGCCAAGCAAGCCGCCTGCCTCACCTTCCGCTACGGCGGCTGCGGGGCCAACAGGAACCACTTTGAGACCTACGAGGAGTGCCGGGCCGCCTGCCTAGGCAGCGCCCGCCCCACCTGCCTGCTGCCCATGGTGCAGGGCCCCTGCCAGAACTGGGAGCCCCGCTGGGCGTACAACCACCTGCTGAAGCAGTGCCACTCCTTCGTCTACGGGGGCTGCGAGGGCAACACCAACAACTTCGAGAGCAAGGAGACCTGCGAGGACGTCTGCCCCTTCCCCAAGAGCCTGCAGTGCAAGGCGTGCCGCCTGAAGAGCAAAATGGTGCTGAGCCTCTGCCGCAGCGACTTCGCCATCGTGGGCCGGCTGATGGAGATCGTGGAGGACCAGGACACCGGCATCGCCCGCTTCGCCCTGGAGGACGTCCTCAAGGATGAGAAGATGGGCCTCAAGTTCTTCAACATCAAGTACCTGGAGGTGACCTTGACCGACATGGACTGGAGCTGCCCGTGCCCCAACATGACGGCGGAGGACGGGCCGCTCATCATCATGGGCGAGGTGCACGACGGCATGGCCACGCTGGACCCCAGCAGCTACGTCCGGGCAGCCAACGACAAGAGGGTGAAGAAGATCTATGAGCTGATGGAGAAGAAAACCTGCGACCTCCTGAACCGCTTCCAGGACTAGGGGAGAGCTGGGACGTGCCGGGGGTGTGGGGAGGGAGGAGGGGCACAGACTCATCGTGGGGTGGGGCAGTCCCCACACCAGCGCCTGTATCTAGGAGATAACCACTGTTGGGCAGCTCTCTCCAAGCCCATGGTGAGCCGCAGCCCAGCTCCCACCTTCCCTGTAATTTATCTGCTGTGTGTCCCCCTCCTTGTACTCCTCACAGCCTGGCCAACAGCAATAAAACTCTGGGCTGGGTTGTCGGGCAGTGGGAGGACCCTCACCCACAAAAGCCTTCCCACTACCCCAAAGCCTCCAGGCCCAGTGTAGCACTCCTGTGCACTCCTGCTGCAGTATCTGACCCCTCACTGGCACTGCTGGAGGGGTAATGGGGATGTCTGTCCCCCAGTGTCAGTGCTGAAAGCATCAGGGATCCACTGGGAGTGTAGAGTGAAGGTCTGGAGTTTATTGGGGGGAGCAGCAGCACAGTCTTGGGGAAGGGCAATAGGTCCCCCAGCCATTGGCACAGTGTTGTTCAGGGAAACTGGCATCAAGTAAGAAGTGTCCCCCATGCCTGGGAATGCTGTACCCCCCACTGCCCACCCCCAAAGCCCACCCCCTGCCATGGCAGCTGTGGTGGATTCCCTGGGTCAGGCTGGGGCACCCCATTGCAAAGGGAGTCCTGAAGAGGCAGGGGCAGATGGAACTGCCCCCAGGCCACCAGTCAAGCCCAGTCCAGGCTGGAGCAAGTGGGGCACCATGCTGCCCCCAGGGTTCCTAGACCCGTCTGGCACTGGCATGGGGACAGTGTGGCCCCTCGAGGCGGCACAAATGGGGCAGGGGCTCCCGTGCTGGCAAGATGCTGGGAGGCTGCGGGAGGCACCAGCGGGGCGGGTTACAGCTTGCGGAAGATGAGACTCTTGTTGTTGGCTGGCATGTCCACCTGCAAGCAGAGAGCCGAGGGGCAGAGGCGTGCCCGCGGGGTGAGGGCTGACCCCCGCTGCAGCGCCCAGCACCTACCATCCTCTCCAGGCACAGCCCGTTGGCCTGGGCCAGCTGCCGCAGCAGCGCCGTGTCCCGGAGGCCCCACGTGGGATTTCTGCCGGGAAGGGAGGTCTGGGTCAGACACAGGACATCTCCCCAATGCTGCTTCCCCATGCCCCGGGGTCAGGGGCTCCCTGCCTGCCGTTTGACATCTTGTTGTGAAGGATCACACTGAGAGGGGGCTTCTCTGTGCCCCCCAACCTACCTCTGCCTCAGGCTGCAGTCGAAGTCCACATTGCTCTGGGGGCTGATGTGGCCCTCCACGGCGTAGGGCTGTGGGACACAGAGCCAGAGCTGTAGCTATGAGCCCCCTGTGTGACCCTCCCCAGTCCCCCCACCACACATAGAAGGCAAGCAAGAAGAAACATAGATCCCAAGAAGGACCACAGGTTCTGTCACCCACCACAGGCACCCCCTGACCTTGGCCTAGATGGGGCAAAAGAGAACAGGATCCCTCCCATCCTTAGGGTGAGCAGCCAGAGCCTTGGGGTGAGCATCCAGAGCTCAGCACATGTCCCCAAAGGCTGAGATGCCCTCAGATCCATGTCCCTTCCTTTCCCAGCCTCCCCACTCTCTGAGCCATGCCTGGAGCTGCCTATCCTTCTCTGACCCCCCGGCATCCCCAGACATCCCCAGCACGCACCCCATAGGTGAAGAGCACACCTCCGGGCTTCAGCAGCACCCCAGCACCCTTGAACAGGCCCTGGGGAGAAAGGGAGAAAGTGACATGGTCAGAGGGCTGGGGACACCTCCCCAGGAGCCCCTTCCTCGGTCCTGGGATCCCTGGAGCAGTGGGTAGGGGATGTGGATGTGGCTCTGGCCCTGCCCTGCTCACCTTGGTGCAGCACAGCTCGGTGATGTGCATCATGTTGATGCTGACAAGGAGGTCGAGGGTGGCAGGTTGGGCACCTCCCCAGGTCTCCCAACCCTGTGCCACGTCCAGCAGGATGGGGGGCAGCAAATTGGGCACACGTGTGGCCTCCACGTAGGCAGAGATGCTGCAGGTACCAAACCCCATGTCAACCCTGGCTGGGCCATTGCCAGTCTGCACTGCAGGCAGACCCCAAACCTGCCTCAGTAGCATGGCACTGGTAGAGTCTCTGGTGTCTGCTAACAGGGTTGTGCTTGTAACACAGCCTGAGGGGTCTGCAGAGGGCCAGGGCTCTGCTACTGCCAGGTCTTCGTTTGGTACCAGGCAGCTGGAGAAACAGCAGCAGGCAAACAATCAGTGGTACGTGGACCAAGAGGCACCTAAACTATCCCAGCTCAGCAGTGCCTCCCAGCAGGGCAGCTGGAGCATGCTGCCCTCCCAGCTGCCTGCCTGCATGCTGCCTGTACTCATGGGCCTGCTCAACCTGCCAGCTGCACTGCCAGTGCCCATGTGCCCAGGCTGCCCACATCCACACACTCAAAGCTGCAATTTGCCTGCAGTTCTGCCCTCATGCTGCCTGCACCCACGTGCCTGAACACTGCCCCGTGGCATCCACATGCCCACCCTGTCTGCAGCACTGCCTGCACCCATGTGCCAGCTCACCCTGTCTGCAGTACTGGCAGCACCCATGGGCCCAGGCTGCCTGCACTCACACACAGCCCCTGCCCACACACTGCCTGCACACACACACTTGTCTTGCCTGCAACACTGCCTGCATCCACACATTTGCCCTGACTAAAGTAATGCCTGTGCCCATGAGCTCAAGCTGCCTGTACCCACAGCCCTGTGCCACCCGCATGCTGTCTGCACTCACAAGCCTGAGCTGCCCACGGCCCTGCCTGCACCCCTGCTGCCCACACACTTCAGGTACTGCTACACTGAGTGATTTTGGTGTGGTTCACCTCCTTTTTGGCCCATCCACGGGCCAGGTCTTGGTGAACCAACCTCCTGGCATGGGGATTATTTTCAATCAGGCTGGTGCCATTGCCAGGGAGGCTACGGGTGGGCAGCACAGTAGCTGCCAGCCCCCTGGCTGGGCAGTGCTTTTGGCCCCTTCCCAGCAGGTTTGTTTCTCTTCTGGGGGGGGATTCCTCCCCATGTTGCAGGGCTGGGTTTATTTTTGTTTCCCGAGTGGAAGCTGAGCCTGCTAAGCAGGGCACTGCAATGTCTGGAATGGGCACCTGGCAACGGCCAGACCCGCGCATGCCAACACAGAGCAAACGAACATGATCCAGTGTGGGTCACTGGGGTGGCACGGTGCCGGGAGTGGGTGTGAGCCACCCGCCGCTGGCATCCTAGTGAGTTGGGCATCAGGCCTGGCATCGCTGTGGGTAATGGGTGCCATCAGCAGCTGGGCACTCTGCAGACAGGACCTGCTCTGCAGCGGGCACACAGGCGGGGAGCTGGATGCAGCAGACATGCTGAGTAGGGGAGTCTGAGGTGCTTGGGAGAGGAATTTGGGGGGGGTTTATGGAGAAAGAAAACCAGCAAGCATGGGCCTGGGGAGCCAGGGCTGTCTGGGAGTTGAATATTATGTTTTCCCTGGATAAAAAACCAAAGGATCCAGCTGGGAAGCCTGGGCCAACGGAGGGTGCGAGGTTGGGGCTTTGCTGGGCACAAAGAGAGCAGCAAGCTGGGGAGCCTGGGGCTGAGAGTTCAATATTGGGGCACTCCTGGCTGAAAACAAGCACTCAGCTGGGGACTCCAGGCTGTGTGAGAGCTGGATCCTGGGGCTGCCCAGCTGGGGAGCCCTGCCAGTATTGTCACTGCTCTGCTGGCCAGGGAGAGGTACAGGCTGTGGGAGAGGGCTCAGGCTTTGGGAAGGGGTGCAGGCTATGGGAAGGAGCTAAGGCTTTGGGAAGGGGTGCAGGCTATGGGAGGGGGCTCAGGCTTTGGGAAGGGGTGCAAGCTGTGGGAGGGGAGGGAGCTAAGGCTTTGGGAAGGGGTGCAGGCTATGGGAGGGAGCTAAGGCTTTGGGAAGGGGTACAGACTATGGGTGGGAGCTAAGGCTTTGGGAAGGGGTGCAGACTATGGGAGGGGGCTCAGGCTTTGCAGAGGGGTGCAAGCTGTGGGAGGGGAGGGAGCTAAGGCTTTGGGAAGGGGTGCAGGCTATGGGAGGGGGCTCAGGCTTTGCAGAGGGGTGCAGGCTATGGCAGGGAGCTAAGGCTTTGGGAAGGAGTGCAGGCTGTGGGAGGGAGCTAAGGCTTTGGGAAGGGGTGCAGACTATGGGAGGGGAGGGGGTACCGACCATGGGAAGGTGCTCAGTCCGTGGGAGGGGAAGGGGCTCAGGCAGTGGGGAGGGGTGAAGGCTAGGGGAGGGGAGTGAGCTCAGACTCTGGGGACAGGTGGAGCCTGTAGGAGCAGAGGGGGCACCGACTACGGGAAGGTGCTCAGTCCGTGGGAGGGCAGGGGGGTCAGGCCGTGGGGAGGGGGGGAGGCTATGGGAGGGGAGGAGCCTATGGGAGGGCAGGGGGCTCAGGCCGTGGGGAGGGGAGAGAACGCAGTCTGGGGCTCGGACCGTGCCCCAGCACGGCCCCGCTACCTGCTCACCTGCGGAGCGCCCGCGGGTCGACGTCGGAGGGCTGCCAGCGGGTCTGCGGCAGGGCCCGGGCGAAGTGCGCGGCGTGGAGCCCTGCGCCCGCCCCCACCTCTAGCACCCGCAGGCTGCCGGGCGCCGCCTGCGCTCCGCTCACCGCGTACTGCCGCAGCACCTCCAGGATCGGGCCCTTGTTGCGCTCCGCCGCCGCCGGCACTTGCATGGTTGCAGCGGGCCAAGAACGGGACTACAGCTCCCAGCCGGCCCCGCGGGGAGAGATCCGCCTGCCGTGACGCGAGTGGGGCCGCCCACGGGGAGGGGAACAAAAAAACCCCAATCAAGCAAAAAAAAAATCCCCAAATCAACCAACCAAAGAAAACCCAAACTCAAAACAGACACCTCTCCCCCCACTCCCGCGATGAAAAAAATCAAACGCAAAATGAACCCCAAACAAGCCAATTAGACCCCCCCCAAATACACCAAACCGCAAAGCAAACACGAAAATACCCCCAAACCAACTAAACAGTAAAAAATAAAGCAGAAACCAAGTTACAAAAAAAAGCCCACCCCAAACCAGAACAGCCAAAAACACCCCTGGGGAAAAAAAAATACCCACAAAAGCAACAACAGATAAAGCCCTCCCCAAAAATCCAAACCAAAAGAAGTGAAAAGAAGGAAGAAAATCCCCCCAAAAAAAAAAAAAAAAAGGAAAAGAAAAAAAAAAAGAAAGGAGGAAAAAGCTTCAAAACATCACCACCAGAAAAAAAGAAAAACGCCCCGCAAGAAAAGAGGCTGCGCCGCCCGGGAATCGAACCCGGGTCGCAAGAATGGGAATCTTGCATGATACCACTACACCAGCGGCGCTGTGACTGTTTGGTTTGCAAAGGCAGAGCATGAACCAATTCCTACACCGCCATGAAGCTTGCCTTACGTGTTACTGCTGCTCTGCAGACCGCAGGGTCGCGGACCACGGGCTCTTCGCCTCCCCATCCCCCCCAAGGCGCTGCAAGACGGTGAGCGATGCTGCTCCCCCGCCATGGGCCTTCCCCACCCTATTCTCAGCACTCCAAGCAGGAGCGGGTTAAGGGGCTGCAGGCACACCCGAGGATAGTGCATGCCCTGACTGCAGGGACCGGGCAGTAGGGTCACCCTGTGGTCTGGCTGTGACCCCACCTAGCTGCTCCCAGACCTCCGATCAGAGTGGCAACATGGAAGGGTCCAACTAGAGCCTGAGGACCTGAGGCTCAGGACTTCCCTAGATGCTGTACCCACCAGTGCTGTACAAACCCTGGGCAGGCCTCGAGTGGGAAAAGTGAGGCACAGCTTCTTGGGGGACAGCTGTGTGACAAGGCAGGGGACGGCTGTGTGACAAAGCAGTGGCAGGTACCTGTGCATCATAGTTGTGTTTAAAGCCACTAACAAACATCACATCCTGCAGGGCTGGAGGGACAATGGGGCTGACAGCTGCAGGTGCCCCCTGTGAGGTGCCCAGCATGCTGCAGGACCAGGCCCTCCTTTGCAGGATGCTAACCTGGCGGGGTCAGGCACCCCCAGCAGGGCTGTGCCACCATGGCCACATGGCATGCTCACGGTGCACGGCCAAGGTCACCCATGTGATATGACTTTGGTGCCCTCAGAGCAAGCCTGAAGTGTCTCCAAAGCTCTCACTGAGTTTGTCTCATGGCCTGTGCTCCACAGCCTGGGTGCCATCCATCTGTGGGTGATGCTGTGGGGTGACAGGGGATTGTCTCGGGGTCACCTCCCAGGGCTGAACGTCCCACCACGTGGGGACACCTCGGCGCACCTTCCCCACTCCAAAGGTCACCACAGTGGCTGGGACGTGGCTGCCTGCCCCAGCTTCATGCACTGCAGGGTGGCCTGTGGGTGAAAGAGAGGGCTCATGAGGTTTGTCCCAGCATTGTCCTCACGACGGTGGCACCTGAGTGTCTCCTCACAGCTCCCTGCATGTTGCTTGCCTATGTCCTACATGTCCCAGGAGTGACTCCTATGTGTCCCATGACTGCAGTATTCCATGTCCTGAATGTCACCGAGTCTGTCCCCTGACTGGGTTCTGTGTCCCCTGCGTGCATGTGCCATCTTGTGTCCCACGACTCCTGTGCCCTCTGTCCTATTTGACCTCTGCATGTCCCCACATCCCTTTATGTGTCCCGTGGGTGTCCTGAGCCTCCAGCATGTCCTACATGTACCCTGTGTCCTGAATATGTTCCCCTGTGTGTCCCACTCATGTTCCATGTGTGCTCCGTGTCTTCCATCCTGTGTGTGTCCCTAATGCATCCCACATGTGTCCCTATGTCCCCTGTGTCCCTGTGCATTTCCTGTGTGCCCTGTGGCTGTCTCAGGTGTTCCCTCAGATGTCCTTTGTGTGTCCCTTGTGCATGTGTCCTGTGTCTCCTACATGTCACATGTCTACTCTCGGTGTCCTAAGCATGTCTCCTGCACATGCTCCCCCAACCTGTGTACCCCTGAGGTGTCCTGCATCCTACGCATCTCCCTTTCCCACGTGCTCCAAATATGCCCCAGTGTCCCATGTGTGTCTCCATGTCCCGTGTGCATCCCCCTCCTGTATCCCCTTGTTTCCTGCATAGCTCCCCAATGTGCTCTGCATGTCCTGTGTCTGCCATATATCCCCTCTGAGTGTCCTACATGTGTCACATGTGTCCCCGTGGCCCATGCATGCTCCCCCTATGTGCCCCATGTGTGCCCCCGTGTCCTCTGTGTGCTCCCATGCTCCATGTGTCCCTTACGTGCTCTACATGCGCCCTGCCACACTTCCCACGTGTCCCCAATGTGCCTCACCAGTGTCTGCTGTGTGTCCCTACATCCCATGTACATTTCCCATGTTCCCTCTGCTTCCCAGGTGTCCCCACGTCCCATGCACTCCCCTGTGTGTCCCTATGTCCCATGCGCTCCCCTGTGTCCCCTGTGTGTCCTCATGTTCTAAGTGTATCCCTGTGTGTCCCTATGTCCCACGTACTCCTGTGTGTGTGCGTCCCGTGTTTCCCTGTCTGTCCCTAGCGTGTCCCGTGTGCCCCACTCTGTGTCCTGCATGTCCTTGTGTGTCCTGCGTGTGTCCTCATGTCCCATATGTTTCGCTGTGCCCCACGTTTACCCTTGCGTCCCGCATGTGTCCCTCTATGCGTTCCCACGTCCCCTCCGCGGCTCCCCTCCGCGTCCTGCGTGTCCCGCATGTGCCCCCCCGCGTGTCCCGCATGTGCCCCCCCGCGTGTCCCGCATGTGCCCCCCCGCGTGTCCCGCCTTGGTCGCTGCGTGTCCCCACGCGTCCGCCCGAGCGCGTCCCCGCGCCGGTGCCGGTGCCGCTGCCCCGCAGCCCGCGCACGTGCTCCTGCCGCTGTCGCCGCGGCCCCGCTCGGTCCCTTTAAGGGCGGGGGGGGGCGTGTCGCGGCCGCGGCCCCGGCCCCGGCCCGGCCCGTTAAAGGCCCGGCGAGGGGCACGCGCCGCACTCGGGAAGGGGCGGTGGGGCCGGTGGCGGGCCCGGGGCGGGCCCGGAGCCGCAGGGATGTACACGCTGACGCGAGGCCCCAGCAAACTGGCCACGCAGCGTCGCACAGGTACCGGGCACCGCGGGCTGGGGAGGACAGGCATGCTCGTAAGGGGAACTGGCACAGCGGGCACCGGCCCGTTCCGCTCCCCCCCTCCTCTCGGGGCCGTCCTGACGCCGCTCCCAACCCCCCTCCCCCGCAGGTCCGACGCAGCAGGCGGTGGAGAGCAGCAAACTGGGCGAGCTGCGGGGCCGGCTGCAGCCCGGTGCCTGGCCCCCCGCCAGGTGAGCCCCGCGCAGCCCGCCGTGACCTTGGGGAAAGGTTACCGGGCCTCGCCGCCGGGGGAGGGGCCCGCGTGGGGAGCGGGGAGGTGACCGGCAGCCGCCGCTCGGTGCCCGCAGGCCGGACAGTGGAGGGAGGTGCAGCCCTGCTGGTGTCCGCCCGCATCCCACCGGGACTGTGCCCCCGTGGTGCGGGGAGGACGGGAGGATGCACCGGAGCCGCTGTGTCCCACCCCCAGGGGGGCGGTTCGGGCAGAGGTTGCTTCGTAACAGCGCCGGGGAACGGGAGTTGTGAGCGGGGGAGCGGGCACGGTGTGGGCTGCAGGGGGCTGGCAGCCCCTGCTCGGCAGTCGGCTGGGGGATCCCCCGCTGCCCTGGGGGTCCCCGCTGCCAGAGGCGCCGCCCGGGACAGCCGGGCCAGGTCAAGCTTCTCGCTGCCCGAGGCCCCGCTGGTGCCGAGAGAAGCGGTGCGAGGACGGGGGCTCCGTTGCCCTGAGGCGTCCTGCAGCCGGTGCCGGGGAGAGTCCGGACCAGGCCGAGCGGGGATTGTGCAACGTCCCTGAGCCAGCCCCGGGGGAGGCACCGATTGCACAAACTCGTTACCGAACCGGCGCTGAGCCCCTGGTGCGCGACCTGGCAGGCCCGGCTGCAGCCCCGCACACCGCCAGGTGGCCCGCGGCAGGGCTTGGAGCTTGTCCCTTGTCCACAAAGCGGGGACAGTGCAGCTCCCCGCTTCCAGCAGAGCTAACAGGGGCTGCTGGGCAGCTGCGGGGGTTATGGTGGCCTCTGTCGAGGAGCTGCTTTCTCGGTCAGAGAGCTGGGTGCAAACCCAGCCTGCACAGTTGGCAGCTTCCTTCCGTAGGGGGCAGCTCTGCCCATCCCCTTCCAGACATGGGTGACAAAAGCTCTCCTTCCGGCCCCCCTGCAGCTCCCCTCCTTCCTGGGCTCTCATTGACTGCTGCTACTGCATCACTCGCTTCAGGGCCCGCTCCTGGCTTCTGCCCTACCCGGTGCCCCCCAGCCCCGTGGTGTTTGGGGTGTGCTGAGCTGCGGGCAGGGGCTGCCTATTGGCAGTCCTGCCTGCTCTCTAAACTGCAACCCATCCAGGTTCCCTGGGCCCCTTAGACTTTGTCCCCTGAGGAACGTGGCCGTTGCAGATGTGTCCTGCCCCGAAGCTGGGCAGAAAAGCCAAAATGCTGAAGTTCTGCATCAAACATGCCCAGGTCTCAGAGCCTTCTCCTTTTCTCTGCCTGCTTTTGCTGTTGCCAATCTGAGGCAGAAGTGCCCTGCACCCAGGAGGGGGTCCCGGCTCTGAGGAGGCCTGATGTGCTCCCAGTTTTGTTCCAGTCCAGTGACACCCTGGGCATGTGCTGGGGGGTCAGGACTGCTCCAGCAAGCCTTGGGTGCTTGACCACGGTGCATTCTCCTGCCCAGCGCCCAGCTGCATTTCACTCCATTTTCCTGACGCCAGCGGTTTCAGGGGAAGACCTTCTTGTAAGGACTCTGCTTGGGGCTGGGGCTGGAGGGTGGCCGGGAGCTGGGCAGCTCCTACTTTTCTCTTTTCTTGAGTGACTGGGTTCTTTTTGGTCCCCTCCCCTGGGGGCAGGGCTGAGCAGGTCTACAGCTCTGCCCCTGGCCTGACTGGGGTTATGGGTGAGCATGCATGCTGTGGGGCAACCTGGGGTAGCAGGGCAGCCCCTGGCCTCGCTTGGGACTGTGGTGGGAAGAGCCACCTGCCCCCTCCCTCACTCTCACTCTGCTTCTCTGGCCAGCCCAGCCCAGAAGCTCGTCTTCAACAGAGTGAATGGCAAGAGGCCGCAGGTGCTGCTGCCGCAGATCTCTGCCCCCGAGGAGTGCTACACATTGGCCCACGAGGAGAATGTTCGCTTCGTCTATGAGGGTGAGGGCAGGGGACCCTGGGCACAGGAGCCTGCTGCTTGCTGTCACATCCTGGGTGGGGAGGCTGGAACATGTGGGGCCCCTCTGAGACAGCTACATCATGCTGTGAGAACCTTGGTGGCAGGGATGGGGTCTCCAGACTGGGTGGTGGTGCCCTCCTTTGCACCACCTGCTCCTCTCCTGCAGCCTTCCTGGGCTGGGAAATTACCCTCCCAAACCCACTCACTGCCTGTTTCTGCCCCTTCTCCAGCCTGGCAGCAGGTAGAGCAGCAGTTGGACGGCATCCGGAGCGGAGAGAGCGCCTGTGGGCCTGTGCAGTATGTGGAGAAAACTCCCAACCCCGGACTGAAAAGTAAGTGGCAGCAGGCAGGGCACTCAGGTGTGCAATGAGTTGGTGTGGACTCAGCCGAGCACCTCAGCAGGGCTGCAGTGGGAGGAGGAGGAGCATTCCAGTGGGTTCAGCTGGGCACCTCAGCAGGGCTGCAATGGGAGGAGGAGGAGCATTCCAGTGGGTTCAGCTGGGCACCTGAGCAGGGCTGCAGTGGGAGGAGGAGGAGCATTCCAGTACTAGATGGGTCAGGTTGTGTCTGAGGCTGCTCAGGGGGTGCTGGTTCCCAGCACTGCAGTGGGGATATCCCACTGCTGAAGGAGACCAGATGAGAGGAGGACATCTTGTTGATGGCACTTGTGTTGATGGCACCAAGGTGGTGCCAACATGATGCTCTTCCCAGGTCCTGCCACGAGGACCTCCCTGTCCCCAGGCCAAGCAGGCCCAAGCTGGAGTGTATCAAGGATGGGGCCAAGGGACTTCTCAGCATCTGGAGCAAGGGCTGTGAATGCAGCCCTGGGGGATCCCACAGCAGCTGAGGTGGTCCCCAAGGACAGCAGGTCCCTGTTAAACCTTTCTGGGGACAGGGCACAGAGGTGGGTGGGGGAAACTTGGGGGTGTCTTTTCCTGCTTACAAATGGTGTGACTCAAGGGGAGCTCTCCTTGTTCTCCCAACTGCTCTGCCAGGCTCTTCTCCCTCCCTGCCCTCTCTTTCAGACTTTGTTCCCATTGACCTGGAGGAATGGTGGGCACAGCAATTCCTGGCCAAGATCCAAAACTCTTCATAAAAGGGAAGAAAGGTTTGGCTTTGGGTTTTGGTGAAGGAAGAAACAACACTGAGAGTGTTCTGGTCAGAACCCAGAATTGGTGGCATTTGTAGAACCACCTTTTGAAAAGGTGACTGAAATGAAGCAACCTCTGCGCTGCCAGCCCGGCCAGGTCAGCGGGCACCGGACCACAGCCATGCCTGGCATGGAGGAGCAGTGGGTGGCCCCAGCCAGGATTCCTTAAGTGCCAGTTCTCGGACTGCTGCAGCTCCTGCAGCCTCTCCAGCTCCCAGGGACACTGCAGTGCCGTGCTGGGGACAAGGGAGCGAATCCCCCACCCCCCTGTGGCTGTGCCCATGGGGAGAGGGCCCTGGGGTGCTGTAGCAGGACCCCCAGACAATAAAGAGCTGAAACTGCCTGTGGAGAGGTGCCCATGGGAGGGGCAAGATGTTTGCAGGAGGTGCAGCATTGTGCCCTGGGTTGCTATGGAGTGGGTGATGCTCATGGCGGAGTCCCTGGCAGAGTGGGTGCCATGCTCTGGGTGGGGGCAAAGAGCTTGGAATCCTTCCACACCTTCCTTGGATCTGCATCCTTGCCTTCAGTACTGCTTAGTCTCCCTGGGCTCAGCCAGGGGCTGATGTTGCCTTGGGTGTGTGCTTGTGATTGGAGTGGGGGCTGAGCATCTTGGCAGTGTTTTGGAGCGAGGCCTGCAGTGTGTTGGAGGGGCAGAGCAGCAGCAGTGAGGGTGCCAGGGCCAGCCCCTTGGCATTTCTCTGACAAATATCTTGTCAAAGATCAGGCATTTCTCTTTGAACCTCAAGGTCTTCTCTCCTATAGCGTGTGGGGTGAGGCTGAGAGGTGATGGTGGATGGGATGAGGATCTCCACTTCTGCTCTTGGAGGTACCTGGTACAGCAGAATTCCATGGCCTGTGGGCTCCTCGAGGCTGGGCTCAGCCTTTCCATGCCAGGTTTTGAAGGACAATTTCCATTTCTCCATGCCCCAGTGCAGGAGATCTGAGCAGCAGTCCAGGCTCATGAGGGCTGGAGCTGCTTTGACTCCCAAGGAAGCCAGGTGGGAAAATGCCCACTAAAAAAAATTCTCTCTTATTATCCCTCTGCTGGAACCAAATGGGGGGGAGCAGCAGCTGCCTGGCACCTGTGGTGCTTCTACCACACCTGGCCACTGCAGCATGGGTGGCCAGAAGGTTGCCACAGCAGCTGTGACCTTGCCAGTGCAAAACCTGGCTGAGCTGGAGAGGCAGTGCCCATCCTGTGAGCAGTCCTGGCTCTGGTGCTGACTGGGCACTGTGGTAGCTGAAATGGAGGGAGCAGCACCGCACCCAGCTGGCAGCTGCTCCTTCCAGGAGGGGAGGGGTGCTGCAGCACTGTGTGACCAAGAGGTTGCTTCACTAAGACTTTGCTTTGCCCAGGATGACCTGTGGGCTGGTGCCTGGAAATGCCATCCTCGCCAATGTCTCCTCTACCACCAGCTCTGCCAGAAAACACCATGGGTGCTGTGGGTTACACTGCCTCAGTGTCGCCTGCTCCAGGACCAAGCTTTGCAGGGGGTCACCAGCATGCCATGGTCTGGGATGGGCTGGGTGTGCATCTCAGCTGTCCTGCCTGTTGCTGCTGCGCTCAGGGTGCTGCCAGCCTATGGTAATTTGGCATCTTGCCCTCTTGCAGCTTCCCACTGCTCCCCATCCCAGGCAAAGCTTTGCAGGTCCTGCTGTGTCCTGCAGGAGCTGCCCTTCCCCAGTGACTAGCAGCCCCAGCAGGTTCCTGGTGGCTTCAGAGGGCTCTGAGGTGCTCCAGGGATGCTCCTGAGGAGCAAACCCTCCATGCTTGCACCTCCAGAGGGCCGTGAGGTACTCCTAGGGAGGATTATATTCATACCAGCAGCTCCAGAGAGCTCTGAGGTGCTCCAGGGATGCTCCTGAGGAGCAAACCCTCCATGCCTGCACCTCCAGAGGGCTGTGAGGTACTCCTAGGGAAGATTATATTCATACCAGCAGCTCCAGAGAGCTCTGAGGTGCTCCAGGGATGCTCCTGAGGAGCAAACCCTCCATGCCTGCACCTCCAGAGGGCTGTGAGGTATTCCTAGGGAGGAATATATTCATACCAGCAGCTCCAGAGAGCTCTGAGGTGCTCCAGGGATGCTCCTGAGGAGCAAACCTTCCATGTCAACAGCTCAAAGAGGGCTCTTTAAATGCTCCTAGGGAGCAAACCCTCCACACCAGCACCTCCAGAGAGCTCTGTGGTGCTCCATGGATGTTTCTAGGGCCATGCCAGCAGCTCAAGAGGGCTCTGAGGCACTTCAAGGATGCTCCTGGAGAGCAAACCCTCCATGCTAGCAGCTCGGGGGAGTGATGCTATTCACTTGGCTGCTTGCTAATCAAAAGCACACAGTGTTAGGATCCAGGGCAGTTCTTAGTAACGTGCTGCACCATCGTTCTGAACAACAACATGAGGCAAAGGCTGGGGGGAAGGGAGGGGGAAGAAAAACTGGATCAGGAAAGGATGAATCAGTCACAGGAACAAACGAAACCTCCCCACCCCCCCCCAAAAAAAATCACCCAACCCCTGCCATTGCAAATCACTGGGAGGGATCCAGCAACCCTCCCCATAAATAGTAATTAATTTTATGTGCAATTATGTGTTTGACTATAGTGCAAATTGCTCTGCATTGATCACAGGGCAGCCAGCCCCCAGGGGACTGCCCCAGGTGATACAGGGACCAGTTCAGGACAGACAAGAATCGACATGGATTTAAAACAAAGGAACAAAAAAGAACCACCACCACCACCCAAAAGACTCCAGAACCAACACAGCCACTGGGGAGCACCATCATAAAAGAGTCCCAGTTGGTACCTCCAGGTAGGCATGGGCCCGGATGGTCCTTAACATGCTGTGCAGCTGGGCCCAGGGCAAGACCCTGCCTTGGCTCCTGCCTGCTGCTGGAGCAGCCCAGTGTGGTGTGGAGGGGATGGGCACAAGGATGGGACACACACATGAGATTGGTGTGCTCTGCTCAGAGCAGTGTGGAGTGTAAGGGGAGAGTACCTCTGGCCTTCAGATCTGGTCCTGTCACTGCACAGCTGCTGGGTGAACTTATCATGCCCCTAACGGTGAGGCCAGCAGTGGTCCTAAGCACCCTGCAACACCTCTCACCCATCCCACTGTGCCTGGCTGTGGCCTCAATCCCTCTCTGATACCTCTTACCCATCCCACTGGCAGTCCCAAGCACCTCTGACCCATCACACTGTGCCCGTCTGCGGGCTCAAGCCCTCTCCAATCCCTCTCGCCCATCCCATCTGCAGTCCCAAGCATGCTGTGATACCTCTCACCTATCCCACTGTGCCTGTCAGTGACCCCAGGCCCCCTCTCATATCTCTCACCTATCCTGTCTGCAGTCCCAAGCATGCTGTGATGCCTCTCACCCATCTGTCTGATCCCAGCAGTGCCCCCTGGCACCGTGCCACACTTCTTGCCCATCTCAGCAGTGTCCCCAGCACCTTGTACCACCTCTCCCCACGCCACTGCCTCCAGCCCCGTGCTGGCTGTCCCCTGTGCTCATCACATGCTGTACCATGGGGCTGAGCTCTGGGCACTTCTCCATGAACATGTCCTTCCTCTCACCAGTGCCAGCTCCCTCTGCCCTGCTGGGGCTGGTGCCAGCTCTGCAGGCAGGGAGGCAGAGGGAACAATGTTTCGGGAGCGGTTAAAGGGGCTGGAGCCTCCTCTGTGCCAGGGACAGGAGGGAAGCTTTCTTGTGCCCTCCAGCTAGGCACAATCAGCAGCAAAGAGTCTGGCTCTGAGCCATCTGGCAGCCTCCTGCTAAACAGCACTGAACCACCCAACACATCCACAGAGGGGACAACAGCAAGCATGCAGCACTGTCCCAACGGGTGCAGGGATGAGGGGGCATGATGCCAACCCACCCCCACCACCCATCCAGGCTTCTCCCTTTTTTGGGGGGGCTGTTTGGGGTGGGGTTGTTTGGTTTTTTTGCTGTATGGATGGGATGAAGGCTGAAGGGCGGAGGTGCCCGGAGGGCTGCACAGCACCGTGTGCCCCTGACGGTGGCAGGTCGGTGGCCATCCTCTGTCCCCTCCCTGGTGAGCAGGTCCTTACACGTTGATACATGACTGAAGACACGCTGATATATAAATTACTGTCTCTATAGATACTATGTATAGGTGGCAGGGCCAGTCTGTGATGGAGGGCCACCAGCTGGGGCTCCTGCTCACTTCCCCCTGTCCTCTGTGTAGTGCTGGAAGCGAGTGAAGCTCATGAAGACCTGCTCCAGGGAGATCTGGCTCACCGAGTAGTCTTCCAAGTGGTACTTCTCTTTGGCTTTCTCCAAGGCCCCAAAGACCTGCATGGGATGGGATTGGGGGGGGGGGTGGTTACTGCAGGGACAACCCCTAGGTGGAAAGCAGAGGGAGCTTTGGGGAGGGCAGAGTTGGACAGAGAGAAGCCTTCCTGGGTAGGAGGGCAAGGAGAAGCCAGGGGGTGGACTGGCAGCAGAGAACCTGAGCCTTTTTGTGTATAGAGAGGCTTTACATCTAGATCTACATGGGATAGAGAGAGGCTTTACAGCTAGATGGGATAGAGAGAGGCTTTACATCTACATCTAGATGGGACAGAGAGAGGCTTTACATCTACATCTAGATGGGACAGAGAGAGGTTTTACATCTACATCTAGATGGGATAGAGAGAGGTTTTACACCTGGATCTAGATTGGATAGAGAGAGGCTTTACATCTAGATGGGATAGAGAGATTGGCTTTACATCTATGTGTTTTATACAGAGCTATATCCCTAGGCTGAATTTCCAGCCTAAGGTTTGATCTCAATACATGATCTGTATTTAAATCTATACAGAACACATATAAGTAAAACTCCACAGTGTATTATATGTGCTGTGCACAAGTGTCTGCATGTAGTCTGCAGAGTGTTTTTCTGTCTAGTTATGTAAGAGATACACTGTTAATATCACCTGTACACTCTGTAATACTCTGTAATATATACTGTATACTACACAGAGTGTATAGACCAGATACTGCAGTGTCTATAGACAGTACCTATGCAGACTACATGCTGTACCCTGTCTTTACAGACACCTATATTCTATATACAGTGATTATATAGACTCTACATACCAGATACAGTCTATATAGACAACATACTATGTACACTGTCTATACAGACATCTGCATACCATATACAGTGTCTACACAGACCAAATACAGTCCATAGAGACACTTATATGCTATATACACTGTCTACATAAACACCTGCACACTATTTACAGTGTCTACATAGACTATATACTAAGTATAGTCTGTGGAGACACTCTATACACAATATAGGGTCTACAGACTATATATTAGATACAGCCTATATAGACACCTATATACAGTCTATACAGACACTCTTTATGCTATATGCAGTGTCTACAGACTATATATTAGGAACAATCTATATAGACAGAGTCTGTATGGTATATACAGTCTATATAGACACCTATATGCTACATACAGGGTCCACAGAGTCTGTGTGGTATATACAGTCTATGTAGACACCTATATACTACATACAGTGTCCACAGAGTCTGTGTGGTATATACAGTCTATGTAGACACCTATATACAGTCTATATAGACACCTATATGCTACATACAGTGTCCACAGAGCCTGTGTGGTATATACAGTCTATGTGGACACCTATATACAGTCTATATAGACACCTATATGCTACATACAGGGTCCACAGAGTCTGTGTGGTATGTACAGTCTATGTGGACACCTATATACAGTCTATATAGACACCTATATGCTACATACAGGGTCCACAGAGTCTGTGTGGTATATACAGTCTATGTAGACACCTATATACAGTCTATATAGACACCTATATGCTACATACAGTGTCCACAGAGTCTATGTGGTATATACAGTGTATGTAGACACCTATATACAGTCTATATAGACACCTATATGCTACATACAGTGTCCACAGAGTCTATGTGGTATATACAGTGTATGTAGACACCTATATACAGTCTATATAGACACCTGTATGCTACATACAGTGTCCACAGAGTCTGTGTGGTATATACAGTGTATGTAGACACCTATATACAGTCTATATAGACACCTGTATGCTACATACAGTGTCCACAGAGTCTGTGTGGTATATACAGTCTATACAGACACCTATATACAGTCTATATAGACACCTGTATGCTACATACAGTGTCCACAGAGTCTGTGTGGTATATACAGTCTATACAGACACCTATATACAGTCTATATAGACACCTGTATGCTACATACAGTGTCCACAGAGTCTGTGTGGTATATACAGTCTATACAGACACCTATATACAGTCTATATAGACACCTATATGCTACATACAGTGTCCACAGAGTCTGTGTGGTATATACAGTCTATGTAGACACCTATATACAGTCTATATAGACACCTATATGCTACATACAGTGTCCACAGAGTCTGTGTGGTATATACAGTCTATACAGACACTCTATATGCTATATACGGTGTCTACAGAGTCTATCTGGTATGTACAGTCTACACAGACACATACATGCTATATGCAGTGCCTACAGAGTCTGTATGTTATACAGTGGCCATTCTATGGTTCTAATCATCTGCATTTTGGTCAGAGAGTGGCTCTGGGAGAAGAGGAAGATGAGGATGAAGGCAAAGCATTCAGAACACGTGAAGGGGCAGGAATGGGGCTGCCCCTCCAGCCTCCCCCCACGCAGGGGTGGGACATACTCCAGCACCCCCTTACCTGTGCCCAGCTGAGGTTCTTGTTGGTCAAGTGATAATGCACCATGCCCTGGTGCTCGTGTTTCAGGACACTGCCTGGGAGAGACCAGCAAGGAGAGGATCTGAGTTAGGAAACTGGTTGAAGGTCATGCCCAGCATCCTGCCCTCCCCACCCGGCTCCAGCCGCTCACAGTACCTGGGAAAGTCTTCTCCACAAAGGCCTTGAAGGCCTGCAGCTCTCCCTCCTCCTCGCTCCGTGTCTTGGCCAGCAAGGTGTAGCCACTGCCAAACTTGCTTTTGAGGTGCTGGGGGCTGCCCAGGCACTTGAACTGCCCGTTCACCATGATGGCCAGCCGTGTGCACAGGGCCTCGCACTCCTCCATGCTGCAGGACAGCAGAGGACTTGTTTAGCAGGGCAGGAGCACCAAGACAGAACAGGAGGAGCTTCTGGGAAAGGGTTGGAGGTGGATTCCCTCCTCTCTGTGGCTTTCGGAAGAGGGATATTTGGGTCAAGCCAGCTGCAGTGGGCTGCAGGAGTGCCCACTCACCAGTTTCTGGAGGTGGGTCCTATCCGTGTGACCACAACACCCCTCTACCCTCTCCCCAAGTGTCACCTGTGGGAGGTGAAGATGATGGATTTGCCACACTCCCGCGTCCGTGTCACTGCGTCCCAGAGCAAACGCCGGGCCACAGGGTCCATGCCAGTGGAGGGCTCATCCAGGAAGATCACAGGGGGACCACCAATGAGGGCAATGCCAGCGCTCAGCTTCCGCTTGTTCCCACCACTGTGGAAGGAGACGGAGGCAGAGAGCCAATAAAAGAGGATACAAAGAGACTTGATAGGAAGGTGATGGAACTGCTAGAGCAGGTCCAGTGGAGAGCCTCCCCTGTGGGGACAGGCTGGGAGAGCTGGGGCTGTTGAGCCTGGAGAAGAGAAGGCTCCAGGCAGACCTCAGAGCAGCCTTCCAGTAGCTGAAGGGGCTGCAGGAGAGCTGGGGAGGGACTTTGGACAAGGGCTGGGAGTGCCAGGGCAATGGTTCGAAACTGGAGCAAGGCAGATTTAGGTTGGACATCAGGAGGAAGTTCTGCAGCGTGAGGGTGGGGAGACACGGGCACAGGTTGCCCAGGGAGGTTGTGGTTCACAGAATCACAGAATGTGACACCTGGAGGTGTCCAAGTCCAGAGCTGGATGAGACCCTGAGCAACCCGGGCTGGTGAGAGATGTCCCCACCCAGGGCAGAGGCAGTTGGCACTGGATGATCTCGGCAGGCCCTTCCAACCCACCCCATTCCACAAGCCTCTGCCGTGAGCACAGCTGAGCCCCAGGAGGCCAGGTGTTCCGCAGCTCTCTCCTCGCTCACCTGTAGGTCCTGACCAGCTTGTCGGCGTGGGGCTCCAGCAGCAGCCCCCTCAGCATGTTCTCCACGCAGCTGCCGCTGTAGCGCTCGGGGATGCCGCGCAGCCGCGCGTACATGCTCAGCGTCTCCCGGCCCGTCATGTGCTCCAGCAGGGCATCGAACTGCGGGCAGTACCCGATCCGCTGCTGCACCTGCGGGGGCGGCGACAGCAACCCAGCGGGCATCAGCTCACCCGCAGGGCTCTGCAAGGCGTGCCCAAGCCAGGAGCAGCCCGCGGGGACGTGGGGGGTGTTTTACTGCACCTCTCAGGGGTCTCACAGAATCAACTAGCAGGGTTGGAAGGAGGTTGCCAGGCACCCAGCGACAGAACAAGAGGACACAGCCTCAAGCTGTGCCAGGACAGGTTCAGGCTGGATGTTAGCAAGAAATTCTTCACTGAAAGAGTGATTGGCATTGGAATGGGCTGCTGGGGAGGTGGTGGAGTCACCGTCCCTGGAGGTGTTTAAGAAGAGGCTGGATGAAACACTTAGTGCCATGGGTTAGCTAATTAGAAGGTGGTGTGGACTCGATGGACTTTAGAGGTCTTTTCCGACCCGGTTAATTCTGTGACTCTGTGACCTCGAGGATCATCCAGTTCCAACCCCCCTGCCATGGGCAGAGACACCTCACATTAGATCAGGTTGCTCACAGTCACATCCAGCCTAGCCTTAAAAACATCCAGGGATGAGGCTTCCACCACTCTGGGCAACCTGTGCCAGAGTTTCACCACCCTCATGGTGAAGAACTTCTTCCTAAGATCTAATCTAAATCTCTTCTCCTCTAGTTTTGCTCCATTCCCCCCAGTCCTATCACTACCCAACATCCTACAAAGTCCTTCAGCAGCTTTCTTGTAGCCCCCTTCAGATACTGGAAGGCCTCAGTGCCTTCTCCAAACTGAGTAGCCCCAACTCTCTCAGCCTCTCCTCACAGGAGATGAGCTCCATCCCTCTGCTCATCCTCATGGCCCTTCTCTGGGCACACTCCAGCATGTCTAGGTCTGCTCCAAGCCATGAGGACTGAGCTACAGCTCCACTGGGCTGGGGGAGATGAACACACACAGAATGTGCCTTGGGACAGCAGCTGCATGGGCTCCTGTTGTGTTCCCCAAGCTGGTTCCTCATTGTAAGGTGCCATTTCAGCTGGCTCAAGTTCTCAGAAGAAGGAAAGCACTGAAGGGGATGAGACCTTCCCCATATCCTGGTGTCTTCTGGGGAAAAGAGCCCAAGTGAAGGCCAAGTCCCAGGGGATGAAGCAAGCAGGGCCAGGCTCTCAGGGCACATTCTCCTTGCCTGGGGCTCAGAGTGGCAGAGGAACTGGTCCCTGCTGACCTCTTGCTTTTCCACAGGGAGTGGACAATTGCCAGCAAGGAGACCTCTAGCAAGGGGCTCAAAAGGTTTGACCTGCTTGTTTGAGAGTGACCATCACCCTGAACCCTTGGATGAAGGGTGTGCCACCCTCCCAAAGGTTGGCTTCCACTTGTTTCACATCTGCCATCCCGCTGGAGCGGGGATTGATTCCACCTGGCCAGATAACAGACAGCTGGGCCACAGGAGCACCAAGCATCCCCAAGATCCCACCTTCAACCCTGGCAACTGTGCCCTCTTTAGAGGCACTGGCATGGTGGCCCAGGCCAGCTGGACACAGGAGTGCTTGTAACACCACCATCTGCCCCTGCAGCCCTCGGTACCTTCTTGATGTTGGCCAGGATGCTGTGGCCATCCACAAAGGCGTCCCCTGAGGTGATGCTTTCGTCACCGGTCAGCATCTTGAAGGTGGTGGTTTTGCCTGCTCCGTTGAAGCCAAGGAGGCCAAAGCATTCCCCTTTGCTCACTGCCAAGGAGATCCTGTCCACTGCCAGCAGGGACTCCCTGCTGTCGTACACCTGGTGGGCACCAACATACAAACCATGCTGGGCACCACCCAAAGACACCCTAAGGCAAGTGGTGGCTTTCCCAGCCCTGTGAGGAGCACAGCAGAGCTGGCAGCAGGATGCTCAGGATGGGACACGCTTTCCTCACCTTGGTGAGCTCCTTGATGACCAGAGGGCTGCTGAGAGATGACAGCAGTTCAGGGGGTGACTCCAAAACCTTCTTCCTCTCATCTGCCACGTCCCGGTCCTCTGGCAGCACAGACACCCTGTTCAGCAGTGCCACCTAAACACGGGGCAGAAACAACACTGCCACCTTGCTGCTGTGGGCAAATGACTTCCTCCAGCACACCCAACCCAGGCAGGATCCAGCCCTTTGATCAGCCACCTCTGGGGGCAATCCTTTGCCAATCCATGTGCTCCACAGGATTGGCCCCTCCAAGCTACCTGCTCCAGAGGTGCTCCCTGAGAAGATGATTTAGGAGTCTCCATCCCAAAGGGACACCTGTTTTTGGAAGGCACCTTCCTTTTCCCCCTGACATGCTTCAGCTCACCCATTTCCACCTTCCTTCTCCCCTCCACATGCTTCAGCTCTCCATTTCCACCTTCCTTCTCCCCTCCACATGCTTCAGCTCTCCATTTCCACCTTCCTTCTCCCCTCCACGTGCTTCAGCTTACCCATTTCCGCCGCCTGCAGATGCCACAGACCAAAGTTCTCAGTCTCCAGAGCAGGTTTGTCTCAATGAGGAAAAGGAGGAAGAGGAAGCAGAAGCCCTGGATGGTCAAGGAGGTCAGGTAGCACCCGATCCCAGGCGTCTCCCAGGAGAAGTAGTTCATCTGATAACTGATATCTGAGCAGGGATGGAATAAAATCAAGATTTGGATGGATCCACACTCTGAGGTGGAAGCAGATGAGTTCACAGTATCACAGTATCAACAAGGTTGGAAAAGACCTCACAGATCATCAAGTCCAACCCTTTACCACAATTCTCAAGGCTAGACCATGGCACCAAGTGCCATGTCCAATCTTGCCGTGGCAGAGAAAGCTGTGAGCCCAAAGCTTTGCCAAGCTCATCTCCAGCCCATGCTGGCTCCCTGCCCGCAGCTCTATCCAATGCTTCCCACAGGAGGATTCAGCTCTGGAAGTGATCTGTCAGAAGATGCCAGCTGGGGATCCTCTCCCTGTTGGGACTGAGATTTCTTAACTTGTCTGTGAAACCCTGGCCCACATTTTCTTCCAGGTCATCCAGATCCTCATTCCTCCAGATCCTCCAGCAAGGAGAGGCTTCCTTAACTGGATCACCCAGAAGTGTCAACACTGCCCAGTTTTGCTTCAAATTGGTACCTGGGGCTACTGCTCAGGCTAGGAACAAGGCCTCATGGTACTGCCCAGCTCCACAGAGACACCCCCCGTTGTGGCTGTGGTGGGATGGGCAGGATGGGTAAGGTGAGGACCAACACAGGGACTCACTGAAAGCCTTGCAGATGAAGATGGCTTCAACGGAGGAGGTACAGAACTGAATGAACTCATAGTTCTGGTAGAAGTCACTGATGCATTGGCCCAAGCAGTAGTTGGGTAAGACAAGGAAGACCTTATCCAAGGTTTTGGAGAGGTCCACCAAGCCCAGCTCTGAAAGAGGACAGGAGGAGCAACAGGTGAGAGTTAGCTGGGCTTAGAGAAAGACCTTGAGACTTCCAGCTTGGGAAGGACACCCAAACAAAGTCATCACCTTTAGTGGGTAAGAAAGGATGGCATCTGGCTTGCCTGCCAGCATGGGGTGAAAGAGTGCCCTTGGGGTTGGACCTTCTTGGTGATGGCAGGCAGGGAGGGCAGCGACCCACCTG
Organism: Pogoniulus pusillus; assembly: GCF_015220805.1. Taxonomy (NCBI): domain Eukaryota; kingdom Metazoa; phylum Chordata; class Aves; order Piciformes; family Lybiidae; genus Pogoniulus; species Pogoniulus pusillus. The sequence continues at coordinate 16,397,326 of NC_087276.1, read as the reverse complement.
GGATGCTCATGATGGTGACGGCGAGGAAGGTGGCAGTGCCCGAGAGGATGTTGAAGATGGTGAGGCGGGTGTAGGCTGTGGCTGCCACCGAGAAGAAGAAGCTGAGGAGGTACATGAGGGGGATGATGGCCCAACCATAAAGGAGGAAGATCAGCATCACGTCAACCAGGTGGCTGTCTTGGGTGAAGGCCTGGACGTCAAAGGCTTGGAATATCACCTGGGGCACAGCAAGGTGAGGAGAATACAGGTTTGTCTCGCCCTAAAGCTGTGTCTCCTTGTGCCTGGGACCAGGGCAACACAGCACTGACCCAGCTAATGCCTCACAGATGGCTCCTACCAGCAGACTACCGCTGTCCCAGAGAGAAGACCTCTTTCTACAGACTTGGGATGAAGAAAGGCAGATCTGGAGAACTCCTCTGCATGCTCCCACGGTTTTGAGACTTTCTAGCACCCACCCAAGTGTTCAGGTGCCAAAGGCTGCAGTCAACTGCCCCAACTGGTTGCTCACAGACCAGCTCCCAGCAGGACCAAGGGACCTGTGCGACTTGTGCTGGTAGGAGGGCTCTGGCAGAGAGCTTGGGCTCGATGACCGACAGAGTCCCTTCCAACCCCTAACATCCTGTGAGCCTGTGACAGCTTTCTTGCTGCTCCTTTCTGAGGCAGTGCCAGTGGCCTCAGCATCTTCCCTGTGACCACACAGATCCCAGCTCTCTCAGAGTAGCAGAGCTGGAAGCCTCAAACCCAGGGGAGCCCAGAGTCGAGTCTCAAATCCAGGGGGACCCAGAGCCTCCTCAAACCCATGGGAGCCTAGAGTCAAGTCTCAAACCCACGGGAGCCTAGAATCAAGTCTCGAACCCATGGAAGCAAGAAGGGCATCAAGGTGGCACAGGTGACTCACCAGCATGAGAGCACAAGGGATGAGGAAGTTGATGATGTCCCAGAGCAGGGCAGAGAGCCAGAAGTTGGCCACGTAGACCCCACTGACGAACTGGACGTGCTTGGCCTTGGTGGCTCTCTCACCGACCAGCAGCAGCGCGAAGGTGCTGGCGAGCGAGGCCATGCCGTAGAGCAGGTTGATGGCGATGGCAAAGCCAGTCTGGCCTCTGTGGGCACAGTAGTGGGGCAGCTTAGCACAGGCACAGCTCAGCCAACCAGTGCCAAGGCTATGTGGGGATGGCACAGCCATGCCAAACTTCCCCTGGAGGCAGTGCTCACCCAGTGTGCCAGCGGGCAGAAGAGACCTCCCCACAACAAGAGGGCACCTCAGAAGCAGGAGCTCCTCCCACACACAGCCCACCCAGCACACATCAGACCTCCAGTCTGCCTTTGGCACTGGAGGTGGGGATGGAATTCCTTAGAGTGGGCATGGGGAGGCACTGGCACAGGTTGTGCAGGGAGGTTGTGCAGCACAGAATCACAGAATGTCACTGCAGATGCAGAGGGCCATGGCAGGGGAGTGGCAGGCCTGGCTGTTGAAGAGCTCAGTGACCACCCCCCAGAATGTGACTGCAGATCACATTCTGTGATTCTGTGCTCCACAACCTCCCTGGAGGTGTTCAAGGCCAGGCTGGATGAGGCCTTGAGCAACCTGGGCTGGTGGGAGGTGTCCCTGCCCATGGCAGGGGTTGGGACTGGATGATCTTGAAGGTCCCTCTCAACCTTTAAGATCCCTTCCAACCTTTAAGGTCCTTTCCAATCCTTAAGGTCCCTTCCAATCCTTAATATCTCTTCCAACCTTTAAGGTCCCTCCCAACCCTTGAGGTCCCTCCCAGGCCAGGCCATGCCACAATTTTATGACTGTTTGGAGTCTCTGCTCCGAGCTCCAACTCCAACCAGCATCTTGAGGGGCACATCCAACCACTGAGACGTGGGCACAGAGTGACAGGGATGCCAGGCTGGGGTAGGAAAGCCATCTACACAGCTTTGCTCTCCCGATCTCCTGAGTACAGCTACAGCTCTATTTGGGGCTGAGAAGCCACAGCCCGTTTCCTCCGGTGCCACCAGTGCCACCCAGCCCATCTGTGCCCGCGGACGTACTCCATCAGCTGGTCCTTGGCCTTCTCGGTGATGTTGCGGGGCTGAGGGTAGTTGGTGACGGTGATGGAGGCGTTGGGGCCCACCAGTGCCCTCAGGACAGCGTTGTCAGCCAGCATGAGGGCCGTGGCAGGGGAGTGGTAGGCCTGGTTGTTGAAGAGCGCAGTGACCACCGTGCGGTTGGCACCCCCCCGGAAGGAGGCGGCGGCGATGTAGTGCTCGTTGAAGGCTCCCCCTTCCTTGGAAGCTCTGGAGATGAGGTACTCCTCCAGCCCACCTGCCAAACACCACCGCTGCCATCACAGCAGGCCTGCCTGGCACCCAGCTGGCCCACCAAGCCCCCACGGCGGTCACGGAGAACGCAACTCTGCCCGGGTAAGGAGGGGTCCTGCCAACTGTGCAGCAGGGCACAGACAGGGGCATATCGGCTAGGCTGCAGCTGGCACCTGAGCCACCCGCACCAAGGGCTCCTGCAAACCCCGCCAGGGGTGGCCTGCTGCCTCACCCAGCACCTCCAGCGGCGACTGGCGCTGGGCGCCCAGCAGCTCCTCGTACTGCTCCGCCAGCTCCTGCACCAGCCCCGAGGCAGCCAAGGCGGAGAAAGGCACAACGGTCTGGCCGTAGGGCTCCAGGGTCAGCCGCAGCCGGGAGGAGTCCCTGGGGCCTGGGAAGGTCTTGGCCACGATGAGGGCAAAGGCGGTGAAGATGAGAGGCACGAGGAACTGCGCCGCCACCATCTTCCAGTTGCGCCAGCTGTACATGGCTCGCTTCATGAACATGGCGTAGAACTGCTGGCAGCACAGGTAGAACTGGCGGGGGAGAGGTCAGGTCAGTGCCAGCCATGCCAGCTGCAGGCAGCCCTACCAGCCACCCCACCCTGCGCAAGATGATGAGGGGCAATGACCCCCAAACCACTTCCCTGTCCTGCCCACAGCAGAGCCTGCTCTCCAGCCACACTGGTGAGGGTATGAGCAGAGCAGCTGCTCCAGGACAGCAGGGCACAGAATTCCAGACTGGTCAGGGTTGGAAGGGACCTTTAAAGCTCATCCAGCCCAACCCCTGCACTCAGCAGGGACATCTCCACCCAGAGCAGGCTGCTTACAGCCCCACACAACCTGAGCTGCAGTGCTGCCAGCCATGGGGCAGCTCCCACCTCTCTGGGCAGCCTGGGACAGGCTCTCCCCACCCTCAGTGCCAAACATTTCTCCCTTCTCTCCATTCTCAATCTCCCTCTTGCAGCTCAAACCATCCCCCCTTGGCCTGCCACCACAGGCCCTGCTCAAAACTCTGTCCCCATCTCTCTCCTGGCCCCTTGAAGACCTGCGAGGCCACCAGGAGGTCTCCCTGCAGCCTTCTCCTCTCCAGGCTGATCACCCTGAACTCTCCCAGCCTGGCCTGACAGCAGAGCTTCCACCCTGCCAGCACTGCTGTGGCCTCCTCTGGCCCTGCTGCAGCAGGTCCCTGTCTGTGCTGAGCACTGCAGAGCTGTCCCAGTTTCAGTCTTTCTCTGCCATTCCTGACCATGCTCCCACACAGCTCTCAGTCACTGAGGGAAGCAACTCTGGATTTTCCTGAAGTCCTGGGATGGGAAATACAGACAAGACAGGAAAGCAAGAGGAAAAAAACAGCTGACATCCCTAGTCTGTGGAAAACTAGCCCAAACTGACCCAGCTGGGGCAGCCCAGCACACTTCATGGCTTCCCAACAGGATGCAGTCACTGTGGGATCTCAGGTGTTAAAAGCAGCTTCAGCCACGACCTTTACCCCTTTACCTTCCTCCACCTCTCAGCATCTGAGGTCGACAAAGAGGATTACTGCAGCACAGCTGCCTGCCAACACCAGTGGGCTGAGACATCCAGGAGCTCCCAGCCCAGCTCTGCAAGCACCTGCTTGGCTTTTGAAACCCAGAACCATCCTTCTCTCCTCCTGCCCTGGAGCCATGCCCTTGGGAAGTGGAGGAATTCCACCCCAGGAGTGCAGGCAGCAGGCTGTGGAGGGCTGCCAGGGCTGTGGAAGACAAGGGCAGTGGGGGAAGGAAGATGGTTTTGCACATCTCCCTGCTGCAAATCTCAAGGGATACACCAAGACCTGCAAACCACTTTAGGTCATCTGGGATACAGTCAAGAGAAGCCTCATCCCTGGAGGCCAGGCTGGATGCGGCTCTGAGCAACCTGCTCTAGTGTGAGGTGTTCCTGCCCATGGCAGGGGGGTTGGAACTGGATGATCCTCGAGTTGCCTTCCATCCCTGGCAGTTCTGTGATTCAAGAGCACCTCTGCAGACCTCAAACTCAAGACTTGGAGGATGGCAACGACCAGCCCTAAACAGAACTTGCCCTGAAGATGTGGTTCCCAAATTGATCTTCCAGTTTGACCTTCCAAACCACATGCAATGGAAGCCACTGTGGGAGAGATTCCACCTGGCAGCCCTGCTCCCACAGTCCCCCTGCAGATGCCCTCTCCCTGCCCCTCCCTCCCCAGCACAAACCCCGGTGTTGAGCTTGATGCTGGAACAGTCCTCTGTGATGAGTGCCCCACTGTCATCTGTCATATCTGTCATGCCACTCAGGCTGCTGGAGTCATCCATGGCCCAGTCATTGGAGCGCCTCTCGTGCTGGTACTGGAGAGCAGGCAGCTGGATGGCCTGGATATCCATGCTGGAGTCCACCAGCTTCCCAACCCTGCCGCGGGAGGGAAAGGAGGTGATGAAGCACATCAATCTGGGTCAGGCCAACCCCAGGCATCAACCCAGGCTGGGTGCAGAGTGGGTTGAGAGCAGCCCTGAAGAAAGAGCCTGGCTGTCACCAGCTGTGACCCCAGCAAGGCCAGACTGCCTGCTGCCTACCTCAGGAAGACTTCCTCCATGGTGGTGACCGAGGCTCCATAGCTGGCGATGCCCAGCTCCTCGCGCCTCTGCTCCAGCTCTGTGAACAGGGCCTCGAACCTGGGTGCAGAGTGAGATGTTAGGCACTGCCACGCCTGAGATGGGCAGCCACAGGCAGAGGTACTGCCCCTGCAGCCAGCTCCGAGGCTGCCTGAAGCACTAAGCACTCCAACAGCAGCTTTTGTCTTCCATCCTCTCCATGCCACAGCTGTCAGCAGCTGTCAGCTAAGAGACCTTCCAAAGGCCTTTCAGGGAGCCTGCCAGAAAGCTGGGGACAGACTTCTGAGCAGGACCTGTGGTGGCAGGCCAAGGAGGGATGGTTTGAACTCACAGAGGGAGATTGAGAGTGGAGAGAAGGGAGAAATGTTTGACAGTGAGGGTGGGGAGAGCCTGGCCCAGGCTGCCCAGAGAGGTGGGACCTGCCCCATGGCTGGCAGCACTGCAGCTCAGGTTGTGTGGGGCTGTGAGCAGCCTGCTCTGGTTGGGGATGTCCCTGCTGAGTGCAGGGGTTGGACTGGATGAGCTTTGAAGGTCCTTTCAAACCCAACTCAGTCTGGAATTCTACAATCAGCAACAAGTGCTGAGCCATGCAGCTGCTAACAGGCAGGGCCACGGTGGGCATGGGGGCATGAGAGTGATGTGCCAACAGACGCAGGGGAGGACAGGGGTGACAGGAGGAACCAAATCCAACTTTCCAAAGCCATCACTCACACCGAGGGCAGCTCCACTTGTCTGATCCAGGTGTGCAAATGAGGGGACCCAGCTGGGGGGACAATGCTGTTACCTGTGAGTGCTCTCCTTGGGCAGGATGAAGGAGAGCTCTGCCCCTGCATTGCTCTCCATGGTGGCATTGGGCACGTAGTGACAGATGAGGCGAGAGATCTCCCCCAGGTTACAGTAGGGCTCCTTCACCATCACCATATGGTAGCCTGCCCCTGGGCACAGCCACAAGAGAAGAGACAGGAGGGTCAGTAGCAGCCCAGGCTGGGCAGAGCAGGGTGCTGGAGCTGAGAGGGATGGACTCTGAGGCACCACAGAAAGGTCAGAGGCAGCCCAGGCTGCCAGGGATGGATGCTGAGGCACCACAGAAGGGTCAGTGGCAGCTCAGGATGGACAGCCCTGGGGTGCTGGAGCAGAGGGTGGATGCTGAGCCACTGCAGAGCATCCACAGCTTTGCCTGGGCTCTGGCCAGGACCATCAGCAGAGGCAAACCAGTACGACAGCCCCTGCCAGGCGGCAGGCAAGGAGCAAGGGGTGCCCTTCCCTTCCCCGCACCCCTAGGCCACTGCTGCCTGGCACGGAGCGGGCAGGGAGGCTGCCTGCCCGCCGCTGCCTTACCGTACTTGCGCTTGAGGAAGAGCGAGGAGCCGCAGCACTGCAGCTCGCCCTTGGCCATGATGGCGATGCGGTCGCCCAGCAGGTCGGCCTCGTCCATGAAGTGCGTGGTCAGCAGGATGGTTCGGTGGCTCCTCTGCTGCTGCAGCAGGTCCCAGGTGGCCCTGCGGGAGGCTGGGTCCATCCCTGACGTTGGCTCATCCAGCATCACCACCTGCGGGCAGGCAGGGCCCCGGTCAGCAAGTGCTGGCAGAGCAGCACCGAAGAGGCCAAGCCCAGGGGTCAGAAGGAGCCTGGAGCTGGCAGCATGCAGGGGGAGCAGCTGCCAGGCAGCAGAGCTGCTCTGCAGCCTCACAGCATTGCCCTCATAGCTCTCTTGCTTTGTGGGGATGCTCCTGCCCCCTCCTTCACAGGCTTACAGGATGTTAGGGGTTGGAAGGGACCTCTGGAGATCTTCCAGCCCAACCTCTGCCAGAGCAGGACCAGAGAATCTAGCACAGGTCACACAGGAACACAGCCAGACAGGGCTGGAAAAGCTCTAGGAAATGAGACTCCACAGCCTCTCTGGGCAGCCTGTGCCAGGGCTCTGGGACCCTCACAGCAAAGAAGTTCTTCCTCATGTTGAGGTGAAGCGTCCTGTGCTGCAGCCTACACCCACTGCCCCTTGCCCTATCCCAGGGCACAAGTGATGCTGTCCCTGCATCTTGCACTGGTTCTCCACTGGTGAACCTCAGAGGCTCTAGAAGGACCTCTGCTACCCCAGGGAGAAAGGCTGAAGGTGAAGCCCATCAGGAGCTTGCCTTGGAGTCCCCTATGAGAGCAATGCCAATGGAGAGCTTGCGCTTCATGCCACCAGAGAGGGCCTTGGTCAGGGAGCGGCGCTTGTCCTCCAGGTTGAGGATCCTTAGGATGTGGTTGATCTCCTCGGGGCACTTGGAGGCTGGGTATCCCTTCAGCTGCCAGGCAGGGAGAAGGCAGAGTTAAGCCTGCCTGCAGGGCCTGGCAGAGATCCTTCCCAATGCATCAGCCACTGCCTGCTGAACCTCACTGTGCTCTCTCCTCCAAAGCCAGGCAGCAGCATGGGCAAGCACAGAGATGCACACCTGCCCAAGCCTGAAGGAGCTGGCACAGCTGGTGGAGGGGTTTCTACAGAGCCATGCTGCACACCACCCCTCCAGTCCTGCACCAGCCAAGCAGGGAGCTCCTGCTGCCCATGAGGTGGAATGCAGAGGCAAGGGCTGTGCTGCTTGTTATAGATCAGGCTGGACTGGAAGGGACCTTCAAAGCTCATCCAATCCAATCCCCTGCAGCCAGCAGGGACAGCTGCAGCCACATCAGGCTGCTCACAGCCCCATACAACCAGACCTACAGTGCTGCCAGCCATGGGGCAGCTCCCACCTCCCTGGGCAGCCTGGGACAGGCTCTCCCCACCCTCACTGTCAAACATTTCTCCCTTCTCCACTCTCAATCTCCCTGTTGCAGTTCAAACCATCCCCCCTCGGCCTGCCACCACAGGCCCTGCTCAAAACTCTGTGCCCAGCTCTCTTCTGGCCCCTGGAAGCACTGCAAGGCCACCAGGAGGTCTCTCTGGAGCCTTCTCCTATCCAGGCTGAGCACCCCCAGCTCTGCCAGCAGAGCTTCCACCCATCAGTTCATCGCTGGCTCCCACCACCCTCTCCCAGGCCCAGGAAGCCAGGGGGTGGCTGCAGGGTGCCTCCCCCTCCCTGTGCTCACCCCTGCATAGAAGTGGAGATGCTCTTCCACCGTCATGTTGTCGAAGAGGACATCGTGCTGGGGGCAGAGGCCCAGGCTGTGGCGGATCAGGACCATGTCCCGCGAGATCTCGTAGCCGTTGATGTAGGCTTGGCCGCTGCTCGGGGAGTGCAGCCCTGGCAGCAGCCAGACACAGCCTCCTCAGCACAGGGCTCACCACAAGCCCCGGGAGGGGGCAGAGGGGCTGCTGGCAGGCTGCGAGGAGGGGGTTCTGCCGAGCACCCCCACAGTGCGCAGCGTCTGGCCAAAAGCTGGAGCGAGCCAGCAAAGATGGGGCACAGCAGCTTTGTCCTTGCCAGCCCTGAAGGGAGGTAGCCCTGGCAGTGCTGCTGGAGTGGGCAGGCAAGCTTGGCATTCAGCCTGGCTCTCGCCTAGCAGAGGTTCCAGGGAGGCCAGGGCAGCCTGCCAGGGAAGGTCCCATGAGAACCCTGAGCTGGCAGGAGCAGCACAGTGGCAGAGAACCGGGCAGAAAGAACCAGCAAAGGTCATCCTCATGTCCACCATGCCAGAACAGGCTGCCTACAGCTCAGCAGCTCAAGAACCAAGGCCAGCCCTTGGTGCAAGCCCTCTCTGACTCACGACAAAGCCTACACAGACCCATCCTGTGTGGGCTTCTTTCTCTTCTGAGGGCTCTCCAGCTGCCATTTCTCCCACCAGCTCATTCTCTTGCACAGGGCCAAGTAGGGACCTCCACTCTCCCTCCACCTCCCCAACCAGCACCCCTGGCCAATGGCTTGGTGAACCCAAAGTGCTCCAGGGAAGAGAAAAACCCTTCCCAAAGCTCAGAGTTGGGGTTCAGCCCTTCCCCTCCACATGCCAGCCCCCACAGCTGGACTTGGCCTATACCTGTAAGCATGGAGAGAGTGGTGGTCTTCCCAGCACCGTTGTGGCCCAGCAGGACGGTGATCTGCCCCTCGTACATGTTCACTGTCAGGTCCTTGACTGCCTCTTTTGTCTTGTTGCCCACTTTGAAGACCTGTGGAGATCCCAGGGATGAGCTGATGCTGCACTCAAGACACTGTGCCCTCCACTTCACCTGGCAGTTGAAGCCCAGGGTGATCAAGTGGTGTGGGTGTCTAATTCGACTTCAGTTTGCATGTCAACAGGTTCAATACAGATGTGACCACATCTGTAAGTACCCAAAGCTTCAGCCCAGCTCTGGAGAAGAGCCTCAGGTGTCCCACACAGCCCTGGGCACAGAGGGCAGTGGGATGTTAAGGAAGGTGTTCGCAGGCAGCGGCTCTGTCCCCAACCAACCCTCTGCTGTGTTTGTGCTGGGCTGGGCTGTGGGTACCTTGGAAAGGTGCTTGATTTTGATCCCTGACACCAGGTCTGCAGGTTCCTCCTCAATGTATTGGCTTTTCAGAGCTTTCTCAGGGTCCTCCTCCTCTTCCTTCTCTTTCCCCACAACAGTCCTGGGGCGTCCACACCAGTACGAGGGCTGAGGGAAGAAGGGAGAGAGAATCTCAGACACAGCACCACTTTGCCTCTTCTCCCCAGCCTTGCCCGCTCTCCTCTCACAGAGAGGGATTCCCCCATGGCCTGGGAATTGTCAGCCAGCACATCTCCAACAGGCAGCTAGGTCACACAGGACAAAGCTGCTTCTCCTGCCTTGCTGCCTTCTCCCTCAGAGCAGGATTGCCTCCTGCAGTTTTCCCCACCTCTGTTCCCATGGAAAAGCTCAGTAACTGCTGAAGGTTGCTGCCCAGGAAAGCCCAAGCAGTGGTTGCCCACTGCTCCAAAAACCCACAGACAAAGAGCCTGAGGTCCAGCCTGTGCAATGTCCTGGCCCTCTGGGAATCACAGAGTGGCTCCAGTGGGAAAGATCATCCAGTTCCAACCCCCTGCCATGGGCAGGGACATCTCCCACTAGAACAGGCTGCTCAAGGCCTCATCCAGCCTGGCCTTCAACACCTCTAGGAAAGGGCATCCAAGCCCTCCCTGGGCAACCTGCCCTAGCGAGCACTCTTGTGCAGGAGCAGCCTCCCCAACCTGCCACCCAGAGCAGGATGGAAATAGAAGTTTGGGACCTCAAACAGCAATTGGAAACAGCAATTGAACCACTCCTGGACACAAGCCCAGCATCCTGCTGCAACGTTTGCCTTTTAGCTGGATTTCCATTTCCACCATTGTGGTCTAGCTGCAAGAGGGAACCACAGCAGGGGAAGGAGTTTAGAGGGGAGAAGGACAAAAAGCTCCTGATGAAACAGGGAGACACACATCAAAACCACGACTAAACAAACTCTCAGCAGCCAACTGAGCTGCAGCAAGCAGCTGCTGAAGATGGTGCCAAGCATCTGAGCTGGCAGAGCAAGGGCAGCTCAGCTGACAGGGCGACAGTTGTCACCCAGCTCCTGGCAGGAGCAAGGAAGTGGGGGGGGGTACAGATCCCCCAGGTCCACCTTGAGCAGGCAGCACTCAGGGAGTTTCAAATTACTGGATCTGGTTGCTGGGGCTCCTCTCAAGTGCCTTCACGTGGGCATGGAGACACCTAACAACAGCCTGTGTGCCAAGGAGGGCTGGGACAAAGATGTCAAAGCCAAGACGACCTCCACGCCCAGCTCAAAAATGCAGCTGCAGCAGACATGCTGCAGAGCCCTGGAGGTTGGAGGCCATATCCATGGATTCATAGGTTCCTAAGTTCACAGATTCATGGAACAGTCTGGGTTGGAAGGGACCTTGCAGGTCATCCAGTTCCAACCCTCCTGCCATGGGCACCTCCCACCAGACCAGCTTGCTCAAGGCCTCATCCAACCTGGCTTTGAACACCTCTAGGTTGGTGTTCCATGGCCTCCTGTCCCAGTTTACTTGAGGCAAGTCTCCAAAGTCACAGCAGACCAAATGTTATTGTACTAATCTCTAGGAGCAATACCCAGCATGGTTGGGTTGGTGGGTGAAGGAACCAAGGTCTGGAGAAAAATCAGGTCCAGGACAAGTCAATGTCCAAAATTCATGGATTCAGAGATCACATCAGGATGGAAGGGACCCTCAAAGCTCATCCTGTCCAGCCCCCCTGTACTCAGCACAGACACCTCCAGCTACATCAGGCTGCCCAGGGCCTCACTGAGTCTGATCTTGAGTGCCTCCAGGGAAGAAGCCCCAACCACTGCCCTGGGCATCCTGTGCCAGTGTCTCACCACTCTCATGCTGCCCTTTCCATTGGGCTCTGCTGCTTCTGGAGGTGGCCAGCAAAAACACACAGCAATATCACCCTGCCTGCCACTGCTGCCCTTCCCCCGGGGGGTACAAATGCCTTAAAACATCCCTAATTAAGGGTAGGTAACCCTGGGAGGGCTCAAGGCACAGCTCAGGAAGAGGCTGTCACCCTTATACGTTAGGTACAGAGGTGCACAGGCAGCACAGAAGTGAGGCAAGCCCCAGGCAATCCCAGAATAACAGAATGAGGGTTGTAAGGGACCTCGAAGATTATCCAACTCCCCTGCCAGAGCAGGATCACCCAGGGCAGGTCACACAGGAGCACAATCAGATGGGTTTGGAAAGTGTCCAGAGAAGGAGACTCCACAAACTCTCTGGGCAGCTCCAGGGCTCTGTCACCCTCCCAGTGAAAAAAATCTTTCCTCATGTTTCCAGGGAACTTCCTGTGCCTCAGCTTCTACTGCTGGCATTGGGCATCACCCAGCAGGGCCTGGCTCCATCCTCTTGGATATCTATAAACAGCCGGCAGAGCCTGGCTCCATCCTCCTGGCACTCTCCCTTTGCATACCTAGAAACATGAATGAGGGCAGCCCTCAGGCTCTTCCTCCCAAGCTCGCAGCTTCAGCTCCCGCAGGCTCTCCTCATAAGGAGATGCTCCACTGCCTGCAGCAGCTTTGGGGCTCTGGGCTGCACTCTCACAAGCAGTTCCCTGAGGTCCTTCTTGACCTGAGAGGCCCAGAACTGGACAGATGTGGCCCCAGCAGGGCAGAGTGAGAGGAGAACCTCTCTGACCTACTCACCACAGCCCTTCTAATCCACCCCAGGATGCCCTTAGCCTTTTTGGCCACAGGGGCACATTCTGGCCACCGGAACCCTCAGGTTCCCTCTCCTCTGTGATGCTCTCCTCATAAGAGCTGCTCTCCAAACCTCTCAACAGCATCACTGCCCTACAACTTTGCAGCCTTACTTTCCTCTTTCAAGCCTGTTCAATTGTGGCTGTGAAACTCCTAGCCCGTGGGCATCCTTCCAGCCACCAGGACCTCCAGGTCCTTTTCCCCTTCGCTGCTCTCCAGCAGGTACTGATCCCTGGGGCTGCTGCCCATGTCTCCCAGGGCCCCTGGCAGGGCTGTGCCTGCAGTGCTCACCGTCAGGAAGAAGTAGCAGGGCTGAGGCACTCCGTACTCCCCCGGGAACACAGCCTCCACGTACCAGGTCACCACCCCGTACAGCACCGAGTCCAGCAGCAGCATCCCCAGCACCTGGGCCAGGGTGAAGTTGTCATCCACGCTGATGGGCTTCATCAGGTCCCTCCACTGGATGCCAGTCCCTGCAACACACTGCCTACCTCAGCATCCCCAAGATTGTTAGATGGCATCCCCCATGCACGACTTGGTAGTGAGGAGCATGTAGAATCATGGAATTCCAGGTTGGAAGGGCCTCAAGGATCATCTGGTCCTACCTCTCTTGGCCAAAGCAAGGTCTGGGCAAGCTGGTCCAGCACCTGTCCAGCTGAACCTTAACAGTGTCCCATGATGGGGACTCCACCACTTCCCTGGCCAATGGCTGACTGGTCTCAGGGCAGAGAATTGTCCTCTTGTGTCTAATCAGAGTCTCTCCACCATCCCTCACCCTCTCCATGAGGTTCTTTGTCCAAAGGGAGTCTCCAGCTTCTTTGTAGCCACCCTTTGAATACTGGAACATGGGGCAGAAGATGTGCCCTGAGCCTTCTTTCACCCAGCCTGACCAAAGCCAGCTCTCAGCCTTTCCTCACATATCAGCTGCCAAGTCCTTGCATCATCCTGTTGCCCCTTCTCTGGACCTTCTCCAGCCTGTCCATGTCTGTTTTGGTACAGCAGGGACCAAAAGTACACACGGTATTCCAGAGGTGGCCTGACCAGTGCTGAGCAGGGTGGGATAATGACTCTTCATCCCTGCTGGGCATCTCTCAAACCAGAGCTGGTTTGGCAGCCACAGCAGTGATGGCATCTTGCACAGCCCAGGGGCAGAGGGTTGGAGGAGCAGAGCCCTGGTGCTGGTAGAAGCTGCATGAAGCACCAGCAATGAGCCTCTTGCTCTCAGCAGCAGCAGGAAAGGGCTTCTCCCGGCCTTCCTCCCACCCTTCACACCATGCAGGAGCCACTCCCAACCCACCACGCAAATGAAGCTGCCTCCTCCCCTGAGGAGGGACAGGAGCTGCTTGCTCACCTTTTCCTTCAAACATGCCTATCAGCTGTGCCCCCATGGCCATGGCCACGTTGGAGATGAGGCAAGAGGCCAGCTTCTGGCTGTGGGACATCAGGTCGTAGCGTGGCGAGATGAAGAAGTAAGGGATGTAGGAGAAGAAGTAGAGGAAGCCACCAGCAGCAGCTGCCACGTTTGCTGCCAGCACGGAGAGAAAGCAGGAGGCAAAACATCAACAGTGCAATGATGACACAAAGTCTGTCCCACCAGAATGCCACTCAGGTTGATCACAGAATGGGTTGGGTTGGAAGGGACCCTCAAGATCAGCCCATGCCAACTCCCTGCCATGGGCAGTGACACCTCCCACCAGCACAGGATGCTCAAGGCCTCATCCAGCCTGGCCTTCAACACCTCTGTGAGCAACCTATTCCAGTCTCTCCCCACCCTCACTGCAAACAATTTCTTCCTCATCTCCACCCTCAGTCTCCCCTCTCCCAGCCCAAAGCCATTGCCCCTTGTGCTGTCACTCCCAGCCCTTGTCCACAGTCCCTCCCCAGCTCTCCTGGAAGCCCTTCAGGTACCAGAAGGCTTCCCTGAGGTCTCCCTGAAGCCTTCTGTTCTCTGAACCTTCAACACAAAGCATGGCCACAGAGGAGCAGGACAAGTACATGTCCATGTCTCATGGTAAGGCAGGAGCAGGGCTGGCCCCTGAGAACCAAGGTGGGCAGCTGCGGGACTCTACCTACCCCATTCCACCCCAAGACTACCACATCCAGCTAAGTCCCTAACACAGGAGCTTGTCTGCTCATGCACCATGGAGGAAATGCAGCCAGAAGAGGGAAGAAAGCCCCAACTCTGCCTGGTGAAGCAACTTCTGCAACCCAGAGCTCTGTGCAGCCTCTGCAGCTGGCCCTGCTTTGAGCGGTATGAGATCAATGCCCTCCAGAGCTGCCTCCCAACCAAAAGACTTCCCAACACCAAACCCAAAACACCCCCTTCACCCTCCTGGGGTCAGCAAGGCAAGGAGGGACTCACCTCTGGAGAAGAAGGTGCTCACCATGAAGTTGAAGGAGATGGAGGAGATGGAGAAGATGGTGAGGAAGGTGAAGACCAGTGTGGGGTCACTGTTGGTGAGCACTGCTCCCTGCTCACTCACCTACCAAGAAAACCTGGTTACAGGCAGGGCTGTGTCTCTGGCCAGAGCTGCAGGGACACCTGATGTTCTCCACAGCTTGAGGACAAACTGATACATGACTGGCAATGACCAGACTCTCCTAGACCACTCTAGAGGTTGCCCATGCGTGACACAGAGTCACAGAACCTTAGAGGCTGGAAGGGACCTCCAGAGATCATCCAGTCCAACCCCCCTGCCAAGCAGGATCCCCCAGGGTAGTCTGCACAGGAATGCATCCAGATGGGTTTGGGAAGCCTCCAGAGAAGGAGACTCCACAACCTCTCTGGGCAGCCTGCTCCAGGTCTCTGTCACCCTCACAGTGAAGAAGTTTCTCCTCATATGGAGCTGAAACCTTCTCTGTTCCAGTTTGCAGCTGCTGCTCCTTGGCTTATTGCTGTGCACCACCCAAAGGAGCTTGGCCCCAGCCACTTGCCCCCCACCCCTCAGGTGTTTGTACACATGGATCAGATCTCCTCCCAGCCTTCTCTTCTCCGGACTAAGCAGCCCCAGGGCTCTCAGTCTCTCTCCATGGGGGAGATGCTCAAGTCCCCCACTCATCCTCCTGGCTCTCTGCTGGACTCTCACCAGCAGGTCTGTGTCTCTCCCTGAACTGGGGAGCCCCAAACTGGGCACAGTATTGCAGGTGTGGTCTCAGCAGGGCAGAGCAGAGGGGCAGGAGAATCTCCCTAGTCCTGCTGGACACACTTCTGATGCCCCCCAGGATGCCATCTGCTCTCTTGGCTATAGGACATGGTGTCTAAGAGGCAGGAGACACCTTGCTCAGCATCCCAGCAGCCATCTCCTGCTTCTCCTGCTGTGGAGACATGGGCAGAAGGGAGCAGGAGTCCCTTCAAGGGCACACATGGCTGAGGGAGCAGGGTGGTCCTGCTGTGCACAGAGTGTCTGTGGCTTCCCAGTAGTGCTCAAGTTGCCCCAGGGGAGGTTTAGGTTGGACACAAAACCCCAATTTCTTCTCCAAAGGAAAGCCTAGCCCAGGCTGCACAGGGCAGTGGTGGAGGCTCTGTCCCTGGAGGGGTTTAAAGTCCTTGTAGCTGTGGTGTTGAGGGCCATGGTTCAGTGGTGACCTGGCAGAGCTGGGTTAAGGGTTGGACTCCATGATCTGAAGGGTCTCCTCCAGGCAGAACCAGTCTGTGCCTCTATGCCAAGAAGCTGAGGCACAGCAAAGGCAATCATCACACCTCTCTGGCCATGCAGCAGCTCACAGCAGAGGACAGGTGGCCTCACCTGGTGTCCCCCCATCTGCAAACTTGGCCTCTCTGGGCCCAGGCAGCTGGGAGAGGGGGAAGAAGTAGCTGGTGTGCCAGTCCCGGTCCAGGTTGGGGTTCAGCCCTGTCTGCTTGCTCTGGGGTGTGTTCCTGGGGCTCCCCAGTAGTGCTCATGAGGCTCCCACCCCCAGCCTGCTCCTGTGCAGGTCAGCCTGGCCCTGAGATGTAGCTGTGGGCAGCAGTGTTTCCTGCTCAGCTCTGGAGAAGGCCAACTGCAGCCTCTGTTCCCCAGGTGGAGGAATGGTGAGATACCAGGATGGTCCAGCCCATGGCAGAAGGGCCTTGTCACTCCTGTGCCTTGCCACTGCCATGCCCTGGCAGCTGAGAGCTGCTGGCCTGCAGCAGGTGCTCACCTTGACACAGAAGAGCAGGGTGACGAAAAACACAGACACCAGGAGGAAGAGGAAGAACATCAGGAACCAGGCGCTCCAGTGCAGCCAGTTGCTGAGGCCCATCATGTGCATGTACTCCTGCAGGGAGGTCACACTGTCACCACGCTTCCCAGGGGGGAGCTGAAGGCTCTGGTCACGGTGGTGGTGGTGGCTTTGCCCCCAGGTGCTGCGAGGGAGGCAGCAAGCCCAGGTGCCGCCACTCGTGCGGCCAGCAGCATCACCCAGTGTCCCCCAGCACCTCCCCAGGGAGCTGAGCTGAGCCCCAACCCAAGCCCACAGCAGCTGAGGGCAGCAGGGGCACCATGGCCACCCAGCAGCAGGACAGCCCAAGGGGCAGCCAAGCCCTGGCACGCTCAACCCTGCTGCTGCAAGCAGGGCATGAGCCCAGCCCCGCCCGCCCCCGCGCCCAGCTCCGCCGCTCGGCTTTGCGCAGGGAGGTGACACACATCCCCACGGGATCAGCTGCTGAGCCCACGGACCTCCCGAACCCACAGCGCTGCCCTCTTCCCAACTGCCCTCCAGCCCAAGAGCAGCGCCTGGCAGCCTTGGCAGAGCCCCATCCCGGCGGCAGGATCGGCCACATTCCTGCCTGGGGCTCGCTAATCCGCTGCCATCCGCAGCTCCTGCTGCCTGGCTCCACACCCCACGGGGGGGTGTGCGTGGGCGTGGGCGTGTGGGGCGGTGTGAGGCTCACTGGAACAGTCTAACGAGCGACATGAGACCACTGGTTGTAGAAAGAAAACGACGACCACGTTTGCTAACAGGGATCAAAAGCCAAAGTGCAAACACTTTGTCCCTCTTTTGCCCTCCCAGCTCCTGAGCTCTGCTCTCTAATCTCTCCCACTAAGCCCAGGTAACAAAGCAAGCTTTGCAGCTCGGTTTGTTTCTTTCCTGTGTGGGAAAGGAGAGGGGGAGAGGGTATCAAAAGAGAGGGGGAGAGGGTATCAAAAGAGAGGGGGAGAGGATATCAAAAGAGAGGGAGAGAGGGAATCAAAAGAGAGGGGAGAGGGTATCAAAAGAGAGGGGGAGAGGGTATCAAAAGAGAGGGGAGAGGGTATCAAAAGAGAGGGGAGAGGGTATCAAAAGAGAGGGGAGAGGGTATCAAAAGAGAGGGGAGAGGGTATCAAAAGAGAGGGGGAGAGGGTATCAAAAGAGAGGGGGAGAGGGTATCTTTGAGCCCCTTCTGGGCAGTTTGTCTGCCCCAGAGGCAACCTGGATTTCTGTATCATTCCCAGCACGTCCCGTGCAGGTGCTGGCAAAGGGAGCTTTGCTGTACACACAGCTTTAGCTTACTCCCAGTAAGCTAAATTTCAATAGTGGAGGGTGGGGGCAAAGTTCCTCAACCCACCACAGCGTGTGGGGTGGGATCTGCTTCCCAACTGAAAGGCAGCATCCCTTGGGAAAGGCCACAGAGGGAGGGGAGCCGCAGGCTGTGCCTGAGCCGACCTTACCTTCAGCTTCTTCTCCTTCTCGTGCACCACGGCGCGGACGATGTTGAGGGAGGTGTAGGTGAAGCTGAGCATGAGCAGCAGGGGCAGCTGGTTCTGGATGGCCAGCAGGAAGAGGTCGTTGACGTAGGCCGGGTATGGGAAGCGCTGCACCAGCACGGTGATGTTGCTCAGCAGGCTGGCGCGGCTGGCACCGGCGTGGTACTGCACGATGGCTCTGTCCACAGCGTGCTGCACCGCCAGGAAGCCCTCTCGGATGTAGCCTGCGTGGCAAGAAGGACACAGGGGAGCAGAGGTGGGGCTGGGCTGCGAGGAGAGGTGCTGGAGTGGCTGGCCCCGGAACCGTGCGAGCAAAGCGTGGCCGTGGCACTTGGCTACCAGAGCAGCAGGGTTTAGTACAGTGAGGATGGTGCCCCTGTGCTGGGCACTGGGGAGGCCACAGCTTGAATCCTGGGGTCAAGTTTGGGCCTCTCTCTTGAAGAAGGACACTGAGGGGCTGGGGAAGGGTCTGGAGAAGTGGGCTGGGGAGGAGCAGCTGAGGGAGCTGGGGGTGTGCAGCCTGGAGAAGAGGAGGCTGAGGGCAGAGCTCATTGCTCTCTACAGCTCCCTGAGAGGAGGCTGCAGCCAGATGAGGTTGGGCTCTGCTCCCTAGGCTCAGGTGATAGGAGAAGCAATGTCCTGAAACTGTGCTAGGGGAGGGGTAGATTGGAGAGGAGGAAAAATGTCTTTGCTGCCAGAGTGGTCAGGGACTGTCCCAGGCTGCCCAGGGGGGTGGTGGAGTCCCCATCCCTGGAGGGGTTGAAGCAACCTGTAGTCATGGCACTTGGGAACAAGGTTTGATGGCCATGGTGGTGGCCATGGGAGAGAGAGGCCCAAACCTGACCCCAGGACTCAAGGTGTGGCCTCTCCAGTGCCCAGTCCCTGCTCCACCTGTTTCTTTCTGTGGGGGATTTCTGCCACGTGTCACTGCCATGGCCACTCAAACCCTGCTTGCAAAGCCCCAAAGGAGCAGCTGGAAAGTTTGCTGCTCAGTGTGGCCTTGAGAGAGAAGGAGAAAGTCAGAACCTGAGCTCATGAGCCCTGGTTTGTGCTAACTAATCTACTAAACAAACACAGTGCTGAGGGAACTGATCCCAGCTCCTGCTCAGCCTGCCCAGCAGAGCTTCTGCACCAGCAGACACCATCCCCTTGGGCAGAGGTCTACTTACACTGCCTGAGCAAAACCTGCTCACCTGTTTCTTCAGCCTCTCAGCCCCTGACATCGCTGTAGAATCCCAGAACAGCTTTGGGCTCACAACCCAGCATTGCTGCTCAGCCACTGCCACTGCACCACCTCCCTCAGCACCACATTACGATGGCTTTAAACACCTCCAGGGATGAGAACTGCACCACCTGGGCAGCCTGGGCCACTGCCTGAGAACCCCTGATGGGAAGAACTGTTCCTCATGTCCAATCTGAATCTGCCCTGGTGAATCTTGAGGCTGTCCCTTCTTCTCCTGTCACTTGGTGCACGTAAGTCCAACCCCCACCTGGCTGCAGCCTCCTTTCAGGGAGCTGTAGAGAGCAATGAGCTCTATCCTCAGCCTCCTTTCTCCAGCTTCAACACCCTCATCTCCTTCAGCTGCTCCTCCCCAGCCCTCTTCTCCAGACCCTTCCCCAGCTCTGTTGTCCTTCTCTAGTTGTGCTCCAGTCCCTCAATGTCCTTCCCAGAGTGAGTGGCCAAACCTGACCCCAGGATTCCAGATGTGGCCTCAGCAGTGCTGAGCACAGAGGCACAACCCCTACCCTGCTCCCCACACCATTGCTGCTCCAGATGAGGTTGCTGGTGCCCTTCTTGGCCACCCGAGCCCACTGCTGGCCATCAATCAACACCCTTCTGGGGTGGCAGAAGGAGAAACCCAACCCCCGAAGGGATTATCCCTTTGCAGCCAGAGGACACTCCCAGAAAGCAGATCCTGGGCCAGAGCCAGCCCCTTCCCTGCTGCCTCTGGCTCGCTGGGTGGGTTGGCATCTCCTCACAAACCACAGAGTGGCTCTGGTTAGCCTTCCAGCAGCACCACAAAAGCTGAGCACTTTGAGCCCTGAGAAAGATTTTCCATTAAAAAGCCTAGAAAAGGGCACGAAATTAATTGAGGTTTTAGAAGCTTGAAGGAAACAAAACTGATTCTTCTCCAAACCTGCCCAGAAGACCTGTCCAGAAGCCAGCAGTGCCCAGGAAGTCACATGGTGGAAATGGAATTATATGAGATAACTAATAAATAAATAGTAAGAAATAGCTGCACTTAATTGATTAATTAAAAAAGAATTGAATGAAATTCCTTTAGAAGAGTTAATTTAGTTACTAAACCTACAGTTTTTATTTGAAAGCTCAGTGAATCCCTTTTGGTCTGAATCAGGAGGACCAGGGCAAGGATTGTCCTCCTGTGCTTAGCACTGGTGAGGTCACATCTTGAATCCTGGCTCAGCTTTGGGAACCTCACTCCCAGAAGGACATTGAGGGGCTGGAGCAGGGACAGAGAAGGGCAACAGAGCTGGGGAAGGGTCTGGAGAAGAGGGCTGAGAAGGAGCAGCTGAGGGAGCTGGGGGTGTTGAGGCTGGAGGAGACTGAGGGCAGAGCTCATTGCTCTCTACAGCTCCCTGAGAGGAGGCTGGAGTGAGGTGGGCTTGGGCTCTTCTCCCAGGAAGTGGCAGGGTAACATGAAATGGCCACAAGTTGCCCCAGGGAAGGTTTAGGTTGGACATGAGGAGCAATTTCTTCCCCTTGAGGGTTGTCAAGGCCTGGCCCAGGCTGCCCAGGGCAGAGGCGGAGTCCCCATCCCTGGAGAGGTTTCAGAGGTGAGGGCCAGCCTCAGCTGGTGCTCAGGGCCATGGTTCAGTGGTGCCCTGGCAGTGCTGGGGTAATGTTGGACTCAGTGAGCTTCAAGGTCTCTTCCAACCCACAGGATCCTGTTGTGCCAGGATGCTGTGGGGGTTCACTCTGTGGGGGCAGAGTGCTCCATGGGCTTGCTCCTGTCTCACCCACGGCCATGTGTGTCTCACCAGCTCCTTCCCCAGCCACCAATCTGCCTGCTCTGGGTGGGCAGTGCCTCCTGGCCAATCCCCCAGCCTCCCACAGGAGCCACGGTTCAGTGGTGACCTGGCAGAGCTGGGTTAAGGGTTGGACTCCATGATCTGAAGGGTCTCTTCCAGGCAGAACCAGTCTGTATCTTTACGCTAAGAAGCTGAGGCACAGCAAAGGCAATCATCACACCTCTCTGGCCATGCAGCAGCTCACAGCAGAGGACAGGTGGCCTCACCTGGTGTCCCCCCATCTGCAAACTTGGCCTCTCTGGGCCCAGGCAGCTGGAAGAGGGGGAAGAGGTAGCTGGTGTGCCAGTCCCGGTCCAGGTTGGGGTTCAGCCCTGTCTGCTCGCTCCGGGGTGCGTTCCTGGGGCTGTACTTGAAGCGTAGCTCATAGTCAACCTGCAAGGAGAAGACACAGGGGGTGAGAGGACGGTGGTCCAGGCTGCCCAGGGATGTGATATTCGAGATCAGACCTGATGTGACCCTGAGCAGCCTGCTCTAGTTGGAGATGCTCACAGAGATGACCAAGTTGACACAGCATGCTATGGTTTGGAAGGGAACTCCAAAGCTCATCCAGCTTTCTTGTAGTCAGCAGGGACTTTGTCAGCTAAATCAGATTGCCCAGAGCCCTGTCTAGCCTCACCTTGAATATGTGAAGGCATGGGGCCTCAGCCACCTCCCTGGGCAACCTGCTGCAGTGTTCCAGCACCCTTCCTCCCATCCAATCTAAACCTGCTCCTCTCATGGTGCTGACTGCAGGGTTGTTGGACAAGATGACCTTGGAGGGTCCCTTCCAAGTCGATGCAATCTGTGAAGCTGTGAGGCGTGGGCAGGAGGGTGCTGTCTGTGCCTCCCTGCACCGTAGCCCTGCAGTCCTGCTCACCTGGAGGGGCAGAGGGGCTGAGCTCTGCTGGAAGTGGTGCCTGAAGACGACGGCCGCCAGCACGCTGCCCGAGCGGTTGTCTGTCCTGACGTACTCCTCAAAGTCCCGCTCCGAGGCGAAGCCCTGAGCTGCACAGAGGGGAAGGAAGGCAGATGTGGGCATGAGCATGGCAGCTCTCCAACCACCACCAAAACCAGCAGGACGAGGGAGGTTCTCCTCCCTCTCTCTTCTCCCACAGCTGGAGTCCTGGGATCCAGTCCTTGAACTAGGGTTCAAGACAGGGAAGTGCTGGAGAGAGTCCAGGGCAGGCTGCAGAGCTGCTGAGGGGCCTGGAGCAGCTCTGGGAGGAGCAAAGGCTGAGAGCCCTGGGGCTGAGAGCCTGCAGAAGAGCAGCCCCAGAGGGCATCTGAGCAATGCTCAGCAAGAGCTAAAGGAGCTGTGGGGGGCAAGAGGCTGCGGCCAGACTCTTGTCAGTGGTGCACAGGGACAGCACAAGGGGCAATGGGCACAAAGTGGCAGCCAGGAGATTCCAGCTGAGCAGCAGGATAAAGCTGCTTGTTGTGAGGGTGCTGGAGGCCTGGAGCAGGCTGCCCAGAGAGGCTGTGGAGTGTCCTTGTGTGGAGAGCTTCCAAGGCCAGCTGGGCACTGTGCTGCTGGGCAAGCTGCTGTGGGTGCCCTGCTTGAGCAGGCAGTTGGGCTGGATGATCTCCAGAGTCACTTTCAGCCCCTTCCTGCTGGGATTCTGGTGCAGGACATGAGGGAAGAGCTCCAGGCAGAGCTGGAAGATGCTGCTGCCAGACTCTGGGG
Source organism: Pogoniulus pusillus (assembly GCF_015220805.1). Lineage (NCBI taxonomy): Eukaryota > Metazoa > Chordata > Aves > Piciformes > Lybiidae > Pogoniulus > Pogoniulus pusillus. The sequence continues at coordinate 16,374,913 of NC_087276.1, read as the reverse complement.
ATGTATTTGGATGCTGCTGCACCCATCACAGCACACACAGACGATTGCTTCTCCTAGAGTGCAGGAAGGAGCTCCCCTGCCAGAGAAAACCCTGGTGTCACTGGCAGTTTGGAGCATGAGGAGCTAAAATGTTCAGTGCAACAAGACCTCCAGACATATTTTCTGCTTGGGGAAATGACAACCAAGATCTTTAAAGTACTTTAAGGGACATTTTTCTAGAGGCAAACTGCAACAAAACAGGTCCAAAAAATCTGCAACCAAAAGCTGCAGTTTCAGGGGAACAAAATCATTGCCTGAAGTTCAGAAGAAAAGGAGAGGTGCCAGAAGCACAGCAGCAGGGTTTAGTACAGGAAGAATAGAGAAGTGATGATGCCCCTGTACTGGGCACTGGGCTCAGCTTTAGTCCTTTCTCTTGAAGAAGAAGGACACTGAGAGGCTGGAGCAGGGACAGAGAAGGGCAACAGAGCTGGGGAAGGGTCTGGAGAAGAGGGCTGAGGAGGAGCAGCTGAGGGAGCTGGGGGTGTGCAGCCTGGAGATGAGGAGGCTGAGGGCAGAGCTCATTGTTCTCTACAGCTCCCTTAGAGGAGGCTGCAGCCAGCTGAGGTTTGGCTCTGCTCCCAAGTCTCAGGTGATGGAAGGAGAGGAACTGGCCTGAAATTGTGCCAGGGGAGGCTTAGGTTAGAGAGAAGGACGAATTTCTTTGCTGCCAGAGTGGTCAGGGACTGTCCCAGGCTGCCCAGGGGGTGGTGGAGTGCCCATGCCTGGAGGTGCTCAAGAAACCTGTGGCCACAGTATGTGGGGATAGGGTTTGGTGGCCACGGTGGTGCTGGTGGATGGTTGGACTGGGTGATCTCAGAGGGTTCTTCCAACCCAAAGAATTCCATGGCTCCACAATTCCCTAACAACTGGAATTGGTTCCTCCGGTGCAGTGGCAGCCCTGGCCCCGGCTCACCTCGGATGTTGATGGGCAAAGCCCTCTCCACCGCCTCGGCGATGCTCCTGACGGCGCTGCTGTTGGACGGGACATAAGCCAGCTCCCAGGGATTGCCGGGGGGGCGGCGGTAGAAGAAGCCTGGGAGATCATCCAGGGCCTGGGGCGGGTAGCTGGTGCCGTTGGGGTGGCTGACAGAGTGCACTCGGTGCCGCAGGGCGATCAGGATGGCGGCGAACAGCAGCGGCAAGCAGAGCTCAATCAGCGTCACCAGGATCTGTCGCTTCTGCAGGGAGGAGAAAGGAGCCCAAGGTGAGATGGAAACACTGGAGCTGGAGCAAACCCAGCCCGGGGCTTCGGCAGGGCAGACCTCGAGCAGCAGAAGCTTTGCTGCAGTTCAGAAGGTTTCACAACCTGAGCTTTTCGGCAGCCCGGGAATGATGCTGCCTCCTGCACTGCCCCAGGGAGGCCACACCTGCACTGCTGGGTCCAGTTCTGAGCTCCCTAGTTCAAGATAGGGAACTGCTGGAGAGAGTCCAGGGCAGGCTCCAGAGATGCTGAGGGGCCTGGAGCAGCTCTGGGAGCAGCAAAGGCTGAGAGCCTGCAGAACAGCAGCCCCAGAAGGCATCTGAGCAGTGCTCAGCAAGAGATAAAGGAACTGCAGGGAGCAAGAGGCTGGGGCCAGGTTCTTGTCAGTGGTGCCCAGGGACAGCACAAGGGGCAGAAAGTGGCAGCCAGGAGGTTGCATCTGAGCAGGAGGAGAAAGTTGTTTGTTGTGAGGGTGCTGGAGGCCTGGAGCAGGCTGCCCAGAGAGGCTGTGGAGTGTCCTTGTGTGGAGAGCTTCCAAGGCCAGCTGGGCACTGTGCTGCTGGGCAAGCTGCTGTGGGTGCCCTGCTTGAGCAGGCAGTTGGGCTGGATGATCTCCAGAGGTCCCTTCCAACCCCACTCTGATGGGATTTTGAGATGCTCCATTGGTTCCTGCATCCTGCAGGACTCTCCAGCCATCCATCCCTGGCCCTATTCCAACCTGGTTGATTCTATGATTCTATGATTCCTTCAGAACCTTCCCTGTGCAGTGCTGGGTTTGAATGAGCTCAGCTGGTCCCTGGCCCTTTCCCAATGCCCTGCCTGGCAGCAGGCATTGAGGTGGGACCAGGCAGTAAGATGGGGACAGCCACAAGAACAGACCTCACCAAAGCAGGTCAACTTTGTCCAGGGCTCACAAGGCTGGGAGCTGGAGATACTGTCACTTGAAGGCACAGCTGGGATGGGCATGCAGCAGGAACACAGCTGCTACACCCCAGTCTGGGATGGGACCTGGCAGCCTCCAGCTGCTCCCACTGCTGTCCTTGCACAGCAGTGAGAATGCAGGCACCAGCTCAGCCTCCACCCCAAGCCCTGCCCACACTGCATGTGGAGGTTCTTTGGCTTTTTTAATTGAGGATCAAGCAGCTGGGCAATGGATTTGAGGCTGGGAATGCTCTGGTCCTGATCCCCTGTAGCCATACTTTGTGCTGAAGGCCTGGAGAGAAAAAGGCTGCAGGGAGATCTCAGAGCATCCTTCCAGTAGCTGAAGGGGCTGCAGGAGAGCTGGAGAGGAACTTTGGACAAGGGCTGGGAAGTGCCAGGACGAGGGACAATGGCTTTGAGCTGGGAGAGGGGAGACTGAGAGTGGAGAGGAGGAGGAAATTGTTTGCAGCAAGGATGGGGAGAGACTGGCACAGGTTGCCCAGGGAGGCTGTGGATCACAGAATGTGATCACATTTGGTGGTTCTGTGCTCCACAACCTCCCTGGAGGTATTGAAGGCCAGGCTGGATGAGGCCCAGAGCAACCTGTGCTGGTCAGAGGTGTTGCTGCCCCATGGCAGGGCGTTGGAGCTTAATGACCTTTGAGGTCCCTTCCAACCCAACCCAGTCTATTTTACCCTCCAGCCCACAGTGGTTTCCCCCAGGGCTGCCTTTCCTGCAAACCTCTCACCAGCAGGGAGCAGCTCTGGGTGCAAGGATTCAGGATGCCAGATGCCCATCCCTGCAGTGACAGCTCCTGAGGTGCCCTTAGCAGCAGGGAGCAGCTCTGGGAGCAGGGATGTAGGGCTGCTCTCTCAGAAGTTAGCAGCATTAACCTCTGGTGAGGGCTCTAAGACAGGGGGCTTGCCACCCTCCCCTCTGCCAGGCTGGAAAGAGGAAGAACACCAGGCAGGAGAAGCACCAAGAGGTTTATTGCCACCATTTTTCCAACTCAGCAGCTGGATTGGATCTGCCAGCACAGCCCCTCCCTGGCATCTCTGCAGACTCAGTGTGACTACAGCACCGCTTGCCCAGCTGGAGGTGCTGTAGACGTCTGGCACCCATCCAAGATAAGCATGCTGCAGGCAGGGCATGGCATGGGCCTCTGGCCACCAGGGTTCCTCGCTGCTCTGCTATCCTGCCTGCACCAGCCAAGAGCTGCAGGCAGCTGCCACCAAAGCCCCTTCTGCTCTCAAATGCCACCTGTGGAGCTGTGCTGACCCTGGAGCTGCATCTCTCACCCCTTTGCAGAGTGGAATCATAAACCTGTCAGGAATTCTAAGTGGGAAGGGACCTTTTAAACTCATCAAGTCCAGCAACCAGAGCAGGTTGCTCACAGCCCCAAACACCCTGATCTGCAGTGGTGCCAGCCGTGGGGCAGCTCCCACCTCTCTGAGCAGCCTGGGCCAGGCTCTCCCCACCCTCAGTGTCAAACGTTTCTCCCTTCTCTCCACTCTCAATCTCCCTCTTTGAGCTCAAACTATCAGCCCTTCTCTTGTCACCACAGGCCCTGCTCAAAAGTCCTTCTCCCTCAGGTTTTGTTCTGTGAATGGAGGGGGGAGAAGCAGCAAGTGTGGTCACACCAAGGTGGGCAGAGTCTCAGTGGGGTAAGACCAGAGCCCTGAGTACAGAGCAGCTCAGCCCTCAGGCAGGGAGTCAGGCTGCTTAGTCAGGAGGGGGCACAGGGGTTGTGTGCAGGCACTCCCCACATCACCCCAGCTCTCAGCACCCACTGCCAAAGCCAAACTCCCCTCTTTGGGCTTGCCTGAGAGGAGCTGCCCACTCCGTCCCTGCCACCAGGGCTGGTAGCGTGGCTGGGAGGTGGCAGCTGCAGGGAGGGGCAGGGCAAGGGGAACCTTTCCAAAGGCCACCCTCATAAAAGCCAAGGCTGCAGATGTCTGATGGGGTTTTTAATGCAGCTCTGGAGGAGCAGCTGCCTGCTGCTGATTTACTACCGAGCTCCCCCCCGGCAGCCTGCTGGGCTGTCTCCAGAGCGGCTGCCTGGCTCCCTGAAGGCTGCTGCAGAAGCCATTTAAGCTGCCCTGCTGCAGAGGTGACAGGGACACTCATCCATAATCGCCACCTCCGCCTGGCCAGGGCTGCCCCAGCGTGGAGCCAGCCACGTGTGCCACATCCATCCCCACTGCGGAGGGGGACCATGGCCTGGGAGCTCTGCGGCTTCAGCGGCAGCCTGGGCCTGGGGGAGGGTTACAGCAGGGAGGTTGTGTTCCTCGAGAGGAAATGGGAGTCAGCTTGTGTCCTTGGAAAACACAGTGAGAGGGGTGTCTGGCCCCAGAGCACACCCAGACAAGGATGCTGCTGTCCCTGCAGAGAATCAGAACTAATCAGCTTGGAAAAGACCTCTAAGATCATCGAGTCCAACCTGTCACCTAACCCTTCTAATCAACTAGCCCATGGCACCAAGTGCCTCATCCAGCCTCCCTTTAAACACCTCCAGGGGTAGGGACTCCAGCACCTCCCCGGGCAGCCCTTTCCAGTGCCAATCACTCTTGCTGTGAAGAGCTTCTTCCTAATATCCAGTCTGAACCTGCCCTGGCACAGCTTGAGGCTGTGTCCTCTTGTCCTGTCACTGGGTGCCTTGCAGAAGAGCCCAATCCCACCTGGCTACAACCTCCCTTCAAGTAGTTGTAGACAGCAATGAGCTCTGCCCTGAGCCTCCTCTGCTGCAGGCTGCACACCCCCAGCTCCCTCAGCCTCTCCTCACAGGGCTGTGCTCCAGGGCAACAGAGCTGGGGAGAGTCTGGAGACCAGAGATGGGGAGGAGCAGCTGAGGGAGCTGGGGGTGTGCAGCCTGGAGAAGAGGAGGCTGAGGGCAGAGCTCATTGCTCTCTACAGCTCCCTGATGGGAAGGACACCAAGAGAGCAGGCAGCCCAGGCAGCAGCCAGCCCTCTTCCTTTTGTTTATTTTTAAAGCAAAGATCAGCAGCAGGGTGACTGAAAGTGCCAAGCCAGGCTGCGGTGAGCTCTGCTCCCTCCTCTTCCGCCAGCCTCTGCCAGGGCTGGCTCCAGATCCCAGCAGAGCCGCAGTGGCCGCCCACAGGCTGCCCAGAGGTGTAAAAGCCTCATCCAGCAGCAGCCAGACGCTGCCAGGCAGAAGGCAAGGAGCCCCTTGAGGACTCAAAATCCTTCAGCATTAGCCCAGCTGCCAGACGGGGCCTGGGAGAGATGCCAGGATGAGGGCAGTTTGATTTTGTTAAGCCCCCCAAAAGGTGCTTTAGTGGGAGGTGGAAAGTGATGTAGGATAGAAAAACCTGGGCCCTGTGGGTTTGGAGGCACTGTGCAGAGAACCATCCACTGGGCTGGGGTTGGAATGGACCTTCAAGATCATCTAGTTGCAACCCCTTGTCACAGGCATGGACCCCCTACTAAACCAGGATGCTCAAGGCCCCATCTGACCTCACTCTGAGGTGCAGCAGAGGAGCTGAAGAACCCCTCCGTGGCCCAGGAGGTTGCCTGGCTTCATGCTGCCCTGCGAGAAGGGGCAGCTGAGCTCACAGCTGGGTTGCAAAAGCAGGGAACGGCACAGTGTGTGCCAGAGGGGACAGCAGAACACACAGCCTTGCCCGCCTCTCCCTGGCACGAGAGACAGCAGGGTGACAACACAGGCACAAATAAACCAGCTTGCCTCCAGGAGAAGCCCAGGGCCCTGGTGAAGGTTTGCTGAAGAATCAAGCTGTGCTGTGCCCAGGCAGCCCCGCAAGCGTTCAGTGCCAGCCTACCTGCAGGATGTAGTTCTTCCAGAGCAGCAGCCCAAACTGCCTGAGAACAACCATTCTCCCATCAGAAGGGGACCAACGCTGCTCCTCAGGACCCTGGAAGAGAGGAGAGTGGTGAATGCCAGGTGCTCAGAGGAGGGCAGCATCCCACCTCCCAGCCCCAGCAACCCCTGGGCAGCTCTCTGCCTCCAGCCTCGCGTTGCAACAGCTGCCTCGGCCCCAAAAGGGAGAACAAAACCTGTTGTGTTCGCTCCCCAAGTGTCACTGCTCACCCGCGGGGGCCTGAGCTTGCAGTTTCTGCTGCAAGCCACCAGAGTGACCGCAGCTGCAGGAGGGAGGCTGCTGCTCAGGGCCCAGCCTGCCCGGCTCGGGGATCCTCCCACCCAGCCCCAGCAGCAGGCAGGCTACAGCTCTCCTTACACATGTGGGAGCACAGCATCGCAGAACAGCAGACACCATCCTGGAGAAGCCACCAAAGCCCTTGCAGGTCAGGAGTTTGGGCCTGGGGAAGATGTCAAGCTGTGCCTCCTTCTGCAGCACAAAGGGTGGGTCTTGAAATGCTGAGAGCACTTTGCAAGCAGAAACCCTCCTCGGACGAGCAAAGGGCAGGGAAGGTTGGTGCTGGAGGCGACGCGCTGGCGTCCTCCCCCCTTTGGGACGCATCTGCCAGCCCTCCAAGCTAGCTTTTGTCTCCATTTGCAGTAACGTCCTGACAAAGCACTGCTGTCCTACCAGGAGACAGGGCTGTGACTGCACACTCACACTGACTCACCCAGCAGAGTGGCACAGAGTCAGAGCAGCCCTGGCACAAGCAGAGCCACCTGCCCGCACTGCCCAGCCGAGCAGCCCCCCGAGGGCAAACCCTCTCTTCCCGCAGCGGCGGGGCCAAACTGGGTCACAGCAGCACCCAGCAGCCTGGCTGCACCCTCCCTGAGTGGGCAGCTACCAGGCTCATCCTGAGAACCTGTGCTCCAAAGCCTGGCAGCACCAAAATAGTTGGAATTGATCTCCAGAGGTCTTCTCCAGACTAAATGAGTTCATGGTTCCATGAAAGCTCTTGCAGAGACAAGGATGGACACATCATGGACCAGCAACGCTCCATAGAAGCTCAAGAGCATCTTTGACAGCCTCAGTCAGGATGGTCATCAGCTCCTTAGACCCAGGCAGGTCCCAGGGAGCTGAGGGTGCCCCAGCAAGACGAGAAGGGAGGCTGACAACCCAACCTGCCCCAGTTTGGCTGCCAGCAGGCTGTGGGCAGAGCACCAGCAGCTGGGAGCGACCCAGCTGCAGCCACAGCAAGCTACAAGCCACATAGGTCTGCGTACAAAGCAGCCATCATCCATCCACCCATCCTGCCCTATTCCACCAGCTCCTCATGCCCTCCAGAAGCCTTCTTCTGGCTCGGTGAGCACTTCATCCCCAACTCAAACCGCGGGTGTGTTCTCAGACCCAAGACCCCCCTTCCGTCTGTCTCTGCACGCACGGGAGGCAGATTGCCACAACAGCAAGGGCTGCCTGTGCTGGGCAGCAGGACAGGTCCACTCCTGCAGCCCAGAAGAGCCTGTCAGACACCCAGCGAGCCGGGAAGGGACAGCAAAGGGGGGGCCTTGCAGAGGCAGCTGCTGCTAGATCCCAGCTTAAACACCTCCAAGCTCAGCACAAAGCACTGTGTCTCCAGCAAGTTCACACATGCCCCGGGGCAGAAATGCCACTGGGACCCCTGCAGCAGGTCCCCCAGCCCCACACCCCCAACATACCACACCCAGTAGGATCTGACACACCTCCCAGTGAATCCCCAGGAACAGAAACCTTCCTTCTGTGCTCGCTCAAAGGGAATCCACAGAAAATCAAGGGGATTAAGACTTTTCCGCTCCTTTCAAAGAGGACAAACGGGACAGGACTGGCTGGCAAAGGCTGCTGTCCCCACAGAGATCCCTCCTCCTGCCCCCACATCTCTCCTGGCTGCATGCCCCACCACACCCTCAAACACGAAGCTGACCCCTCCCTCCCCCCCAAATGCCTGCCCCGGGGCATTCATCGCTGAGAAAATGTCAAGCAGCTCTTGGCTAACACAAGCACTATACAAATACTACTCAGATGCTACACAAACACTACACAAACACTACGCAAAGGCAGCAAACTTCATTAATGCCAGTAAATTGCTTGCAAGCGTCTAAGTGCTCCAAGAAAACCTGGGCTGGACCTTGCACTGGAAGAGAAGGAAGAGGCTCCGTTGCAACAGAGCTACTCTCACCAGATTTGGAGAGCGAAAATGGCTTTCCAGGCCCTGGGCAGCCACAGAAATGATTTGTTTTTCAACCCAAAGGGGAAAACACTTTTTGGAAGGTGTCGTTTGGATCAGCCCTGAGATGCCTGTGACCACAGGCAGGGTCTTCAGCCACCCCTCTGCCTGCATCCAGGACCAGCGTCTGGCAAGAAGGGAGAGCTGGGCACAGATGGCCTCAGAGGTGCTGCTCACACCTTGCAGGACAGCTCATGATGAACAGCTCTGCTCATGCAGCAGCAGGTCGCGTTGCCCCCTCCGGGCATGCTCTCCTGTTTTGACCTCACCATTATGTGCTGCGAGATAGGAGTGACCTTCTCAGCAAGAGGCACATGGAGCAATGCATTTCCTTCTCCTCCCTGCTGGAAACATCCTGCTCTCCAAGCCAGAGAATGCCGGGGGAAGATCATCAAGAAACAGAGGATTTTTAAGGTTCCTTCCAACCCAAACAGAACGGTTTGCGTTGGAAGAGGGACCTTAAAGATCATCTAGTTCCAGACCCCCAGCCACGGGCAGGGACATCCTCCTGAACAGACAAGGGTGGGTTTGCCTTCACTGTCCCCAGGGGGCCAGCGAGGAAGGAAAACTCCTGCCTGCCTATCTGCCCACAACCTGGGCAGGTGGAAGCCAGATTTGTCCTCGCTGCTTGTGGCAGCACCACAAGCCTCTGCCACAGGACCACAGGATCACAAGATGTTGGGGGTTGGAAGGAACCTCTAGAGATCATTGAGCCCAACCCCCCTGCCACGGCAGGACCATAATCTAGTGCAGGTGACAGAGGAGCACATCCAGATGTTGCAGAGTCTCCTTCTCTGGAGACTCTCAAGACCCATCTCTGTGGAGCCTGTTCCAGTGCTCTGTGGTCCTTACAGTAAAGAAGTTCCTCCTCATGTTGAGGCAGAGGAATTCTCTCAGCCCGCCCTCAAAGGAGAGGTGTCCTGGCCCTTCAATAATTTTTATGTCTCTCCTCTGGACCTGGTCCAACAGGTCCATATCCTTCTTGTACTGAAGGCTCCAGAGTTCCACTGAAGGGATTCATCCAGCTCCTTCAGGTGCACCCTCCCTCAGCTGCACAGAGCCACGCTGTGCCAGCTGCCAGCTTGGGCAGGAGCTCTCCTGCCGAGGGGTTGAGACGAGGATGGGGCAGGGATCGAGACCACAGCATCCCAGGTGTGGGCAGCGAGGGCCAGGCGAGGCGAGCGGAGGCCACGTGCCGCTGGCAGCTATTTTGGAGCCCTCGCTGCAGCTCTGCTCCTCTGCTGTCCTGTTCCCATAGAAACCAGGCCTGCGAATGGCAGACACTGCTGCTTTTTCTTTTTTTTTTTTGATCTAAAATCAGCATTTCTCCCCACCGACTGGCACAGGCACCGTGCCAGCCCTACGAGACCGACTGCGGACCTCGCCGGGTGCCTCCAGCCCCGCCGGCACGGCGGCCCCTACAGCTGGTACCCCAGCGCTCTGCACGCTGCGGCTGAAGCAGGAAACCTCTCCCTGCAGGGCCTGAGCTGGAAACTCAAAGCCCCCGCGGCAGGAGGAAGGATTTGGCTTGGCCAGCATCGTCAGGAAGAGCGAGGGACTTCCCACGCCTGCACGCCCTCGAGGTCCCACCTCCTGCCGCCAGGTCCTGCAAAAAGCCACCAGGGCTGGTGGCCACTTGGACCAGCCACAGGTGTCCACTGACAGGCAGCTCTCTCCGCTGCTGTTTTCTTCCCCCTTGCTGAGAGTCACAACACAGACCATAAAAACCACCTCCTGCGGTGCGGGAGGTTGTGCAAACAGCCATAAAACTTTCCGGGCACCAGCGAGCAGGGTGGGGTGAGAGCTGGGTGGGTAAGCTGGCATCCCCCTGCCAAACCAGGTGGTTCCCCACTGCGTCTGTTTGCTTCCCAGACAGGAACTTCAGACCTCGAAACAGAGAACCAAACACAAACAGCACTGGCGCTGAGCCCTCTGTCCAGAACTGGGGGCAGGTTAAGTCTGGGGGGTTCAGCTGTGCCCCAGAGCAAGGTGAGGAGGGGGCTGGTGGGCCTGGGGAGCTGGGCAGGCTCCTGGGTGATTGGATTATGTCCAGAATCCCACGCACGGACAGCAGCAGGAGAGGAGGGAAGAAGCTGCTGCATGACCACCATCACTGGTGCACCCAGGGCCAGGTGAAGAGCCGAGCTCTGCGAATCCGGTGCTTTCCTGCATCCCACAAAGGAACGAGGTCTGGAGCCCAGATCGGATTTCTTGCAAGCCAACCCCCGCTCGCAGCCGCCCAGGACATGCCATCCGGGCATGCTGCAAGCCCACGGCAAACCCACCCGGGCAAGCTGCCCTTCGCCGCGGCTGCCGGTGTCCGGACCGTGTTTGCCGTGGGCTAAGCGGAGCAGAAACAGCCTCCTGGAGCAGGGGCTCGGACCTCCGAGCCGCGAGTGCGGCCGGGCTGGACCCGTGGGAAGAGCCGGCGGTGCCCGACGGCGGCACCCCCGCGGTGCGGCGGCTGCGCTCGGTCACCGGCAGCCGCACGGAGCGGCGGGGAGCGGTGGCACGGGCAGGTGCGGGTGCCGGCCGGGCCACCGCCAGCCCGCGGCCCTTCTCCCGGCTGGCAGGGGCTGCGCAGGCCGGGCGGGCATCCCCGGCGGGGGCCAGCCGGGGCGCGGCGCTGCCCGCCGGGGAGCCGAGCGTGCGGACACCTCCTGCCCCCGCTCCATCGCGCTCCCGGCCCAGCATCCCAGGCCCGCGCCGCTCCTCCGGGGCTGGGGGACACTCACTGGGGCCCGAGCCGGAGCGCGGCGCCCGCAGCGGGCGGAGCCGGGCGAAGGGCCCCGGCGGATGCCGCAGCCCCGGGCGGGGCCGCCCCGAAGCGACCGCCGAAAAGCCGCCGCCCCCCGCGAAGGGCCCAGCCGGTACTCACCCGCCGCTCCCGCTCCTCGCTCAGCCGCTGACCGGGCCGGGAGGCTCCGGCTGCGGACCCGGTCCCGGCTCCGGCCCCGGATCGGTCCCGCGGCCCCGCCCGCCCCGCAGCGGGACCCGCCCCGCACGCGCAGGCGCCGCACGGCGGGAGGGGCCCGGGGGAGCCGGGCGGGTGCGTCACGGCGGCGGGCGGCGGCGCCGGGTCGGTGGCGGTGAGGGTGGCACTGCCAGCGTGCGTGAGCGCCAGGGTCACTGACTGCAGCAGCGGCAGTGACAGACAGTGTGAGTGACAGAGTGACAGGGCTAGTGACAGTGTGACAGTGACAGTGTGACAGTGACAGTGTGACAGTGATAGTGTGACAGGGCTAGTGACAGTGCCAGAGTGGCAGTGTGACAGTGTGACAGGGCTAGTGACAGTGCCAGAGTGGCAGTGTGACAGTGACAGTGTGAGTGACAGAGTGACAGGGCTAGTGACAGTGTGACAGTGACAGTGTGACAGTGACAGTGTGACAGTGATAGTGTGACAGGGCTAGTGACAGTGCCAGAGTGGCAGTGTGACAGTGTGACAGGGCTAGTGACAGTGTGACAGTGACAGTGTGACAGTGATAGTGTGACAGGGCTAGTGACAGTGCCAGAGTGGCAGTGTGACAGTGTGACAGGGCTAGTGACAGTGTGACAGTGACAGTGTGACAGGCCTAGTGACAGTGCCAGAGTGGCAGTGTGACAGTGACAGTGCGAGTGACAGTGTAACAGGGCTAGTGACAGTGTGACAGTGTGACAGTGACAGTGTGAGTGACAGTGTGACATGGTGAGTGACAGTGCCAGAGTGACAGTGTGACAGGTGTGACAGTGTGAAAGGGTTAGTGACAGTGCCAGAGTGACAGTGTGACAGTGACAGTGTGAGTGACAGTGTGACAGGGTTAGTGACAGTGCCAGAGTGACAGTGTGACAGTGGCAGTGTGACAGTGTGCTCCAGTGTGAGTGTGAGTGGCAGTGGCGGTGCCAGTGAGTGTGGCAGAGTGTGTGTGTGTGTGAGTGACACGGTGTGGGAGTGAGGGGTAAGTGTGTGTGTGTGGAGAGTGTGCCAGGGGCCGTGTGTGTGCCCATGGCAAGGACTCACAGCTGCATTCCAAGGGCTGCTGGGCTGAACCCTGCCCGCTGCTCGCTGCAGGGCCTATGCCAGTGTGTCTGTCCGTCCATCCCAGTGTTGCACACCATGGCCCGCCCTGGTTTTAGGTGCCCACTCCAGGTCCATGCCTGTCCCAGCTGGGCAGTGTGTGTGGGAACGCTGCTCTCCCTGCCTGCTCCATCTGGGCAGCCTGGATGGGAGCCCCACACTTGTGCCCACTCTGCTTACTGCCGAGTGCCACCTTCCAGATAAGGATGAAAGTGCCGGCAGAGGAGCTTGGTGGACTCCAGCCCTGCCTGCTCCTGCTGCCAGCTGCCAAGTTGGCAGGCATAGGGGCTGGAAGAGCCAGGCTGGCTGCTCCTGCCAGGAACACCAACATGGGGAAAGTTTACAGAAGAAGAGGGTGGGGAGGTAGGACTGGGACAAGGACAACCAGGACTTGGCACAGTGCTGCTACATGGCCAGGGGCATGATGTCCCCCTTGGGCAGCTGCTTTGAGTGTATGGGGCTATTTGGGGTGCCACAGTGACCCTCACCCTGCCTGGGTGATGGCAGGCAAAGGGGAAGGGCAGCCTCAAGCCACTGTCTGTCTCCACATGACAAAGGAGCAATTCTGGGAGGTCTCCATTTAGATGAATGCTACAGTGCCCACTGTGGAGATGGTGTTCCCCTACCACCTGTTAGTCTGGAGGGTCTGTGCCCATCTGCTGTGCCCCAAAGAGGAAAAAAAAAGCCAGGAGCAAAGTCAGGCTGTAAAACCAGCCATGGGTGGATGGAGGGGCACCAGTGACTGCACTGTTGGAGACTGCAGAGCTGGGACCATAGGATTGTTTAGGTTGGAAAAGACCTCCAAGCTCAGCCAGCCCAGCCAGCAACCCAGCACCACCATGGCCACCAAACCCTGGCCCCAGTGCCATGGCCACAGGTTTCTCAAACCTCTCCAGGGGTGTGGACTCCACCACCTCCCTGGGCAGCCTGGGACAGTCCCTGACCACTCTTGAAGCAAAGACATTTTTCCTCCTCTCCAACCTAACCCTCCCCTGGCACAATTTCAGGCCAGTTCCTCTCCTCCTATCACCTGAGACTAGGGAGCAGAGTCCAACTTCCACTTGGCTCCAGCCTCCTCTGAGGGAGCTGCAGAGAGCAATGAGCTCTGCCCTCAGCCTCCTCTTCTCCAGGCTAAACAACCTCAGTTGCCAGTTCAGTCACTTTGCTCCTGTCGCTGGCATAAGCCATTGTGGCTTCCTAGGGCACCCAGAGTGAGCCACAACCACGGGACTGGACCCACAGCATTCACCTGAAGGGCTTCTCCCTGCTGGCTCTGCTCTGCTGGGAGGCTGCTTCCATAGGCACCAGTGGAGCTGAAGCTGTCTGGCAGGGACAACTGAGAGAGCACTGCTGCTGGCACACATCTGCTCAGCAGCATCCAGCACAGCTCACTGCAGAGCTTGGGGCCAGGAAGGAGCTGGCCTGGCTCAGGAGTTGATGCCTCTCAGCAAGGCACAAGAGCTTGTGTTCTGCAAGGTGACCAAGGCAGCTTGGCTGGGTCTTCCCACCCACTGTGGCCTGCCTGTGTGCGTTTGTCACCTCTGTTTGCATTCCCCAGGGGCTTCCCTATGTTGCTTCCTGCAACCTTCAGCAAAGGCAAGTGTGGAGTCCTGCAGCTGAGGAGGACCAACCCCCTGCATCAGTACAAGTGAGAGGGGACCTGCTGGGAAGCAGCTCCATGGAGAAGGACCTGGGAGTGCTGGGGGACAAGTTTCCCAGGAGCCAGCAGTGTGCCTTTGGAGCCCAGAAAGCAAGTGGTGTGAGCAAGAGTGTTGCCAGCAGGTTGAGGGAGGTTCTCTTGCCCCTCTACTCTGCCCTAGCAAGTCCTGGGTCCAGCTCTGGGCTCCCCAGTTCAGGAGAGACAGGAAACTGCTGGAGAGAGTCCAAAGCAGGCTGCAAAGCTGCTGAGGGGCCTGGAGCAGCTCTGGCAGGAGCAAAGGCTGAGAGCCCTGGGGCTGAGAGCCTGCAGAAGAGCAGCCCCAGAGGGGAGCTGAGCCATGCTCAGCAAGAGCTAAAGGAGCTGTGGGGAGCAAGAGGCTGAGGCCAGGCTCTTGTCAGTGGTGCCCAGGGACAGGAAAAAGGGCAATGGGCACAAAGTGGCAGCCAGGAGGTTCCATCTGAGCAGGAGGAGAAAGTTGTTTGTTGTGAGGGTGCTGGAGGCCTGGAGCAGGCTGCCCAGAGAGGCTGTGGAGTGTCCTTGTGTGAGGAGCTTCCAAGGGCAGCTGGGCACTGTGCTTCTGGGCAAGCTTCTGTGGGTGCCCTGTTTGAGCAGGCAGTTGGGCTGGATGATCTCCAGAGGTCCCTTCCAACCCCACCCTGCTGGCATTCTGGGGTGAAGGTCTCACCCTGGGTCTTCACCCCAGCATGTACCACAGTCTGGGGACTCTGTCCCTGTCTCAGCTGGCACCTGCAGCCTATTGCTTTGTCACAGGTGATTCTGATCCTGGGGAGGATCTAGGGCAGGCAGTGCCCGTGGTGACACGCTGGAGCCTCACGTTGGCTCGGGCTGAGCCACTCATCCACACCCTTGCTTGAGCCTGAACGTGATCCTCCCCAATTAGAGCCACCTCACCTCTCTTCTTGACCTTCCCTGTTGCCTAACACAGTTCCTCTCTGTGTCCTCCTTTGAAGGAAGCTGAGTGATGAGATCCAAGCAAAGCCTTGCCAAAGAAAGTATTGACATGCTCCTCATGGCTCCTGCAGCCAGAGGCAGGAGATGTAAGGACGCTCTGGCATCGCTGTGACTCAGCTCACACCTGGGCCAGGGACACGGATTGAGCAGAGACTGATCCACAAGACACTGCCAGGAAAGGGCTGAGGGGCATCAGGCAGCTGGGGACGGCTTGTGTGGGGGCTGTTTCTCACCAAGATATTCCATCAGCATCTGGAAGGAGAATCAGCCCCTCTAAGCCTGCCAACCTGCTCCTGCTTCCCAATCCCTGCTCTCCTGGAAGGCTAATTCTCCTGGCAGTGCTCTGTCCCTGTCCACACCAGTGTCTCCAGGGAATTCCTGCCCTATCCCTGTGTCCCCACTGGGGTTACAGACCTCAGTGCCCAGCATGGAGATGTGGCTGCAAACATCTGCGGCCGCTGCTCTTGGGCGAGGCTCTGACTGTGAGCAGAGAGGTGGTGGACAGAGCTGGGGAGGCAGCACAGCCTGGGACATGTGTGGGCAGGTTCTGCCTGCAATGCCCACTGCCCCCAGGGCAAGCAGGTTGCTTCTCAGCCCAGAGAAGCAGCTGGTGTCCTCATGGCCACCTCCCATGGGTGTGCAGTCAGCCCTCCTGTGCCAACAGCCAGGACCTCTTGGGGCTGCTGGATTGCAACTGGCAGCTTGGAGCTGAGAAGCTCTCAAAGGCTCTCCAGCCCTGCACAAGTGGCATCGCTGCACTGTGGGATCAAAGGGGTGTGTAAATGCAAGGGAACGGCCTCGCTGCATCAAGAGCCACTGAAGAACTGGCACTTTGGCACTCTGCAAGCTCAGAGCTCTCTGCCAGCACCTACACTCCATAAGTCATGTGCCCAGGCTGCTGGCAGCCCTGCTGAGAAGCCAGGGTTGAGATGAAGGAGGCACAACCCCATGGATCAGCACAGGCTGGGGACTGAGCTGTTGCAAAGTAGCTCTGGGGAAAAGGACCTGGGAGTGCAGGCAGACAGCAGGATGCCTGCGAGTCGGCAGTGTGCCCTCATGGCCAAGAAGGCCAATGGCATCCTGGGGTGCATGAGGAGGAGTGTGGCCAGCAGGGCAAAGGAGGTTCTCTTCCCCCTCTACTCTACCCTAGGGAGGCCACAGCTGGAGCCCTGGGTCCAGTTCTGGGCTCCTCAGCTCAAAAAGGACAAAGAACTACAGCACAGGGCCACTGAGGTGCTGAGGGCACTGCAACAGCTCTCACCTGAAGAGAGGCTGAGGGAGCTGGGGCTGGGCAGCCTGGAGAAGAGGAGGCTGAGGGGGGGTCTTGTGAATGCTTAGAAATACCTAAGGGGTGGGTGTTAGGAGGGTAGGGGCAGACTCTTCTCAGTGCTCCCCAGTGACAGGACGAGAGTCAATGAGCACAAACTTGACCACAGGAAGTTCCATCTGAACACGAGGAGGAACTTCTGTAGTGTGAGGGTGGCAGAGCCCTGGAGCAGGCTGCCCAGAGAGGTTGTGGAGCCTTCTTCTCTGGAGACTTTCAAGCCCCACCTGGATGTGTTCCTGTGTGAGCTGCCCTGGGTGCCTCTGCTCTGGCAGGGGGGTTGGACTGGATGATTTTAGGAGGTCCTTTCCAACCCCTCCCACGCTGTGATTCTGAGAGCCCTGAAGAGTCCTCACAGGTGGTTTACCTGTGTGCTGTGTGTTGATAACCCAGGGAAAAGGGCACCAGGGAGCAACTGCTGGGATGTGTGAGCATGGGTTGCAGGGGACAGGCAGAGGAGCAGCAGAGCAGGGAGATGGAACAGCTCCCACCCACGGAGAGAACTGGTGCAAGATGCAGCCTGGCAGGGCCACAGGAAAGAATCTGATAAGGATCACTGAGTATTTTGATCATCCTGTGATGGTCAGGAGCAAGGAACTGGGGTTGTCTGACCTGCAGAAAAAGAGGTTCAGGGGAGACCTTCTGAGTGTCTACAACTCCCTGAAAGGAGGCTGGAGGCAGGTGGGGTTTGGGCTCTGCTCCCAAAGAATAGCTGACAGGGTTAGAAGATATGGCCTCAAATTGTGCCCTAGGAGAGGTTTGGGTTGGACACGAGGAACAATTTCTTCCCCCAAAAGGTTGTCAAGGCCTGGCCCAGGCTGCCCAGGGCCATGGTGGAGCCCCCATCCCTGGAGGGGTTTCAGAGCTGTGTAGTTGTGGTGATGAGGGCCATGGCTCAGTGGTGACCTGGCAGGGCCAGGTTAAGGGCTGGACTGGATGGTCTGAAAGGTCTTGTGGCTCTGGGGAAGCATTTCCCAAGCTGTGCACATCCATGCTGAGGGAGGCTGCCTCTGCCATGGACGTCAGATGTGCCAATGGATTCTGAAGGGACCTGAAGAGTGCAAGAGGGATGGACCACCAGGGCTGCAGCAAGTCCAGGATGCTCCCAAGCCACCCCTGGCTGATGAGGACAAGGAGCACATCCCTGTTGCTTGCTCTGCCTCACCCTTTGAACGTTCCCAGGTCTCCCCACCACAACCAGTGACACTTTGCCAGTATTCAGAGCCTGGCACCTCTCAGCCCCAGGCGCCCCCCAGATCCTCTTCCCACTCCTGTGTGCCCTTTGGGTCACCAGCAGCACCTCTAGGCTGGGGTCTCCCTTACTCATCCACGGTGCTTGAGAGCCTGAAAATTCAAAGCAGCAAAGCTCAACCTCAGAGCTTTGCCCTGCTCTCCAAAGACTCTCCCTCTCTGCAGCCCCAAATCCAGGCTGGTTTCCAGTGTCCAAAGCAGGAAGGAGGGAAGCCAATTGCTGCTGAGCTCAGGCAGAAGGTGCAATGCCCAGGGACACCATCCCCTGCTGCAGGCTCTCAGCTCACTCTGCCATTCAAAGCACCAGTGAGGAAGTGGGGAAAATGACTCTTCCTGCTTTCAGTCGTTAATTAGAGCTTTCTTTTTACTGCTAATTATTCCTTTCAACACATGAGTGCAGGGGGGCGGGGACTCTTCTCTGAGCTGCAAGCTTTGGGTAATATGATGTGGCTCCTGTGATGGCGGCTCTTGGAAATAAACCTTCAAGAATTGCCCTTTCCCCCATGTTCTTTCCTTCTTTCTCTCTGGCTTTAACATGTCTTGGTGGAATTTGACCCTTTACATCACCAGGTCTTTTAGTTTCCTGCATGTTTCCTTCTCCTTCAGCCAAAGTGAACACAAGCTGGTGGTGGTCGTTGTTTCCCAGGCAACCAGCAATGAAATCCCAAGGCTGTAGTCATCAGCAATTAGCACTGCTTTAAAAAGTTGAGACAAACCCAGAACTGCTCACTGGGAGGTTTAATCAATTATTGCTGGAATCAGACTCACACAATTCCAGCATGGCTGGGGTTGGAAGTGACCTCCAGAGACCACCCAGTCTAGCTCTTCTGCTCAAGCAGGGCACACACAGCAGCTTGCCCAGCAGCACAGTGCCCAGCTGCCCTTGGAAGCTCTCCACACAAGGACACTCCACAGCCTCTCTGGGCAGCCTGCCCCAGGCCTCCAGCACCCTCACAGTGGCAAAATCCCAGCAACAAGCTGCATCTGAACATGTCAAGCTCCCCAGTGTCATTTGCTGGGACTCTTCCCTTTGCTTACTGAACATTAGGAGCACATTTTGGGGTTTGGAGGCATTGGAAAGGGGCAACTGGCAGGGTGAGGGCTGTGCAGAATACAGACCTTGTTTGGAGATGCCTCTCCAAGCCCCAAAACTCTGTGCTGGGTTCAGCAAGGGCACTGCTGCTCTTTTGTTGCACTTTTCCACTGCTGCTCCCCTCATCAGCCACACCCCAAGCTCACACCTCCATTCCCACTAAGCCTTCACAAGAGCCTCTGGGCTCTTCATCACTTCAGCTGTCCCCTTCCAGTCCCCTTTGCTCCTCTGTATGCCATGGTGTTTAAGTGACTCCCTGGGACAGGGTTTTAACAGCCACATCATGACCTAGGGGATGTTCTGTGGAACAAGAATCACCGGCTCCTTACTCACCCTTTTCTCCCCTGAGCCACCAGGCTGGCGTGCAGGACACCTTCCCCAGACAAACCGAGGGACTCACCTTGCCAGGAGGCAAAGCTCAAGGCGCACCAAGCTTTTCTTAGGGTAAATCTTGGTGCGTGCCCGTGGTCTGTAGGTGCCCAATGCATGCCACTGTATTCACATGCAACATGGTTACTCGTCCCTGCCCTATGCCGCTGGTTAGCACTCGCTGACTTGCAAGAACCTCTTCTGCAATCCTAAGGTCTTTTTTTAAGCAGTCGGCTTAAGTAACTCCAGAGGCAAGCACAGGAGGCACCACTTGCTCCAGCCGAGGGGATGCCCCGAGGGGAGCCCCGAGGTGGCCGCGGCACCCACAGGGGCAGCTCCATCCCCTTGCACCAGCCTGGGCTCCCGCACAGCAGCCTGCCCCTGCTGCGGCCCGGGCTCCCCGAGGGCAGCCCGCCCCTTCTGCCGCCCGGGCTCCCCGCACGGCAGCCCGCCCCCCCTGCCGCCCGGGCTCCCCGCACGGCAGCCCGCCCCTCCTGCCGCCCGAGCTCCCCGCACGGCAGCCCGCCCCTTCTGCCGCCCGGGCTCCCCGCACGGCAGCCCGCCCCCCCTGCCGCCCGGGCTCCCCGCACGGCAGCCCGCCCCTCCTGCCGCCCGAGCTCCCCGCACGGCAGCCTGCCCCTTCTGCCGCCCGGGCTCCCCGCACGGCAGCCCGCCCCTCCTGCCGCCCGAGCTCCCCGCACGGCAGCCCGCCCCTCCTGCCGCCCGAGCTCCCCGCACGGCAGCCTGCCCCAGCAGCGTCTCTTGCCGCTTCCCCGCCGCCGTTTCCGGTTGCGGTCCCGGCGCATGCGCGGCCGCCCCGGGCAGGCGGGGCCGGCGCAGGGTAACGGCTGGCAGGGCAATGCGCGGCCGTGGCCGCGGTCGGCGAGGCCGTGGCCGGCCGGGGCCGGCGGGAGCAGCGGGGGAGCAGCAGCCGCCGCCAGAGCCCGAGGTGGCCTGCACCTCGCCGAGGTGGTGGAGGTGGCAGTGGCGGGGCGGGGGAGCGGAGCGGGGCGGGGGAACGGGGCGGACGGGCGAGCGCTGACGGCTGTCCGCCTGTGCCCGCAGGGTGAACCGGTTCTGCCCGCAGTGCGGGTGCAGCGTGGAGCCTGCCTTCCGCTTCTGCCCGAGCTGCGGAGAGAGGCTGCCCCCGCCGCCGCAGCAGGAGGACGCGGAGCGGGCAGCGCCAGCCCCGCCGCCGCCGCCGCCGCAGCCCCGGTCCCCCGCCGCCTCCCCGCGGGCTTCCCCGGCCCGGTCCCCGGTGGCAGGGGGGCCCAGTTGCCGCTCACCCCGCAAGGCGCGACCCGGCCTGGCGGTGCCGCTCCCGGCCGAGGCCGTCCTAACCGATCAGAGCGGGCGGCAGTGGAGGCTGCTCCGGCTCCTGGAGCAGGGCGGCTGCGGGCTGCTGTACGAAGGTGCTGCGGGAGGGCGAGGGTCCTGGGTGGGCAGCGGGAGGGCAGGGGCAGGCTGCGGGCAGGGGGCAGGAGGGGACCCTGCGGTAGGCTGTCGGTGCTCGGTGAAGGCTGTCCGGATGTCCCTGAGCCGCTGTGGTCCGGCGGTGCGTGGGCGATGATGGCCTGCGGGAATCCTCCAGGGTCCCGTTCCCCCCCCATTACCCACCCTGCCAGCAGCGTGAGGCGAGCAGAGGCTGGGCCGCACTGATGGGTGTCATGCAGGGCGTTCAGGGCATCGTTTCCTCTTGCTGGTCCTTAGGTTCGGAACCTAAAAGCTGGCAGCACCGTGCAGGAGTTCCAGGTTGTTGGTGGTCTCAGTATCGACTGAATGTTAATTCTGGGTTCTCAGCCTAGCTCGGGGCCAAAAGGAAGCAGCCAAATCATCTGGGCTGCTTCTCTGCTGCTCAGTGACTGCTGATGTGTGCTCTCCAGTCCAGATGTAAACGTTCCTAGGAAAGGTTTCAGTCTGAGTTCCTGTTTTTAACTTGAAACACTATTCAGGAGGGTTGTTTTTTTTCCTCCATTCCTAAACTTTGGCTGATGCTTGGCGTTAGTTTCTTTTTCATTACTTATGGCGTTGTATAATAAAGTCATAGGTTCATAGAATGGTTTAGGTTGGAAGGGACCTTCAAGATCACTCAGTTCCAACCCCCTGCCATGGGCAGCAGCACCTGCTGCCAGCCCAGGCTGCTCAAAGGCCTCATCCAGCCTGGCCTTGAACACCTCCAGGCTGGGCCATCCATCTTTAAAGAGATGTGCTGTTAGAAAAAGAGATAATAAATGGCATGTTCCAGTGGAGGCTGCTTTTACAGAGGCACTTTCTGGATGATCAGCACCAGATAACCTGTGTCTGAGAGCAGGAGAAGAGGAACTACCCAAGGCCACGTAATGGTGCAAAGCTCTCTGGAGAGGGAAGGCTACCTGCAGTTCTGACATCTGTGCAGAGCAGAAGGGCATCTCTCCTGCTGGCATCTCCTACAGGCCTGAAAAAGTACCAAGGGAGCTGGAGAGAATGCTCAGCAAATTAAATGAGGGGTTGGCTTTGAGGTTCTGCTGCTACTGATGTGTTCTTTGCATGCCACCTCCAAAGCACCTCACTCCTGCAGCCGTGCCTGTGCGCTTCTGTGACTTCAGCAGAGCTGCACTTGGGTGCGTGGGCAGAGTGCAGTGCTTGGAGGTCTCTTCCAACCTGGTTGATTCTATGATTCTGGAGCAGGTAAGGATGATGATTCTGTAGTGGTCTGGGAAGAGGCCAGGAGAAAGCAGCAGGGGAAGAGTTATAATGAGGTTTTGATGCTGTGTTTGCATTGCAGCTGATGCTGAGGTGCCTCTTTCCTGTGCTCCTGTAACATCTCTGCCTCCTCCTTCCACAGCGCAGTCAGCATCTGGAGCCTGTCCTCAAAAGCAAAGATACATCCTCAAACTTGTGAGTTTTGATCTGCTTGGGTAAGGAATAGTGCATAGTGTGCTGCATCCAGGGCCTGGCTCCTGTGGCTTGCATGGCTAAAAATGTCCAAGGAGTCCAGAAGAAGTGGTCCTAGGGGCCCCTTCTCGCTGGGGAGATGGATGCCACTCCCTGAGAGTCATGCTTGGCTTTAGTAGAAGTTGGCCCTTTCACTAAAGGTGTGAAGAAAATAGATGTTAAGAGTCACACTGAATGGCAGGGGTTGGAAGGGACCTCTGGAGATCAGCCAGTCCAACTCCCCTGCCAAGGCAGCTTTGCCTAGAGAAGGATCACACAGAAACATGTCCCCAGGCAGGCTGGAATCTCTAGAGATAGAGACTCCACAGCCTCTCTGGGCAGCCTGCTCCAGGGCTCCAGCACCCTTAAATTAAAGAAGTTCCTCTTCACGTTCAGGGAGAGCTTCTGATGTTTAAGTTTGCACCTGTAACTTGCCCCTTGTCCTGTCACTGGGCACCACTGAACAAAGCCTGGTCCCATCCTCCTGATGCTACTTGAAGTATTGCTGAGCATTGGTGAGATCCCCCTCAGTCTGCCCTTTTCCAGACTAAAAGGACCTAGTCCTCTCAGCCTTTACCCTTTACTAGAGAGATGTTCCAGTGCCCCCAGCATCATAAGGAGTAAAACACCAGAAGGCCTCCATCACAGATGGTTCCCACTTTGGTCCACCAGACTCAGTAACTCTGCAGAACTGAATGTTGTGGAATCACTTTCTGACAGCTGGACTGAAATGTGACAGCTCTTAGACTCTGGCCTGTTGGCAGGAGTTCTCTATGGAGAGAACAGCTTTTGGAGCTTGCTCTGGACAGGGACACCTCCCACCAGCCCAGGATGCTCAAGGCCTCATGCAACCTGGCCTTCAACACCTCCAGTGAGGTTGTGGATCACAGAATGTGATGCCTACATGGGCAGCCTGTGCCAGTCTCTCCCTACCCTCACTGCAAACAATTTCTTCCTCCACTCTCAGTCTTCCCTCTCCCAGCTCATAGCCATTGCCTCTTGTGCTGTCACCCCTAGCCCTTGTCAGAAGGCCCTCTCTAGCTTTTTCATGTCCAGGGTGAGGCAGCCACTGCCTCTTTCTGTGCTGATGCTCAGACTTTGTGTGGTTGTTAGATGCAGCATTAAATAAAACCCAGAGACCTGAGCAATCTTCTCAGCTCTGTTATTTTTGGGGTGTTTATTTCATAGAATCACAGAATGCTGTGGCTTGGAAGTGACCTCCAAAGCTCATCCAGTCCAACCCCCTCTGCAGTCACTGGGACATCCTCCACTAGATCAGATTGCCCAAAGCCCTGTGCAGCCTCACCTTGAGTATCTTCATGGATGGGGCCTCAGCCACCTCCCTGGGCAGCCTGTTGCAATGTTCCATTACCCTCTGAAGTGAGTGAAGTAGGATTGGAGCAGTCTTGGGCATGTTTCCCTCTCTCTGAGGTGCTGTTTGTCCTTCCTGTTGCCTCTAGGATGTCAAGGAGGGCAGGATCTACAACGAGCAGAACTTCTTCCAGCGAGCTGCCAAGACAGCCACAGGTTGGTGCTTTTCTGGGAGGGCAGGGGGTAGGTTTCTTTTTAGGAAAACCAGCAGCCCTCTCTCATCACTTCTGGGAGGCTTTTGGGGGGCCAGGCTAGCAAACTAAGGCGCTGCTTGTTTGGTGTCACAGTGCTGTGAGAGGTTTCAGCCAGGAGCTCCTTAGGGGACCTCGGTATTGGCACTTTGAAGCTTTCTGGCTTTACCCAGTGCTTTGTCTTGATCTCACGGCCTGACCTGCTGTGGCTCCCTCTCTCTTCTCTTTCCCTTCTGTGGGTGTTTGTCAGCTGCTGGTTGATATTTACTCCACTGGCCCCAAAAACCCGAGCAAAAACGGAGAGCATGGCGGGGAGGCGATGGATGAGTTCCTGTCATACCTGCACTGCTTGGAGAGCTGTCAAGGTCTCCTTCTCCATCCCTCCCTCTCTCCCCTCTTCCTGTTTCACTGAGCCCTGTCACAACCTACCCTGCTCTGTGCTCCCAGCACCCCTCCTGCTCACTCTTGCTCTGTGGTGCTCTGGACATGGATACCAATCTGGTGCCAACACCCCGGCTCATCAGGCTGGCATTTCTGCTGAGGAATCGCTATGAGAGAGGCCTCCAGCTGCCCAGGGCAGAGCAGGCAGCCCTGACTGAGCTCCTTAGCAGAGTCTGTTGCATCCTGTCCTCTTCTCTCCCCTTCTAGTGGAGAAGTGGAAGAAGGGGCACTCAGTGCCCTTGCTGGGAATCCCCACCTGTGTTGGCTTTGGACTGCATGCAGATAGCTACAGGTGAGCTGCCTGCAAAGGCCACAGCTGAGCTCTTCTGTCCCACAGCTGCCACCTTCTTGGGCTTTTCCTCCTCTCCTTGCTGTCTGCTGTGCCTTGGCTTGTTGTCCTCTGGGCTCCTAACCTTGTGCACTGCTCCCGACTCCCTCCACTGCCAATGGCTTGCCTCTCTTCAGCCCTCTTGTCGCTGCTGAAGTCACTGCTTGTGCTGCCTCTGCCCCCCAGCTCAGGGGACAGCTTATTCCTGCCTTTAAAAGGGCAGGCTCAGGCTGTGTATCTGCAGCATGCCTCTTCCTTTTCAAGAAGCTTTCTCTATCCAAAAGTTGAGGAAGCCTTTTTTGAGGTCAACCTGGACCTGGAAGAGGGCTCTAATCCAGGTGAATGGCTTTGTGGAGTGTCTGTTGCAGGGCTTCCAAACCAGGTAGGTGCTGCTAGGTGCTTAGCCTTCATCTCTTCTAGGTTTTTGGTGTTCTCTGACTTGGGGAGGACCCTTCAGTCAGTGCTGAGTGATGGCTTACACCTCCTGAAGGAGAAGGCAGCTTTCCAGCTTGCAGTCCGTCTGGTATGTACACAACCAGTGCTTCCACAGGCTCCTGCTAGGAGAGGCCTTTAAGGCCATCCAGCCCAACTCTTAACCCAGCACTGCCAGCTCACCTCTGAACCATGGCCCTCACCTCCACATCTCTGTGGCTTTATATCCTCTCCAGTGATGGGGACTGCCCTGGGCAGCCTGGGCCAGGCCTGGGCAACCCTTCTGGGGAAGAAATTGTTCTTCGTGTCCAACCTGAACCTCTTCTGAGGCAACTTGAGGCCATTTCCTCTTGTCCTTTCTAAAAGACTTTGCCACAGAAGATCTAAAACCCTCTCCTAGATTTTTCAGGGGTGTTCTAAAGGTGATACAGGGTGTGGCTGGGGTCTCTTCAGTAGCACCTCAAGCCTGTTGTAAAATTGAGCAGTGTCTTTGGAGAATAATGTCACCATGAAGGAATTTGACAGAATCACAGCATGTCTGGGGCTCAGCCAGTCCATCCCCCCTGCCAGAGCAGGTCACACTGGAACACATCCAGGTGGGTTTTGAGTATCTTCAGGGTTCTGTCACCCCCACAGGTTAAAAACTTCTCCTCATGTTTAAATGAAAGTCCCTATGCCTCAGCTTCCACCATTGCCCCTTGTTCTGGCATTGGGCATCACCCAGCAGAGCTGGCTCCAGCCTCCTGGCACTCACCTTTACATACTTGTAACCACTGATGAGGTCACCTCTCAGTCTCCTCTCCTCTCCTCCAAGCAGCACAGCCCCAGCTCCCTCAGGCTCTCCTTGTAACAGAGATGTTCCATTCCCTTCATCATCTTTGTGGGTCTGAGCTGCATTTGGGGTCAGGAGAATGAGAGAAACCTGACCCCTGAAAACTGGAGGCTGTGAGAGGTGCTGCTTTTTGTGCTTCCCCCCCCCCACAGCTGTGTGGAGCTGGGGAAGGTCCAGCTCAGCAATAGGCAGGGTGCTGTAGGGGAATCTGCATGGCTCTGATAAGCTCTTCTGCTCTGCCCACTGCTAGCTAGACTGCCTGGAGTACATTCATGAGAAGGAGTATGTGCATGGGGACATCACTGCTGACAACATCTACCTGAACCCAGCTGACCTGGCACAGGTGGGGAGCAGCAGCAGTGCTGGCAGGAGGTGGCAGTGAAGCGGGGGTTGGTGACATGGGAGAGAGCAACACCCCAGCTCCAGCTGCTGGGCAGGAAGCAGTGCAGCCCAGGCTACACTGCAGGATCACAGAACTGTTTGGGTTGGAAAAGGCCTCCAAGCTCAGCCAGTCCAACCAGCAACCCAGCACCACCATGGCCACCAAACCATGGCCCCTTGTGCCATGGCCACACCGTTCCTGAACACCTCCAGGTGTGGACACTCCACCATCTCCCTGGGCAGCCTGTGCCAGTCTCTGACCACTCTGGCAGCAAAGAATTTTTTCCTCCCCTCCATCCTAACACTCCCCTGGCACAATTTCAGGCCAGTTCCTCTCCTCCTATCCCCTGAGCCTAGGGAGCAGAACCCAATGCCACCCTGGCTGCAGCCTCCTCTCAGGGAGCTGTAGAGAGCAATGAGCTCTGCCCTCAGCCTCCTCTTCTCCAGGCTGCACACCCCCAGCTCCCTCAGCTGCCCCTGCAAGCAGAGGTGAGTGCAGAGGGGCTCAGCTGTGTGGTGGATGTCTCTTAGGTGACCCTGGCAGGCTACCACTCCGCCTTCCGCTACTGCCCGGGAGGGAAGCATGTGGCACAGCGGGAAGGCAGCAGGACCCCCCATGAGGGCACGCTGGAGTTCATCAGCTTGGACAGCCACAAGGGAGCAGGTGAGGCTCACCTCAGAGCTCAGCTGCAGCTCAGGCTTTGGCTGCATCTCCTTGCTCGTGTTTTTGCTGTTGCCGCTCTCCAGGCATTTGTCAGCCCTGGCCCCAAGCAGCAGCCCAAGGAGAGGAGGTTGAGGCCAGCTGCATGCAGATTGGGCTGCTGTGGTGAGGCTTGTTCAGGTCACTTAGGGGCTGCAGCAGGAGGTGCAGGGATGTTGCTGCTCCATCTGGAGCCTTGGCTGCTGCAGGGCTGTGATGGATAGCAAATGGAGCTGCTTCCTGCTGGCTTAGCAGGGATCTGTTTGGAGCCAGGCTGGATCCCTGCCTGAAACTGATTTGCATCAGGCTCTGCTCTGACCTTGAAGCAATGAGAGCTGGAAAGGCATTTAAATTAGCCAGTTCTGCTCCTGGTTGGAGTGTGACTGTTCTTTCCCAGTGTTCACACTGGCCAAATCTTCTCTCAGCAGCTGGGAGGTGATTCCTCAGCCATGTGAGTTAGCAGCCTGCTGGGAGGGTTGATGTCCTAGAGCACATCCTTATGAAGCCCTTTTAACTCTGCTCTTCAGAGCTGCCTGTTTCCCAGGAGGGGCACTTCAATTAGAGACTTGCAAGGTTGTGCAGAGTGCTGGAGTCCTTTGAAGGAGAGGCAGGGTCCTGGGTGCCTTGTGACTCTTTTCTCAGGTGTGGTTGTCTCTTCCTTCCCATCAGGACCATCTCGCCGGAGCGACTTGGAATCCCTGGGCTACTGCCTTCTGAAATGGCTCTGTGGCTTCTTGCCTTGGTCTGATGAGCTGGACAAAGTACAAAGTGTGGTGGAGAAGAAGGAAAAGTAGGAGAAATCATCTTAGTCTTTTGGGAACTGCTCAGCAGGAAGCAGTGAGGGAGGTTTTGTGACTGAAGAGTAGTTGCTGGCTCACAGCTGGGATGTGGGCAGGCCCCACTGTAAAGGCTGAGCCTGGCCTGAGGGGGTTTGGTGGACCTCCCATTTCTGCTCCATCCAGAAGGTAGCCTTCTCAGTGCAACCTGCTTGGTCAAAGGCAGGCTGCTGAGTGCCTGCTCCATTGCTGCTCACCTGACAGCACTCTGCACTGGTTGTTCCAGGTACAGAAAGGATGTGAGAGGCCTTCTCCAGCTGTGCTTCAGGCAGAGAGCAATTCCAGGTATGGATGTGGGACCTGGGGAAGGAGGAGCTCCAGCTCTGGAGCCCTCAGTACGAGAAGGATGGGGACCTGCTGCAGCAGGACCAGAGGAGGCCACAGCAGTGCTGGCAGGGTGGAAGCTCTGCTGTCAGGCCAGGCTGGGAGAGTTGGGTGTGTTCAGCCTGGAGAGGAGAAGGCTCCAAGGAGAAGGCTCCAAGGAGAACTCCTGGTGGCCTTGCAGTGCTTCAAGGTGCTAGAAGACAGCTGGGGACAGAGTTTTGTTCAAGGTCTGTTGTGGCAGGCCGAGGGGGGTTGGTTTGAACTGCAAGAAGGAGATTGAGAGTGGGAAGAAGGGAGAAATGTTTGGCATTGAGGGTGGGGAGAGCCTGTCCCAGGCTGCCCAGAGAGGTGGGAGCTGCCCCATGGCTGGCAGCACTGCAGGTCAGGCTGTGTGGGGCTGTGAGCAGCCTGCTCTGGTTGGGGATTTCCCTGCTGAGTGCAGGGGGTTGGACTGGATGAGCTTTGGTGGTCCCTTCCAACCCAAACCAGTCTGGGATTCTGTGATTGACTGTACCTGGAGCTAGAACCTTCTTTGCTTTCAGATGCCCTGCAGGGCTACCTGCAGCAGGTCATGGCCCTAGAGTATGAGGAGAAGCCTGACTATGAGCCCCTGAGGCAGCTCTTCAAGAAAGCACTGGAAAAGATGAAAGCTTCTGCTTATGACTCTGTGGATCTCAAAATGGTGCCCTAAGTAAGTGCCCCTATCACAAAACATAAGCAGGGTTGGAGAGGACCTCTGGAGACAGAGTCCAGCTGCCTGCCAGGGCAGGGTCACCCAGGGCAGGTCACACAGGAGCACATCCAGGTGGGGCTTGAAAGTCTGCAGAGAAGGAGACTCCACAGCTTCTCTGGGCAGCCTGCACCAGGGCTTTGCCACCCTCATACCAAACATTTTTCTCCTCATGTTGAGGTGGAACTTCCTGAGTTGCAGTTTGTGTCCATTGCTCCTTGTCCCATCAGAGGACACCACTGGAAAGAGCCTGGCCCCTCAGATGGAACCTGCAGAGCTCAGTCATTGGAAGTGCAGCAGCAGAAAGCCCTTGAGGAGAGCAGCTGGTGCCTGCAGAGCTGTGGCAGGAGATGGTCCCTGTGCAGAGCAAAGGCAGGCTGAGCCTGTGAGACCCCCACACATGCTAAAGATCTGGCCCTGGAGGAGCACAGGGCTTAAAGTGAAGGCTGGAGAGGGTCTGCAGGGGCCTGTGTGTGTTAACAAAATGCAGACTGCTGGAAGCTGCTCATTTGCCAGTGTTTTAAAGAGAGATGAAGCTCTGGACTGTAGCTTTGGTTTGTCCTCCGCAGAAAGCAGCCTGTGGAGATGGCTTTAGTGCCTCAGGGCCTGTGGCTCAGCAGGCCTAGCTGCTGTTTTAGCCCTGAGGCACCTCCAAGACTGAGGCTTGCTGCAGACACAGAGTTGGCTGTACTGCAAGGCTGCTGCATGAAGCTGCAAGCCTCTGGAACATGGAGCTGGCTCCTCCTCACCTGTGTGAGAGCAGAGCTGGAGAACGATGCCCAGTGCTGGGATCCCCAGTTCAACAGGGACAGGGATACAGCAGAGAGTGTCCAAGGGAGGCTGTGGGCATGATGGAGGGACTGGAAGAGCAAAGGCTGAGAGCCTTGGGGCTGGTTAGCCTGGAGAAGAGCAGCCCCAGAGGGGATCTGAGCAGTGATCTAAAGGAGCTGTTGGGGGGCAAGAGGCTGGGGCCAAACTCTTGTCAGTGGTGTCCAGGGCTGGGACAAGGAGCACAAAGTGGCACCCAGGAGGTCCAGCTGAGCAGGAGGAGAAAGTTGTTTGTTGTGAGGGTGTTGGAGGCCTGGAACAAGCTGCCCAGAGAGGTTGTGGAGTCTCTGGAGACTTTCAAGCTCCACCTGGGTGCGTTCCTGTGTGATCCACTCTGGCAAGGGGTTGAACTGGATGATCTCCAGAGGACCCTTCCACCTATTCTGTGCTTCTGCTTTCCTCTTGCTGGGAAGGAATGGATCTGCTCAGTGGTTCCCATTTTGTGCCTTTCAGGTCAAGAGAACTTGCACTGGAAGAGTCAGAAGCTTTCTGCAGCCTGAGGCCTTTCCCACAGCTGTTTCACTTTCCCCCGTGTGTTTTTAGAAGTGGGTTTCCCCCTCCCCCCCAGGTTTTAATGTGACACCACTGCTGAATTTTGGTGCAGCTTCTGTTACAACTTAATGTGAAGACAGCTCCTGCATGGAGAGGCTTCAGCATAGCCTCCAGCAGAAGGGTGAAGCTTGGCAGGGAAAAACTAAATCAGGAATTTATTTTTTTTACCTAGTTGGCAAGACCTAGTTTTGTAATAAACTTTGTGGACAAGCATCAAGGCTGCTGCTGCCTCTTGGATATTTGGGGTCTTCAAGGCTTTTCTGAAGGCTTTCTTGAGCTGCTGTGAAGTTGTATCACAGTATCCTCAGGGTTGGAAGAGACCTCACAGATCATCAAGTCCAACCCTTTACCACAGAGCTCAAGGCTAAACCTTGTGGTGTGAGCCCCATGTTAACCTTGAGCCAGCTCCCAGCTGCTCAGGACTCTGCACATTGAGGGGCTGCAGTGGGTTCTGAGAAGGGCAGTGAAGCTGGTGAAGGGACTGAAGAGCAGCTGAGGGACTTGAGGTTGGTTCAGGCTGGAAAAGAGGAGGCTGAGGGGAGACCTCATTGCTCTCTACAGCTCCTTCAGAGGAGGCTGCAGCCAGGGGCGGTTGGGCTCTGCACTCAAGGAATAAGTGACAGGATGAGGGGAAATGTCCTCAGGTTGCCCCAGGGGAGGTTTGGGTTGGACATGAACAATTTCTCCCTTAAAAGCATTATCATGGCCTGGAACAGGCTGCCCAGGGCCGTGGTGGAGTCCCCATCCCCGGAGGGGTTTTAAAGCTGTGGTGCTGTGTGCCATGGGTCAGTGGTGGTCTGGCAGTGCTGGGGTAAGGCTTGGGCTGGATGATGTTAAAGGTCTCTTCCAACCAAATCGACCACAAAAGATTCTGTGTCAGGAAGCTAAATCCCCTCCAGGCAGGCCCAGCCCTAACTTCATCATCGGAGCTTGGCTCAGAGAGCTAAGCTCTGCCCAGTCACCTAGGCTGGTGGCTGCCAGTGGCTGCAGCAACACATGGAGGCAGCTGTGTTACAAAACCTGCTTTTAGAAAGACTTCACCTGCCACAGGAGCTCCAGGGCAGTCCAGTTCCAGTGTTCCAGGCAGTGCTGGGGTGGAGTTGAGGATTTGGAGTTGGGTGTGTTGGGGTGAGTTTGGAGTTGGGTTTGTTGGGTTTTGCAGTGGGGTTAGGTTTGTTTGGGTTAGGGTAGTGAGGTTGAGGTAGGGGTTTGTTGGGGTTGAGGCATTTGGTGGTGTGGTTGGGGTTTGGTGGGGTTGTGTTTGTTGAAGAGTTTTAAGGTTGTCTTTTTCCCTTTTCTATCACTTCTCTACCTGCTAACTCTGAGGGTTTGTGAAGTTCTTTCAGAGCTTTGTGGACACTGTTTTGACTTTTGTCCCCTGCTCTGCTTTCCTTCCTGCATGGCTCTAGGTTGGTGACCAGCTCAGGTGTGACCCTGCTCTGCTGTGCACAGGCAGTGTAGGCAGTAGTCACAAGTTGGTTGGTGCTGGTCAGGTAGGAACAGTCTGGTGGGGCACAGGATGGCAGCAGCTGGCAACCTGAGCTTCTGCCTGGGGCAGCAGCCTGAGAAGGGCTGGAATCTACATGGGGAAAGTCAGGGAAGAGCTGGGATCTGAACTGGGCAGCTGGCCAGGGGTGGCCAGGAGGATGGAGGTGTTGGGAATGTGCTGCCAAGCCTCTGGAGAAAGGGGATGCAGGAGGAAGGTGAGAGAAGAGCTTGGAACTGCCAGGGCACAGCTTCACAGAGAAGTTTATTGGGCATGCAGAGGGCTCAGGGCCAGCACTCGGGGCCAGCACAGCTCAGCTCCCTGGGTGCTGTCCGGGCTGGCTGTAAGGATCTGAGCTCTGACGCCACAAGCCACAGTTTGGAGCTGCTGCTCCATGTCTGAGCACTGCAGAGCACCACAGGAGCTGTGCCCCCTCCACTTGGCACCCACTCCTCAGCTATTCATAGACACTGGTGAGATCTCCTCTCAGCCTTCTCTTCTGCAGGCTGAACAGCCCCAGGGCTCTCAGTCTCCCTCCAGAGGGGAGATGCTCGAGTCCTGCTTGAGCTGCTGCTTGGTGTCACTTGCAGAGCATCAACTTGGTGCAAGCAGGTTCAGTAAGAAGAGCAAATCTCTTCTGCAGGGGCACCTGAGGGGCTTCAGTGGCTCTTGGGGTGCCAGGCCTGCCACCCTGGGGAGGAATTTGTCTGCGCTGCTCTCCAGCTCCTGAGTCCTGCTTGGGAAGCTGGCAGGAGGACAGGCAGCTCTCAGCGTCCTGCCTTGTGCAAGGCTGAGGGGACTGGTCGAGGGACAGAGCAGTCTGATGGCAGCAGTCTGGCTGCCTCTGGCACTGCCTGGTGGTCTGCAGCCTTCGACTCCCTCCCTCAGCTCAGCCCCTGGGCCGAGAAGGACCTTGAGCTGCTGGCAGCAGACTCAGGCGCAGTCCCTGCAGGCTGTGCTGAGAAGAGAGAGGCTGCAGCACTGCCCAGAGCCAGGACCCTGCAGCCCTGCCTGTGTGTGTTGGAGCCCTGCCCAGGTGGGCACAGCTCTGCTGGAGACAGCTCCAGGCCACGCTGCAGCCACCGCTGGAAAGGCTTTGTCCCTGCACAGCATGCACTGGGAGGCTGAGGAGCCTGCACACAGAGTGTGGCCCTGCAGGACAAAGAGCAGCAGCATGAGGGAGGCCCTGGCCCTGCTAAGCCAGCCTGGGCACTGAGGGCCAGGAGAGCAGCCCAGGGGCACCCGAGGGCTGTGCTTCTTACCAGTGCTGGAGCCAGCACAGCCTTGGCACTCCCAGCTCTTTGTGCTGCTGATGGTGCTGGAGCAGCTCCTGTGGGTGCCTTTGGCTGGAGCTACCCTTCCTCCTCTGCCTGCTCCCTGCCTGCTGGGCACAGGCACTCGGTGGCATCACAGCGCCCGTGCCATGCCATCAGGCCTTCTAAGTCCTCCAGGGTATCCCACGCTGGTGGTCTGATGGAGAAGGGAAAGTTGCTGAGCCTTTGCTGCCGCAGCATGGGGCAGGTGCAGGGTGTCTGTCCCTGCCTCCCCCCTGCCCTCTTTCCCTCTGCCCCCTGCAGCTGAAGCCCAGGCTCAGGGGACAGCAGAGGGCCAGGAGTGCAGAGACAGCCTCTGTCCTGGCACAGCCCTGGCACCCTGCTGTCTTGTGAGCTGTCAAGAAAAGCTACCAACCTAGCGGGGATGTGGATGCCCATCTTTGTCCCTGCACAGCATGTGCTGGAAGGCTGAGGAGCCTGCACGCAGAGCGTGGCCCTGCAGGACAAAGAGCAGCAGCATGAGGGAGGCTCTGGTGCTGCTGAGCCCCTGCCGTGCCCCTGGCCTCAGGCAACAGCTCCTACCTGGATGCAGCTCCTGCAGAACCAGGCATGCTGGCAGGGTGGGCACCCTATGGTCCTAAGGGACCTCCTCTTGCCTACAGGCTCCAGGCAGAGCAGGCACTCGGTGATGGGCTCCGAGTCCCTGCGCACTGCCTGCCGCGGGTGGTGCTGAGAGCAGAATGCCCTGCGGGGAAGAGCAAAGGCATGGGCGAGGTGTGTGGTGCTGTGCCCTGCCCTGCTGCTGAGCAGGTGCCAGGGAAGGAGGAGGGAAGGCGCTGGAGAGCTCCCCCGGCCCTGCCTGTGCCTGTGCCCGGTCGGGGCAGAGTCACAGCGCCCGGGGGCAGCCTCAGCCCTCCCAGAGGAGCTCTGCCCCCACCTCGTTTCTGCGGCTGGCAGCAGGGGACGGCAGGTGAGGAGCAGCCCCGGGCAGGGGCATCTGCCCTTACCTCTAGCAGCCGGAGCGGTGCGTGAGGCATCGCCGCCGCAGGGCGCAGGGCAGCTGCAGGCTGCGCTCACTGCCGGCTCGCAGCAGGCGCTGGAGCTGCAGGCCGAGCTGCAGCCGGGGCTGCTCCTGCCCCCGCTCTAGCGGCGCCTCCGCGCCCGGCTGTAGGGGCTCTGCTCGGCGCGGCGCTGCAGGCGGGAGCCCACCCGCTGCCAGACGGGCCCGGGGGCAGCCGCTGGGCTGCTGCCCTCGGGCTCTGCGGAGCCCTGCTCAGGCCCCGCTGCTGCCTGCCTGGCACTGGCAGCTGCCGAGAGAAAGAGGAGGGTGAGGGCTGCGGCAGCAGCACAGGCCCCGGCAGTGCCCCGGCAGTGCCTCCTGGAGCAGAGGGGCTCTGCCAAGCCAGCCTGGGCACTCGGGGCCAGGGGGGCAGCCCAGGGGCACCCGAGGGCTGTGCTTCTTACCAGCGCCGGGGCCGGCACAGCCTTGGCACTCCCAGCTAGCTGCGCTGTCGCTGAGGCTGGAGCAGCTCCTGTGGGTGCCTTCGGCTGCACAGGAGCTGCACAGCAGCAGCTGCCAGGGGCTGGGGAAGCAAAGGGGGTGCTGCCTGTGAGGGCACCGTGGCAGCAGCAGGGCACTGCCCAGCAGAGATCTCCGTCGGGGACCTTCTGCTTTCAGCCCTCGGCCAGGCACAGCCCCGAGGGGCAGCTTTGCCAACTCACCCTTCCTCCTCTGCCTGCTCCCTGCCTGCTGGGCACAGGCACTCGGTGGCATCACAGCGCCCGTGCCGTGCCATCAGGCCTTCTAAGTCCTCCAGGGTATCCCACGCTGGTGGTCTGATGGAGAAGGGAAAGTTGCTGAGCCTTTGCTGCCGCAGCATGGGGCAGGTGCAGGGTGTGTGTCCCTGCCTCCCCCCTGCAGCTGAAGCCCAGGCTCAGGGGACAGCGCAGGTCCAGGGACAGCTCCTGTCGTGGCACAGCCCTGGCACCCTGCTGTCTGTGAGCTGCGAGGAAAAGCCACCAACCTAGCGGGGATGCGGATGCCCATGTAGAGCATTTCCGCCTGGAAATCCTCCTTGTCCCTGCACAGCATGCACTGGAATGCTGAGGAGCCTGCACGCAGAGCGTGGCCCTGCAGGACAAAGAGCAGCAGCATGAGGGAGGCTCTGGTGCCGCTGAGCCCCTGCCGTGCCCCTGGCGTCAGGCAACAGCTCCTACCTGGATGCAGCTCCTGTGGAACCAGGCATGCTGGCAGGTTGGGCATCCCATGGTCCTGAAGGACTTTCTCCGGCCCACCTCCTCCAGGCACAGCAGGCATTCAGTGCCGGGCTCCGGGTCCCTGCCCATCGCCTGCCGCGGGCGGTGGCGTGAGCAGTATGCCCTGCGGGGAAGAGCAAAGGCATGGGCGAGGTGTGTGGTGCTGTGCCCTGCCCTGCTGCTGAGCAGGTGCCAGGGGAGGAGGAGGGAAGGCGCTGGAGAGCTCCCCCGGCCCTGCCTCTGCCTCTGCCTCTGCCCCTGCCTCTGCCTGGCTTCTGCGGCTGGCAGCAGGGGGCGGCAGGTGAGGAGCAGCCCCGGGCAGGGGCATCTGCCCTCACCTGTAGCTGCCGTAGTACTGCGTGAGGCAGCGCCCCCGCACGGCACAGGGCAGGTGGAACCTCCGCTCACACCTGCGTTCGCGGCAGACGATGGCAGCTCCTCGCCGGCCGCAGACGTGGCATCTCTGCAGAGAGCACAGCAGCCTCCTTCGGCACCTGCTCGGCACCTCCGCTGCCAGCCCTGCGCCCCGTGGCAGGGGGCAGGATGTGCCCCCCGCTGCGGGCACCCCCACAGCTCGGCCTGGCAGATGAGGCTCCTGTGCTGGGGCCTCTGTCTGTGCAGCTGCCGCCAGCAGCACCTCTGCCCCAGGGCTGCTTGCCAGGGCTGGGCTTGCTTTGCCGGGGGCTCGGCTAAGCTGCTGCAAGCCTCCCCCGGCACAAAGCCGCCTGTGCTTGCCAGCTCCTCACCTTCTCTGCCGCCTCCTCGATGACTCTTCGGACATCAGACGGGGAGTAGCTCACCCAGTCTGATGCGGAGGCGACAGGAGAAATGCCACTGGCAAAGAACTGCAGGAGAGAGAGCAGGGAAGGAGCTGCTGAGCAGAGGGCGGCAGGGCCAGGCTGTGGGGAAGCAGGAGGGACCCCCCGGGGCACTCACCACGCAGAAGTTGTGCACGCACATCCCGTCTTGCTCCAGCCTGACCCCATAGATGTCTGGGTCCAGCTGCACCTTACGGCACAGCTGGCAGGCTGCAGGGGCAGAGTGGAAGGCAGTGCGGTGAGCTCCTGCGTGGGGCCGGGGAAAGGCTCCCGAGGGCTGCCCCCAGGCGGCTCTCTGCCGGGCTGCGGGAGGGCAGCTTTGCTCCCACCTGGCTCCACGGGGGCGCTGCCCATCTCGCTGATTCGGCTCGCAGAGCTCTGGAGGTTGTCTCCCACCACGGCGCTGGGGTTCTCCAAAGCTCTCTGATGCTGAGGGAGAAGCAGCACAGGGCTGAGGGAGCAGCAGCACACGGCGGGGCCGCAGCACAGGCCCCCAGCTCCCAGCCCTGCTGCCCACTCCTCCCTCGGCACCCCCACGCCAGCCCCCGGCACTCTGCTGCCCTCTCCTCACCTCGCCAGGTTCAGTGGACCAACGCCCCTAGCCCAGCGCCCCCTTTTATAGGGCAGCTGCCCTGTGCCCACTGTGACATCGGCACCGTTGCCATGCACACAGCCCAGCTCCGGGCACCGACGCCCTCGCCCAGTGCCCCTCAGCTGGTCCTGCATCCAGGAGTGCAAGAGAAAGGACCAAGGGCCCTTGCTGGGCTCAGGTGCCAGGGAAAAGTGGCCATGGCACAGCCCTGCCTGCCCCTGCTGGGCTCAGGTGCCAGGGAAAAGTGGCCATGGCACAGCCCTGCCTGCCACTGCTGGGCTCACTCCTTAGTGCAGCACTGCTCAGGTCTCTTCAGCTTTCCCTTCTGGGTCACCTCTGGGCACTGCAGGCCTCTGCCTCTCACACATCAGAGACTCCTGAATGGTTTAGCTTGGCAGGGACCACAGACATCATCCAGTGCCAACCCCCTGCCATGGGCAGGGACCTCTCCCACCAGCACAGCTTGCTCAAGGCCTCATTCCACCTGGCCTTCAACACCTCCAGGCAGGGGGCATCCACAGCCTCCCTGGGCAACCTGTGCCAGTGTCTCCTCACCCTCACTGCAAAGAGTTTCTTGCTTGTACCCATGCCAGCTCTACCCTCCTGGGTCAGTCTGGGCACTAAATTCATCAATGCATTTCAGGTGGCTCCTGTGGCCTTTCTGTGTCTCAGTGTTTAGGATTGCATCTGGCCACACAGAGGCCCTGGGCAGTGCCCTCCTTAGCAGCCCAGTGCAGTGTGCCCAGCTCTAACTCCAGCACCTTAAAGCAACTCCTTTAAGACTCTGCTGGTGTGAGGCTAATTGGAACATCCTAATAAGAGAAACCTGATTCTTGGCTGTAAAAGCAGAAGAGTGACAAAGTCTGGATCAGCCTTTGGGTTGCTAACAGGGATCAAACGCCAAAGCACAACCAATTTGTCCCTCTTTGCTCCTAAGCACTGCAGCTCTTCACCTCTGTCTGCTCTCTTCCACTGACCTTGGCTAACAGAGAACTCCTGATGCTTGCTGCTTGGTGCTGTCTGGGAGAGGCAGAGGCTGGCGTTGGCCCCTCCTGGCCTTCCCTCTTTGCCAGGAGGGCAGTTTGGATGCCTGCATTATGGCTAAACTGTCTCTAGTGCTGAACAGATGTGGATGTTTTGTGTGCAGGTGTTTGTCAGTGTAGCTTTGCTGCCAACACAGATTTCTCTCCTTTCCCAGCCCTCTGAGCTGGGCTGGTAAATTTCAGCTGTGGCAGGGGGGAGCTTCCCAACCCATAGCAAAGGCTTGTCCGAGGCTCCTAGGTACCACTGCTAGTCCCAGCACCGTTCACTTCCTCTTCACCCTCATGCTTGGGGCAGGGAAGCAGGAGGCTAACCAAGGGTCTGCTGCAAACTCCCCCACCTGTGCCTCTGACCCTCCTGCAGTGTCTTTGTTAGCTCCCACAGCATGTTCAGAGCAGCAGACACTGCCTTGCTCTGCTGCACAGCCTCCCCTGGGCATGCACCCCGCTGCCTTTGGCGAGGATCCCATAGCCAGCACCACCTTCTTCTGCAAAGCCTTCCTCCCTCCCTGCAGAACCTCTCCCTGTCCCCTCTGGGCTGCATCCATGGCTGCATTTTCAGCGATTCCCAGAGGAGCAGATACATCCCCTGCAGCCTTCTCTAACTGCCCCTTAGCTGTGGTAGGAACTGTCAGGGAGCTCTGTGGCCTCCAGCTGGCCTGGCTAGGAAAGGCTTTCCCCACTTCTGCCTCCTCATCGAGGCCTTCACCCAAACACAGTCCCTGCCCAGGCCACTCCTGACTGCACTGCTGGGCTCTCCCCAGCCCTGCTGCTCCGCTCAGGCAAGCCACTGCCCCTGCTGCTGTTGGGAGAGCTCCTCTGCCACAGGCTCAGCCTGGCTCCCTTTCTCTGACCATTTTCTCATCCCATGCTGCCTGTCCTGCCGAAAAGGCAGCTGAGGCCCACAGGTGCTCCCAGGGCATCTCGCTGGAGCGGGCACTGCTGTCAGGGGCATTCCCTGAGCAGTGTGCTGAGGGAGATGGGCACAGAACAGACTCTTGAGGGCAAGAGTGGCAGCTGGCCAGGGGCGGCCAGGCACAGGCAGGAGGTGCTGGGAAGGTGCTGCCAGGCCCTGAGAGAAGAGGAACGTGGCAGTGTGAGGGGTCCCAGGTCCCCCTCAAACAAAGCCACAGGGACAGAGGCCCATGCCAGGGGAAGGACCTGCTTGTCCCAGGGTACTGTAATATCCTCCTGCTGTTCCCTTTGCAGTGTCACGGCTGAAAAGATGGTGCCTGGCTGCACTTGTGCCCCTTCTGCTCCATGCCTCTCTCCCCTCCTCCTCTCCGAGCAGCTCGCTCGGGTCGCATGCCCCTGGCAGCCTGCAGGCCCAGCTGGGGGGGCTCAGCCAGCCGTACAGGCCGCCTGGGGGGCGGAAGGTTCCAGAAGCCCAGCTTGGGCGCAGCGGGTTTGGCAGCAATGCCAGCCGAGTGCCCCCCACACACACATGCTCTCATGAACAGAGTTCCTCCCTCAGCCCGGCCGGGGGGCAGCGCCCTCGGCCCCTGCCACGGGCAGCAGCGGGCTCCGAGCTGCAGGGCAGGGCGAGCTGGGGGCGCAGCCCGGAGCCCAGGCGGGGCCGAGGCCTCAGGCACAGCTCTGGACTCGCTGTCTTCTGGGCACGCAGCTCGGTGCCCCCCGCGGAGCGAGCGGGCAGAGCGCTGCTCCTTCCCCGGGGCGCTCCGGGGCGGCTGCCGCCTCCCGCTGCGGCTGAGGCCACCACGGAGCGCAAGGCTCCCCCGCTCCTCCCGAGGCCAAGGCCCCGCTCTCGGCTGCCCGGGCAGCGGCGGGGCCCCCGTGCCCGGAGGGCTGCCAAAGCTGCGCAGATGCGGTGCTGCGGGGCGCGGCTTGCTGGCAGCTGGCAGCGCAGGGGGCACGGTTGGACCCCAAGATCTCAAAGGTCTCTTCCAGCCACACCGACTCCACGAGTCTGTCACAAATAACAGGCATAAACTGGTGCTCATGCAAGTTAAGGCTTTAATAGTGTGAGAAATATATATTGGATCCGATCAATTCGCGGCAGGAGGCCCAGGACAGGGAGGAAGGGGAGGGTTTGAATGGAGCTGCACTCCTCCTTGCACAGCCCTCACAAAAGCATACACTTGGCTTAAGATAACAGCAATAAATCATTAGAAGCTAGAAAGCTTGGTGGAGGAGTGGGGCAGGTGGAAGAGACAGCCTTTGTGCATGAGCAAACAGAGGACTACTTTGGAGTTCACGGAGCGGACACTTGAAGAAGACCCCTTACTTCATCCCTGAAGATCCCTTACTTAATCCCTGAAGACCCCTTACTTCATCCCTGAAGATCCCTTACTTCATCCCTGAAGACCCCTTATTTCATCCCTGAAGATCCCTTACTTCAACCCTGAAGACCCCTTACTTCATCCCTTACTTCATCCCTGAAGATCCCTTACTTCATCCCTTACCTCATCCCTGAAGATCCCTTACTTCATCCCTGAAGACCCCTTATTTCATCCCTGAAGATCCCTTACTTCATCCCTTACTTCATCCCTGAAGACCCCTTACTTCATCCCTTACTTCATCCCTGAAGATCCCTTACTTCATCCCTTACTTCATCCCTGAAGACCCCTTACTTCATCCCTGAAGATCCCTTACTTCATCCCTGAAGACCCCTTACTTCATCCCTGAAGACCCCTTACTTCATCCCTTACTTCATCCCTGAAGATCCCTTACTTCATCCCTGAAGACCCCTTACTTCATCCCTGAAGATCCCTTACTTCATCCCTGAAGATCCCTTACTTCATCCCTGAAGATCCCTTACTTCAACCCTGAAGACCCCTTACTTCATCCCTGAAGACCCCTTACTTCATCCCTGAAGACCTCTTACTTCATCCCTGAAGACCCCTTACTTCATCCCTGAAGATCCCTTACTTCATCCCTGAAGACCCCTGATTTCATCCCTGAAGATCCCTTACTTCATCCCTGAAGACCCCTTACTTCATCCCTGAAGATCCCTTACTTCATCCTTGAAGATCCCTTGCTTCATCCCTGAAGATCCCTTACTTCATCCCTGAAGACCCCTTACTTCATCCCTGAAGATCCCTTACTTCATCCCTGAAGACCCCTTATTTCATCCCTGAAGATCCCTTACTTCATCCCTTACTTCATCCCTGAAGACCCCTTACTTCATCCCTTATTTCATCCCTGAAGATCCCTTACTTCATCCCTTACTTCATCCCTGAAGACCCCTTACTTCATCCCTTACTTCATCCCTGAAGATCCCTTACTTCATCCCTTACTTCATCCCTGAAGACCCCTTACTTCATCCCTGAAGATCCCTTACTTCATCCCTGAAGACCCCTTACTTCATCCCTGAAGATCCCTTACTTCATCCCTTACTTCATCCCTGAAGATCCCTTACTTCATCCCTGAAGACCCCTTACTTCATCCCTGAAGATCCCTTACTTCATCCCTGAAGATCCCTTACTTCATCCCTGAAGATCCCTTACTTCAACCCTGAAGACCCCTTACTTCATCCCTGAAGATCCCTTACTTCATCCCTGAAGACCTCTTACTTCATCCCTGAAGACCCCTTACTTCATCCCTGAAGATCCCTTACTTCATCCCTGAAGACCCCTGATTTCATCCCTGAAGATCCCTTACTTCATCCCTGAAGACCCCTTACTTCATCCCTGAAGATCCCTTACTTCATCCTTGAAGATCCCTTGCTTCATCCCTGAAGATCCCTTACTTCATCCCTGAAGACCCCTTACTTCATCCCTGAAGATCCCTTACTTCATCCCTGAAGACCCCTTACTTCATCCCTTACTTCATCCCTGAAGATCCCTTACTTCATCCCTTACTTCATCCCTGAAGACCCCTTACTTCATCCCTTACTTCATCCCTGAAGATCCCTTACTTCATCCCTTACTTCATCCCTGAAGACCCCTTACTTCATCCCTGAAGATCCCTTACTTCATCCCTTACTTCATCCCTGAAGACCCCTTACTTCATCCCTTACTTCATCCCTGAAGATCCCTTACTTCATCCCTTACTTCATCCCTGAAGACCCCTTACTTCATCCCTGAAGATCCCTTACTTCATCCCTGAAGACCCCTTACTTCATCCCTGAAGATCCCTTACTTCATCCCTTACTTCATCCCTGAAGACCCCTTACTTCATCCCTGAAGATCCCTTACTTCATCCCTGAAGATCCCTTACTTCATCCCTGAAGATCCCTTACTTCAACCCTGAAGACCCCTTACTTCATCCCTGAAGATCCCTTACTTCATCCCTGAAGACCTCTTACTTCATCCCTGAAGATCCCTTACTTCATCCCTGAAGACCCCTTACTTCATCCCTGAAGATCCCTTACTTCATCCCTGAAGATCCCTTACTTCATCCCTGAAGACCCCTTACTTCATCCCTGAAGATCCCTTACTTCATCCCTGAAGACCTCTTACTTCATCCCTGAAGATCCCTTACTTCATCCCTGAAGACCCCTTACTTCATCCCTGAAGATCCCTTACTTCATCCCTTACTTCATCCCTGAAGACCCCTTACTTCATCCCTGAAGATCCCTTACTTCATCCCTGAAGATCCCTTACTTCATCCCTGAAGATCCCTTACTTCAACCCTGAAGACCCCTTACTTCATCCCTGAAGATCCCTTACTTCAACCCTGAAGACCCCTTACTTCATCCCTGAAGATCCCTTACTTCATCCCTGAAGACCCCTTACTTCATCCCTGAAGATCCCTTACTTCATCCCTGAAGACCCCTGATTTCATCCCTGAAGATCCCTTACTTCATCCCTGAAGACCCCTTACTTCATCCCTGAAGATCCCTTACTTCATCCTTGAAGATCCCTTGCTTCATCCCTGAAGATCCCTTACTTCATCCCTGAAGACCCCTTACTTCATCCCTGAAGATCCCTTCATCCCTGAAGATCCCTTACTTCATCCCTTACTTCATCCCTGAAGACCCCTTACTTCATCCCTGAAGATCCCTTACTTCATCCCTTACTTCATCCCTGAAGACCCCTTACTTCATCCCTGAAGACCACCAGAGGGACCACCGAGTAAAAAGAGACGCGCGTGGAAGAGACACCTCCCATTCTTAGAGCTGATAAGCAAACCCCAACCTTTTGTTAGAACTAGTAACGAATCTGTAATAGAAGAGGCTATAAAAAGGGAACACTAAACCCAAAAGGTGTGCGTTAGGGCAGAGCAGAGCCTCCCTGTGCATTGCTTGATTCCTACGACTCTGTTAAAGCCTTATTTTGCATGAACGCCAGTTTAATGCCTGGTACTTATAACAACAGAGTTGCAGGAATCAAGCAATCAGGCTCGGGTGCGAGGGGAGACTCTGATCCACCCCCAACGCACCCCCTTTGCCTCCAGTTTTCTCTTTTTATACCCTGTTCTATTACATATTCATTGCTAAGTTCTAAGGAAAGGTTGGGTTTTCTCTGTCAGTTCTTAGGAATGTGAGATGTCCCTTCCACACAGGTCTCCTTTTTATCTGGTGGTCCCTCTGGTAATTTTGGATGAAGTAAGGGGTCTTGCTTAAGTGTCCTCATGAACGTCAAAGTCTTGGTTCTTCTGTTTGCTCATGCACAAAAAAAAAGGTGGCACCAGGAGGAATGCATTTCCATTTAAATAGGCAAAAGACTATCCCTTCCACGTGCCTCCCTCCTTCGCCAGTCTAATTACTCTTATCTTTAAGCTTATTGAGATGGTGGTGCAAGCAGGAATGCAGTTTCATTCAACCCCCCCCTTCCTCCTTGTCTGTGACCTCTTGCCACGAATGGATCGGATCAAACATATGATTCTATCTATTTCTCACACGTCTATGACTCCGTGCCTGGAGAAGAGCCACAGCTGCAGGGTGGCTGCCTCTCGCCTTCAGCTCCTGCTAAAGCTGCGGTCGCCTGGCGGAGAGAGAACTCAAGAGCTCGGCGGCTGCGGGTGGCCGCCAGCCGCGGCGGGGCGCAGGCATCGCCGCCTCCCCGGGCGAGCTGCGCCGGCCGCTCCCCGCTCCGTCCCTGCGGACCGTCCCCGCCCTGCCCGCGGCGCAGGAGCCGCAGGAGCAGCCCCGGTAGATGGCACTCGACCCTCAGCGGTCACCGGTCGGGACCGCGCGGGTCCGGTAGCGCCGTGGCTCCGGAGGAAACGCGTCCGCGGCTCTCCGCGGGCAGCCAACCGGCGCAAGAGGACTCTATCCGCAGAGACCAGCAGATGTGTTTCTTTAGCGGGAAGCTCCTGCCAGCTGTGCCACAGAGTTGTCCGACGGTGACCCCCTGGCCCTGCGCCAGGAGCTGCTGGAGGAGCCTCCTGCCAGGGATCCTCTGGCCCTGGCACACCCTGTGGTGCTGGGACAGTCCTGCCCTTGTCGCCCCGGGGCCAGCCCAGCCTCTGCTTCCTGCTGCAGCTCGGGGGCGTGCCGGGAAGCCTGAGCCCCCTCCCCACCCCCAGCATCCCTGCGAGACAGCAGAGCTGCAGAGTGGGGGGCCTGAGCTGGGCCACGAGAGAGAGCTGCCTAGCAGAGAAAGACCTGCAGGTCCTGGAGGTGAGCCAGGGGGTGCCCAGGCGGCCACCAGCACCCTGGCATGGATCAGCAGTGGTGTGGCCAGCAGGAGCAGGGCAGTGATGGGGACTCCACCACCTCCCTGGGCAGCCTGTGCCAATCCCTGCAGCAAAGACTTTTTTGCTCATTTCCAACCTAAGCCTCCCCTGGCACAATTTCAGGTCATTTCCTCCCCTGGAGCTGGAACAGGTTCAGAGAAAAGAAAGCAGCAGAAGGGTCTGGAGAACAGGGCTGGGGAGGAGCAGCTGAGGGAGCTGGGGGTGTGCTGAGGGAGACCTCATTGCTCT
Organism: Pogoniulus pusillus; assembly: GCF_015220805.1. Taxonomy (NCBI): domain Eukaryota; kingdom Metazoa; phylum Chordata; class Aves; order Piciformes; family Lybiidae; genus Pogoniulus; species Pogoniulus pusillus. The sequence continues at coordinate 16,330,777 of NC_087276.1, read as the reverse complement.
CTACAGCTCCCTGAGAGGAGGCTGCAGCCAGCTGGGGGCTGGGTTCTGCCCCCGAGGAACAAGTGACAGGAGGAGAGGAAATGGCCTCAAGTTGACCCAGGGTAGGTTCATGTTGGATATGAGAAGAAACTTCTTCCCTGAAAGGGTGCTCAAGCCCTGGACCAGGCTGCCCAGGGAGGTGGTTGAATGTTCATCCTTGGAGGTGTTTCCGAGAGGCAGAGCTGTGGTGCTGAGTGCCATAGAATCATAGAACCAACCAGGTTGGAAGAGACCTCCAGCCCTGAGCCCCAGCCTGGACAGAGGTAGGGAGTAGTTGGCCTGGATGAGCTGAGAGGGCTTGTGCAGCCTGAGTCACTTCATGACTAGTGCTGCTGACCTGGGGAGGTTAGCTCTTAGCCAGAGTGAGTTGTCCATGTCTTCTGCAGGCTTAGTCTTAGCTGGCACTCAACACTCACTGCAAGTCTTTCATACAAGAGATGAAAATCAGTATCCTCTGCTCTGGCTTTTGTTTTTTCATCCCATTGCACTGGAGTTCAGTTCTTGCAGCTGCTGTTTGGCTTCCCGGGGAGCTTTCAGGCAGAGCAGGGGTTGGGTTCATGATAGAATTACGGAGTAGCTCAGGTTGAAAGGCACCTCAGAGAGCACCTGCTCCAACTCCCCTGCCACGGGCAGGAGCACCTCTCAACTAGACTCATCCAGCCTGGCCTTCAACACCTCCAGGCAGGAGGCATCCAAACCCTCTCTGACCAGCCTGTGCCAGACTCTCAGCAGCCTCACACTCAACAAGTTCTTCCTCAGCTCCACTCTAACCCTGCTCTGCCTCAGTTCCAAACCATTCCCCCTTGGCCTGGCTCAGACACCCTCAGCAAAAGTCCTCTGCAGCCTTCCTGCAGGATCCCTTCAGGCACTGGCAGGCAGCTCTGAGGTCCCCCTGGAGCCTTCTCGTCTCCAGACTGCACACCCCCAGCTCCCTCAGCCTGTGCTCACAGCAGAGCTGCTGCAGCCCTGGGATCATCTTTGTGGTCTGCTCTGGCCTCACTCCATCACCTTTGTGTCCTCCTTCTGCTGGGGACAGCAGCACTGGAGGCAGGATTGGAGGTGAGGTCTGAGCAGAGCAGAGTCCAGGGGCACAATCCCCTCTCTTGCCCTCTGCCCACCCTGCTCTGGCTGCAGCCAGCACACAGCTGCCTGCTGGGCTGCATGAGGGCACTGCTGGCTCCTGGGGAGCTGCTCAGCAACCAGCACCCCCACGGCTCTTTCTTCGGGGCTGTTCTCAACCTACTCTGCACCCAGCCTGGATCTGTGCTGGGGACTGGCCTGACCCAGCTGCAGGACCTTGCACTGTGACTTGTAACCACATCCAGTGACCTACCTCACTGCAGCATGCAGGGGATTCCTGTGCTCAACAGCACTGGAGGCTGCTCTCAGGAGCAGATGCTGCCTCCTAAGTGGACCTGGTGATATGGCATGGGCATGAACATCTGCAGGTTTGGGTGGCAGGGCTGGCATTTGGGGTTGTTAATTATCCCAGTGTTATGGATCATTTGTGCCTGCCAGCCCTGCCTGACTCATGGAGCATCTGCTTCTTGCTGCAGAGCCCTTCAGTGCACCATGGCACTGACTCCACTGCCACAGCAAGGACAGCAGCAGAGGTGGGAGAGGACTGAAAAGGAACTTGAGCCAAAAAAATGGGTTGTCAGGGGCTGGCAGAGGGGTCTGGAGAGAGTCCAGTGGAGGGCTACAAGGGTGACTACAAGGATGGACCTGAACATCTGTGAGGAAAGGCTGAGAGCCCTGGGGCTGGTTAGTCTGGAGAAGAGCAGGCTGAGAGGGGACCTGATCAATGTCTATAAATATCTGAGGGGTGGGGGGCAAGATGAGGTGCCAGTCTCTGAGGTGGGGCCCAGGACAATGAACAAATGGCACAAAGTGGCAGCCAGGAGGTTCCATCTGAGCAGGAGGAGAAAGTTGTTTGATGTGAGGGTGCTGGAGGCCTGGAGCAGGCTTCCCAGAGAGGCTGTGGAGTGTCCTTGTGTGGAGAGCTTCCAAGACCTGTCTGGAAATGTTCCTGTGTGCCCTGCCATGGGTGCCCCTGCTCTGTCAGGAGGTTTGGACTGGATGACCTCTGGAGGTCCCTTCCAAGCCCTCCCATTCTGTGACTGTGTGATTGAGGGGTGCAGAGGTGGGCACAGCTGGCAGCAGGGTGAGTGCAGGTAGCTGGGCTGGTTCGTGCCCGGGAGTGCAGCTTGGCATTATTGCTCTTCCTACACCCTGCGAGGGATGTTGTATCATTTCCATCACCCTGGAAGGCTCTAAATCACTGCTATGACTCACTCGTTCAGATGACTCCTGTGCTTCAGCAGGGAGAAAGATCCAACAGCAACTGATCTAGGTGGGTGGGGGGGATCTTTGTCAGCATGAAATCACAGCATCACAGAATGGCAGGGGCTGGAAGGGACCTCCAAAGCTCATCCAGTCCAGCCCCCCTGCCAGAGCAGGATCACTCAGAGCAGGTCACACAGGAACACATCCAGGTGGGTTTTGAATATCTCCAGAGAGGGAGACTCCACAGCCCCCCTGGGCAGCCTTCTCCAGGGCTCTGTCACCCTCACAGGGAAAAAATTCCTCTTCATGTTTAAATGAAAGTTCCTGTGCCTCAGCTTCCAGCATTGCCCCTTGTGCTGCCACTGGGCATCACCCAGCAGAGCTGGCTCCTGCCTCCTGGCACTCACCCAGCACATACTGATAAACACTGATGAGGTCACCTCTCAGTCTCCTCCTCTCCAAGCCTCAAGCCCCAGCTCCCTCAGGCTCTCCTCATAACAGAGATGTTCCATTCCCTTCAGCATCTCTGTGGCTCTGTGCTGGACACTCTCAAGCAGTTCCATGTCCCTCTTGAACTGGGGAGCCCAGAACTGAACACAGTACTTCAGATGCAGCCTCAGCAGGGCCGAGCAGAGAGGCAGGAGAAACTCTACCTACCTACTAACCACAGCCCTTCTAAGGCACCCCAGAATGGCACTGGCCCTCCTGGCCACCTGAGCACACTGCTGGCTCATGGTCACCCTCCCAGTTGACATGTGGCATTCCTCTGGAAGGGGCTTGTGCTGGCCCCTCAGACTGAGCTGGGGAGCAGAGAAAGGCAGAGGAGTGTGTGTGATGGCAGGGGCTGGCACTGCAAACAGGCAGGAGGAGAGCAGTGCCTTTGGGCCAGGGAGAAGTGCTAGCAGTGTGGTGAGGACATGAGGTGAGCCAAAGCCCAGAGGGCATCAGCAGCTCTCCTTCCTTCCTTGTCTCCTGCAGTAGAGTCTCAAGGTTTGTGTTTTTTTCACTGCTGATGGATATGAAGCTGGATGCCTGGGAGAATCCCAGAGGAAGTGACCTCTGGAGGTCAACCAGTCCCACCCCCCCACCAGAGCAGGATCACCCAGGGCAGGTCACCTAGGAACACATCCAGGTGGGTTTGGAAAGGCTCCAGAGAAGAAACAAGGTATCCCAAGGAACAAGTGGCAGGATGAAAGGAAATGGCCTCAGATTGCCTCAGGGAAGGTTTAGGTTGGACATGGGAAGACATTTCTTCACTGCAAGGGTTCTCAAGCCCTGGCCCAGGCTGCCCAGGGAGGTGGCTGAATGCCTATCCTGGCCATGGGTTGGCACCAGACTTGGCAGAGCTAGAGAATGCTTGAACTTGATGATCTGAAAGGTCTTTTCCAGCCTAAACAAGTCAATGATGCTATGAGGCTAAAACAGAAAGAAGCTGAGCCTTGGTTAGAAGGAAGGAAAATGTCACCAGGAGCAGTGCAAGGACAGGTCCTGCCATTTCCAGCCTCCTGGAGAGGCCTGGCAGTGCCTGGGCAGTGCTGGAGCACCACTGCCTGTGTTCTGCTGAAGTGACTGCACACAGAGCATGAGCTGCAGGACACAGCCCTGGGGTCAGGGCAGCCACAACTCCCCGGGGGCCTGGGCCAGGGGCACAGCTTGCAGTCTGGAGAGGCCAAGCCCAGAAGAACTCTGAGGGATGAGAGAATGCCATGAAGAGGCAGCTGGAGGTGGTAACAGTTGAACTGGGAAGAAAGCTCTGAGCCCTTGCTGGGGATGACAAATCTGTTGTTCTGCTAATGAGCCTTCTGTGAGCTCTAGAGAGGATCTTAATTAAAACATTCTCCTTAGTCAAGTCTGAAGCACTAACACCTGATTCAGCAACTGGTGGTGTGTGCATTCCATTGCACCCCTACAGATCTGGGCAGACCCCTGCAGACCGCTGGAGAAGTCTGCAGACCTCTACTACCCCTACAGACCTCCCCAGACCCCTCCAGATACAGGCAGACCTCTACAGACCTCTGCAGAAGTCTGCAGACCCCAACAGAGCCCTACAGACCTTAATCAGGCACCTCCAGACCCCTCTAGATTCCTGTAGACCTTTTTGAGACCCCTGCAGATGTCTACAAACCCCTACTGACACATACAGACCTGCACAGACTTCTGCAGACCCCTGGAGCCCTCTGTAGAACCCTGCAGATGTCTGCAGACCCCTACTGACACATACAGACCTGCACAGACTTCTGCAGACCCCTGGAGCCCTCTGTGGAACCCTGCAGATGTCTGCAGACCCCTACTGACACATACAGACCTGCACAGACTTCTGCAGACCCCTGGAGCCCTCTGTAGAACCCTTCAAACACCTACAGGCTACCCCTGAAGAACCTTATAGACCTCTACAGACCTTTAATAGAACCCTAATGACATCTACAGACCCCCACAGACCTGTACAGACTGCTACAGACCCATGCAGACCACTACAGACCTCCACAGGACCCCTCTAGACTGCTACAGACCCATGCAGATGGCTTTGGACACCTACGGAGCCCTACAGACCCCTGCAGATGTTTAAGAGGCCCCTGCAGACCCCAACAGACGCACAGAGACCTGTTTAGTGTGGAGGAGGGGAGGCTGGCCACTCTGGCAGCAAAGACATTTGTCCTTCTCACCAACCTAACCCTCTCCTGGCACAATTTCAGGCCAGTTCCTCTCCTTCTATCACCTTCTATCTGCCTAGGGAGCAGAGCCCAACCCCTGCTTGGCTGCAGCCTCCTCTCAGAGAGCTGTAGAGAGCAATGAGCTCTGCCCTCAGCTGTTCCTCCCCAGCCCTGTTGTCCAGAGCCTTCCCCAACTCTGTTGCCTTTCTCTGGCCCTGCTCAATCTCCTCAGTGTCCTTCTGGGAGTGAGTGGCACAAAAGTGAATACAGAATTCAAGCTGTGGCCTCCCCAGTGCCCAATTCAGAGGCACAATCCCTGCCCTGCTCCTGATGGCCTCAGCAGTGCTGATCCAGGCCAAGCTGCTGGTTCTATCTGGTGAGGTGTTTAAAAGCTTAGTGGATGTGATGCTGAGGGATGTGGTTCAGTGGCAGTGGCTCAGCAGCAGGGGTGGGGTGGCAAGCAGGTGGAGATGATGGTCCTAATGGTCTCTTCCAACCTCAACAGTTCCATGGTTCTATTCTGAAGACTGTGTCAAGGATCTGCTGTGGTAATCTGCTGAGGGTGACAGGGGAGGGGCAGCAGAAGATGTGAAGTGAGGTCCTGTAGGTGCTTATCCTGCACCAGCATTGCCCAGCGTAGGGGGAGGGACATGCCCAGCAGCACACAGGTGACAGGATGACTCTCTTCAGATGATTCATCTGCTCCAGGCTGTATTTGAGCCCCCAGGAAAGTGTCCTTCTTGCAATACTTGTGAAGCTCTGGTTTCAGAAGCCCTTCCTGGTTCGGAAGTGCCTTTGGCAGGCTGCTGCTGCTGCTCCCCACCTGTGCCGAGCAGTTGGTGCCTGCAGTGCTGTGCCCAGGAAGGACAGGGACCTGCTAGAGAGATCTGGAGGAGGCCACCAAGATGATCCAAGGGCTACAGCACCTCTGCTGTGAGCTGGAGTTGTTCAGCCTGGAGAGAAGGCTCCAGGGGGCCCTCAGAGCTGCCTGCCAGTGCCTGAAGGGATCCTGCAGGAAGGCTGCAGAGGACTTTTGCTGAGGGTGTCTGAGCCAGGCCAAGGGGCAATGGTTTGGAGCTGAGGCAGAGCAGGGTTAGAGTGGAACATAGAATGAAGCTCATCAGTGTGAGGGTGGTGAGAATCTGGACTGGCAGAGCTCTGTGGCTGCCTCCTCCCTGGGAGTGTTCAAGGCCAGGTTGGATGAGACCTTTGAGCTGCATTTCAGTATCTGAAGAGGACCTCCAGGCAGGCTGGGAAGGGACTGTTCAGAAGGGTCTGTGGAGATAGGACGAGAGGCAATGGCTTGGAAATGGAGCAGGGCAGAGTTAGGTTGGACACCAGGAGGAAGCTCTGCACAGTGAGGGTGGGGAGGCACTGGCACAGGCTGCCCAGTTCAGGGGAGACAGAGACCTGCTGGAGAGAGTGCAGGGGAGGCTGCAGAGCTGCTGAGGGGCCTGGAGCAGCTCTGGGAGGAGCAAAGGCTGAGAGCACTGGGGCTGAGAGCCTGCAGAAGTGCAGCCCCAGAGGGCATCTGAGCAATGCTCAGCAAGAACTAAAGGAGCTGTGGGGGGCAAAAGTGACACCCAGGAGGTTGCAGCTGAGCAGGAGGATGGGCTGGATGAGGCTGTGGCCAGCCTGATCTAGGGTACGGTGTCCCTGCCCATGGCAGGGGGTTGGAACTAGATGTTCTTTGTGATCCATTCCAACCCTGACTAATTGTATCATTCTGTGAGGGTGCTGGAGGCCTGGAGCAGGCTGTCCAGGGAGGCTGTGGAGTGTCCTTGTGTGGAGAGCTTCCAAGGCCAGCTGGGCACTGTGCTGCTGGGCAAGCTGCTGTGGGTGCCTTGCTGGAGCAGGTCAGACACTGGAACAAGTTGCCCAGTAGGTGGTTGAGGCCCAATCCTCAGAGACATTCAAGGTCAGATTGGATGTGACTCTGGGCAGCCTGCTCTAGTTGGAGGTGTCCCTGCTGCCTGCAGGGGGTTTGGTCGAGATGCCCTTGGAGGGTCCCTTCCAAGCTGATGCAATCTGTGAAGCTGAGATGCTCTGGCCTGGCCAGCCCAGAATAGCAGGGCGATGTCACCTAGCAACTCCTCACTGCCACAGAAGGCTTTGTTGGGGTGGATCAAGGTGACACTTTGCTGCTATTTCCAGACCCACACTTCCTGGTGGCTCTTTCCATTTTTTCCCCACACACCCTGCCCCACCCCCCCCCATCCCAGCTTTGTTTCTTTGTTTATTTATTTGGTTTCCTTCTGCTGAATCATCCACCTGGAAAATACTTCTGAGGTCACTTAAAGCCAGGATTTGGCTTCCTGAATTCTTTTGCTGCTTGGCTTCCAGTTTTAGGTGGCCTACAGCAACCTGAACCATCAGAAGCCAACTGCTCCTCCTCATTGAAGCTTTGCTGCTGCCTGAGCAAGTTTCTTCCCTGCTTTTGATTTGGAAATAACTGGAGAAGCTCAAAGCCTTGGCCAGGGTTGGTTCCAAAGCCATGGTGTGCTGGCAGGGGCTCAGCCAGCGTGTGCCCACGTGGGCAAGAAGGGCACCAGAGTCATGGCCTGGATCAGGAATAGTGTGGCCAGCACAGCAGGGATTGTCCTCTTGTATTCAACACTGGGGAGCTCACAGCTCAAATTCTGGCATCAGTTTTGGGCCCTTCAGCCCAAGGGGGACACTGAGGGGCAGGAGCACTTGTCTGGACTGGATGCTCTTGTTTCCAAGCCCAAACACTTCCATGATTGTATAATCCCATGAGTGTGACAGGGCTCAGATTCTACACCTTGCACTGCTGCTGCTTCCACCAAATGCAGATCTCACCACCTCATCTCCTATGTCCTTCCCCCCTCCATCTGGCTTTGCAGCACTCAAGAGCCACCCTCCTGTGCTTGGGCAGTTTCTGCAGCCCCTGGAATGGGTAAGTCAATGGCTGCATGTAATGGTTGCATTAAAACACTTGGAGCTGCAGTGGAGAGCTCTGACAAAGCTCAGCCCCGGGGTGTAGCTGCTGTTTGGACCTTCTGTGGCCACATGTGGTTGAGAGCTGATGCCATGTTCTTATTCTCTCCTTTTGCTGTCATTTCTCATTGCAGTTTGGGTTTCATGGGGAATAGCTGTGCAATGAACAGTTACCAAGCTTCCACCTTGTGAGGCCACAGCTGGGGGCCTGGGTCCAGTCTTGGGCTCCCCAGCTCAGGAGAGACAGAGACCTGCTGGAGAGAGTCCAGGGGAGGCTGCAAAGCTGCTGAGGGGCCTGGAGCAGCTCTGGGAGGAGCAAAGGCTGAGAGCCCTGGGGCTGAGAGCCTGCAGAAGAGCAGCCTCAGAGGGCATCTGAGCAATGCCCAGCAAGAGCTAAAGGATCTGGAGGAGGGGCAAGGGCTGGGGCCAGGCTCTTGTCAGTGGTGCCCAGGCTCAGGCCAAGGGGCAATGGGCACAAAGTGGCAGCCAGGGTGTTCATCTGAGCAGGAGGAGAAAGTTGTTTGTTGTGAGGGTGCTGGAGGCCTGGAGCAGGCTGCCCAGAGAGGCTGTGGAGTGTCCTTGTGTGGAGAGCTTCCAAGGGCAGCTGGGCACTGTGCTGCTGGGCAAGCTGCTGTGGGTGCCTTGCTGGTGCAGGTCAGACACTGGCACAGGCTGCCCAGGATGTGGTTCAGGCCCCATTCCTGGAGACATTCAAGATCTGCCTTGATGTGGCCCTGGGCAGCCTGCTCTAGTCGGAGGTGTCCCTGCAGCCTGCAGGGGGTTGGACGAGATGCCTTTGGAGGCTTCCTTCCAAGCACATGCAAGCTGTGAAGCTGTGGTGGTGGTGGAGCTGCAAGCAGAGCACTCGGGAGTGGGTGGCTGCATCCTGACCTTGCCTCCTTTGTTTCCTCACTTCCTGATGGTCTCCAAATCATTTCAGCTCCAAGTTCTCCTTTGAGAAGTCGATGCTGGTGTCTCTGGTTTCCTATCTAATTATAAACCTCCACCTCCAAACTCCTTCCTCCCATCCCAGCACTGGGCACCATGCATGGGAGTATTTGGGTTGCCTCCCACACCTTGCTCCTCCTGGTTGTGGTCAGCACCGTCGTTGGGCTTCCTTACAGCAAAAATGGAGTTGTTCATCTGGTTTAGGGGGACCCTGGGCTCTCCATCCCTTCTCACTTCTATTCCCCTCCAAGGTCACTTAGTCCAAACACAACTTTTCCATTGCCCACCAAAGCCATCAGCTGGTCAGGCACTGGCACAGGCTGCCCAAGGAGGTGGTGGAGTCCCCAGCCCTGGAGGTGTTCAAGAAACACCGAGGGGCTGGAGCAGTTCCAGAGAAGGGCAACAGAGCTGGGGAGGGGTCTGGAGAATAGGCTGGAGAGGAGCAGCTGAGGGAGCTAAGGGTGTTTGAGCTGGAGAAGATGAGGCTGAGGCAGAGCTCATTGCTCTCTGCAGCTCCCTGAGAGGAGGCTGCAGCCAGGTGGGGGTTGGGCTCTGCTCCCTAGTCTCAGGCGCTAGAAGGAGAGGAATTGGCCTGAAATTGTGCCAGGGGAGGGTTAGGTTGGAGAGGAGGAAATATTTCTTTGCTGCCAGAGTGGTCAGGGACTGGCACAGGCTGCCCAGGGAGGTGGTGGAGTCCCCATCCCCAGAGGTGTTCAGGAATGGTGTGGCCATGGCACTGGGGCCAGAGTTTGGTGGCCATGGCAGTGCTGGGTTGCTGGCTGGACTGGGTGACCTCAGAAGGCTTTTCCAACCCAAACAATTACATGATTAACCCTCTGTCAGTATTCTCTTCTTTATCTTCAATGAAGCTCTCTTCCCAGGTTTTCCTTCCCCTGCCCCCAGGCTCCCTGCTGCAGCCCTGAGAGCCAGACCCCAGAGCCTCTCTCTGTTGCCTCCAGGGATGGCTTCTGCTGTCCATCCATCACCTGGAGAGGGCTGCAGAGTCATGCTGGATGGGTTTGAGGCTGTGTGTAGGGGGCTGCCATTCATCTCAGCTCCTGCAACGTGACTCATCCCAGTCCCAGCTGCACTCTTCCCTCCTCCTGTGGAAGGAGGGAGGAGGACACAAATGAGTCTCTATTTCTGCTGTGGAAATTACACCACAGCAGGAGGGTGGAGGAACTCCTCAGCCTCACCAAGGAGGCAAGATTTGGTGCCCCCAGAAACGAGGTGACAGTGAGCAGCCCAATCTGGAGCCTCTTCCTCTGTCTCTTACCACATTTGTGAGTCTACAGAAACCCACTGCAAGAGCAGAGAGAGGTTTGCCTGACTTCAGGCCTCTCTGAATGGAGGGGAAGTGTCCAGCTGCTTTCTCCACAGAGTTACAGAACCACAAAATGGGCTGGAAGGCACCTCCAAGATCATCCAGTTCCAACCCTGTGTGCCCTGGGCTGGGGCAGCTCCCACCAGTCCAGGCTGCTCAACCTCATCTCTGGAGGTTTAGAGGCTCCTCGGTCAGACATGGAGACAGCAGTGCCAGCTGCTGCTTTGGAAACAAGGAGCCACGTCCCAGTGCTGGTGTGGAGGAGCTGGATGTGTGCACTCACACACAGCTGGACCTGTGCAGACAGACATTTCACTCCTGCCTCGCTTGAAGCAGCTGCCAAGGCTGGCGTGGGTGCCCTCATTTGTCTCCTCCCCTGCAAGGAGATGCACAGGGCTGCTCCAGCAGGGTCACCTCAGCCCTGCTGACTCAGACATTCAAGTTCCTCACGGCTCAGGCCTCGAGAGGCACGAGAACATCTTTTCCTCACCAGCTGGAGATCTTTTCTGTCAACTGCTGCTTTGTCAGGGCCAGGCACTGCTCTTCAGCTCAGCTGCCAGTCCACTAAAGCTTCCATCCTCGCTTTCAGGGGAAGCCATGAGTCCCTGGAGAGCAGTCCAGTGGGGGTGGGAGGTGTGGGGATGCTGTGGTGGGGGTAGGACCAGGCAGAGGTGGCAGCAGCATCCTTTTGAGGGGCTAGAGCTGTACTGAGGGATGTCACCTCATCTGCCTTCACAGAGGGCATTGGCCCAGAAGGGACCCTGCAAGGTCATCTTGTCCAAACCCCCTGCAGTCAGCAAGGACACCTCCAACTTAATCAGTCTCAAGCACATCCCTGGGCAACCTGTTCCAGTATCCCCTGACCCTCATTGTGCAGAACTTCCTCCTGATGCCCACCCTTCTCCAGTTTCAAAATGTTGCCTCTTGTCCTATCATCACAGCCCCTTCCAAACAGTCCCTTCCTATAGGTCTTCTGCAGGCACTGGAAGGCTGCTCTGATCTCCCTGGAGCCTTCTCTTCCTCAGGCTCAAGAGCCCCAACTCCCAGCCTGTCCTCATAACAGAGATTCTCCAGCCCTATGATCATCTTTGTGACCTCTTCTGGACCCTCTCCATCATCTCCAGGCCCATCTTGTGCTGAGGGTCACACAGCTGGCCTCAGCCCTGCAGGTGAGGCATCCCCAGAGCAGAGCAAGGGGGCAGGATCCCCTCTCTCCATCTCTGCCCTGGATGCCCTTCACCTTCTGTGCTGCCAGTGTCGTTTGCTGGCTCCTGTCCAGCTCCTTCCCCACCAGCACCTCCAAGCCCTTCTCTGCAGGGCTCTGCTCTCCATCTCCTCACTTCCCAGCCTGTATTGGTATGGAGGGTTGCAGGACCTTGCACTTGGCCTTGCTGAACCTCAGGCATGCCGTCCAGGTCCCTCTGGATGCTCTCATCCCATCCTTCAGCCTTGAGAAGCGGTTTGGGAAGTGGCGCATGGCCAGCCTTGTTGCCAGGAGCTTTTCTTGCTGACCTTGCTCTGCTGAACTATTCCAGCTGAGCTTTTCCTGAAGGGTTCAGCTCAGGGGAACCACTCAGCACAGAAGTTTTAAGCCCGAGCAGTTTCATGTTTGAGAAAGCTTCATGAAGCTGAAGCTGGAGCTTTTAATGGGAAGATGCAGCAGGGTCTGGGCCCCCCTGCTCAGAGGGCTTTGACTGATAGGGTTGTGCCGCTGCACTTCCCCTCCAACGAGCCATCAGGAGAATAAACAAGACAGCTCCCCAGCCTGCAGCCAGCCTGTTCTGCACAGCTGACCCAGCTGGGGTTATTTCCCCACTGCTGCTTGTTTGTACATCCAGAGCCTTCGTGCTCAGCTCCCCTGAGTCCTTCTGCTGGCAGCACTGGAAGCTGAGAGATCAGCTGACACCTGAGTCCCCTCCACTAGAAACTAGAGGTGAGGAGAGACCCCCTAGGCTCCTACGGACCCAGCCACTTCCCTTTTCATGTTGACAGGTCTCACACAGCTTTCCAGAGCAAGCCTGGAGAGGGGCAAAGGCTGATTCAGACCAACCCTGGTCTCTCCCTCCCCTGGAGTGAGGGGACTCCTCCAGAGATGATGTGGGCAAGAGTAATGCCCGCAAAAAAAGGGAGGAGATTGTGTACCATCTCCAGACCAGTGCCCAAACTTCCCTTCTCCTGAGTCAGTCCCATCTGCTTCTCTATTTTCTCCCCTCCCTTCAAAGCTGCTCTCTCTGCACAACTCCCTTCTTGCTCCAGTTTGAATTCTCTTCCTTCTTTTTGGCTTCCTCTCAGCTGATGCAGAAAAACAGCTGGGCCCCATCAGCTTGGGGGAAGCTCTGACCTGGGAAAGGCTCCAGGTCCCTTGGTCTGCTGTAACAGCTCATTCCTTTCCTCTCTCCTCCAGGAAAACCAACTTAGAAAAATAATAATTAAAAAAATGAGTGCAGGAGAAGTGAGCAGGGATGGGAATGGTTGGAGTCAGCTCCACCCTCCTCGTTTCCCCGACCCACTCATGGAAGAGATGGTACAAAAAGGGTTTGTGCACAAAAATAAGTCTCTTCTCATTCTCAGGGCTGGGCATGAGGACTTGAGAGCTCAAGTTCAACCTTCTCCAGGCTGTTTGTCTCTCCATGCCTTCCTCCTCCTTCCTGCCCAGGAGCCCCAGACAGCATCGATGGGCTGGGCTGTGCTGTGCTTTGCCACGGGCTGACGGGGTAGCTGCTGGGGTATGATGTGATGCTGCACTGGGGCAAGCTGCAGAGGCAGATTTGGGTGCTGCAGGGAAAGGCAGCAGAGAGCATTGGACCTGAGGGGCACTTGTGGGTCCAGTGCTGGTTCCCAAAGCCTCAGCAGGAAGGAATCCCACTGTGGCTTTGCTGGTTCCCTACTGCTGGTCCCTTCAGTGTCCTGCTCTGCCAGATCCTGCCCTGCCTCGCCTCGGCAGTGATCATTCCAAACTCCTCAGCTCCAACCCCCTTCCTTCCAGCTCCCTGTCTATGTCCCACCTTTTGTCACCCCCAGCAGTGTCCCACCCCTGCAGTGAGTCTCAGCCTTGAGCCTTCTCCAGTCCAACCAACAGCAACCAGTCCATGGACTCTCAGTGAGGGTCCTGTGCCAGAGGATGAAGTTGGCAGAGGGTGACACAGGGAAAAGAGCAGCTTGGAAGAGGTGATGGCATTTACAGGAGCAAGGAAGAGGCAAGTAGGCTCTGAGGAGGTTGCTTTGGGGTTTCGCTGCCCTCGGGGCTGCCTGAAGTAGTGTCTTCAGCAATGTGGCCCCGGATGGGCTGTGGGGGGTGCTGGGGACGGTGGGCAGCTGGGGGCTGGGCTGGCAAAACCCCCATGAGAACTGCAAAACCAGATCCGAGAGCGCTCTCAGCTGGGCTGCAGGCAGCTGCCTGGTCAGAGCCCGAAACGGTTAACAGCGAGGACCTGCCTGGTCCTCCCCCAGCATGAGATCACTGCTGCCACCACCAATCCCCGACCCAGCCCCGGCTCTGGCTGGCAGCAAAAGAGCGGAGAGCCAAAGCTGGGAGCGGAGCAGCAGCAGGGCGATCGCAGCCCAGACCCCAGCCCGCGCCGAGGACCCCCGCACAGCCGCCCGGACGAAGCCAACCATGTAGGGATCATCTTCCCTCCATCGGCAGCAGCTCCTGGCGGGACGGCGACCTGCGCCGGCGCTGGAGCACCCCCGGGCTTTGTCGCCAACATGATGGGCTGCAAGTCCAACTCACTCACTTGCCTGCAGGGGGGCAAACCGGGCTTGCCGCTGGCCGCGACCACCGACTCCACCGCCACGCTCAACAAGCTGGCGCTGGCCACCGGCGGCACCGAGAAATCCTGGTACCGCTGCATCTTCCCCTTCGGCATAGTCTCGGTGGTCATCGGCGTGGCGGCGACCTGCATCACCTTCACCATCAATGGCCCGCAAATGGACATCGCTAAGGTGGTCTCGGTGGCCACCTTGATCTTCGGGGTGGGCCTGCTGGTGGCCGCCTACGTCTGCTGGAGAGCGAAGAGGGAGAGGCAGCGCAAGAGGCAGCGCCAGGAGCCTGTGGCCGTGGAGCAGGGAGCCCAATGACCCGGGCTGGGGCAGAAGCTCAGCTCCGCCCGGAGCCCCCCTGCTCGCACCCCCCTGCCCGGCGGCAGAGCGGGCACAGCACCGGCTTCGTCGCACCCGAGGAGGTCCGGACCCTGCCCGAGGTCAGCTTGCCACCGTCCTCCGCCACGCCAGCGCCTGGCCATCCCCTCTCCCATCGCGGGCTACTGGCAGCCCCCGGCCACACGGGAGGCTCCAGCCACCTGCCTGCTCGGGACCGGCATGGAAAGACCCCGGAGAGTGGCCCGAGGAGTGCCACCAGGCATGGACCCGCTGCCCATCCCACCACGCAGCACCCTAGCGCTGGCGGCCGCTGCCAGTCCTGCTCTGTGGCAGGGGTGCCAGGACAGCCCAGCAGCCCTGCCGGGGTTCAGGAGAGACCGGTGTCACTCCGGTGCTCTTGTGGCTTCTCCCAGCTGCAAGGGGCCTCGTGGCTCAGGACAAAAGGAGTTTGGGAAGAAGCTCGCCGGGTGCTGGGAGTGCCTGGAGAAATGTGGGGCAGGCTGGGCATGGGGGCAGGGGCAGAGGAGGGCTGGCGGCGAGCACCGGTGTGTGAGAGTGGCTGGTTCGGCACTCGAGCCTCTGGGGACAGCGTGGGTGTCACGGGGAAGTCGGGACCCGAGCGCAGTGGGGAGCGACAGACCTTGGCACCGGCTGGGGGGACATGGAGAGCGAGTGCCCGAGGCTGGGTGGCTCCCCATGGGCAGCAGCTGTTGGGTATTTGCTGCTCGTGGCGTGGCAAGCAGAGGAGGAAGCCAGGCGCTTTCCACGGTGAGGCAGCCTGGTGACATCCAGGGCGTAAGTCCCCTCTGCAGGGGCGGGGGAGGGTCCATCTGCCTGGGACTCCTGAGAAGGGCTTTGTGCTGTGAGCTCCCAGCAACATCTCCCAGCTGTGGGAGCCTGAAGCCGTTCTGTGGCTGGAGGAGGAACTGGAGTTGCATTAAAAAGCAGCAAATACATTTTTATCACTTTTTTGGGTAACCAAGTGCCTGTTCCCCTTCTCTGAACTCCAGCTTGCAGCTCTTTACCCTGACAAACAAGCATGAGACGTGGGCACAGGAGCCCCTCTCCTGGAAGTTCTCAGGGCAGCAACTCTGCTCCGTGCCTGGCATGGAGGCTGCAGCAGAGCCAGGGCTGCGTCCCTGCCCCAGGCTGGCCCTGCATCCAGAAAGGCCTCCCAAAACCAGCCCTTCTCTGGGCTCAGGCACGGCAGGAAGCTGTGCCAAGAGCTACAGAGAGCAGGCAGGCTGCTGGCTGCTGCGTGGCTGGAGGCTGCCCCTGCACAGCAGAAGGGACTCAGTAAGGCCAAAAGCTGCAAGCAGGGACAGGCGGAGGCAATGCCAAGCTCACAGTGAGCACATGTGAGGAGCTGGAGGCCTGGCACCCTCCTGAGCATGCTGTGCCACACAGAGTCACACAATGGTTTCAGTTGGAAGGGGCCCTCAAGATCAGCCAGTTCCAACCCCCTAGCATGGCCAGGGGCACCTCCCACCAGCACAGGTTGCTCAAGGCCTCTTCCAGCCTGGCCTCAAATACCTCCCTGGGCAACCTGTGCCAGTCTCTCCCCACCCTCACTGTAAACAATTTCTTCCTCATCTCCACTCTCAGTCTCTCCTCTCCCATCTCAAAGCCATTGTCCCTTGTCCTGGCACTCCCAGCCTTCTCCAGGATGAACATCTCCAGGTCTCCTGCCCTGTCCCCACAGGTGAGGTTCTCCAGCCTCTGATAATCCTCACAGCCTCCTCTGGACCCTCTCCATCAGCTCCAGGTTCTTCTTATGCTGGAGACACCAGAGCCAGTGGCAGGGGTGCAGGTGAGGTCTGAGCAGAGCAGAGGGGCAGAATCTCCTCACCTGTCCTGCTGGTCTCATGCCATCCCAGCAGCTCTGCCCCCAGGACTCAATCCTGCTGCACAGCCCTGAGAAAGCCTCAGATGCTGCTGCCTGCTGCAGCGTGCACGGCCTGGAGCTGCCGTGGCCAGGACACTGTGGTACCAGGACTCACAGTCCCAGTCCTGCAAAGCCACGTTCAGACCTCCACGGAATTGGGGTGCTTTGGAGACAATTCCAGCCCCAGCTCTGGCCAAAGCTTTGCTCTCACTTGTGGTGAGGAGCCAGGCAGTGGCAGAGGGGCCAGCCCTGCTCGCAGCGGGTGAGCAGTGGGCAGGTGTCCAGCTCAGGCTGCTCCTCAGAAGCCTGAGGGTTGCTTCAAGATGCATCTGAAACTCAGTTTCAACCTGTCTCAGGGTAACTGAGCCAGTGGCCTGTGCCTGGCTGGGGGGGATGCTCAGCAGAGCTCTCAGTGTTGAGAGCTTGGGGTGCTGACTCAGTTTTGGTAGCTTTATTGCATCCTAATTTTAATTTCCTTCTCCTTGCTGTGATACTTCAGCAAACAGGCTTGCAGCTGCCTGCAGATTCCTCTGCTCTCACCTTGCTCATCACCAGTGCCTGATGCTTGGCTGGGGCCAGCAGCTTACCCCCCCACACCCGCCAAGCCCTGCCTGTCAAAGCGCTCAGATCCTCCTCCCCCGCCTCAGCACTGCAAAGCAAAAACCCGAGGAGGACGCGGGGAGGGCTTGTTTGGGTGCAACTAAGGAAAGCTCTGCCAGCCAGCCTGGCATCACTGGCATCAGGCCATGGCATCGCAGTTGTCTTGATCTTCAGATCTCCTCTGCCAGAGCTGAATTGCTCCTCTCTTCCCACTCCCACAGTTTGCTTGGGGCAGCTCTTGGCAGGGTGGGGTGAAGCCCGTGGCAGAGGCGAGCTGGAGCACTGACCCTGCCCAGCCCTGGGCTGAAATGTCACCCACGGACTGCTGCTTGCCAGAAGCTCCGCTGAGGTTATTTCTGCAGTCAGATGCACACAGACGCAGATTCCTGCTGCTGCCTGCAAGGGTTTGGCTTCCCCGGGCAGGCTCCAGGCAGCTCCCCGCGGGACCGTGGCCGCTGCAAGCCCTGGCTGAAGGGCAGCTCCTGCAGGAATCCTGCTGCTGAAGCAGCCCCACGCGGTGGGGGTTCGGCTGCAGGGATAGGTGGGTGGGAAAGTTACACCTTGCGCAGCGGAGGGAGCGGGAGGGAGGACATTAGAGGACCCACATGGGTCAGACCTCGCTCACAGAGCACCCAGGGAGCCCAGGTTTGCTGGCACCAGCCCGTGTTGGTCACCGTCCCTGGA
This sequence comes from Pogoniulus pusillus, assembly GCF_015220805.1. Taxonomy (NCBI): domain Eukaryota; kingdom Metazoa; phylum Chordata; class Aves; order Piciformes; family Lybiidae; genus Pogoniulus; species Pogoniulus pusillus. The sequence goes on along the minus strand of NC_087276.1, from coordinate 16,313,301 downwards.
GCTGTTCAAGGCAAGGTTGGACGTGGCACTTGGTGCCATGGTCTGGCCTTGAGCTCTGTGGTAAAGGGTTGGACTTGATGATCTGTGAGGTCTCTTCCAACCCTGATGATACTGTGATACTGTGATACTGTGGGTGCAGCTGGTTTGCTGACAGACCCCCACCTCTCCTCAGGGCCCCACGTGTGGAATTGCAGGCGTGTGGGACCCTCCTAGCCAGAGCCATTCCCTTCTCTGGGCAAGCTGGAGAGGCTCCAGAGGGAATCCCACCCGAGCATCCCACCCGTACCTCCCACCCGGGCACCCCACTGCACACCGTGATGCTGCTCCATGCCCAGCAGTCACCCTCCTCCTGGCTCCTTGGCCCTGGGCACTCATGGCAGAGCAGAAGGGCAGGTCTCCCACCCAAGCTCTGTGGGCATGGGAAGGTTGCTCCCTTGGACGCCTTACTGTCCAAATTACCCACTGCATGCAGGGGGTTGGGGGTGGCTCTGCACCACAGGGTGGGCACAGCACACTCAGGTGGGGCAGCCATCTGCTGGCTCAACACAGCCTCCCTGCCCTCCTTTTTTTTTTGCAAAGCAGGGACTTGCAAGGTGAGATCCCACCTGAAATCTTGTGTCCAGAACTGTTAGACCTGGTCTAGAGTGGGGCATGAAGATAATCAGAGGGCTGGAGAACCTCCCCTGTGGGGACAGGCTTGGGGAATTGGAGCTGTTCAGTTTGAAGAAGAGAAGGCTCCAGGAAGACCTGAGAGCAGCCTTCCAGGTTGCCCAGGGAGGTTTGTGATCTTTGATCACATTCTGTGATTCTGTGCTTCACAGCCTCCCTGGAGGTGTTCAGGGCCAGGGTGGATGAGGCCCTGAGCGACCTGGGCTGGTGGGAGGAGTCCCTGCCCATGGCAGGGGGGTTGGCACTGGCTGATCTTGAGGGTCCCTTCCAACCCAAGCCATTCTGTGATTCTGTGAGATGTTGGTGCAGTAGCCCTTGGTGCAGAGCTGTGCCATGGCTACTACAACACATCTGTGCCCTGGAGGAGGGAAGCACCCTGGCAAGGCACCTCCGTGGCTGTGTGGCCACAAGAGCACCTCCTTTACCTCTTCTAGGTGAACAGAAATGGACCTCTGTGGCTCACCCCAGCATCAGTCTCCTCCTGCATTGCTCCCACCATGCCAACCAGGAGCTCAGCCTGGCCCGGCCATGCCATCCCCACGCAGCTCTGCATGCTGCACTCTTGCCAAGCCCTCTGCTCCCCTGGCAGACGTAATCTGGGGAGGAAAGATGGCACAAAGCCTGTGCCAAGGCGCCTGCTTCCCCACGTCATGCCTCAATATAACCTGCCCTTCCTGTTGCACCAGCACCCCCGTCACAGGCTGCTTTTCCAGCGCCATGGGAACCCCAAAACCTGCCCCCCCGCCCCGGGAACAGCCTTCCCTGCCCTTTCTCCATAGCACTTCCCCCCCCACACCCGTTAATGTATTCAGCTCATGCCCTATTTCTGCCAGAGCCACCCAAAGCCCCTTTCAACCCTAAGCAGGCTTCAAAAAAGGGGAAGCTGAAGGTTTGCTGCATGGAAGTTGAGGAGCTGGGAAGGGGAACGGCTCCGGAGCGGAAACTTAAAGCTAAAGCTCCCCACCCGACACGACATGAGCTCCTCCTCCCGGCTGGCACCTGGGGGGTCCTGCCGCCGCCCCCGGCTGCGCCCGCCCCAGCCGCAGCTCCCAGCCCCCTCCCGGGCCACCCCGGCTCCGGTCCTCACTGGGCTGCTGCAAACCCTCCTCTCCCACGCCCTGTCGAAGGGACCGGAGTCCTGAGCCTGCCAGAGGTGCGGCGACAGCAGGGCAGGCAGAGAGGGATGTTTCTCCTGGCTGCTGGAGCACCCCGACGCGTCTGGTGGAGGAATGAAGCCACAACGTCGGAGGTGTCCCTGGTGACAAGATGACCTTTGAGGGTCCCTTCCAACCCGATGCAAGCTGTGAATGGCACCGTGGTGGCTGGTGGCAGAGCTGGGCTGGGGCCTGTGATGGGACATTCCCTGCCTTCATGTGGCAGCTGTGGGTGCTGGGGTGACATTCCCTTTGCCCATGGGGAACAGGACCTGCAGCTCTGCCCCATCTGCTGTCCCACCCGGCTGGCATAGCCAGGAAGAACCTGGCCAGGTGGCTCTCAGATAGATAAAGGGACAAGATTTGGGGCTGAGGCATGCACCAGAGCTCCCCACACATGGCACTGCTCGGGGATGTGCTCTGACCTTTGGTCCTGCTGAGCCGTGGTGCTGGGGACCCAGAGGAAGAGGTGACCCTGCCCATGTGTGGCTGTGCTGCACCTGGGCACCTGAACAAATCCCTCCAGCCCAGACTCCTGACCCCAGAACACCTCCATTTGTGCTGCTGGGCTTGGACATTGCTGGCTAGAAGTGAAGCTGCCATCCCAGTTGGAAGTGGAGGTTCAGGCAAGCCACAGTCCTGCTCCAGCCCAGGCTGACACACGGGTGAGGGTCTGGCTGCCCCAGCAAGGAGCAGAGAAGCCTCCATCCCCAACCTGAGGCACTCATCCCTACCAAACCCAGCACGGCCAAACAGTGCCTGGCTCCACTCCCTGCGCTTCTCAAACAGGGCCAAGGGAGGACTAAGCTCAGCTCCCTGGCTCCAGGCCAGAGCTGCCCGCAGGAGGATGAGTAAGTGGCAGGCAGCTGGGCTGCAGCCAGGGCTCACAGACTGGTTTCTTGACCCCCCCTGCAGTGATGGCTCCTGCAGGGGTGCAGATTGTTCCCTGGCTGTGTGTGTGGAAAGCTCTGTCTTCCCGGGGTGAGGACGTGGGGCTGAGTGCCAGGCACCTTCTGAGGAGCAGCTGAGGGCTTGTTCAGCCTGGAGAACACCTCATTGCTCTCTACAGCTCCCTGAGAGGAGCCTGGAGCCAGGTGGAGGTTGGACTCTTCTCCCTAGTCCCAGGGGATATGAGAGGAAGTGGCCTGAAATTGTGCCAGAGGAGGGTTAGGTTGGAGAGCAGGAAACATTTCTTTGCTGGGGAAGGGTCTGGAGAACAGGGCTGGGGAGGAGCAGCTGAGGGTGTTGAGCCTGGAGAAAAGGAGGTTGAAGGGAGACCTCCTTGCTCTCTGCAGCTCCCTGAGAGGAAGCTGGAGCCAGGTGGGGGGTGGAGAGGAGCGGTCAGGGACTGGCACAGGCTACCCAAGGAGATGGCAGAGGTGTTCCAGAAACCTGTGGCCATGGCACTTGGAGACAGGGTTTGATGGCCATGGTGGTGGAAGGTGTCCCTGCCCATGGCAAGGGAGTTGGAACTTTGTCACCTTAAGCCATCCCATGATGACTGTGTCGAATTTAGTTTCTCCTTGACACCTCCCACTGCTCCCTGGGCAGTCCCTGCCATAGGTGTCCGACACCCAGGTGAAGTGGTGGCAGAATCATGGGATGGTGGCAGCCCCATGGAGTAGTGGCAGTCTCACGGAGTGGTGGCAGCCCCATGGGATGGTGGCAGCCCCATGGAGTAGTGGCAGTCTCACGGAGTGGTGGCAGCCCCATGGGATGGTGGCAGCCCCATGGAGTGGTGGCAGCCCCATGCTGCTCAGCCCTGCTGCAGTCTCCAGCAGGCCCAGCTTTGCTGTGTGCCTCTGTGAGCCCCCTCTGCCTGGACTGGACAACCCTTGACTACCTTCTCCTGCCCTCTGGGTGCTTGGATGGCAATCTGAGAGCTTCCTCATTCTCCTTTCCATCCCTTGGGTGAAGCTGCTGCTTAGGAAGGCCTGAGGGCAACTGCAGGTCACCAGCAGAGCCACCACTGCTCCATTTCATGCCCCCACTTCGGGTACTGGGCTGTCCCAGCAGATGTGCCAGCAATGCCCCACTACCCCGGTTCATGTTCAAGGTGCCCTGACCATCTGGGCTCCAACTGAAGTTCATCTGCCAATGCTGATCTCTCCCTGTATCAGGGCTGGGGGAGAGCAGCTTCTGCCTGTGCCACCCTGTGCAAGAGGCTGCTGCAGAGACATGGCAAGGGCCAGTGTGCAGCTGGCTCCAGGAGAGCTCCTCTACCAGCCTGGTCTCTAATAACCTTGTTTGTCTCCATGACATCAGAGCACATCTTAAATGAGAGACTGAAAAGGAGCAGCTGAGGGAGCTGGGAGCATTCAGCCTTCAGAAAGGAGGCTGAGAGGAGGCCTCAGTGATCTCTACAGCTCCCTAAGAGGAGGCTGCAGCCACGTGGGGGTTGGGCTCTTCTCACATGCAGCAAGTGACAGCACAAGAGGAAACAGCCTCAAGCTGTGCCAGGGGAAGTTCAGGCTGGACATGAGGAAGAATTTCTGCCCCTTGAGGGTTGTCAAGGCCTGTCCCAGGCTGCCCAGGGAGGTGGTGCAGTTCCTTTCCCTGGAGGTGTTTAAAGCCACCTGGATGTGGTGCTGAGGGAGGTGGTGCAGTAGCAGTGGCTCAGCAGCAGTGGCTGGGGCTGTGAGCAGTGGGTGAGTGCTTGGGCTTGATGAGCTCCAAGGCCTCTTCCAGCCTCATCAGTTTTCTGGTTCTACAATTATCCTTCTTTCAAAGCACTGTGACAACACTTGGCATCTTCTGTCAGCTCTCACCTGTGCTGGCACTGCCTGGCAGGTGCCCTAAACAGGGATTCAGAGTAATGTAGGTTCTAGGCCAGTGCTGACAACCCCCACTACAAATGTCCCTGCTGGCAGCCAGGTCACTGGGCCTGTGCCCAGGGCCTCAGTCAGCCTTGGGCATCCCTTGTGCAAGGTTCCCATGCAAAGAAGGGCACAAGGGGGGACATTTGGGCATTTTCTTCCCTTGGCAGAAGGGAGATGAGCCACAGAAGCCTGACGATTTGGTGACCCTCTCAGTGTGCTGTTTGCCAAGCTGTGAGCTACAGATTCACCAAATACATCAGGTTGGAGGGGACCCTCCAAGGGCATCCTGTCCAACCCCCCTGCAGCCAGCAGACATCTCCAACTAGAGCAGGCTGCCCAGGGCCACAGCAAGGCTGACCCTGAGTATCTCCAGGGACTCCACCACATCCCTGGGCAACCTGTTCCAGGATTTTACTACTCTGACTGCAAAGAACTTCCCCCCCCGATGTCCAACCTCCACCTGCCCTGATGGGGGCCAGCAGAGGAGCAGAGAGGCCAAGTGCTGTCCATGCAGGTGGTGGATGTGAGTGTATCTGTCCCTGGGGTGTGCTGGAAGCTGGCCTGAGTCAAGGCAGAGAGTGTGGGCAGAGGGCTTGCAGTGTTTGGCAGCTACAGCTCCCACCTGGCAGCATCCCCACAGCGATGCCCAGACAGAGCCCCCCTGCTTGTAGGAGACAGGGGGGGCAAACTTCTCCCTCCTTTAGTGGGGCTGGAGGAGAGGGCAGCCCTCACCATACTGTGATGGCCTCAGTCCTGCCAGCAGCCAGGAGCAGATGGGCTGGAGTGGGCAGCAGCGTGTGTGCCAGCAGGGCATGGCCCTTAGACCAGGTGGCTCCTTAGACCAGGCTGGGATCTGCTCCTGCAAGAGCCTGGGAGGTGGCCAGGAGGCACTGCCCACCCAGAGCAGGCAGATTGGTGGCTGGGGAAGGAGCTGGTGAGACACACATGGCCGTGGGTGAGACATGGCCTGAGAGGAGGCTGCAGCCAGCTGGGGTTTGGGCTCTGCTCCCACTGACAGACAGGAGGAGAGGAAATGGCCTCAAGCTGCACCAGGAGAGGGTTAGGTTGGAGAGGAGGAAAAATTTCTTTGCTGCCAGAGTGGTCAGGGACTGGCACAGGCTGCCCAGGGAGGTGGTGGAGTCCCCATGCCTGGAGGTGTTCCAGAAATGAGCAGATGTGGCACTTCAGGACATGGTCTGGCAGTCCTGGAGGCTCTGGGTAGAAGATTGGATGGGATGAGCTCAGAGGTCTGTTCCAGCCTTAACGATTCCATCATTCTGTGACTCACCTGAGGGTTCCATAGCTCCAGCTCCTGCACGTGGGTCAGATTTTGCTGCCTGCTTTGGCTCTTGATTATTTTTCATCTGCTTCTGGTGGGCTTCCAGAAGAGCCCAGCCGAGGCAGAGCTTGCAGGCTGCAGGGCATGGCTGCTGCTGGTGCCCCAGCCTGGCAAAGCCCTGCAGTGGGGTTTATTTTCAGCTTGTGTTCGAGACCATCTGCTGAGCTGTTCTGCAGCAGCTAAGAATGGAGCTGGAGCTGTTGAGAGTTTTACACCTTCTGAAGCCGTTCCCTGAACCAACCCTCAACTGAGTTAGCTCTCAGCCTCCTCCGCCCTGGAGCCAGGCTCAGACCCTGCTGGGGTGGAGGAGACAAGAAATGTAGCAAGGTCCATTCTTCTTTACCCCGGAGTGGTGACTGCTCAGAATTCCAAACTGCTCAGGGTCACCAAAACTTTCCACTTCCAGTTTGGCCAAAACTGGTGAGCATGCAGCAGGGGAGCAGAGAGAGAGAGGAGCAGAAAGTCCACAGCATCAGCTCATCACACCGCTGCTGTCCCTGTGTCCAGCCTCTCCCAGAGAGCTGGGCTGGGCTGGCTGCTGGGATTGCATCTGCCCTGATGCTTCACACAAGCTACACTGGCCTGAGCTGCAGGACTCTGCCCCTTCTGCCTTTGGTTCTGACCCAGGAGCTCCTGAATCCAGTCCCTGAATCCAGCTCCTGCTGATTAAGGTACTGGAGCAGCTCTGGGAGGAGCAAAGGCTGAGAGCCCTGGGGCTGAGAGCCTGCAGAAAAGCAGCCCCAGAGGGCATCTGAGCAGTGCTCAGCAAGAGCTAAAGGAGCTGTGGGGGGCAAGAGGCTGGGGCCAGGCTCTTGTCAGTGGTGCCCAGGGCCAGGCCAAGAGGCAAGGGGCACAAAGTGGCATCCAGGAGGTTGCATCTGCACGGGAGGAGAAAGCTGTTCGTTGTGAGGTGCTGGAGTCTGGAGCAGGCTGCCCAGAGAGGCTGCGGAGCCCCCCCGGAGGCTGTGAGGGTGGCAGCGAGCTCTGCGCTGCCTGCCCTGCGCGCTGCCCCCGCGGCGCCTGCAGTCCGGAGCAGGTTGCAGACTCCTCAGCCAGCCCCGGCTGTGGCCTGGGGCCCGTAAGGAGGAGCAGAGCTTCCCCTCCCCGCCCTCAGCCATACTGCCCGGCCCTGGCCTCGTCTCACGGCTGCCTGCCCCCGCCCGGCTCTGGTCCGTGCCCCCGGGCCGGCAGGCAGGAGCTGCTCGTAAGCTGTGAGCCGTGCCCGTGGCCCGGCAGTGCTGGCTGCAGAGCCCTCTGCACGGCCCGGCCGGGCTGCGGCTGCGGCTGTGTCACACGCAGCTGAGTCACTCCAGGTGCTGTGACTCACCGCCGTGCCCGGCTCAGCCGCCCGCTGCTGCCCGGCGCCCCGCAGCGCTGCAGCTGCCCTCGCAGCCCCGGGCACACAGACGCCACCTCTTGGTGCCTGTCCTTGCAGCTGGCTTCAGCTTGCAGCTGGGGAGACGCTGGGCTGCACTCAGCACCCACATGCACAGGATCACAGCTCACAGCATGTCAGGGCTTGGAAGGGACTCAAAGAGATCATCGAGTCCAACCCCCTGCCAGAGCAGGACCATGCAGTTCAGCTCAGGTTGCACAGGAACACATCCACACAGGCCTTGAAAGTCCCCAGAGAAGGAGACTCCACAGCCTCTCTGGGGAGCCTGTTCAGTGCTCTGGGACTCTTACAGTAAAGAAGTTCCCCCTTGTGTTCAGGTGGAACCTCCTGTGCTGCAGCTTCCATCCACTGCTCCTTGTCCTGTCCCAGGAGCAAGTGAGCAGAGCCTGTCCCCCCTCCTGACCCCCAGCCCTCAGATATTTATAGACATTTATTAGATCCCCTCTCAGTCTTCTCCTCTCCAGACTCAACAGCCCCAGGGCCCTCAGCCTCTCCTCATCAGGCAGTTCCAGTCCCCTCATCATCCTCCTAGCCCTCTGCTGGACCCTCTCCAGCAGATCCCTGTCCCTCTTCAACTGGGGAGTCCAAAACTGAAGGCAGTACTCAGGATGAGGTCTCACCAGGGCAGAGTAGAGGCGGAGGAGAACCTCCCTTGATCTGCTGGACACACTCCTCCTAATGCACCCCAGGGTCCCGTTGGCCTTCTTGGCCACAAGGGCACATTGCTGTCCCATGGATGTTATCCACCAGCACTCCCAGGTCCCTCTCCACAGAGCTGCTCTCCAGCAGATCATCTCCCAGGGCAGCCCTGCCCATGACTGACAGTTCTGTGCTCAGCAGCCTCAGCACCACCAGTGATGCTCTTCTGTTCCCCAACAATTTTTCTTTCTGTTCCTCCACCACTGACACAGAATTTCAGATCTGCAGGAATCCAGCAGGGTGGAGATAAAGGGACCTCTGGAGATCATCCAACCCAAGCCCCTGCCAAAGCAGGGCAGCCACAGCAGCCTGCCCAGCAGCACAGTGCCCAGCTGCCCTTGGAAGCTCTCCACACAAGGACACTCCACAGCCTCTCTGGGCAGCCTGCTCCAGGCCTCCAGCACCCTCACAACAAACAACTTTCTCCTCCTGCTCAGCTGTAACCTCCTGGCTGCCACTCTGTGCTCATTGCCCCTTGGCCTGGCCCGGGGCACCACTGACAAGAGTCTGGCCACAGCCTCTTGCTCCCCACAGCTCCTTTATCTCTTGCTGAGCACTGCTCAGATGCCCTCTGGGGCTGCTCTTCTGCAGGCTCTCAGCCTTAACTTCTCCTAGAGCTGCTCCAGGCCCCTCAGCAGCTCTGCAGCCTGCCCTGGGCTCTCTGGAGTAGTTCCTGGCTGAAGCTTTTCCTGTCAAACCTCTTCTGCTAAGAACAGCCCTGGGTGAGGCTGCCGTGCCCGCAGGGACTGGAGGAGGTGCTGACCAGGAATGCTTTAAGCTCATTAGCAGCCACTGGAATGGGTTATTAGGTTGATCTGTGCAGGAGGCACGGTGGGAGCAGGATTTCTTCCGTAGGCAACACCAAGAGAGAAGGGAGGACTCCTCTCACATCCCTAGAGCTGAATTAAAGAGAAGGATTGAGGAAGAGGAATCATCTGGATGCCAGGTCTGCTGAGGAGAGCACAGGCACACTCCAGAGCTTTCCATGAGATAGGAAGGGGCAGAAGAGAAGCACAAAAGCCTGGCTCTGAGTGGTTTCCAGGTCCACACCAGGAGGGTAGGTGAACAAGAACAATATTCAGCAGGAGTTGGATGGGGATTGTGCCTCTATTCTGGGCACTGGTGAGGCTACAGCTTGAATCCTGGGTTCAGTTCTGGGCCACTCACTCCCAGAAGCACATTGAGGGGCTGGAGCAGGGCCAGAGAAGAGCAAGGAAGCTGGGGAAGGGTTTGGAGAACAGAGCTGGGGAGCAGCAGCTGAGGGAGCTGGAAGTGTGCAGCCTGGAGAAGAGGAGGCTGAGGGCAGAGCTCATTGCTCTCTGCAGCTCCCTGAGAGGAGGCTGCAGCCAGCTGGGGATAGGACTCTCAGCATCTGCTTTCTAACAGGCACTTAGTGGTCTCTGAGCCTCCCCAGATGGGACCAGACCCTAAACCCCATCCTCTGCTCTCTCCAAGTCTCCCCTGGTAGGACCAGACCCCAAACCCTACCCTCTGCTGTGCCTGAGTCTCCCAGGTGGTACCAGACCCCAGCCCTTGCTTTTCTCTCCAGTGAAGATCATGCAACTGGTTCAGCCAAAGCTGGACTCAGAAAGTGGACCTCTGGAACTGCTCCGTGGTTCCGTGGCTGCTTTCCTGCCTCTGACGGGCTGCTTCCCTCCCTCTGTCGGGCTGCTTCCCTCCCTGCCTCTGTCGGGCTGCTTCCCTGCCTCCCTCTGACGGGATGCTTCCCTGCCTCCCTCTGACGGGCTGCTTCCCTGCCTCTGACGGGCTGTTTCCCTGCCTCTGTCGGGATGCTTCCCTGCCTCTGTCGGGATGCTTCCCTGCCTCTGACGGGATGCTTCCCTGCCGCTGTCGGGATGCTTCCCTGCCTCTGACGGGGCGCGACACGCCGCGGCGCTGGGAGCTGCTAGCGAGGGCTGGCGAGGGAGGGCTGTCTCCTGCCTTCTGACCACCGCTGCGACTGTGCCCCTGCCTGGGTGGGTGCCCCCGGGCTGAGTCTCGGTAGCGTTTGTCCAGCAGTGCCCGCAGGCAGGCAGGGGCTGAGCAGCCCGCGCAGGGAATGCTGCCCCGGGCTGAGTCTCGGCAGCGTTTGTTAACTTTCCTCCCCTAGGCGCCCCAGGCAGGCGCTGGGAGCTGTTAGCGAGGGCTGCAAGGGAACAGGGTGCAGTAATTGGGAGAGATGAGGCTCGTCTGCTGGGTCCCTTGCGGAAGGGGAGTGAAGAAGAGGAGAGAAGATGTGCTGCTAAATTGGCCATCAGGGCTGCTATAGTAACACGGCTTCAAAAATTGCCTGCTCGGCCTCCCCGGGGCTGTATCCAGCTCTTCAGATTGTTCTGTAGTTTTCCACTTTCTCCCGGCGCAGCCTGCCCAGGGCTGTCTCCTGCTTTCTGACCACCGCCGTGACCGTGGCCCTGCCCGCGTGGGTGCCCACCAGTGCCTGCAGCCGGGCACAGGCTGAGCTTCTCGCTGCTCCTGGGCTGCCTCAGGAGTGTTTAACTCTCCTCCCGTACAAGCCCTCGGATAGCTCCAGGGTAGCAGCTCTGCTCGCACACAACCAGAGAATTGTTTGTGCTGGGAAAGCTCTCCAAGCTCAGCCAGGCCAGCCAGCAACCCAGCACCACCATGGACACCAAACCCTGGTCCCAGGCGCCAGTCACAGGTTGCTTCAACACCTCCAGGGATGGGGACTCCATCACCTCCCTCGGCAGCCTGTGCCAGTCCCTGACCCACTCTGGCAGCAAAGAAATTTGTTCTCTCTAACCTAAGCCTCCCCTAGCACAATTCCAGGCCAGTTCCTCACCTTCTCTCACCTGAGACTAGGGAGCAGAGCTCAAGCCCCAGCTGGCTGCAGCCTCCTCTCAGGGAGCTGCAGAGAGCAATGAGCTCTGCCCTCAGCCTCCTCTTCTCCAGGCTGCACACCCCCAGCTCCCTCAGCTGCTGCTCCCTAGCCCTGTTGTCCAGACCCTTCCCCAGCTCTGTTGCCCTTCTCTGGCCCTGCTCCAGCCCCTCAATGTGCTTCTGGGAGTGAGGGGCCCAGAACTGAACCCAGAATTCAAGCTGTGTTCTCATCAGTGCCCAGTGTAGGGGGGACAACCCCTGCCCTTCTCCTGCTGCCCACACCATTGCTGCTCCAGGCCAGGCTCCCTACCCTCCAGCAGATCAACACTGCCACCCAGTTTGGTGCCATCTGCACACTGCCTGAGGGAGCCTCCATTCCCTCACCCCGATTTTTGATAAAGACATTAAAGTGAACTGGGCCCAGTGCTGAGCCCTGGGGAACACCACTGGAGAGTGGCCATCAAACCCCTCTTAGCTGAGAGGCTCTGAAGAAACAAAACTGGTGAAGTTGTTCACTTCTTAGCATAAGCTCCAGAACAGTTCTGAGCTGTTCTCTGAAGGTGGCCATGCTGGAACTAAGCAGCCTCTGCAGGTGGGGCCCTGCTGGCAGCTGTGCCCCAAGATGGCCCAGATCTGCTTTTGGGAACACACACACAAATCTGCTGTGGTCTGCAGCCTGGGAAAGCAAGGAGCTGGGAAACTGGGAGGAGAGCTCCATTTACACCTTTCCTGTGCTGCTGGTGTTGAGTGCTGCAACACACCAGAATAAAAACATCACCTGGTGTTTGTCAGACCCAGATGGCCCAGCCTCATCCAGGACAACACCATCACTGAGGGATGGCTCCAGAATGCATCAAACCCAAGCACAGCATCATGGCAGTGAGTCTGGGGAACATCAACTCTACCCCTGCCCAGTCCAGCACTCATCCTGGACTACAGCATCACAGTGGGATGGCTCCAGAAGGCATCAAACCCAAGCACAGCATCATGGCAACGAGTATGGAGAATATCAACTCTACCCCATCTCTGGGATGGCTCCAGTGCCTTGGACTGTTCATACAGTCACAGACTGCCAAGGGTCATCTGGTCCAGCCTTTCCAGGTCATAGCCTAGCTGAAATGAGCTGGCCCAGCACTCTGGCCAGCTGTGTCTGAAGAGAATCCTCTTTGGAGTGGAGCCTTGCCCAGCCTGGGTTCCCGAGGACATGGCTTCTCCTCGGGGTGCAGACCACGAGCAGGACAGACAGGCCTCAGAAAGAGGACATTCCTACCCCTAGCACACTGCACTGTTGCTTCCCTTCATGTTTTCATGAGAGGATGCAGTGCTCAGAAGGTTCCTCTGCACCCGCTGTGAAGTGGCTTGGAGTTCAGCAGGACGTGGCCATCACTCACTCGATGCAGGCACATGGGCTGAAGGGCAAACTGTTTGTTATTCATGGCCTCTCAGATGGAAGGGCTCAGCCTTGGGGTGCCCTAGGCATTTCACACTCCATGCTCGACTTGCAGAGATGCTCCTCTGGATGTTTCATTTGCTTTCTCTGTGAGAACAGGAATCTTCCTATCCTCTTGCTTAAGCATTGTGCAATACTTCAGTGAATGCCATGTGGAAAAGCAGCCTTTGGCTAAGAGAAGGAGAGAGCTGAGGACCTGACGTGGAAGTCTTGCTCTAACAAACTAGGCTGCTGTCCCTTAGCAGCTTGTGAAGGGTCCAATTTCTCCATAGTCATCAGGAATTGTTCCTATTGGAGGCAAAAGATAGCCTGAAAGGTTGCTGCTTTGCCTCCAGAACTGGACATCTGAAACTGGTTCCCATTTTCCCTCTAGGTCCTATATGTGACCTAGCCAAAGGCTCTGCTTTCATCCCACCACTCCTTGCTGAAGCTCTGAGCTCTGGGGCAGCATCTGGACTGCCTGGTGTCAGCAGATGATGACTTAAAAGGCACAGCAGCCCTTTCAGAAGCTCTTCTGCTCTCCCAGCCTCTGCAGGGAGCCAGGCAGGAGTGGCACAGAGCAGGCTTTTGTGGCACGACCCTCCCTGGCAATTTGGGAAGCTTCTCAGTGGGCTGGGAAAGGCTAAAAATAGCTCTCTAAAAGCTTCCCACTGTTGCTTTATCACTCTTCCTTGTGGTGCTCTTCAGCTGGAGGAAGGACAGGGCAGCTAGATCAGGCTGGCCAGAGCCTCATCCTCCTGCTCAGCTGCAACCTCCTGGGTGTCGCTTTGTGCCCCTTGTCCCTTGTGCTGTCCTTGGGCACCACTGACAAGAGTCTGGCTCCAGCCTTTTGCCCTCCACAGCTCCTTTAGCTCTTGTTGAGCACTGCTCAGATGCCCTCTGGGGCTGCTCTTCTGCAGGCTCTCAGCCCCAGGGCTCTCAGCCTTTGCTCCTCCCAGAGCTGCTCCAGGCCCTTGCAGCCTCTCTGGACTCTCTCCAGCAGTTCTCTGTCTCCTGAACCAGACAGCCCAGGACTGACCCCAGTGGCCTTGCTAGGGCAGAGTAGAGGGGAGGAGAACTTCCCCTGGTCTGCTGGCCACACTTCTCTTCATGCCTCCCAGCACCCCGTTGGCCTTCTTGGCCACAAGGGCACATTGGTGGCTCCTGGAGGACTTGAGGTGAGGGCATCAAAACTGGAGAAGTGAAGCTCCCTCTGCTTGAGCCATTCCTGGGATCTTCTAATGAGCTGCTGGGCTCCCATGTGCCAAGGCACCTCTGGACTCCTGCCTCTTCCCAGCTCCTTGGGCTCCACTTGCACTGAAACCCAAATCCTGAAACACTCTTAAGGAAAATTATGTGCTGAGCACCTGGCAACAATCCCGGGAAGTCAATCTGTGCCCTTCACCCCAGTGCCATCCATGGCTTTGTCCTTCTCCTTCCACACAGGTCCTGTGCTCATCCATGGCACTGTGCCTACTTCTGCCCTACTTTAATGGCATGTAGGAATCCTTCCTAGGAGAGGAGAGCTGTGGAAATGGAGCAGCTTGCTGCAGCAATTGGAGCAGGGATCCTCTGGGATGGGGCTGATCTGATTACAGAAAGCCTTGAAGTGTAAGACAGCATCAGCAAGGAGCCTGGCTGAGGAAGGATGAGGCAGGAGAAAAACAATCTGTCTGCTGTCTGGGAAAACAAAGCTCTGCTGGGGCTGGGAAGATGCAGAGCACTGCAGAGAGCTTAGGAAGGACCAAATCAAGCCTCATCTCCTCATGGAAACACACAAACACATGCAAAGACCTTGTGGTCTTCAGCAGGGAAGAGTGGCAGGGTCTGAGCAGATACTGCTCCTGTATAACAGGTTCCTGAGAACGACAGTATGGGTTGGTTTGGAAGGGATCTTGAAGGTCAGCCAGTTCCAACCCCCTGCCATGGGCAGGGACACCTCCCACCAGCCCAGGTTGCTCAAGGCCTCATCCAACCTGGCCTGGAACACCTCCAGGGAGGTTGTGGATCACAGAATCACATTCACAGAGTCACACTCATAAATGTTATTCTGTGATTCTGTGATCCACAACCTCCCTGGGCAACTTGTGCCAGTCTCTCCCCACCCTCTTGCAAACAACTCTTTTGCTTGCAAGAAGTTGCAAACAATTTCTTCCTCCTCTCCACTCTCAGTCTCCCCTCTCCCAGCTCAAAGCCATTGTCCCTCAGCCTGGCACTCCCAGACCCTTGTCCAAAGTCCCTCCCCAGCTCTTCTGCAGCCCCTTTAGGCACTGGAAGGCTGCTCTGAGGTCTCCCTGGAGCCTTCTCTTCTCCAGGCTCAACTCTGCCAGCCTGTCCCCATAGGGAAGGTTCTGGCTCTAAAGCTGAGGGACCCCTGGGGACTGCAGCTCCTCACAACCACTTTGGCCAGCCAAGGAGATGTGAACTGCAGCTGGGACAGTCAACCAAGGGAGAGCCAAGGGTGTCTCCTGTGGGTGGGAGCTCAGGTGGGGCCTAGAGGAGAGCAGATGCCAGTTTGCATTTCTGCATGGGTTTAGAAAGACAGAATCACAGAGTCATGGACTGGCTTGGGTTGGAAGGGACCTTTCAAGCTCATCCAGTCCAAGCCCCTGCAGCCGGCAGGGACAGCTGCAGGCACAGCAGGCTGGTCACAGCCCCACACAACCTGAACTGCAGTGCTGCCAGCCATGGGGCAGCTCCCACCTCTCTGGGCAGCCCGGGACAGGCTCTCCCCACCCCCACAGGGGAGGTTCTCCAGCCCTTTGATCATCTTTGTGGCCTCCTCTGGACCCTCTCCAGCAGCTCCAGGTCCTTCTTGCGCTGGGTGCCCCAGAGCTGGAGGCAGTGCTGCAGGTGAGGTCTGAGCAGAGCAGAGGGGCAGAATCCCCTCCCTGTGCTGCTGCTCTCCCTGCTCTGGCTGCAGCCAGCACACAGCTGGCTCTGGGCCGCAAGAAGGGAAAAGCAGAGGATGAAATCAGTTCCTCACAACTGCAGGAGCAGACAAATTTCTTGACAGCAAATTGAAGCCCTTCCTGCATGCTCTGCGGGCACACAGCCTGCACGGTCCACCAAGTCTGACAGAGTGCAGTGCTGGGCACTGATGGAGAGGAAATTGCTGGTTAACCACCAAGGGATGGGTAACTTCCTCACCCAATCTTCTGCTGATGACTTTAACAAGCTCCTCCGAATGCTGAGGTGATCGTGGAGAGAGTGCTCAGCCGAGCAAAAAGCTGCTTAATAGAGTTGCTGCTCCCTGTGTGTATCCAAACGAGGTTTGGAAGCACTTTGCAGGAGGTCCAAGCCACTGAAGCCAACTTGTTTGGGTACTATGTCATGGCCAGGTGAAGGCTCCTGTGGTGTTCCTGGCTGGCTGGTCCTTGCAGCCTGGGATGGAGGCCAGCGCTGCTGTACCAGGCTGCTACACCACAGCTGTACCACTGCTGCATCCACTGCAAACTCTGCTTCCAGCAACACCTCCTCCAATTCTGGGCCCCCCAGCACAAGAAGGACCTGGAGCTGTTGGAGAGGGTCCAGAGGAAGCCACAAAGAGGGGATTGAGACTATCCACTGTGGGGACAGGTTGGGAGAGTTGAGGCTGTTGAGCCTGGAGCAGAGAAAGCTTCAGGGAGACCTCAGAGCAGCCTTCCAGTGCCTAAAGGGGCTGCAGGAGAGCTGGAGAGGGACTGTGGACAAGGGCTGGAGTGCCAGGCTGAGGGACAGTGGCTTTGAGCTGGGAGAGAGGAGACTGAGAGTGGAGAGGAGGAAGTAGTAGGGAGATTCTGGCACAGGTTGCCCGGGGAGGTTGTGGATCACAGAATCCTATGATTCTATGAATGGCACAGAAGCATATTCAGAGGTTTTGGCTGACTCTTCACCCTCCTTGGTGCCATCAGGGTCTAGGCTCTGAGAAGAACTCTGAGTCACAGATTCTTAGATTCATAGAAGGGTTTGGGTTGGAAGGGTCCTTCAATATCATTTGGTTCCAATCCCTCTGCCACTAGCAGGGACACCTCACATTGAAAAATGAGCTTGAGCTTATTTTCTATCTCCTTCCCACTCTGCTCCTGCCTCTTCCTCCAAAGAATCACAGCATGGTAGAGGTTGAAGGGACCTCTGTAGATCATCCAGTCCAGGTCCCCTGCCCACACAGGTCACACAGGAAGGCATCCAGGCAGGTTTGGAAAGTCTCCAGAGACGGGGACTCCACAGCCTCTCTGGGCAGCCTGCTCCAGGGCTCTCACACCTCAAAGTAAAGAATTTTCTCCTCACGTTGAGGCAGAACATTCTTGGTTCCAGCTTGTACCTACTGCCCCTTGTCTTATCACTGGGCACTACTTCAGAGCCTAGCACCCCACCCCTGGGCTATTTATGGCTATTGATAAGGTCCCCTCTCAGCTTCCTCCTCTCTAGACTGAACAGCCCCAGGTCATCTCTGCCTTTTTCCTCAGGAGAGCTGTTCAGGTTCCCCAAGCCATCCTTGTAGCTTCCGTTGGGCTCTCTCCAGCTGATCCCTGTCTCTCCTGAATGGGGGACCCCCAAAACTCTCTCACTTCCTTTGCTGTCCTTCAGCTGCCCCTTCTCCACCCTGTGGGCCACTCATCCCCTATCTTGCCAAGCCCTCCACTAACTTCTTCACTTCCACAACCACGTTCATTGCTCTTCTCTTCCTTCCTCTTCCAGATGCACTCCCCTTCCTCCCCAGCCACCTCCTGGCTCTGCTGGTGTTGGGCTGCAGGTTCCTTGGCAGAGGCAGGGAGCTGGCAGTGTGCTCAGCGTGCACTGCCCAGCTGCCTGTGACATGTTACACAGGCTGAGCCCAAGGCAGCTCCTGGACTGCATTCCCATGCCTGTCTGCTTGGCTCTGCTTACCCAAGCTGCTTCCGCTGCACCCTCGCCCCCCTGCAGCAGTCACTTCTCATTTAGTTCTTTATAAAGCCAGAAAGCACAGAATGGCACAGCTTGGAAGAGACCTCAGAGATCATCCAGCTCCACCCCCTGCCGTGGGCAGGGACAGCTCCCACCAGCCCAGGTTGCTCAAGGCTTCATCCAACCTGGCCTGGCACACCTCACAGAAAGTGATTCTATGATCCACAACCTCCCTGGGCAACCTGTGCCAGTCTCTCCCCACCCTCACTGCAAACAATTTCCTCCTCCTCTCCACTCTCAGTCTCCTCTCTCCCAGCTATTTCTCAGATTTGTCACCAATGCTCAGTGAGAATTAAAGGGTGAAGGACAAGAGGACAGGGACAGACTGTTGTCAGTGGTGCCCAGGGACACGCCAATGAGGACAAAGTGGCAGCCAGGAGGTTACAGCTAGGCAGGAGGAGAAAGTTGTTTGTTGTGAGGGTGCTGGAGGCCTGGAGCAGGCTGCCCAGAGAGGCTGTGGAGTGTCCTTGTGTGGAGAGCTTCCAAGGGCAGCTGGGCACTGTGCTGCTGGGCAAGCTGCTGTGGATGCCCTGCTTTGGCAGGGGTTTGGGCTGGATGATCTCCAGAGGTCACTTCCAACCCCATCCTGCTGGGATTCTGAATGATATCAACCATCAGCTACACCAGCTGAGGGCTGAGCTGCTTAAGTACTGCCCCAGTAGGACCACGGAGCTGTTCCTAAGAGCAAGAATGTGCTGGAAACGCCAGAGCAGCAGCCAGACATCCTCAGTGCCTTTTCCTTTGCAGCTGAGCATTCATCTGCTCCTAAAGATCCTGCCTGTGCTGGAAGGAACCTGGAGTTGTGCCAGGTCTTCAGAGGGCAGGGAAGCAGCCCAGCTCCCCAGGGAGTGCCACTGGCAGCCGGAACTCACACACAGCCACTTCAGCCCTCAAGGCATGCACCCTCTGCAGAGAGGTTACTCATGTGTCAGGCTGAGAGGCTGGTGCCTGTGCCAGGCAGGAACTTCCAAGCACATTCCACTTCTGGTCGTGGTTTTGATTTGCTGCAAAGAGAAGGCTCAGGGCAGACCTCATTGCTGTCTGCAACTACATGAAGGGAGGCTGTAGCCAGATGGGGTTGAGCTCTTCTGCCAGGCAACCAGGGACAGAACAAGAGGACACAGCATCAAGCTGTGCCAGGGCAGGTTCAGGCTGGATGTTAGGAAGAAGCTCTCACAGCAAGAGTGATTGGCATTGGAATGGGCTGCCTGGGGAGGTGGTGGAGTCCCCATCCCTGGAGGTGTTTAAAAGGAAGCTGGATGAGGCACTCAGTGCCAGGGTTTAGTTAATTAGAAGGGTTAGGTGATAGGTTGGGCTCTGTGATCTCAGAGGTCTTTTCCAACCTGGTGAATTCTGTGATTCTGTGATTCACTCAGGCAGGATGGATCCAGAGCTTCCTCTGTGACTAGGCAGGCACCAAAGAGATGGAGTGAAAGAGATGCCATCACAGCAGGCAGCTCAGCACTTCATGTGCCAACAAGCCCACAAGGCACAAGTACATAGGGCTCCTGCTGCACCTCTTGGCATGGAGGGTAGTTGTAGTAGTAAGGTGGCTGCCAGGAGGATGCAGACTCCCTTTGCCCAAGGAGTGCCGTGGAGAAGACAAATTACTGCTGAGGAGATTTCCACTGGACTCCAGAAGGAAATGTTTCCCCATGGGCACAGCCAAACACTGAAATCCTCTGCCAGGGGCAGAAGGGAAGTGCCCTGCACTGGGCAGCTGGAAGACTCAGCTTGGCAGGCTGCTGGGCAGGCTCATTTCAACTGCACTGTGACCTGGAGAGGCTGGAGCAGGCGCTCCTTGGGGGCCCTTCTGTGTGATTCTGCAGGTGAAATCGTCAGCCCTGCAGCCCCCTCCTCAGCTGATGGAGCTCAGCATCCGTACGGAAGGCTGGGCAAACGTTGGTGGGCATATGCCACGTGGGAAGCTTGGGAAGCTTCCACTGCAGAAGCCTAAGAAATGCCAACTGAAGAAGGAACCAGCTCCAGGCAGGCTGAGAGTTGTCAGGGGGAAAGTGAATGAAAGCCAGCAAGGGCAAGGGGAGCGGCTGGCATGTGGGGAAGAACAACCCCATGGAGCAGTACAGGCTGGGGATGACCTGTTGGAGAGCAGCTCTGGGGAATAGCACCCATGGGTCCTGCTGGCCAGCAGGATGCCCATGAGCCAGCAGGGTGCCCTTGTGGCCAAGGAGGCCAGAGGCATCCCGGGGTGGATTAGAAAGGCTGTGCTGAGTAGGTCCGAGAGGTTCTCCTCCCCTCTGCTCTGCCCTGCTGAGGCCAGTTCTGGGCTCCCCCTCAGGTCAAGCAGGAGCTCAGGGAACTGCATGAGAGAGTCCATCCCAGAGGCTGAGGGAGCTGGGAACAGAGGAGCCTGAGGGCTGCCCTCATTGCTGTGACAAAGATGTGCAGGGCTGGAGCAGGCTCTGCTCAGGAATGGCCAAAGACAGCACGAGGGGCACTGAGTGCCAGCTGGAGAAGAGGAGTTGCCACAGGAACAGGAGGGGAAACTTTGTCACTGAACCAAATACTCAGCATGTGCCCAGTCCAGGGGCACACTGCCTGCCCTGCTCCTGCTGCCCACACCATTGCTGATCCAGGCCAGGCTGCTGGTGCCCTTCTTGCCCACCTGGGCACACCCTGGCTCATTTTCAGCTGCTACCAACCAGCACCTCCAGGCCCTTTTCTGCTGGGCACTTTCCAGCCACTCTGCCCCAAGCCTGGAGACTTCCTGGGGTTGCTGTGCCTCAAGGGCAGGGCCCAGCAGTTGGCCTTGTTGAATCTCATCTCATTGACCTCAGCCCATGCTGCAGCCTGGCCAGAGCCCTCTGCAGAGCCTCCAGCAGATCTTCACTGCCACACAACCTAGTGCCATCTTCAAACTGCCTGAGGCAGCCTCCACCCCCTTACCCAGATCATTGATGAAGACACCAAAGAGAACTGGCCCAGTGCTGAGCCTTGGGAACACCACGGGTCAGTTGTCACCAGCTGGAGCTAACTCCATTCCCCACCACTCTTTGGGAACAGCCATCAGCCAGTACTGGTGGCCTTACAGCTTGCTTCTGTTTGTTGTCCTTGTTAGAAATGCACTAATGATTTGTTCCCCTTGCAGCCAAAGGCCTCAGCTGGGCTCCTTGCTTCACTCCTGCAAAGTCTGCTGTGAAGAAGGGCGAAGCAAACCCAGAAGAGAGAAGCATCCTGAGATCCACAGAGGAAATCAATGGCAGTTAGCTGGCAACATGCATCTGGGGGTGAAGAGCTGTGGTTAATGTATGTCATTATCCACTGCAGGGGACAAAAGGGCACAAGGGAAAAGCAGCTCCCTTCCGTCTGCAAAGAGCTCAGAAGATCTCCTTCAGCCTTTCATCCTCCACTTCTCTTTGGCAGTAAAGTTCCAGGTCTCTAAAGATCCACCTGGGGAAATTGCCTCTGAAGCACAATGGGAGGCACCACAAAATCTGGGTTCTATTAGATGCAGGGAAATTAACTTCCTTTGTGCCTGAAAGGAGTTGGGGTGAGGCTGGTGTTTGTCTCGGCTCTCAAGTAGCTGGCAACAGGACAAGAGGGAATGGCCTCAAGCTGCACCAGGGGAGGGTGAGGTTGGATATTAGGAAGGCTTTCTTCATTGCAAGAGTGGTCAGGGATAGGAGGTCACCAGGGATGGGGAGAAGCAGCTGAGGGAGCTGGGGACATTCAGCCCAGAGAAGAGGAGGCTGAGGGCAGAGCTCATTGCTCTGTACAGCCAGGTGAGGGTTGGGCTCTGCTCCCTAGTCCCTAGGGATAGAAGGAGAGCAAATGTCCTGAAATTGTACCAGGGGAGGGTTAGGTTAGAGAGAATAAAAATATTCAGTGCTGCCAGAGTGGTCAGGGACTGGCACAGGCTGCCCAGGGAGGTGGTGGAGTCTCCAGCCCAGGAGGTGCTCAAAAGATGAGTAAACCTGGCACTCTAGAACAAGATCTAGTGGTCATGGAGGTGTTTGGTAGAAGGTTGGACTGGATGATCTCAGAAGGCTTTTACAGCTTTAATGACTGGTGGAACACTGGAATTGGCTGCCCAGGGAGGTGGCTGAGGCTCCATCCCTGGAGATACTCAAGATGAGGCTCAAGAGGGCTGTGGGCAACCTGGTCTAGTGGTGGATGTCCTGGCTGGCTGCAGATGGATTTGGACTGGATAAGCTTTGGAGGTCCCTTCCAACCCAAACCATTCTCTGAGCATGGTTGGAAATAAATTTGTGTTTGCTGTAGTGGATCCTGAGAAGTGGCTGATGTTTGTCTGCCTTGTGTTTGCCAGGCTTTGGGGTTTGTGTTTCACAAGAGGTGCAGAGGCACCGCTCATAGCTCCTTGGGAGCTGCTGTGGTTACAAGGCTCAGGCTGCCCAGGCTGTGTTCAATCCAAGTACAGCCACAGAAGATTGAGTTCCAGCCTTCTCAGCACTGCCCAAATGATATTCTGACATATGCTTCTGCAGAGAAAACATTTCCTCTTTGGGAGGGAAGGGCACAGCAGCTTTAATCCAGCAGGACTGGGGCTGAGGGCAAGCCAAGAAGTCAAGTCAGCAGGTCCTGGTGCAGCCCAGAGAGGGATGTGTTCCTGCAAGGCCATTGCTAAAATGTAGCTTCTGCAGTAGCCTCAGGAACAGTAGTCTAAGCTTAAAGGCAGCTCTGGAGAACCCTTCTCACTTCTCTGTCCCACACAGCACCCTGCCCAGGGCCTCTGTGTGGCCAGATGCAATCCTAAACACTGAGGTACAGCAAGGCCACAGGAGCCACCTGAAATGCACTGATGCATTCAGGGCCCAGACTGACCCAGGAGGGTAGAGCTGGCATGGGTACAAGCAAGAAACTCTTTGCAGTGAGGGTGAGGAGGCACTGGCACTTGCACTCCTGGATGCAGGACCAGCTGAGGGGCACTGGGCGAGCCCGGAGCTGGGCTGTGTGCTTGGCAACGGTGCCGATGTCACAGTGGGCACAGGGCAGCTGCCCTATAAAAGGGGGCGCTGGGCTAGGGGCGTTGGTCCACTGAACCTGGCGAGGTGAGGAGAGGGCAGCAGAGTGCCGGGGGCTGGCGTGGGGGTGCCGAGGGAGGAGTGGGCAGCAGGGCTGGGAGCTGGGGGCCTGTGCTGCGGCCCCGCCGTGTGCTGCTGCTCCCTCAGCCCTGTGCTGCTTCTCCCTCAGCATCAGAGAGCTTTGGAGAACCCCAGCGCCGTGGTGGGAGACAACCTCCAGAGCTCTGCGAGCCGAATCAGCGAGATGGGCAGCGCCCCCGTGGAGCCAGGTGGGAGCAAAGCTGCCCTCCCGCAGCCCGGCAGAGAGCCGCCTGGGGGCAGCCCTCGGGAGCCTTTCCCCGGCCCCACGCAGGAGCTCACCGCACTGCCTTCCACTCTGCCCCTGCAGCCTGCCAGCTGTGCCGTAAGGTGCAGCTGGACCCAGACATCTATGGGGTCAGGCTGGAGCAAGACGGGATGTGCGTGCACAACTTCTGCGTGGTGAGTGCCCCGGGGGGTCCCTCCTGCTTCCCCACAGCCTGGCCCTGCCGCCCTCTGCTCAGCAGCTCCTTCCCTGCTCTCTCTCCTGCAGTTCTTTGCCAGTGGCATTTCTCCTGTCGCCTCCGCATCAGACTGGGTGAGCTACTCCCCGTCTGATGTCCGAAGAGTCATCGAGGAGGCGGCAGAGAAGGTGAGGAGCTGGCAAGCACAGGCGGCTTTGTGCCGGGGGAGGCTTGCAGCAGCTTAGCCGAGCCCCCGGCAAAGCAAGCCCAGCCCTGGCAAGCAGCCCTGGGGCAGAGGTGCTGCTGGCGGCAGCTGCACAGACAGAGGCCCCAGCACAGGAGCCTCATCTGCCAGGCCGAGCTGTGGGGGTGCCCGCGGCGGGGGGGCACATCCTGCCCCCTGCCACGGGGCGCGGGGCTGGCAGCGGAGGTGCCGAGCAGGTGCCGAAGGAGGCTGCTGTGCTCTCTGCAGAGATGCCACGTCTGCGGCCGGCGAGGAGCTGCCATCGTCTGCCGCGAACGCAGGTGTGAGCGGAGGTTCCACCTGCCCTGTGCCGTGCGGGGGCGCTGCCTCACGCAGTACTACGGCAGCTACAGGTGAGGGCAGATGCCCCTGCCCGGGGCTGCTCCTCACCTGCCGCCCCCTGCTGCCAGCCGCAGAAGCCAGGCAGAGGCAGGGGCAGAGGCAGAGGCAGAGGCAGGGCCGGGGGAGCTCTCCAGCGCCTTCCCTCCTCCTCCCCTGGCACCTGCTCAGCAGCAGGGCAGGGCACAGCACCACACACCTCGCCCATGCCTTTGCTCTTCCCCGCAGGGCATACTGCTCACGCCACCGCCCGCGGCAGGCGATGGGCAGGGACCCGGAGCCCGGCACTGAATGCCTGCTGTGCCTGGAGGAGGTGGGCCGGAGAAAGTCCTTCAGGACCATGGGATGCCCAACCTGCCAGCATGCCTGGTTCCACAGGAGCTGCATCCAGGTAGGAGCTGTTGCCAGAGGCCAGGGGCACGGCAGGGGCTCAGCGGCACCAGAGCCTCCCTCATGCTGCTGCTCTTTGTCCTGCAGGGCCACGCTCTGCGTGCAGGCTCCTCAGCATTCCAGTGCATGCTGTGCAGGGACAAGGAGGATTTCCAGGCGGAAATGCTCTACATGGGCATCCGCATCCCCGCTAGGTTGGTGGCTTTTCCTCGCAGCTCACAGACAGCAGGGTGCCAGGGCTGTGCCAAGACAGGAGCTGTCCCTGGACCTGCGCTGTCCCCTGAGCCTGGGCTTCAGCTGCAGGGGGGAGGCAGGGACACACACCCTGCACCTGCCCCATGCTGGGGCGGCAAAGGCTCAGCAACTTTCCCTTCTCCATCAGACCACCAGCGTGGGATACCCTGGAGGACTTAGAAGGCCTGATGGCACGGCACGGGCGCTGTGATGCCACCGAGTGCCTGTGCCCAGCAGGCAGGGAGCAGGCAGAGGAGGAAGGGTGAGTTGGCAAAGCTGCCCCTCGGGGCTGTGCCTGGCCGAGGGCTGAAAGCAGAAGGTCCCCGACGGAGATCTCTGCTGGGCAGTGCCCTGCTGCTGCCACGGTGCCCTCACAGGCAGCAACCCCTTTGCTTCCCCAGCCCCTGGCAGCTGCTGCTGTGCAGCTCCTGTGCAGCCGAAGGCACCCACAGGAGCTGCTCCAGCCTCAGCGACAGCGCAGCTAGCTGGGAGTGCCAAGGCTGTGCCGGCCCCGGCGCTGGTAAGAAGCACAGCCCTCGGGTGCCCCTGGGCTGCCCCCCTGGCCCCGAGTGCCCAGGCTGGCTTGGCAGAGCCCCTCTGCTCCAGGAGGCACTGCCGGGGCACTGCCGGGGCCTGTGCTGCTGCCGCAGCCCTCACCCTCCTCTTTCTCTCGGCAGCTGCCAGTGCCAGGCAGGCAGCAGCGGGGCCTGAGCAGGGCTCCGCAGAGCCCGAGGGCAGCAGCCCAGCGGCTGCCCCCGGGCCCGTCTGGCAGCGGGTGGGCTCCCGCCTGCAGCGCCGCGCCGAGCAGAGCCCCTACAGCCGGGCGCGGAGGCGCCGCTAGAGCGGGGGCAGGAGCAGCCCCGGCTGCAGCTCGGCCTGCAGCTCCAGCGCCTGCTGCGAGCCGGCAGTGAGCGCAGCCTGCAGCTGCCCTGCGCCCTGCGGCGGCGATGCCTCACGCACCGCTCCGGCTGCTAGAGGTAAGGGCAGATGCCCCTGCCCGGGGCTGCTCCTCACCTGCCGTCCCCTGCTGCCAGCCGCAGAAACGAGGTGGGGGCAGAGCTCCTCGGGGAGGGCTGAGGCTGCCCCCGGGCGCTGTGACTCTGCCCCGACCGGGCACAGGCACAGGCAGGGCCGGGGGAGCTCTCCAGCGCCTTCCCTCCTCCTCCCCTGGCACCTGCTCAGCAGCAGGGCAGGGCACAGCACCACACACCTCGCCCATGCCTTTGCTCTTCCCCGCAGGGCATTCTGCTCTCAGCACCACCCGCGGCAGGCAGTGCGCAGGGACTCGGAGCCCATCACCGAGTGCCTGCTCTGCCTGGAGCCTGTAGGCAAGAGGAGGTCCCTTAGGACCATAGGGTGCCCACCCTGCCAGCATGCCTGGTTCTGCAGGAGCTGCATCCAGGTAGGAGCTGTTGCCTGAGGCCAGGGGCACGGCAGGGGCTCAGCAGCACCAGAGCCTCCCTCATGCTGCTGCTCTTTGTCCTGCAGGGCCACGCTCTGCGTGCAGGCTCCTCAGCCTTCCAGCACATGCTGTGCAGGGACAAAGATGGGCATCCACATCCCCGCTAGGTTGGTAGCTTTTCTTGGCAGCTCACAAGACAGCAGGGTGCCAGGGCTGTGCCAGGACAGAGGCTGTCTCTGCACTCCTGGCCCTCTGCTGTCCCCTGAGCCTGGGCTTCAGCTGCAGGGGGCAGTGGGAAAGAGGGCAGGGGGGAGGCAGGAACAGACACCCTGCACCTGCCCATGCTGGGGCAGCAAAGGCTCAGCAACTTTCCCTTCTCCATCAGACCACCAGCGTGGGATACCCTGGAGGACTTAGAAGGCCTGATGGCACGGCACGGGTGCTGTGATGCCACTGAGTGCCTGTGCCCAGCAGGCAGGGAGCAGGCAGAGGAGGAAGGGTAGCCCCAGCCAAAGGCACCCACAGGAGCTGCTCCAGCACCATCAGCAGCACAGAGAGCTGGGAGTGCCAAGGCTGTGCTGGCTCCAGCACTGGTAAGAAGCACAGCCCTCGGGTGCCCCTGGGCTGCCCTCCTGGCCCTCAGTGCCCAGGCTGGCTTGGCAGGGCCAGGGCCTCCCTCATGCTGCTGCTGTTTGTCCTGCAGGGCCACACTCTGCGTGCAGGCTCCTCAGCCTCCCAGTGCATGCTGTGCAGGGACAAAGCCTTTCCAGCGGTGGCTGCAGCATGGCCTGGAGCTGTCTCTAGCAGTGCTGTGCCCACCCGGGCAGGGCTCCAACACACAGAGGCAGGGCTGCAGGCTCCTGGCTCTGGGCAGTGCTGCAGCCTCTCTCTTCTCAGCACAGCCTGCAGGGACTGCGCCTGAGTCTGTTGCCAGCAGCTCAAGGTCCTTCTCGGCCCAGGGGCTGAGCTGAGGGAGGGAGTCGAAGGCTGCAGACCACCAGGCAGTGCCAGAGGCAGCCAGACTGCTGCCATCAGACTGCACTGTCCCTCGAGCAGTCCCCTCAGCCTTGCACAAGGCAGGACGCTGAGAGCTGCCTGCCCTCCTGCCAGCTTCCCAAGCAGGAGGACTCAGGAGCTGGAGAGCAGCGCAGACAAATTCCTCCCCAGGGTGGCAGGCCTGGCACCCCAAGAGCCACTGAAGCCCCTCAGGTGCCCCTGCAGAAGAGATTTGCTCTTCTTACTGAACCTGCTTGCACCAAGTTGATGCTCTGCAAGTGACACCAAGCAGCAGCTCAAGCAGGACTCGAGCATCTCCCCTCTGGAGGGAGACTGAGAGCCCTGGGGCTGTTCAGCCTGCAGAAGAGAAGGCCGAGAGGAGATCTCACCAGTGTCTATGAATAGCTGAGGAGTTGGTGCCAAATGGAGGGGGCACAGCTCCTGTGGTGCTCTGCAGTGCTCAGACAAGGAGCAGCAGCTCCAAACTGTGCCTTGTGGCATCAGAGCTCAGATCCTTACAGCCAGCCCGGACAGCACCCAGGGAGCTGAGCTGTGCTGGCCCCGAGTGCTGGCCCTGAGCCCTCTGCATGCCCAATAAACTTCTCTGTGAAGCTGTACCCTGGCAGTTCCAAGCTCTTCTCTCACCTTCCTCCTGCATCCCCTTTCTCCAGGGGCAGTGGCACAGTTTGGGCCCAGAGTGTCCTCTTCTCCCAGGGCTTGGCAGCACCTTCCCAACACCTCCATCCTCCTGGCCAGCCCTGGCCAGCTGCCCAGTGCAGATCCCCACCCTTCCCAGGCTGCTGCCCCAGGCACAAGCAGCAGCTAGGGTGGGGTGGCAGAAATGTGACACTTTTAGGACAGCTCCATGTTCTTACAAGGAGCCTGGTAGGTGGAGAAGCTGCCTGAAGAGGCCCTGAGCTGAGCAGTGCTGGCACTGACAGAGGGAATGAGCCCTATGAGGCGAGGCTGAGACAGTTGGGCTTGTTCAGCCTGGAGAAGAGAATGCTCCAGAAAGACCTTCTGGTGGCCTTCCAGGACCTAAAGTGGCCAGCAGATGAAAGCTGGGGATAGACTTCTGAGCAGAGCCTGTTGGGATAGGCCAAGTGAGGATGGTTTGAACTCAAAGAGTGAGATTCATAGTGGAGGGAAGGGAGAAAGGTCTGACATCGAGGCTGGGAGAGCACCAGAGAGGTGGGAGATGACTCATGCCTGCCCCATGCCCCACCAGACTGTGCCTACCTGACCAGCACCAACCAACCTTTATCTGCTGGCTGCACTGCCTGTGCACAGCAGAGCAGGGTCACACCTGAGCTGGTCACCAGCCAAGAGCCATGCAGGGAGGGAGACAGAGCAGGGGACAAAAGTCAAAACAGTGTCCAGGAAGCTCTGAAAGAGCTTCACAAACCCTCAGAGTTAGCAGGTAGAGAAGTGATACAAAAGGGAAAAATACAACCTTAAAACTCTTCAACAAACACAACCCCACCAAACCCCAACCACACCACCAAAAGCCCCAACCCCAACCTCAACCTCACTACCAAAATGCCCTAACCTCAAAACCCTGCAACCCTAAACAAACCCCAACCTCAAAGATCCCCAACACCACCACCAAGACCCCTCAAGCCCAACAAACCCAGCCTCAACAAAACCCAATACCAGCTCCGAACCCCAGCCCACCCCAGACCCAGAACTAACCCCTCAGGAAAGAATCATAGAAGGCTCTGGCTTGGAAGGCACCTCCAAAGCTCATCCAATCCAACCCCTCTGCACTCAGCAGGGACATCCTCCACTAGAGCAGGTTGCCCAGAGCCCTGCCAGCCTCACCTTGAGTATCTCCAGGCATGAGGTCTCAACCACCTCCCTGGGCAACCTGCTGCAGTGTTCTAGCAGCTTCCTGCTGCAGAACTTGTTCCTCACATCCAATCTTTATCTGCTTTGCTCTAGTTTGAAGCCATTGCCCCTGGTCCTGACCCTGCATGCCTTTGGGAGCAGTCCCTCTGCAGCCTTTTAGTAGCCCCTTCGGATACTGGTCCCTTTAGGGAGCTCTAAGGTCCTCCTGGGCCTCCTCTTCTCCAGGCTGAACATCCTCAGCTCCCTCAGCCTGTCCTAGCAGAGCTGTTCCAGCCCCCTGATCATTTTTGTGGCCCTTCTGTGGCCCCCCTCCGTCAGGTCCATGTCCTTCCTGTGTTGAGGGCTCCATAGCTGGATACAGCATAGCAGGGGAGGTCTCAGCAGAGCACAGAGAAGTGCTCACACAGACAGGAGCCTCCTCGCTGCTCACCTTCTCCAGTCACAGCAGTGCCCTCAGCTGTCCTGGGGCCTGTGCCACAGCCTCACCCTGGCACCTCAACCTCCTCAGGCTGAGGAGCTGCAGAAACAGATATTCTGGTCATGAGAAGGGCCTTTGCCTTACTGCCAGGACACCAAAGCTTGTCTGGCAGATAAAGCCCTGCTCTGTCTGCCTGCCTTGGGCAATGGCTTCTTCTGGCTCCACTCCAGCACTTCCCTGCCTTCCTCCCACACAAGGATGCTCGTGCAAGACATGATCCTCCCCAGGGCTTTCAAAGGCCATCAACCATTGCTCAAGAAGAGCTTGGCCAAGTGCCCTGCTTGCTGCTGGGCTGCTGAGAAGTCCTGGTTGGAATGGTGTGGGGGTAAAAGCTGTCCCACTGAGGGTCCTCAAAGGGAATTTCTGCAATCAGCCAGGGGGTGGGAAAGGCATAGGCTGACTCTGAGCCTGTCCCTGGAACCTCGGGAGATCCATCACAGCTGTGTGGCCTTTCCTGAGGCTGAGCAGCATGGGAGAGGGCTGGTTACAGGACCCTAGCTGAGCCAGTGCACTCCCTTCACACACACTCCCACGGGACACAGAGCTGTCAGCTCCCAGGAGCCATGAGCAGCACTCCTGGTGGCTTCCTTTTCCATGGATTCCCTGCAGCACCACTGTGCCTTTCCCACCCCATGGGGCCCACCACTGCTCGTGGCTGCTGAGAGTCTCTGTGCTGAACAGTGTGGCCCCTGGCTTCTGCAGCCCTTCAGGAACCCCTCCTAAATTCATAGAATGGTGCAGGTTGAAAGAGACCTTCAGGATCTTCCAGTGCCAACCCCCAGACATGGGCAGGGACACCTCCCACCAGCCCAGGTTGCTCAAGGCCTCATCCAACCTGGCCTGGAACACCTCCAGGGTGGTGGTGGATCACAGAATTGCATTATGTGATTCTGTGATCCACCACCTCCCTGGGCAACCTGTTGCAATCTCTCTCCACCCTCACTGCAAGCTCTCAGGAAGGGATGTGCAGCTCTGGGATCACAGGATGTGGGCATCATCTGGCTGCAGTGTGCCAGATCCCACCCTCACCCCCTTGTGCCACCCTCTCCCTGGAGGGGACACGGCAGAGGTGATTAGTTGCCATCCTGGATGTGGCTTCAGTGCCCTCAACCCCACACTGCCTTTACTGCCTTTACTTGGGCAGCCACTGGGAGATGTTGAGGTTGTTGATCTCAAAGATGATCTTCCTGCGCCTCAGCTTGGTGACATTAATGGACATCAGGTCTTGGGGCAGAGAAGGAGGTCGGTGCCACTCTGCCTCCCTCACTGTGGCAGTGGCCAGCCCCACAAAAGGGTTCTCAGGCACTGTCCCGGAGGTGTTTAAAGCCAGCTGGATGTGGTGCTGAGGGAGGTGGTGCAGTGGCAGTGGCTCAGCAGCAGTGCTGGGGTAGTGAGCTCTGGGTGAGTACTCGAACCTGATGAGCTCAATGGTCTCTTCCAACCTCAGCACTTCCAGGATTCTCTGGTTCTGTTTCATGTTCATCTACTACCTACTACTCGTAGAAGGGTGAGAAATTACACACAGCAGTACTAAGCATGAAGATTGACGAAGTCAGACCTTTTGCTTCCAAATATCAGTGCACTCCGTCTGGGCGAGGACTTCTGCCCTGAGGTGTCCTCAGCATGGCAGGCAAACCCCCAAGGTTGAAGGTTTGATGCCACCTCGTGGTACCTTCCTGTGCTGCTTTGCAAGGGAAGGTTTCCTCTGAGGATGTTCCCCAACGCTGTTCTTTATGACAGAGGAAGAGAACTTGGAGAAAAGGATCACAGAACCACAGAAGGGACCTCTGGAGATCATCCAGTCCAAACCCCCTGCCAGGGCAGGGCACACAGGAACACATCCAAGGGGGTTTGGAAAGTCTCCAGAGAAGGAGACTCCACAGCCTCTCTCACCAGCCTGCTCCAGGCTCCAGCACCCTCACAGGGATAAAGTTTCCCCTCCTGTTCCTGTGGCAACTCCTCTGCTCCAGCTGGCACTCAGTGCCCCTCTTCTTGTCCTTGCCCACCCCTGAGCAGAGCCTGCTCCAGCCCTGCACATCTTTGTCACAGCACTGATGGCAGCCCTCAGGCTCCTCTGCTCCCAGCTCCCTCAGCCTCTGGGATGGACTCCCTCACGCAGTTCCCTGAGCTCCTGCTTGACCTGAGGGGGAGCCCAGAACAGGACACAATCTTCCAGAGGTGGCCTCAGCAGGGCAGAGCAGAGGGGAGGAGAACCTCTCGGACCTACTCAGCACAGCCTTTCTAATCCACCCCAGGATGCCTCTGGCCTCCTTGGCCACAAGGGCACCCTGCTGGCTCATGGGCATCCTGCTGGCCAGCAGGACCCATGGGTGCTGTTCCCCAGAGCTGCTCTCCAACAGGTCATCCCCAGCCTGTACTGCTCCATGTGGTTGTTCTTCCCCACATGCCAGCCGCTCCCCCTGCCCTTGCTGGCTTTCATTCACTTTCCCCCTGCCAACTCTCAGCCTGCCTGGAGCTGGTTCCTTCTTCAGTTGGCATTTCTTAGGCTTCTGCAGTGGAAGCTTCCCAAGCTTCCCACGTGGCACATGCAGAGCAGCAGTGGCTATGCCCACCAACATTTGCCCAGCCTTCCGTAAGGATGCTGAGCTCCATCAGCTGAGGAGGGGGCTGCAGGGCTGACGATTTCACCTGCAGAATCACACAGAAGGGCCCCCAAGGAGCGCCTGCTCCAGCCTCTCCAGGTCACAGTGCAGTTGAAATGAGCCTGCCCAGCAGCCTGCCAAGCTGAGTCTTCCAACTGCCCAGTGCAGGGCACTCCCCTGCTGCCCCTGGCAGAGGATTTCAGTGTGATGGACTCTTTCAAGCAGTTCCCTGATGTCCTTCCTGAGCTGAGGGGCCCAGAACTGGACATAATATTCCAGATGTGGCCTCAGCATGGCAGAGTAGAGGGAAATGAAAGTGTTAAAGATGTAGTAAGAGACTGAGTGTTGACAGCATAATGAAGGGTTTAGTTATATCAGACTTTCAACAGTGGGACAGGAGAAGATACAAAGATTGGAACCCCACTGCTTCAGTGGAGAACTGCCAGGACAAGCTTTGCTTTTCTGCACTCTCACTATTTTGGCTTTATGAGAGCAGAGGATATTTGTACCCTGCACTCCAGGGACATTGAAGGGCTGGAGCAGGGCCAGGGAAGGGCAACAGAGCTGAGGAAGGGTCTGGAGAACAGGGCTGGGGAGGAGCAGCTGAGGGAGCTGGCGGTGTGCAGCCTGGACAAGGCTGAGGGCAGAGCTCATTGCTCTCTACAGCTCCCTGAGAGGAGGCTGCAGCCAAGTGGGGGTTGGACTCTGCTCCCTAGGCTCAGGTGATAGGAGAGGAGCTGGCCTGAAATTGTGCCAGGGGAGGCTTAGATTGGAATGAAGGAAAAAATTCTTTGCTGCCAGAGTGGTCAGGGACTGCCCAGGGAGGTGGTGGAGTCCCCATACCTGGAACTGTTGAAGAAACCTATGGCTGTGGCACCTGGGGCCAGGGTTTGGTGGCCATGGTGGTGCTGGGTTGGTGGTTAGACTGGTGGTTGGACAGAATTGTCTTGGAGGGCTTTTCCAACCCAAACAGCTCCATGACTTTGTGATTTGGCAGGAAAACTCAGCGTGTTTCAGCTTTTCATCCAGTAATCTCCCTGGATTGCTTTTGTTTGCCCTTTGAACTGTGGCAAAGAGATGACTTTAGAACTGCCTGGAGGCCTTCCTCATCTCTCTCAACATAAAAGCCTAATTTTTGGATTGAATAACCCCAGAGTTTGTAAAAATGGCAGCAAAACTGCTCCCTGCTGAATGCTCTTTTTCTAGCCTCAGGCATTCTCATATTGGCCGTGGCAAGGATCAGACCCTCCAGGCAGCTGAGGAGGCAGCAGAGCTGGGAGGTTGCTGCAGCTGAGCTAATTACTGCTGGGTTCCAGCCTGGCAAATTAACCTCCCTGTAGCTCTACAATATCACAGGCTTTGGGTTTCAGTTTTGGAGCTGGCTTGGGCAGTGCCTGCAAACCACACTGCAGGCATCAGCTGGCAGGTTAGCAGCTGACACCAAGCTGAGTGGTGTGTTTGGTGTGCCAGAAGGATGAAGGATAGCATCCAAAAGGACATGGACTGGCTGGAAATGTGATCCCAGGGGAACAAGGTCAAATAAGCCCAGGAACAATGAGGTGCAATATGACCTGCACCTGCCTCAGGGCAAGCCCTCAGCACAAGAGAGACCTGGACCTGGTCCAGAGGAGGCCACAAAGATGGTCAGAGGGCTGGAGAACCTCCTCTAAGTGGACAGGCTGGGAGAGTTGGGGCTGTTGAGCTTGGAGAAGAGAAGGCTCCAGGCAGACCTCAGAGCAGCCCTCCAGTGCCTGAAGGGGCTGCAGGAGAGCTGGGGAGGGACTTTGGACAAGGGCTGGGAATGCCAGGCCGAGGGACAATGGCTTTGAGCTGGGAGAGGAGAGACTGAGAGTGGAGAGGAGGAAGAAATTGATTGCAGAAAAGGTGGGGAGAGACTGGCACAGGTTGCCCAGGGAAGCTGAGGATGTTGCCTCCCTGGAGGTGCTGAAGGCCAGGCTGGAAGAGGCCTTCAGCAACCTGTGCTGGTGGGAGGTGTCTGTGCCCATGGCAGGGGGCTGGAGTAGATGATCTTGAGGTCCCTTCCAACCTGAGCCATTCTATGACTCAAGGAGCATCTCCTGCTGCTATTTTAGCTTGCCTGGAGCTGATTCTCAGTGTTCTGTTTGCTGCTTAATCTTATTTTTAGTTGACAGAAACAGCTGTGAGGGGGAGAAGGAATCAGGGACAAAAGCTGACAGCAGGATTGCAACTTCCTAACTCCAAACACGTCTGGGCTTAAAGAGCAACTAAATATCCCCTGGCTCCTGCTGCTCTTCCATGCCAGCAGCTGCTGTGCCCCCCAGGAACACTTTGGTGGATGGAGGTGCTGCTGGAGCTGCCTGTCCACAGCAGCTTGTCCCCTGTGCTCATTGCACAGCACTGAGGGCCACCCATGGAACTCAACCCCAGAATGGCTCAGGTTGGAAGGGACTTCAGAGATCATCTACTCCAACCTCCCCAGCACGGGCAAGGACACCTCTCGGCCAGACTTGCCTGCTCCAGACCTCATCCAGCCTGTCCTTGAGCACCCCCAGGGAGGACGCAGCCACAGCCCCCTCAGGTGACCTGTCCCAGAGTCTCAGCACGGCGGGAGGCTGCCAGCCCCGGCACAACCAGCGTGGTGTCAGCTCAGAAAAGCCACTCAGCCAGCCGAGCTCAGCCTCCCAGCCATCCCCGGTGAGGTTCTCAAGCAGTCCCAACCCTTTCTGCAGCAGAGAAGGAGCAGAGGAGCACCCAGAAGTCCATGTTCTACCCAGACAAAGCTGGGCCGTGCCCCAACACAACTCTTACACACACTACCAGGAGGCAGCCTCGACTCTCTTGTGTCTGCTGATGTTTGCTGAGGGTAACACAACGCTGGGGCAGCTTCCAGCCAGCACAGTCTGTGACACAGCCACCTGACCTCCTGCGAGCGGAGCAGAGCCCAGCTGCAGCCCTGGAGCTAGTGGTGCTCCCCAGGGGTCACCGCTGGGGCCAGTCGTGCTCCATGTGCTCATCACGGGCCTAGATGAAGGCTGAGTGTCCTCGGCCAGATTGCTGACAGTCCCAAATGGGGAGGGGTGGCTGAAGCCCCCCAGGCTGTGCTGCCTCCCAGTGAGCCCTGGGCAGGCTGCAGAGCTGGGCAGAGATCAACCCAATGAAGCTCAAGACGGGTACTGTAGAGTCCTGCAGCTGGAGAGGAGCAACCTCCTGCACCGGGACAGGTGAGGGGCCCCTGCTGGAGAGCAGCTCTGCAGAGGAGGATCTTGGGGTGCTGGTGACAGTAAATCATCCATGGGACAGAAATGTGCCCTGGAGGCCAATGGCATCCTGAGGTGTGTGAAGAAGAGTGTGGCCAGCAGGGCAAGGGAGGTTCTCCTGCCCCTCTACTCTGCCCTAGGAAGGCTACATCTGGAGTGTTGTGTCCAGGTCTGGGCTCCCCAGTTAAAGAGGGACAGGAAATTGCTACAGAGAGTCCAACGGGGACTATGAGGATGATGAGGGGACAGAACAGCTGTGTGATGAGGAAAGGCTGAGAGCCCTGGGGCTGTTTAGAAGGCTGAGAGGGGACCTGATCAATGCCTGCAAACCCCTTCAGGGTGGCTGTCAGCAGGATGGGACCAGGCTCGTGGCAGTGATACCAGGGACAGGACAAGGGGTAGCAGATCTGAACTTAATCACAGGAGGTTCCATCTGAACAGGAGAAGCTTGCTTGGTGTGAGGGTGCTGGAGGTCTGGAGCAGGCTGCCCAGAGAGGTTGTGGGGTCTCTTTCTCTGGAGACTTTCAAGCCCCACCTGGATGTGTTCCTGTGTGAGCTGCCCTGGGTCACCCTGCTTTGCAGGGGGGGTTGGAATGGGTGATCTCTGGAGGTCCCTTCCAACACCTAACACTCTGCAATGCTGTGAAACAACAACAGCTCCTCTCCTTGCTGCTCTTTTCTAAGAGGCTCACAGAAGCCTTCAGGTGAGCTAAAGCAGTCACTGATCTTCCCTGCACTGCTTTGTTTGCCACCCGTTTTGATGGCTCCCTGCCCTCTGAGGGTCAGAGCTTCCCTCTGAATCCTTGACTCAGCATTGAACTTTGACTCCAAATTGTCTTCCTAATTCCCTCTGACCTTCACACAAGGCCATGAAGGGGCCAGAGCAGGGCTCTGTGCTGTGGGGGGATAGAGATGCTGTTCAGGATGAGGCCTTCCTGCTCCTCTTACTCCAGCGCTGATACAGTCAGGCTCTGGCTACTCAGGGTGGCACTAAATAAGGTGGCAATCAGGTGTTCAGAAAGCTGGAAGCCTTCTGCTGTGAGACCAGCTGGCAGAGTTGGGGGTGTTCAGCCTGGAGAGGGCTCCAGGGAGACCTTCTGGAGGCCTTGCAGTGCTTCAAGGGGCCAGAAGAGAGTGGGGACAGACTTCGGAGCACGGCCCAAAGTTACTGTGCCAGGACAAAGGGGTGATGGTTTGAGCTCAAAGAGGGAGATTCAGAACAGAGAGAAGGGAGAAATGTTTGGCACTGAGGGTGAGGAGAGCCTGTCCCAGGCTGCCCAGAGAGGGGGGAGCTGCCCCGTGGCTGGTACCACTGCAGCTCAGGTTGTGTGGGGCTGTGAGCAGCCTGCTTGAGTTGCACATGCCCCTGCTGGACGAGCTTTGAAGGCTCCTTCCAACACACCCCAGTCTGTGATTCTATGATTAAACAAGCCCGAAGCACTCCCTCGGCAGCTGCCTGGAGCCACTCCTACGGCCGGCCAAGCTGGTGGGTGGCAGTGCCAGCGCAGGTGGCCGCGGGTGAGCAGCACGGCAGAGGCCGGCCAGGCTGCAGCCATGGGGTCTACAGTCACTGGCCACGGCGGTATCCGGGCCACGCCGTGCCCGAGCCGCCGCCGCCGCCGCCGCGGGGCTCCGCTCAGCGCCGGATGGAGGCGACCCCGGCGGGGGCAGGGCGGCGGGCGGGGCCGGGCCGGGGCGGGCTGGCTGCGCGCATGCGCCGTGCCCCGGCAGCCGCCAACTGCCCCGATTCGAATTCGCATCTTGGGCGGCCAATCGCAGCTCGCGGTTCCAAAAGGGCTCCCGCCCCCCCTCGCCCGTCCCGGCCAATCAGAGCGCAGGCTGGGTTTAAAAAAAAAGTGCGCGCGGCGGGGGGGCGTGGCCCGGGCGCGCCTGGCCAATGGCGAGCGGGGGGCGTGCCCGCGGGTGGGCGGGCCTTGGGCGGGGGCGCGCGGCCTGCGCCTTCCCTGTGACCCGCGCCGGGCGCCGCGGGGGCGTGGTCGGCGCAGGGGGCGTGCCCAGCGTGCCAAGCCACGCCCCGCGCCGGCCGGTGCGGGCCCACCCCCTGGCGGTGCCGCTCATTCAGAGCCGCTGCGGGCGCGGTGCGGGTCGCTCTCGCTGGCTGGCTGCTGCGCGCCGCGATGAAAGCGGGAGGTGAGTGCGGGCTTGTCCACGGGGCTCTATGGGGGCCTGCTCCTTTTTTTGGCTTCCTCCCTCCCCTCAGCCCTAAGGAGTGCCAGCGGCTTCTAGGCGGCCTCTGCCCTCAGCCCCACTCCGAAACCCTCCTGACTAGGCTTTGGCGGTGTCATGGAGCCTCGCACCGGTGGAGCGAGACTCTGCCGGGCTAGCCCCGACGGGGACATCTCAGCTGCGGGACTCTGCGGCTTCTTGGCGGGGCGCTGGCGGCTGCGCGCCGAAATTCAAACGGCGGCGGCCGCGGGTGGCGGTGGAGCCGCGGCCTGAGCCGAGGTAGGGGCTGCCTGGGGAGGAGGTACGGGGAGTCGGAGTGGAGGCTTCCTGGGGCTTCCCAACCGCCCGCGGGGTGCTGCCTGCAGCCCCGGCGGCGGTCGGTGCCTCGGTGCCATGCTTCTAGGCCGTGCTTTACCTTTTCTCTGCCCTGACGATCCATGGCTGGGTCTGGGCACTCCTTGCTTCTCCCTTGGAAGCCAGGCGTTAGTAATCCTCGCCTGTGGCCACAGCAACCCCTTGCAGCGCTGCAGGCTAGGGACAGAGTGGCTGAAGAGCAGCCAGGCAGAGAGGGACCTGGGGGGTCAACAGGCGACTGAAGATGAGGCAGCAGTGTGCCCAGGTGGCAAAAGGCCAACGGCAGCCTGGCCTGTATCAGGAATAGTGTGGCCAGCAGGACCAGGGCAGTCCTTCTGCCCTTGTACTCAGCACTGGTTAGGCCACACTTTGAGCCCTGTGTCCAGTTCTGGGCCCCTCAGTTTAAGAAAGATGTTGAGGTGCTTGAATATGCCCAGAGAAGGGCAGCAAGGCTGGGGAGGGGGCTGGGGCACAGCCCTGTGAGGAGAGGCTGAGGCAGCTGGGGGTGTGCAGCCTGCAGAAGAGGATGCTCAGGGCAGACCTCATTGCTCTCTACAGCTACCTGAAAGGAGGTTGTGGCCAGGTGGGGTTGGGCTCTTCTGCCAGGAATTCAGTGACAGAAGAAGAGAACACAGCTTCAAGCTGTGCCAGGGCAGGTTTAGGTTGGACACTAGGAAGAAATTCTTCATGGAAAGAGTGATTGCCATTGGAATGGGCTGCCCAGAGAGGTGGTGGAGTCCCCATCCCTGGAGGTGTTTAAAGGGAGGCTGGATGAGGCACTTAGTGCTATGGGTTAGTTAATTAGAAGGGTTAGGTGATAGGTTGGATTCAGTCTTAGAGGCCTTTTCCAACATGGTTAATTCTGTGATTAACCTTTAGGCCACCTTCACTTTCTCTAGGTGCACACTGATGTATGGGAGACTCCTTTCAACAGGAGAAGTGGATTTGGCTCTAAGGATGGCTGGCACAGGTTGCTCAGAGCAGCTGTGGGCTCTCCATCCTCACAGACCCAAACCGACTGGACGTGGTCCTGCTGCAGCTGTCCCCACTGGGGCCGCTGAGGAGGGTGGCCTGGCTGATCTCCTGAGGTCTCTTCCAGCCCAAACCACTCTGCTTTTGTGAAGCATCGAATTGCTTCACAACTGTGATTTCCTGTCTTCTAAAGTTGGATTTTCCCTTCCCTGTGCTGCTAGGTCAGTCAGGTCTTCATACTGGTTTAACTGGTGTGCCAGCACAGGAGGCTGCTGCTATCTTTTTGATGGCAATGCTAATGCTGAAGAGCTCCAGAAGTGCCCATGGTGGGGAGGAGGATGCAGAGGACAGCTGTGTTCTGCTCTGTGCATGACAAAAAGGTTTTACTTTTGTGGGGATAGGGTTTCTCCTGGGATAGGTAGCAGGTAGATGCTACTGGCGAGATGCTGATTGCTGTTAGCTTGTGATGAGGATAATGAAGGGACTGCAACATCTGATAAGGAAAGGCCGAGAGCCTTGGAGCAGGATAATGAAGGGACTGTAACATCTGATAAGGAAAGGCTGAGAGCCTTGGAGCTATGTAGTCTGGAGAAGACAAGGCTGAGGGGGGAACCTGGAAAAAGCTGAGGGGTGGAGGGCAAGAAGCAGGGGCCAGTCTCTTTCTGGTGATGCCCAGTGGCAGGACAAGGAGAAGTGGATACAAATTGGAACCCAGGAAGCACCATCTCAACAGGAGGAGAAAGTTGCTTGGTGTGAGTGCTGGAGGCCTGGAGCAGGCTGCCCAGAAAGGTTGTGGAGTCTCCATCTCTGGAGAACTTCCAAGCTCCATCTGGATGTGTTCCTGTAGGACCTGCTCTGGTGTGGGGTTGGACTGGATGATCACTGGAGGCGCCTCCCAAGCCCAGCATTCCAGGATTCTGTGATCTTGTACCAGGCTGGTGGTTCTCTTCAGCAAACCTGAAGTGCTAACAATATTAATAGCTGATATGAACAAGAAAAGAGGTGTTGAGACATGGCTTACAGACCCCTTAGGAATCTGCTGGCTTCTCTTGAGGAGCCTGCCAAAAATCTAGACCACTGCTAACAGAAGAGCCTGCAGTGAGTGAGTCTGGTGCAGCAGCTCTGCTTTCAATAAGTCTGTGAGCTTCACATTGGCTCTACAGGTCTGTACACTCCTGAGGGTAAAGAAGCTCAGAGAGGTGAGAAGTTTCAACTGGCTGCAGCAGCTAAGAGCTGTGGCTCTTCTCTGCTCCAAGAGAAATGTACTAAGTTGCTTCACTGCTCTGACTGAAGCTGTGTGTGAAGAGCTGGAGGTGAATATGAGCTCTTGGGGTTCCCCTAAGGAAGGTTTAGACCCCGGAGATGTTAAGCAGCTAAAGGAGAGGAGCAGGTGAAAGGGGAGAAATATTCATGGGGAAAAATACTTAATCCTCTTAAAGTTCTCTGTCTTCACCTTGACCTTCCAGCTTTGGGGGAGAAAAGCTCTCTTGAGAGCTGCTTCATTTGTAGTTAAGGGACACGGATGAGCAATGGACTTGGCAGTGTTGAATTCCTGCTTGGCCTCAAGGATCTTGAAGATCTTTTCCAGCCTGAAGCAGAAGGACTCAGAACCGTTGGAGAGAGTCCAGAGGAGGCCATAAAGATGATCCAATGGCTGCAGCAGCTCTGCTGTGAGGACAGGCTGAGGGAGCTGGGGGTGTGCAGCCTGCAGAGAAGAAGGCTCCAGGGGGACCTTAATTTGCCTACCAGTAGCTGAAGGGGCTGCAGGAGAGCTGGGGAGGGACTTTGGACAAGGGCTGGGAGTGCCAGGCCGAGGGACAATGGCTTTGAGCTGGGAGAGGGGAGACTGAGAGTGGAGAGGAAGGAGAGACTGTTTGCAGTGAGGATGAGGAGACACTGGCACAGGTTGCCCAGGGAGGCTGTGGATGCCCCTTGCCTGGAGGTGTGTAAGGCCAGGCTGGATGATACCTCAAGCAACCTGGGCTGGTGGGAGCTGCCCCTGTCCAGGGCACAGGGTTGGAACTGGATCATCTTGAAGGTCTCTTCCAACCTATTCTATGAAGAAGACTTGAGCAGGAGCCTTCCCTTGTGAGCCTCTTGGCTTAACTGACTCAAGGGACTGAGTCACTCCTTACACTGTGGCTTCACCTTACAACATTACCTGCCCTCGGCTGCATTTCTCCACCCTTAATGTGCCTGAAGTGTCCCAGGCTGCAGTGAGGAGCTGCTCAAGTTCAGACACGTTTCTGTGTCCCCTCTGTGGGACTGCTCCATCCCTAACTGAGTTGTCCCCTGTTTTTCTTCCCCAGTGATTCACTGCAGGTGTTCCAGGTGCTTTTCTTTCCCCTCCAAGCGAAGGATCAGGAAGAGACCTCGTGTCCTGACGCTGCTAAGCCTGCCTGAGGACGTCCTGTTCCATGTTCTGAAAGGCCTCCCAGCTGAGGACATCCTTTCAGTCAGAGCTGTGAGTCTGATGCTGCTTCTCCTGCCACACACCATGCCTCATCTTTGCCGTGTGAGAGGGTTGGGTGCTCCTGTCAGGATAAAGCTGAAAGCCTCAAGTTGTGCCGGGGGAGGTTCAGGGCTGCTATTGGGAAAGCTGGTGGAGGGCCTTGAACACAAGTACAAAGGATGGTGGTCAACAGCTTGATGACAAGAGAGGTCCCTCAGGTGTCCCTGCTGGGACCAGTGCAGTTCAGTATCTTCATCAGTGATACAGAGAGCTGAGTGCTGTGGTTGATGAGACTGCAGGATGGGATGGAAGCATCCAGAGGGATCTGGACAGGCTGCAGAGTTGGCTAAGTCCTGCAAGGTCCTGCACCTGGGTCAGGGCAACCCTTGATGTCAATCCAGGCTGGGGGCTGATGAGGTTGAGAGCAGCCCTGCAGTGAAGGACTTGGGGGTGCTGGTGGGGGAGAAGCTGGACAGGAGCCAGCAATGGGCACTGGCAGCACAGAAGGCCAAGGGCAGCCTGGGCTGCATCCAAAGCAATGTGGGCAGAGATGGAGAGAGGGGATCCTGCCCCTGTGCTCTGCTCTGGGGAGACCTCACTGCAGAGCTGGAGGCAGCTATGGGGCCCTGAGCACAGAGAGTCCAGAGGAGGCCACAAAGATGATCAGAGGCTGGAGAAGCTCTGCTGTGGGGGCAGGCTGGGAGAGTTGGGGCTGTTGAGCCTGGAGAAGGCTCCAGGGAGATCTTAGAGTAGCCTTCAGGTAGCTGAAGTGGCTCTAGAAGAGCTGGGGAGCTACTGTGGAGAAGAGCTGGAAGTGCCAGGCTGAGGGACAGTGGTTTGAAACCAGAGCAGGGGAGATTAAGGTTGGACATCAGGAGGAAGTTGTGCACAGTGAGGATGGGGAGACACTGGCACAGGCTGCCCAGAGATGTGGCTGAGGCCCCATCCCTGGAGACATTCAAGGTCAAACTTGCTGTGCCCCTGGTTATCCTGCTCTAGTTGGAGGTGTCCCTGCTGCCTGCAAGGGGCTTGGACAACATGCCCTTGGAGAGTCCCTTCCATCCTGAATGCATTCTTGTGGTTCTGTGAAAGCAGACAGAGGCAGCCCTTCAGATTTTTGTGTCCCCCAACTCCAGAAGATCAGCAGCAGTGCAGGAGAGCTCCCTGCACATTCTCTGCAGTAGCTGTGCTCAAAAAATTAGTTTGATTAGGGAGGTAATGAACTGTGATCAACTTGTGATTAATTAGCTAACTGTCTAAAATTAGATCAGAACTATTTTTCTGTTGGTCTCTTTTATTTCAGTCCTCCTTTATCCACCTTGCAGGTGCACTCCCATCTGAAATACCTTGTGGACAACCATGCCAGCGTGTGGGCCTGTGCAAGCTTCCAGGAAATTTGGCCTTCTCCAAACAACCTGAGGATGTTTGAAAGGTGAGCTGCAAGAACTGGGGGCCTCTGAGCTTGTAGAAGAGGGTGTTTGAAGGCAGAGGTCTGCCTGGAGGCCTCTATCTAAGGGAGTGTCTCAAGGGATCAGTATATTCATCCTCACCCTGGATGAGGGCACTGGCACCCAGTTTGCTGATGGCATCAAACTGGGAGCAGAGCTGACACCCCCTCAGGCTGTGCTGCCTTTCAGCCAGACCTGTGGACAGGCTGAGAGTTGGGTGGGGAGGAATTGGGTGAGATCCAGCAAGGGCAAGGGGAGAGGCTGGCACCTGGGGAAGAACAACCACATGGAGCAGTACAGGCTCTGGGGAACAGCACCCACGGGTCCTGCTGGCCAGCAGGATGCCCATGAGCCAGCAGGGTGCCCTTATGGCCAAGGAGGCCAGAGGCATCCTGGGGTGGATTAGAAAGGCTGTGCTGAGTAGGTCCGAGAGGTTCTCCTCCCCTCTGCTCTGCCCTGCTGAGGCCAGTTCTGGGCTCCCCCTCAGGTCAAGCAGGAGCTCAGGAAACTGAGAGAGTTCATCCCAGAGCCCAAAAGCTGCTGCAGGCAGTGAACATCTCCTCTGAGGCTGAGGGAGCTGGGGCTGGGAGCAGAGGAGCCTGAGGGCTGCCCTCATTGCTGTGACAAAGATGTGCAGGGCTGGAGCAGGCTCTGCTCAGGGATGGGCAAGGACAGCACAAGGGGCACTGAGTGCCAGCTGGAGCAGAGGAGGTGCTGCAGGAACAGGAGGGGAAACTTCATCCCTGTGAGGGTGCTGGAGCCTGGAGCAGGCTGCCCAGACAGGCTGTGGAGTCTCCTTCTCTGGAGACTTTCCAAACCCACCTGGATGTGTTCCTGTGTGCCCTGCCCTGGCAGGGGGTTTGGACTGGATGATCTCCAGAGGTCCCTTCCCGTGTATCACTGTGATTCTGGGGTTGGTGAACACTGTCCACAGCTGGCCTCTGCTGAGCTGTCTTTGTTTGAAGATGTGAGATCGGAAGCTCCTACAGATTTCATCCTCAAAGTATCTTCTGTTTCCCACTCAGGGCTGCTGAAAGGGGCAACTTTGAAGCTGCTGTGAAACTGGGCATTGCCTACCTGTACAACGAAGGCTGTAAGTGGGGAAGCTTCTGCTTGGATCTGCTGTCTCCTCCCTCTCAAACACCGATGATTTTGTACCCAGGTTCCAGAGCAGGGAAGTGCAGAGCCAACCTGCTGCCTTCAGTGGGTGCTCAGGTTTCATTTACTATGAAAATAAGGCTGAGGGGAGACCTTCTAGGACTCTACAATTCTCTGGCAGAAGGCTGGAGCCAGCTGGGGGTCACACTT
This sequence comes from Pogoniulus pusillus, assembly GCF_015220805.1. NCBI lineage: Eukaryota > Metazoa > Chordata > Aves > Piciformes > Lybiidae > Pogoniulus > Pogoniulus pusillus. Next base: position 16,270,053 of record NC_087276.1, on the reverse strand, counting down.
TCTCCTGAGGAACAAGTGACAGGATAAGAGGCAATGGACTCCAGTTGCCCCAAGGGAGGTTTAAGTTGGCCATGAGGAAAAAGTGTTCCTCCTCTCTTGCCATCTCCCTCATTTTGAAGGCTCTTGAGAGAAGATTTGAAATTAGGGAGGAGCAGATTTAGATTGGATGTGAGGAACAAGTTCTGCACCATGAGGCTGCTGGAACACTGGAACAGGTTGCCCAGGGAGGTAGTTGAGGTCCCATCCCTGGAGATATTCAAAGTGAGGCTCAACAGGGCTCTGGGCAACCTCATCTGGTGAGTGATTTGTACTGGATGAGCTTTGGAGGTCCCTTTCAACCCAAACCACTCAATGTTCAGTCTCTCCCTGGCTGTATCCTGCTGTCTCTAACTGAATGCCAAGCTGGCATTGTCACCTGTCAAGCTGGCATTGTCACCTGTCAAGCTGGCATTGTCACCTGTCAAGCTGGCATTGTCACCTGTCAAGCGGGCTGACTTCTGCCCCTCTCTCTCTCCTGCTCAGTGTCCATCTCTGATGAGGGGCGTGCAGAAGTGAATGGACTGAAGGCATCTCACTTCTTCAGCCTGGCAGAGAGGTTGAATATGTCTGCAGCCCCCTTCATCTGGCTCTTCATCCGTCCTCCCTGGTCCTTGAGTGGAAGCTGCTGTAAAGCTGTGGTCTATGAGAGCCTGAAGGCAGAATGCCAGCTGCAGAATGTAAGATTTGCTTCTGCCCTTCACTGGAACCAAGGCTAGAAGCTGCAGCTCCTTGTTCTTGAAAGTTTTTCTTCTCCCCAAGGAGCTCCTGTGCTGGATCTTGCTTCAATGAGTGTGGATCAATCCTTGTAATGAATTTCTTCCCACTCTCCAGTTCATCTCTCATGAGAGCCAGGGGCTTCTGCTGACCCTGCTGAGAGATTCAGCTCTGTCTCAGCTGAGAAAAGGGGGTGGGGGTGACCTGCTGGGAAGCAGCTCCAAGGAGAAGGACCTGACAATGCTGGGGGGCAACAAGTTCCCCAGCAGCTACCAATATGCACTTGGGGCCAAGAAGGGCAATGGTGTCCTGGGGGGCATTCAGAACAGTTGGGCAGCAGGGCAAGGGAGGTTCTCCCTCTACTCTGCCCTGTGATTAAGAGAGGCCACAGCTGGAGCCCTGGGCCCAGTCCTGGGCTCTCCAGTTCAGGAGAGACAGAGACCTGCTGGAGAGAGTCCAGGGCAGGCTGCAAAGCTGCTGAGGGGCCTGGAGCAGCTCTGGGAGGAGCAAAGGCTGAGAGCCCTGGGGCTGAGAGCCTGCAGAAGAGCAGCCCCAGAGAGTATCTCAGCAGTGCTCAGTAAGAGCTAAAGGAGCTGTGGGAGGCAAGAGGCTGGGTCCAGACTCTTGTCAGTGGTGCCCAGGGCCAGGACAAGGAGCAATGGGCACAAAGTGTCAGGCAGGAGGTTCCTGCTGAGCAGGAGGAGAAAGTTGTTTGTTGTGAGGGTGCTGGAGGCCTGGAGCAGGCTGCCCAGAGAAGCTGTGCAGTGTCCTTGTGTGGAGAGCTTCCAAGGGCAACTGGGCACTGTGCTGCTGTGGGTGCCCTGCTTTGGCAGGAGTTTGGACTGGGTGATCTCCAGAGGCCCCTTCCAATCCCACCCTGCTGAGATTCAGATTCTGACCAAGCTTGGCTACATACCTGATGAGCTGAGTGTAACAAAGGGAACTTAGGATTGCCAGAGGAGAAACACAAGGGTGAGGGAAGCTTGGAAAACAACCCAAATGCTAGTCTGAGTTAGCAGCACAATTTGCTCCTGTTCTGTGTCTTTAACCATGCTCTATCTTGATACTCTCTACAGGCTCAGAAAGGATCCATCCTCCACTGCCTGGCTAAGGTCTTGAGTCTCTTTGAGGTGAGCAGTGATGTGCTGGGCTCCTTGCTCTGGTGATGCTAAGGCTGCCTACCTTGATGTCATCAACGCCAGCCCAATGCTCTCCTGTTCCTTGGGTCCCCAGCAGCTCCACTCTGCTTAGTTTGTTGAATTTTTCCCAACTGAAACGGGTCTTGGCTTGCAGTGTTGTGTGTTCAGCTCTCAAAGGGAGCCTTCCACTCATTATCCACCTCAAAAGTCCATTACTTCAGTGGCCACCAAGCCACAAAGCTTTTCTGTGGCTGCTTCCTGAAGCTCGGATCTTCAAACAGCAGCCCTGAGTGGATGTGGGAGCACCTCTGAGAGTCCTCAGGGGATTCCCAGCTGCTTTGATTCTGCTCTGTGGCTTTCAGGACAGAGCTGTTGTGCAGCTTCCAAAAGGCTGGTGGGAGCTGGCATCCAGCTGGCCAGGCAGCAACCAACACCACCATGGCTTTTCTTCACAGGATGAAGAGAAAAGAAGAGAGTCCCTTGAAATGCTTGAAGAGTCTTCAAAGCTGGGTTGTTTAAACAGCTCCTACCTCCTCTGGGAAAGTAACAGAAAGGCTGCTGTAAGTAGGACTTTTCTTTGCCTCAAAACAGTTTCACTCTAAACTCTGGAGCTCTCTTACCTGTGGTGAATGTGCACCAAGACATAGCTGCTCCTCAGGGCTCAGCTTCAAAGAGAGCACTGAGCATTGGCTGCTCTTCAGAGCCAAGGAGAGCACTAAGAACTCCCTCAGATAACAGCCAGGCAGACACCAAAGCTTAAAAGTGAGTCTCCAAGCAGTTGTAGCCATAGTGCCAGCAGAAGCTCCTGCTGCAGGCATGGGCACTGCTGGCTGCAGGCACCCTGTGGCAGCAGGAGGAGGCTGTCAGTAATTCACTAGAATCATAGAATCAACCAGGTTGGAAAAGACCTCCAAGATCACCCAGTCCAACCTAGCACCCAGCCCTGTCCAATCAACCAGACCATGGCACTAAGTGCCTCATCCAGTCTTTTTTTGAACACCTCCACACAGCTTGCTTTGGGTTGGAAAGGACCCTCCAAGGTCATCTTGTCCATCCAGCCTGCAAGCAGCAGGAATGCCTCCAACTAGAGCAGGCTGCCCAGGGCCATATCAAGTCTGATCTTGCACATCTTCAGGGGATGGGGCCTCAACCACATCTTTGGGCAACCTGTTCTAGTCTCTTCCTACCCTCACTGGGAAAAATTTCTTTCTCATCTCCACTCTGTCTCCCCTCTCCCAGCTCAAAGCCATTGTCCCTTTTCCTGGCACTCCCAGCCCTTGTGCAAAGTCCCTCAGCTCTCCTGCAGCCCCTTTGGATGTTGAAATGCAGCTCTGAGGTCTTCTCCAGGCTTAACAGCCCCAACTCTCCTGGCCTGTCCCCACAGCAGAGGTTCTTCAGCCTCTGATCATTGTGGCCGCCTCTGGACCCTCTCCAGCATCTCCAGGTCTCCTGCATGGTGGGAGCCCCAGAGCTGGAGCAGACAATAAATCTGCCAGAGCTCTCTGGTGGAGTCCCAGGTGTCCTCTCTCATCTCCTGAGAGACCTTGGACAGAAACTGAGGGAAGTTTCTTAAACAGAGCATTGTTGTCTTAATGAGACAAGGGGCACAAAGTGGCAGCCAGGAGGTTCCATCTGATCAGGAGGAGAAAGTTGTTTGTTGTGAGGGTGCTGGAGCCCTGGAGCAGGCTGCCCAGAGAGGCTGTGGAGTGTCCTTGTGTGGAGAGCTTCCAAGGGCAGCTGGGCACTGTGCTGCTGGGCAAGCTGCTGTGGGTGCCCTGCTTGGGCTGGATGATCCCCAGAGGTCCCTTCCAACTCCTTCCATCCTATGTGAAGCTGCCTGGTTGCTGTGCTGCTGGTTGTACCCCCAGGCAGGGCTGTCTCTGGCACTCCAGACCTGCTGCTGCTGAAGTAAATCTTGTTTGCACTCCTCTTTAGATGTCAGATCCTGGCAGATACCTCCAAAGCCTCAGGAAGCTACGAGACTATGCAGCAAAGGGCTGCTGGGATGCACAGGTAAGGCTGACTTTTTTTTTTCCCAGGGAAAGAGTCTTTTTGGTCATTTCTGTGCTGCCTTTGGAGGTTTAGCCTCCTGCCTTTAGAAGCAGAACCCAAAATGCTGAGGTCTATCTCCATATGCATGTGTGTGCTGGTCTGCACCTCTATGCTACAGTCATCTGCTGTGGGTGCCCCTGATTCAGCAGGGGGGAGTTGGCCTAGGTGATCCCCAGAGGTTCCTTCTGACCCCATCTGTGTTGGAGGCTGTGTGTAAAGATGCATCTCTGGCTGGGATCAGAAGCCTGCCCCCAAAGAATGTCTGTGCTCAGCATTTCAGCTGAGCCAAGAGGCACTGCTGGAGGCAGTTCCTGTTCGCTTTGTTGCATAGAGTGGTTTGGGCTGGAAGGGACTTCAGAGAGCACCTCTCTATGGGCAGAGATACCTCTCAGCTACACTTGGTTGCACTCACCCAATCTGGCCTTGAACACCTCCAAGGAGAAGGCATCCATAGCCTCCCTGGGCAGCCTGTGCCAGACTCCCACCACCCTCACACTCAACAAGTTCTTCCTCAGCCCCACTCTAACCCTGCTCTGCCTCAGCTCCAAACCATTACCCCTTGGCCTGGCTCAGACACCCTCAGTAAAAGTCCTCTGCAGTCTTCCTGCAGGATCCCTTCAGGCACTGGCAGGCAGCTCTGAGGTCCTACTGGAGCCTTCTCCTCTCCAGGCTGCACACCCCCAGCCCCCTCAGCCTGTGCTCACAGCAGAGCTGCTGTGGCACTTGGATCATCTTTGTGGCCTCCTCTGGCCTCACTCCAGCAGCTCTGTGTCCTCCTTCTGCTGGGGACAGCAGCACTGGAGGCAGGACTGGAGGTGAGGTCTGAGCAGAGTCCAGGGCTACATTCCCCTCTTGCCCCCTACCCACACTGCTGTGGCTGCAGCCAGCACACAGCTGCCTGCTGGTTCTCTGCTACCCTGGTTTGAGTCTGCTAACAAATTCCACACTTCTGTGTTTTCTCTACTACAGATTGCTTTAGCCAAAGCCTGTGGGAATGGAAACCAGCTAGGATTAGAAGCCAAATCTTCCAGTGAAATGGTCTCTCAGATCTTTCAAGCTTCCCTTCCCATCAGCAAGCAAAGCATCTTCACTGTGCAGAAAGGAATGAATGAAACCATGAGGTAAAAACTTGGAGCCAGGAGTGAAGGCACAGAACAGAAACCTTTTGCCTGTTCCCTTTACAGAGATTCATAGAATCACAGAATGGGTTGGGTTGGAAGGGACCTTAAAGGTCATCCAGCTCCCATCAGCTCAGGTTGCTCAAGGCCTCATCCAGCCTGAGCCTGAACACCTCCAGGGAAGTTATGGATCACAGATCCATAGATCATTCTGTGATCCACAACCTCCCTGGACAACCTGTGCCAGTCTCTAACCATCCTCACTGCAAACAATTTCTTCCTCCTCTCCACTCTCAGTCTCCCCTCTCCCAGCTCAAAGCCATTGTCCCTCGGCCTGGCACTCCCAGCCCTTCTCCAAAGTCCCTCCCCAGCTCTCCTGCAGCCCCTTCAGATACTGGAAGGCTGCTCTGAGGTCTCCCTGGAGCCTTCTCCCGGCTGAGCAGTCCCAACTGTCCCAGCCTCAATTACATCTGTAGAGGAGGGGAAAAAAAATCCAGAATGAGGTCTGCTGGAAGATGGAAAGTTTTGCTTTCTCCTCCTGTGAGAGGTTCTATGTAGCCATATAAGCAGAGGGCTTCTCAGAGAGGAGGCATCAGAGCTGTTATCTCAAGCCTTGATGAATTGAAAAGGGTTTTATGTCCATTTTAAGTCCTGGACTCCATCAAGACTAACAAATTGTTAGGGAACTGTAGGCCTTGTTTGACTGTTTGGAGCTGTAGTTATTCTCCGGTTAGCTTAGGTGGCCTTTACCCTCCCATTTAATCCCAGAAGGGTTTGGATTGGATGGGACCTTTCAAACTCATCCTGTAGCCAGCAGGGACATCCCCAACGAGAGCAGGCTGTTCACAGCCCCACACAACCTGAGCTGCAGTGCTGCCAGCCATGGGGCAGCTCTCACCTCTCTGGCAGCCTGGGACAGGCTCTCCCCACCCTCACTGTCAAACATTTCTCCCTTCTCTCCACTCTCAATCTCTTCCAGTTCAAACCATCCCCCCTTGGCCTGCCACAACAGGCCCTTGTGAAGAGTCCCCCCACAGCTTTCTGATTGTGCCCTTGAAGCACTGCAAGGCCACCAGGAGGTCTCCCTGGAGCCTTCTCCCCTCCAGGCTGAACACCCCCAGCTCTGCCAGCCTGGCCTCACAGCAGAGCTTCCACCCTGCCAGCACTGCTGTGGCCTGGTCCTGCTGCAGAGGTCCCTGTCCGTGCTGAGCACTCCAGAGCTGCCCCAGCACTGCAGGGTGGGTCTCAGCAGGGATCCTCTCCTTATGCCAAGTGCCTGTTCCAGGGTAGCTTCTGCTGCCGTTTCTCAGCTAACTGAAGGACACTTCACCCTTTAGGGATCAAAGGCCTTTGTTTGCCAGCCCTCTTCTCAGTGCAGCAGGACTTTCTGGCGTGTCTTGGGGTGAAACCTCTTGGCCTGAACTTTGGAGTGCAGAAGGGATTTGGTCTGCAGGCATGGGGAGGATGCTCAGCAGGGGGCTGCCTGTGTCCTGACTGCACAGCCTCTGTCTGTTTCTTGCCCAGGTATATCCTGATCGACTGGCTGGTAGAAGTGGCTACCATGAAGGACTTCTCCAGCCTGTGCCTGCACATGACCGTGGGCTGTGTGGATCGGTACCTGAAGCTCAGACCTGTGCCCCGGGCTCAGCTCCAGCTGCTGGGCATCGCCTGCATGGTCATCTGCACACGGTAGGAGCTCTGCCTGCTGCCCCTCGCCCTGCCAACCCAGCGCTGCACAGCAACCTTTGGTTTCCCCTCCCTGCTAAGAATACTGGAAAGCATCTTTGTCCTCCCTCATCTGCCTCTTGCCTTCCTCTCCCCCTCCTTGCCCTCTTCTTTTCACCCCTCTTCCTCTCCCCCTCCTTGCCCTCTTCTTTCCACCCCTCTTCCTCTCCCCCTCCTTGCCCTCGTCTTTCCACCCCTCTTCCTCTCCCCCTCCTTGCCCTCTTCTTTCCACCCCTCTTCCTCTCCCCCTCCTTGCCCTCTTCTTTCCACCCCTCTTCCTCTCCCCCTCCTTGCCCTCTTCTTTCCACCCCTCTTCCTCTCCCCCTCCTTGCCCTCTTCTTTCCACCCCTCTTCCTCTCCCCCTCCCTTCCCCCTCCCCCTTCAACTATGCTCCCATGCAGTCACAGTCTCTGCAAACAAGACACAAAATAGGATCCCTTGAGCATGCTTCTCAATGTTCAGATGCTCCCCAGTGCCTCACTGGTCTCAATGCTTTCCATCAGCCATGGAAAGGTCCCACCCCATGGGCAGCATGAGAAACCCTGGAAGGAACACCTGCAATGGTGGTGCCACACACTTCAGTGTTGCCAACAGAATGGTGCTGAGGGATATCATTCTCCTGAGTCGGCTTCCTGAGTAGCTTGCATCTGAGAATGGAAGAGGTTTCCTATATGGGGAACTGGGAGGGTTCTGTTGCATGTAGAGTGGATTTAGAGCAACCTTGAAGAAAGACCTTTGGGGATGTTGGGTGCTGAGCAGCTCCCCAGAAGCCAGCACTGCCCTCATGCAGCCCAGCAGGCAGCTGTGTGCTGCAGCTAGAACAGTGTGGGCAGAGGGTAAGAGAGAGGATTGTGCCCCCTGGACTCTGCTCAGACCTCACCTCCAATCCTGCCTCCAGTGCTGCTGTCCCCAGCAGGAGGAGGACACAAAGCTGCTGGAGTGAGGCCAGAGAAGACCACAAAGATGATCCAAGTGCCACAGCAGCTCTACTGTGAGCACAGGCTGGGGTGTGCAGCCTGGAGAGGAGAAGGCTCCAGGGGGCCCTCAGAGCTGCCTGCCAGTGCCTGAAGGGATCCTGCAGGAAGGCTGCAGAGGACTTTTGCTGAGGGTGCCTGAGCCAGGCCAAGGGGGAATGGTTTGGAGCTGAGGCAGCAGGGTTAGAGTGGAGCTGAGGAAGAAGTTGTTGAGTGTGAGGGTGGTGAGAGTCTGGCAGAGGCTGCGCAGGGAGGCTGTGGAACACAGAATCACAGACTCTGTGATCACATTCTGTGATCCGCAACCTCCCTGGAGGTGCTGAAGGCCAGGTTGGATGAGGCCTTGAGCAACCTGGGCTAGTTGAGAGGCATCCCAGCCAATGACAGGGGGACTGCAGGAGATGCTCTTTGAGGGCTTTTCCAACCTGAACTATTCTGTCATCCTAGCAGATGGTTCCATCTTAAAGGAGAAATGAACGAGGAGCTCCTGGTCTATAGCTGGGGCAGTCTCTTCTGGAGCTGTTTAACCCTTTGCTCACCTTGGGTGCATTTTTCTGCCACAGAAACCTTAGTGCACAGGAGCACAAATTCTCTCTTCTGAGGCTGTTTGTTCCTGTTTAGCAGGGGCCTTGGCAGCGTTGGGTTGGTAGTTGGACTCTGTGAGCTTGAAAGGGTTTTCCATCCCGAGGAGGTCTAAAATCATCTCCTCTTTGGTGTTCCAGCTTCATCAGCAAGGAGATCCTGACGATCCGGGAAGCTGTGTGGCTGACAGACAACACCTACAAGTATGAAGACTTGGTGAGAATGATGGGGGAGATCATCTCTGCCCTGGAAGGAAGGATAAGGGTGAGTTTGGAATGGATTATTTCACCCCTTGGCCTCCCTGGAGGTGCTGAAGGCCAGGATGGATGAGGCCTTGAGCAACCTGGACTGGTGGGAGGTGTCCCTGCCCATGGCAGGAGGATTGGAGCTGCATGTTCTCTAAGGTCCTTTCCAACCCATTCCACGAGTCTGTTGGGATGAGCACTTGTCCTTCCCTAAGATGCTGAGGTTTTGTGCAGGAGGATATTTGTACTCCAGGGCATGCAGACACCAATCCCTCTGCCTGTCCTCAGGGGCTAACACTTAGGTTTTCCGAGGCTGCTTTGTACTTTCACTGGAGAATGTTTCAGGGTCAGTGCAGCAGTGAAAAACCCAAATCAGCACAGCTGCCCAATGGAATGAAAACTTCCTGCTCCTCTGCTGGCTCCAGACATGCTGAGGGATCTAGGGCAGCTCTGGGAGGAGTAAAGGCTGAGAGCCCTGGGGCTGAGAGCCTGCAGAAGAGCAGCCCCAGAGGGCATCTGAGCAATGCTCAGCAAGAGCTAAAGCTGTGGGGGGCAAGAGACTGGAGTCAGGCTCTTGTCAGTGGTGCCCAGGACCAGGCCAAGGGGCAGTGGGCACAAAGTGGCAGCCAGGAGGTTCCAGCTGAGCAGAAGGAGAAAGTTGTTTGTTGTGAGGGTGCTGGAGGCCTGGAGCAGGGAGTTGGGCTGGATGATCTCCAGAGGTCCCTTCCAGCCCCACCCTGCTGGGCCTTTGTTGAAGCAGCCTTTGCTCAAAATGACTGCTCTACACCCTTGGTGCTTGCCTTGTGTTTCCAACCTTGGGTCTTCTCTGCACTAGATCCCTACCATTGTGGACTACAAAGAAGTTCTGTCCAACATAGTCTCTCTGGAGAGAAGAACTCTTCACCTTTACAGCTTCATCTGTGAACTCTCAGTCTTGAACACCAGCCTCTGTGTGTACTCTCCAGCTCAGCTGGCTGCTGCAGCACTGCTGCTGGCTAAGATCCTGCACAGGCAAGGTGAGAAACCCTTCCTTAGGTGGAGCTGCAGCAGGGTTGGTTGATGCTTGGGTCTTGCAGGCAGCCTTTGGAGTGGAGTTTTGGTTTGTGTCAAGATATTAAGAGTTGAGCTCAAGTCAACCTCATGAAGTTCAACAAGGCCAAGTGCAAGGTCCTGCAGCTGGGCCAGGGCAATCCCAAGCACAAATTCAGGCTGGGGCTGAAGGGTTGGAGAGCAGCCCTGAGGAGAAGGCCTTAGGGTGCTGGGGGGTGCAGAGCTGAACAGGAGCTGGCACCCAGCACTGCCAGCCCAGCCTCAGCCTGTCCTGGGCTTATCCCCAGCAGCAGGGGCAGGGAGGGGATTCTACTCCTCTGCTGTGCCTGCTGAAACTTCCTGCTGTGGTGCTGGGGCAGCTCCTGAGTGCTCAGCACAGACAGGGACCTGCTGCAGCAGGGCCAGAGGAGGCCACAGCAGTGCTGGCAGGGTGGAAGCTCTGCTGTGAGGCCAGGCTGGGAGAGTTGGGCTTGGTCAGTCTGGAGAAGAGAAGGCTTCATTGAGACCTTAGAGCAGCCTGCCAGTGCCTGAAGAGAGGTACAGAGAGCTGGAGAGTCAAAGGCATGAAGTGACAGAGTGAGAGGCAATAACTTTGAGCTGGAGGAAGCTGGATTTAGATGAGACATTAGGAAGAAAATCTTCACCGTAAGGATGCTGAGACACTGGAACAGGTTGACCAGAGAAGATACAGAGGCTCCAAGCCTGGAGGTGTTCAAGGCCAGGTTGGATGAGGCCTTGAGCAACCTGGGCTAGTGGGAGGTGTCCCTACCCCTGGCAGGAGGTTGGAGCTGGATGATCTTTGAGGTCCTGCCCAGCCCAGTCTGATTCTATGGCTCTGGCTTGGCTGGGGGATTGGAACTGAAGAGGGAGGTAGGACAGGTGTGAGACTTCAGAAGGAGCTGTGGAGTTAAGGCTCTCCTACCTCTCAGTAGTGACGATGAACAACAACATTAGCATCAGTCTGGGCAAGCTTTGTGTTGAAGGAGACTGAAGACTTCAGTGCTGAGCTCTGACCTCAGCTGGGCAGTGAAAGCCATCCCTGAAGCCACCTCTGAACCAGCCCTGTACAAGCTTAAGCTTGTGAAAATCAGGATCTACACTCCACAAAAACAACCACCACCACCTGTCTGATTACAGAACTGGCAAGCTTGGTGAGGTGGTGCCCATCTCTTGTCTTCTCACCCTTCTGGAGTGTGTCCAGAGAAGGGCCACGAGGGTGAGCAGGGGGCTGGAGCTGCTCTGCTCTGAGGACAGGCTGAGAGAGGTGGGGCTGTTTGGTCTCTAGAGGAGGAGGCTTCAGGGAGACTTTATTGTGGCCTTCCAGTATCTGAAGTGGGCTACAAGAAAGCTGCTGAGGGACATTGTAGGGTGTTGGGTAGTGATAGGACTGAGGGAAATAGAGCAAAACTAGAAGTGAGTAGGTTCAGATTGGATGTTGGGAAGAAGTTCTTCACCATGAGGGTGCTGAGGCACTGGCACAGGTTGCCCAGGGAGGTGTTTGAAGCCTCATCCCTGGAAACTTTTAAGATCAGGCTGGATGTGGTTCTAGGCAAACAGGGTTAGTGTGAGATGTCCCTGCCCATGTCAGGGGAGTGGGAACTGGATGATCCTGGAGGTCTCTTGTGGCCCTAACAGTTCTGTGATCTCCTGCCCTGCAGCACACCCCTGGAGCAGCCAGCTGGCTGACTGCACTGGCTTCTCCCTCGAAGACCTCTTGCCCTGTGTGCTGAGCCTCTACCAAAAGTGGTAAGAGTTCTGGGAGCCTCTTGGGGAGGACAGAGGAGTGTCTGGATTCCAGCTCTGGCAGATCTGCCCTGTCTGTACACTCAGCCCTTGCCAGGGAAGGGGGTGGTGGCTCTGGAAGCTGCCTTGCTCCCCCTCTACGGGCACTGAGGTGCCAGCTGAGGGCCAGCTTGGTCTGCTTCTCTCTGCTGCTGGTGGTCCTCAAAGGCTGGCATGGTTCAGCTTGTCAAACACCTCATCTCAGAGGAGTGCAGCTGGTTTGGTGGGGAGCTTCAGAAAGACTTCCAGCAGCAGAAGTAGCTCATTTCATAAAGAGCGTTAAGGCTTTAGCTTGAGAACCATGAATGGAACTAGATGCTCACAAGCTGAGAAACTTGAGTGTCCTGGCCAGCTGCTGAGCAGCTCTGCTGGCACCAACCTGCTTCAACTGGAGCTGAGAGGGAGGGGCAGAGGGCGTCGAGAAAGAGGGGCAGGGGGAGCTCAGAGCAGGGGAGGGAGAGGGGCAGGGGGAGCTCAGAGCCAGGGCGCCAGGAATAGGGGCAGGAGGAGCTGAGGGGCAGGGAGGGAGCCGAGTGGCAGAGGGCCTCTTCCCCCAGGGGCCAGGGTCTGTTGGGGTCTCTCCTCACCCTGCCAGACTGAGCTGCTCCTCTCTCTCCAGCTTCCACGACGACATCCCCAAGGACTACCGGCAGGTGTCCCTGACCGCTGTCAAGCAGCGCTTCGAGGACGAGCGCTACGAGGAGATAGGCAAAGAAAAGGTGGGGGCAGCTCTGAGCCTACTCTGGCACCCAGGGCACAGCTGCCACGGGGCCAGGGATGGCTTCCAGCAATGGGCAGAGAAGTCTCACTGCAGGCTTGTGGAGGAGAGAGTCCCTAAATGCAGTGGGAGCTGGGGACTTCGGAGGGACTGGAGCTGCTCTGTGGAAGGGCTCACAAGGGGAGGTGAATCCTAGGGAAGAAACAACAGAGGGTGAGGTTTCTGCTCCCAGAGTCACAGATTGCACTGGGTTAGAAGGGACACTTAAAGTGCATCTTGTCCAACCCCCTACAGTCAGCAGGGAGACTTCCAACTAGAGCAGGCTGCCCAGGGCCTCTCCTCCTACTCTGTGCTGCAAGGCCACATTCAGAGCCCTGGGTCCAGTTCTGGGCTTCCAAGTTCAGGAGAGACAGAGACCTGCTGGAGAGAGTCCAGGGCAGGCTGCAAAGCTGCTGAGGGGCCTGGAGCAGCTCTGGGAAGAGCAAAGGCTGAGAGCCCTGGGGCTGAGAGCCTGCAGAAGAGCAGCCCCAGAGGGTATCTGAGCAATGCTCAGCAAGAGCTAAAGGAGCTGTGGGGGGCAAGAGGCTGTGGCCAGGCTCTTGTCAGTGGTGCCCAGGGCCGGGGCAAGTGGCAGCCAGAAGGTTCCAGCTGAGCAGGAGGAGAAAGTTGTTTGTTGTGAGGGTGCTGGAGGCCTGGAGCAGTCTGCCCAGAGAGGCTGTGGAGTGTCCTTGTGTGGAGAGCTTCCAAGGGCAGCTGGGCACTGTGCTGCTGGGCAAGCTGCTGTGGGTGCCCTGTTTTGGCAGGGTGTTAGGCTGGATGATCTCCAGAGGTCACTTCCAGCCCCACCCTGCTGGGACTGTAGGACTCTGGTGCTGTGACAGCCTCCACCTGGGCACCTCTCTAACTGCCCATGGCTCTCTTTGCTTTGCAGATGATGAGCTACAGCCAGCTCTGCTCCTTGCTGGGTGTGAAGCAGGAGGACCCAGAGCCCAGTCCCTTGCACACAACCATGGTGGAAATTCAGCCTTTCCTCAGCTCTCCCTGTGGCAAGAGAACTAAAAGGTCAGTATCAGGCATCCCTGGCAGTGCTGCTGAGCATCAGCATGAGCTCTGCCTCCTCTCTGCCACCTTGAGGCTTCAGCCTCTCAGTGTGATCAGTTTTCCTGCCATGACCTTGAACATAGCTGTTTTAAGAGTTGGGGGTGAAGAACTTGGCTTCTAACAGATGCCTTCTTCTGGATGCTTTTCCTGCAGGAGGAGGGAAGATAGCATTCAGGATGACAGAGGCAGCTTTGTGACTACCCCCACAGCAGAGCTCTCTACCCAGGAAGAAAGCCTCCTGGATAACTTCCTAGACTGGAGCCTGGATACCTGCTCTGGCTACGAGGGGGATCAGGAAAGTGAAGGCGAGAGAGATGGAGATGGTGAGGGTTTGGTTCTCCTTGCAACAAGAGAATTCCATCTGTCAGGTCTTCTTTGCTTGAAGCTCTTTCTCAGGCTACTGAAGGCTCAACATTGAGCTGTAGACCAGCTGGAGAGAAGCTTTTCTGTGTGGCTGTAGCTCTTACAGGATTGCAGAGCTTCTGTTCTGTTCTGTGCTGCTGCAGGGCTCCAGAGACTCATGGAATAGGTTGGGTTGGAAGGGACCTTCAAGGTGATCCAGCTCCAACTCCCTGCCATGGGCAGGGACACCTCCCACCAGCACAGGTTGCTCAAGGCCTCATTCAGCCTGACCTCCAGCACCTCCAGGGAGGTTGAGGATCTACCATCACATTCTGTGACTCTGTGATCCACAACCTCCTTGGGCAACCTGTGCCAGTCTCTCCTCACCCTCACTGCAAACAATTTCTTCCTCACCTCCACTCTGTCTCCCCTCTCCCAGCTCAAAGCCAATGTCTCTCAGCCTGGCACTGCCAGCTCTTGTCAAAAATCCCTCCCCAGCTCTCTTGGAGCTTCTTCAGCTACTGGAAGGCTTCTCTGAGGTCTCCCTGGAGCCTTCTCCAGGCTCAGCAGCCACAGATCTCTGTCTAGCTCCCTGCTGCGGGGAGGTTGGAGTAGATGATCTCTGAAGTCCCTTCCAACCTGAGCCATTCTGGGGTTGAGTTCCATGGGTGGCCCTCAGTGCTGTGCAGTGAGCACAGGGGACAAGCTGCTGTGCACAGGCAGCTCCAGCAGCACCTCCATCCACCAAAGTGTTCCTGGGGGGCACAGCAGCTGCTGGCATGGAAGAGCAGCAGGAGCCAGGGGATATTTAGTTGCTCTTTAAGCCCAGACGTGTTTGGAGTTAGGAAGTTGCAATCCTGCTGTCAGCTTTTGTCCCTGATTCCTTCTCCCCCTCACAGCTGTTTCTGTCAACTAACAATAAGATTAAGCAGCAAACAGAACACTGAGAATCAGCTCCAGGCAAGCTAAAATAGCAGCAGGAGATGCTCCTTGAGTCATAGAATGGCTCAGGTTGGAAGGGACCTCAAGATCATCTACTCCAGCCCCCTGCCATGGGCACAGACACCTCCCACCAGCACAGGTTGCTGAAGGCCTCCTCCAGGCTGGCCTTCAGCACCTCCAGGGAGGCAACATCCACAACTTCCCTGGGCAACCTGTGCCAGTCTCTCCCCACCTTTTCTGCAATCAATTTCTTCCTCCTCTCCACTCTCAGTCTCCCCTCTCCCAGCTCAAAGCCATTGTCCCTCGGCCTGGCACTCCCAGCCCTTGTCCAAAGTCCCTCCCCAGCTCTCCTGCAGCCCCTTCAGCTACTGGAAGGCTGCTGTGAGGTCTCCCTGTAGCATTCTCCAGGCTGAACTCTCTCAGCCTAGGGTTTGTGGTTGCTTTTTGGTTCAAAGTGCCTGTGCTTTCAGATGCTACTGACAGTGGGCTAAAGGTGCTGAGTCAGCAGCACAGCTGACCTGCTGGTTCTGGGGCTGGCTGTTTTCTGAACACCTCTTGGAACCCATCAAAACTGTTTGAGGTGGGGAAAAGTTCTTGCTTTAAAGGAGGGTTAGATCTCAGTGCTCTGCCCTCTCCTCCAAGCATAAGGAGATGTAAGTTTTGTGCTCTCGCTTGGTTCTGTGCTAAAGCATGGAGTGGAATCATAGAATGGTTTAGGTTGGAAGGGACCTCAAGGATCATCCAGCTCCAACCCCCAGCCATAGGCAGGGACACCTCCCACTACAGCAGGTTGTTCAAGGCCTCATCCAACCTGGCCTTAAACACCTCTGGTAAGGAAGCAGCCACAACCTCCCTGGGCAGCCTGTGCCAGTGTCTCACCACCCTCACTGTAAAGAACTTCCTCCTAACATCTAATCTAAATGTCCCCTCTGCCAGTTGAAAGCCTTTACCCCTCGTCCTGCCATTACAAGACCTTGTAAATAGTCCCTCCTCAGCCATAGAATCAGAATGGTTTGGGTTGGGAGGGACCTTCTAGATCAGCCAGTTCCAACCCCTATGCCATGGGCAGGGATGTTCCTGGTTGCTCAAGGCCATGCCATGAAATCACAGGTATTTTTGGGTTGGAAAAGATCTCCAAGGTCAAGTCCAACCAGCAATCCAACACCACCATGTCCCCAAGTGTCATGTACACCTCCAGGGATGGAAGTTTGAGAGACCTGTTCTAATGGGAGGGGTCCCTGCCTATGGCAGGGGGTTGGAACTGGATGAACTTTGAGGTCCCTTGCAACCCAAACCGTTCCATGATGGGGACTCCACCACCTCCTGTGGCAAACTATTTTAAGCCCTTCCATGCTTGCAGCCTCCACAACTTGTGTGGACAGCCTGTTCCCAGAGCCTCACCATCTTCCTCACTGCCCAAAGCCAAAGTAACCTTTTCCTTCTCCCCCCCTGCAGTGACTGGTCCCAGTGGGATCCTGGACGTGACGGTGGTGTATGTGGACCCTGCCGAGCACTGCTGCCAGGACTCCAGCGACGAGGACAGCCTGGCTGGGGAGTGGGCCCCCCACAGCCCCTCGGCCTCTCTCAGCCCCACCAACCCTCAGCTGGAGGCCAGCTCAGGCTACTCTTCTGTCCACAGTGCCAGCCCTGCCTCTCCTGGAGGAGGCAGGCTGGGAGCACCTCTCACATCTACCTCAGCGCTGGCTCTGAGCAGGGGGCCCTGCCTGCCCCCCTCCCTGCAGCCCTGTTTACAGCCCAGCCAGGCCAAGTGTGACAGAAGGCAAGTCAAGAGAAAAAATGTGGCAGGCCACAGTGAAGAAAGGCTCACCTTGGGCTTCCTGAGCCTCTGATTGCTTCCTCCTCTTTCCCTGGGAGCAGGCTTCCTGTGCCAGGGGTACAGGGGTGAGAGTGAATCCTTGTCAATACCTCCAAGAAGAGTCCTTCCCCTCAGCTCTGCCTGACCCTGGCCTCTAACTCTGTAGCTTCTGGACCCTTTCCTTCTTCCATAGCTGCCTTTTGAAAGTACTCCCTCTTGGCTGATTCTCTGCAAGCTAATCCTCCTCCTCCTCTGGAATGTTAGAGCTCCTCTTTGCCCTGGTGAGAGAGAAAAGAACCTGTCCTGTCCCTTGCCTTGCTCTGAGGCCCTGGCACCCTAAAAGAACAAGGAACTATGCTTGAATTCCTCCACTTGAAAAGACCTTCCTGCGGTGCTGCCCCCTTCTGGCCAGGTCCCATCTCCCTCCTCCTGTCTATCGTTTGCTGCACTGACACAAGGTTTTTAATGGATACAAGCAAGGGGTAAATGAAGGCTCCCTGCAGGCCTGAGCTGCTCTCCTACCTACCTCTCAGCTGTGATTTTAAAGCCCATCTGCTTCTGGCTCTAGTTGCCATGAGAAATCCTCCTGTGCCTTACCTGCCTCACTGCCCACTCCTCCAGGACCTCTGGGAACTTTGGGTCTCTGCTGGAACCGCAGCTGAGTGGCCACCTCCAACCTGTGGCCCCCTTCCGCTTCCTGTCCTGCAGAGCCTTCCTTGCTCTTGCTCTTCCTGCCCTCAAGGCAGGCATCATTCAACTGAACACTAGCAGCAGTGCAGCCAGGGCAGGCAGTTGGTCCTGCTAAGAGCCATCAGCTCAGCCTTGCTGCTGCCTCCTGAGCTCCAAGGGCAAGCAGCTGCTTCTCTGAGCACAAGTCAAAGCTGTGCTGCTTCAGTAAGAGTTTGAAGGACCCAACTCCACTGACCTCAGCCTAGCAAGCCTGGGCTACAGCTCCTTCAAGAGCCAACCCTTCTCCTCACTGAAAGTACCAAGGTACCAGGCTGCCAGCAGCCAGCACTGCCTGGAACACTGGGACTGGGCTGCCTGGGAGCTCCTGTGGCAGGGGGCAGCAGCTCAGCCACAGGCAGTGGAGTGAAGTTTTTATAAAAGAAGGTTTTGTAATACAGCTGCCTCCCTCTCTTGCTGCAGCCACCAGCTTGGGGAAGTGGGGGGGTGCTCGGGGGGGAAGGATGAGCTTCGCTCTCTGAGCCAAGCTCTGGCCATGATGTTAGAGCTGGGCCTGCCTGCAGGGGATTTAGCTTCCTCTCACAGAGTCTTTTTTTGGTCGTTTGGGGTGGAAGAAACCTCTAAAATAATCCAGTTCAAGCCTTGCCCCAGCACTACCCCACCACTGCTGACCCATGGCCCTCAGCACCACAGCTCCATGACTCTGAAACCCCTCCAGGGACAGGGGCTCCACCGTGGCCCTGAGCAGCTTCTTCCAGGCCATCACAACTCTTAGAAGAGAGAAATTGGTCCTCATGGCCAACCTAAATGGCCTCCAGTTGCCTCAGGGGAGGTTTATCTCATCCTGTCACTTGTTCCTTAGGAGTGGAGTCCAACTCGCACCTGGCTGCAGCTCAGGGAGCTGTAGAGAGCAGTGAGGTCTCCCCTCAGCTGCCTCTTCAGCCTGAACCACCTCCAAGTCCCTCAGCTGCTCCACAGACCCTGAGCAGTGCTGGCACTGACAGAGGGACTGAGCTCTGTGAGGCCAGCCAGGCTGGGACAGTTTGAGTTGTTCAATCTGGAGAAGAGAAGGCTTCAGGAAGAACTTATGGTGGCCCTTCAGGATGTAAAGGGACTCTGGTCCCCAGAAAGCTGGGGACAGAGTTCTGAGCAGGGGCTGTTGGGACAGGCAAGGGGAGGATGGTTTGAACGCAGAGATTCAGAGTGGAGGGAAGGGAGAAGTGTTTGATACTATAGAGGGAGAGAATGTGTCTCAGGTTGCCCAGAGGTGGGAGCTGCCCCATGGCTGGCACCGCTGTAGGTCAGGTGGGGCTGTGAGCAACTCACCCCAACACACACACCCCCAACACCAACTCCAAGCCCCTGACTAATCCCCCAAAAGCCCCAGCCCCACAAAAGCTCAACCTCACCACCCACCCAACCCCACCAGATGTATCTGGACAAAGAGGCAGAGTCAAAAAGCCAATCCAAAGATTTATTGCTTACAAGTGCCCCTGGGGCTCAGCTCCAGCAGGTTGCCACCAGCTCACTCTGCCAGCTCATCTCACAATCACTGGGAACCTCCTTCCCCCTTGGCACAGCTGCTGTAGATGGCTCTGGAGACCTGAGCTGCAGAGGCCTCCAGGCACAGCCTGCACTCCAGCACAGGCAGCACAAGAGCTCTGGGACCGAGAGCAGAGGAGCAGCCCCAGAGGACATCTGAGCAATGCTCAGCAAGAGCTAAAGGAGTGGTGGGGGGCAAGAGGCTGCAGCCAGGCTCTTGTCAGTGGTGCCCAGGGACAGGGCAAGGGGCACAAAGTGGCAGCCAGGAGGTTGGAGCTGAGCAGGAGGAGAAAGTTGTTTGGTTTGAGGATGATGGAGGCCTGGAGCAGGCTGCCCAGAGAGGCTGTGGAGTGTCCTAGTGTGGAGAGCTTCTAAGGCCAGCTGGGCACTGTGCTCCTGGTGGGGAGCTGTCAAATACTGGAGTTAGAGCTGGGCATACTGCACTGGGCTGCTAAGGAGGGCACTGCCCAGGGCCTCTGTGTGGCCAGATGCAATCCTAAACACTGAGGTACAGCAAGGCCACAGGAGCCACCTGAAATGCACTGATGCATTTAGTGCCCAGACTGACCCAGGAGGGTAGAGCTGGCATGGGTACAAGCAAGAAACTCTTTGCAGTGAGGGTGAGGAGACACTGGCACAGGTTGCCCAGGGAGGCTGTGGATGCCCCCTGCCTGGAGGTGTTGAAGGCCAGGTCGAATGAGGCCTTGAGCAAACTGTGCTGGTGAGAGGGGTCCCTGCCCATGGCAGGGGGTTGGCACTGGATGATGTCTGTGGTCCCTGCCAAGCTAAACCATTCAGGAGTCTCTGATATGTGAGAGGCAGAGGCCTGCAGTGCCCAGAGGTGACCCAGAAGGGAAAGCTGAAGAGACCTGAGCAGTGCTGCACTAAGGAGTGAGCCCAGCAGGGGCAGGCAGGGCTGTGCCATGGCCACTTTTCCCTGGCACCTGAGCCCAGCAGGGGCAGGCAGGGCTGTGCCATGGCCACTTTTCCCTGGCACCTGAGCCCAGCAGTAGCAGGCAGGGCTGTGCCATGGCCACTTTTCCCTGGCACCTGAGCCCAGCAGGGGCAGGCAGGGCTGTGCCATGGCCACTTTTCCCTGGCACCTGAGCCCAGCAGGGGCCCTTGGTCCTTTCTCTTGCACTCCTGGATGCAGGACCAGCTGAGGGGCACTGGGCGAGGGCATCGGTGCCCGGAGCTGGGCTGTGTGCATGGCAACGGTGCCGATGTCACAGTGGGCACAGGGCAGCTGCCCTATAAAAGGGGGCGCTGGGCTAGGGGCGTTGGTCCACTGAACCTGGCGAGGTGAGGAGAGGGCAGCAGAGTGCCGGGGGCTGGCGTGGGGGTGCCGAGGGAGGAGTGGGCAGCAGGGCTGGGAGCTGGGGGCCTGTGCTGCGGCCCCGCCGTGTGCTGCTGCTCCCTCAGCCCTGTGCTGCTTCTCCCTCAGCATCAGAGAGCTTTGGAGAACCCCAGCGCCGTGGTGGGAGACAACCTCCAGAGCTCTGCGAGCCGAATCAGCGAGATGGGCAGCGCCCCCGTGGAGCCAGGTGGGAGCAAAGCTGCCCTCCCGCAGCCCGGCAGAGAGCCGCCTGGGGGCAGCCCTCGGGAGCCTTTCCCCGGCCCCACGCAGGAGCTCACCGCACTGCCTTCCACTCTGCCCCTGCAGCCTGCCAGCTGTGCCGTAAGGTGCAGCTGGACCCAGACATCTATGGGGTCAGGCTGGAGCAAGACGGGATGTGCGTGCACAACTTCTGCGTGGTGAGTGCCCCGGGGGGGTCCCTCCTGCTTCCCCACAGCCTGGCCCTGCCGCCCTCTGCTCAGCAGCTCCTTCCCTGCTCTCTCTCCTGCAGTTCTTTGCCAGTGGCATTTCTCCTGTCGCCTCCGCATCAGACTGGGTGAGCTACTCCCCGTCTGATGTCCGAAGAGTCATCGAGGAGGCGGCAGAGAAGGTGAGGAGCTGGCAAGCACAGGCGGCTTTGTGCCGGGGGAGGCTTGCAGCAGCTTAGCCGAGCCCCCGGCAAAGCAAGCCCAGCCCTGGCAAGCAGCCCTGGGGCAGAGGTGCTGCTGGCGGCAGCTGCACAGACAGAGGCCCCAGCACAGGAGCCTCATCTGCCAGGCCGAGCTGTGGGGGTGCCCGCGGCGGGGGGCACATCCTGCCCCCTGCCACGGGGCGCGGGGCTGGCAGCGGAGGTGCCGAGCAGGTGCCGAAGGAGGCTGCTGTGCTCTCTGCAGAGATGCCACGTCTGCGGCCGGCGAGGAGCTGCCATCGTCTGCCGCGAACGCAGGTGTGAGCGGAGGTTCCACCTGCCCTGTGCCGTGCGGGGGCGCTGCCTCACGCAGTACTACGGCAGCTACAGGTGAGGGCAGATGCCCCTGCCCGGGGCTGCTCCTCACCTGCCGCCCCCTGCTGCCAGCCGCAGAAGCCAGGCAGAGGCAGAGGCAGGGGCAGAGGCAGGGCCGGGGGAGCTCTCCAGCGCCTTCCCTCCTCCTCCCCTGGCACCTGCTCAGCAGCAGGGCAGGGCACAGCACCACACACCTCGCCCATGCCTTTGCTCTTCCCCGCAGGGCATACTGCTCACGCCACCGCCCGCGGCAGGCGATGGGCAGGGACCCGGAGCCCGGCACTGAATGCCTGCTGTGCCTGGAGGAGGTGGGCCGGAGAAAGTCCTTCAGGACCATGGGATGCCCAACCTGCCAGCATGCCTGGTTCCACAGGAGCTGCATCCAGGTAGGAGCTGTTGCCTGAGGCCAGGGGCACGGCAGGGGCTCAGCGGCACCAGAGCCTCCCTCATGCTGCTGCTCTTTGTCCTGCAGGGCCACGCTCTGCGTGCAGGCTCCTCAGCATTCCAGTGCATGCTGTGCAGGGACAAGGAGGATTTCCAGGCGGAAATGCTCTACATGGGCATCCGCATCCCCGCTAGGTTGGTGGCTTTTCCTCGCAGCTCACAGACAGCAGGGTGCCAGGGCTGTGCCAAGACAGGAGCTGTCCCTGGACCTGCGCTGTCCCCTGAGCCTGGGCTTCAGCTGCAGGGGGGAGGCAGGGACACACACCCTGCACCTGCCCCATGCTGCGGCAGCAAAGGCTCAGCAACTTTCCCTTCTCCATCAGACCACCAGCGTGGGATACCCTGGAGGACTTAGAAGGCCTGATGGCACGGCACGGGCGCTGTGATGCCACCGAGTGCCTGTGCCCAGCAGGCAGGGAGCAGGCAGAGGAGGAAGGGTGAGTTGGCACAGCTGCCCCTCGGGGCTGTGCCTGGCCGAGGGCTGAAAGCAGAAGGTCCCCGACGGAGATCTCTGCTGGGCAGTGCCCTGCTGCTGCCACGGTGCCCTCACAGGCAGCAACCCCTTTGCTTCCCCAGCCCCTGGCAGCTGCTGCTGTGCAGCTCCTGTGCAGCCGAAGGCACCCACAGGAGCTGCTCCAGCCTCAGCGACAGCGCAGCTAGCTGGGAGTGCCAAGGCTGTGCCGGCCCCGGCGCTGGTAAGAAGCACAGCCCTCGGGTGCCCCTGGGCTGCCCCCCTGGCCCCGAGTGCCCAGGCTGGCTTGGCAGAGCCCCTCTGCTCCAGGAGGCACTGCCGGGGCACTGCCGGGGCCTGTGCTGCTGCCGCAGCCCTCACCCTCCTCTTTCTCTCGGCAGCTGCCAGTGCCAGGCAGGCAGCAGCGGGGCCTGAGCAGGGCTCCGCAGAGCCCGAGGGCAGCAGCCCAGCGGCTGCCCCCGGGCCCGTCTGGCAGCGGGTGGGCTCCCGCCTGCAGCGCCGCGCCGAGCAGAGCCCCTACAGCCGGGCGCGGAGGCGCCGCTAGAGCGGGGGCAGGAGCAGCCCCGGCTGCAGCTCGGCCTGCAGCTCCAGCGCCTGCTGCGAGCCGGCAGTGAGCGCAGCCTGCAGCTGCCCTGCGCCCTGCGGCGGCGATGCCTCACGCACCGCTCCGGCTGCTAGAGGTAAGGGCAGATGCCCCTGCCCGGGGCTGCTCCTCACCTGCCGTCCCCTGCTGCCAGCCGCAGAAACGAGGTGGGGGCAGAGCTCCTCTGGGAGGGCTGAGGCTGCCCCCGGGCGCTCTGACTCTGCCCCGACCGGGCACAGGCACAGGCAGGGCCGGGGGAGCTCTCCAGCGCCTTCCCTCCTCCTCCCCTGGCACCTGCTCAGCAGCAGGGCAGGGCACAGCACCACACACCTCGCCCATGCCTTTGCTCTTCCCCGCAGGGCATTCTGCTCTCAGCACCACCCGCGGCAGGCAGTGCGCAGGGACTCGGAGCCCATCACCGAGTGCCTGCTCTGCCTGGAGCCTGTAGGCAAGAGGAGGTCCCTTAGGACCATAGGGTGCCCACCCTGCCAGCATGCCTGGTTCTGCAGGAGCTGCATCCAGGTAGGAGCTGTTGCCTGAGGCCAGGGGCACGTCAGGGGCTCAGCAGCACCAGAGCCTCCCTCATGCTGCTGCTGTTTGTCCTGCAGGGCCACGCTCTGCGTGCAGGCTCCTCAGCCTTCCAGCACATGCTGTGCAGGGACAAAGATGGGCATCCACATCCCCGCTAGGTTGGTAGCTTTTCTTGACAGCTCACAAGACAGCAGGGTGCCAGGGCTGTGCCAGGACAGAGGCTGTCTCTGCACTCCTGGCCCTCTGCTGTCCCCTGAGCCTGGGCTTCAGCTGCAGGGGGCAGTGGGAAAGAGGGCAGGGGGAAGGCAGGGACAGACACCCTGCACCTGCCCCATGCTGGGGCAGCAAAGGCTCAGCAACTTTCCCTTCTCCATCAGACCACCAGCGTGGGATACCCTGGAGGACTTAGAAGGCCTGATGGCACAGCACGGGCACTGTGATGCCACCGAGTGCCTGTGCCCAGCAGGCAGGGAGCAGGCAGAGGAGGAAGGGTAGCTCCAGCCAAAGGCACCCACAGGAGCTGCTCCAGCACCATCAGCAGCACAGAGAGCTGGGAGTGCCAAGGCTGTGCTGGCTCCAGCACTGGTAAGAAGCACAGCCCTCGGGTGCCCCTGGGCTGCCCTCCTGGCCCTCAGTGCCCAGGCTGGCTTGGCAGGGCCAGGGCCTCCCTCATGCTGCTGCTCTTTGTCCTGCAGGGCCACGCTCTGCGTGCAGGCTCCTCAGCCTCCCAGTGCATGCTGTGCAGGGACAAAGCCTTTCCAGCAGTGGCTGCAGCGTGGCCTGGAGCCGTCTCCAGCAGAGCTGTGCCCACCTGGGCAGGGCTCCAACACACACAGGCAGGGCTGCAGGGTCCTGACTCTGGGCAGTGCTGCAGCCTCTCTCTTCTCAGCACAGCCTGCAGGGACTGCGCCTGAGTCTGCTGCCAGCAGCTCAAGGTCCTTCTCGGCCCAGGGGCTGAGCTGAGGGAGGGAGTCGAAGGCTGCAGACCACCAGGCAGTGCCAGAGGCAGCCAGACTGCTGCCATCAGACTGCTCTGTCCCTCGACCAGTCCCCTCAGCCTTGCACAAGGCAGGACGCTGAGAGCTGCCTGCCCTCCTGCCAGCTTCCCAAGCAGGACTCAGGAGCTGGAGAGCAGCGCAGACAAATTCCTCCCCAGGGTGGCAGGCCTGGCACCCCAAGAGCCACTGAAGCCCCTCAGGTGCCCCTGCAGAAGAGATTTGCTCTTCTTACTGAACCTGCTTGCACCAAGTTGATGCTCTGCAAGTGACACCAAGCAGCAGCTCAAGCAGGACTCGAGCATCTCCCCTCTGGAGGGAGACTGAGAGCCCTGGGGCTGTTCAGCCTGCAGAAGAGAAGGCCGAGAGGAGATCTCACCAGTGTCTATGAATAGCTGAGGAGTGGGTGCCAAGTGGAGGGGGCACAGCTCCTGTGGTGCTCTGCAGTGCTCAGACATGGAGCAGCAGCTCCAAACTGTGGCTTGTGGCGTCAGAGCTCAGATCCTTACAGCCGGCCCGGACAGCACCCAGGGAGCTGAGCTGTGCTGGCCCCGAGTGCTGGCCCTGAGCCCTCTGCATGCCCAATAAACTTCTCTGTGAAGCTGTGCCCTGGCAGTTCCAAGCTCTTCTCTCACCTTCCTCCTGCATCCCCTTTCTCCAGGGGCAGTGGCACAGGTTGGGCCCAGGGTGTCCTCTTCTCCCAGGGCTTGGTAGCACCTTCCCAACACCTCCATCCTCCTGGCCAGCCCTGGCCAGCTGCCCAGTGCAGATCCCAGCCCTTTCCAGGCTGCTGCCCCAGGCACAAGCAGCAGCTAGGGTGGGGTGGCAGAAATGTGCCACTTTTAGGACAGCTCCATGTTCTTACAAGGAGCCTGGTAGGTGGAGAAGCTGCCTGAAGAGGCCCTGAGTGCTGGCACTGACAGAGGGAATGAGCCCTTCGAAGCCAGGGACTTAGGCTTTCAGGACCTAAAGGGGACAGAAGAAAGCTAAAGACACAATTTTGAGGAGGGTCTGCTCTGGCAGGACGAGGGGGGATAGTTTGTACTCAAAGAGGGAGATTGAGAGTGTAGAGAAGGAAGAAATGTTTGACATGGAGGGTACTGAGAGCCTGTTCTAGGTTGCCCAGAGAGGTGGGAGCTGCCTCATGGCTGGCACCACTGCTGGTCAGGTTGTTCTGGGCTGTGAGCAGCCTGCTCGAGTTGCAGCTGTCCCTGCTAGATGCAGAGTGCCCTCTGCCACTGCCACTCCTTGCTGTCCTCTGCCCCCTTCCTTGCTTTCAAACCACTCCGTTTGGGCAGCCGTTGCCAGCTCAGAAGCACATCTGCCTGGGCCTTTCCTCCGCACCACTTTCACATCTGGCTCACTCCTATAAGGTGCTCTTAACTGCTGTGGAGAAGGCTTCTTCCAACAGGCAGCTTCTGCTGACAGCTTTCACCTCTGCGTTCTCAGCAACACCCCCAGGAGGA
Organism: Pogoniulus pusillus; assembly: GCF_015220805.1. NCBI lineage: Eukaryota > Metazoa > Chordata > Aves > Piciformes > Lybiidae > Pogoniulus > Pogoniulus pusillus. The sequence goes on along the minus strand of NC_087276.1, from coordinate 16,244,655 downwards.
GCAGGCACTTGCTGCTCTTTGGCGCTCTTGGCAGCAGCTCCCTCGGCTGCACGTTTCTCTGCTGCACATTTCTCTGCTGCAGCTCCCTGGCCCTCTAACAGACTTCCCACGATGCTTCTCCTGACTTTCAGTGCCTCTCTAAGGCCTTCTTCAGCAGTTCCAGCTCCTCGGGTGAAGGCTTCCTCTCTGCCAGAGGAAGAGATGGATCAGAGGGGCCAAATCTGGCCGGTCCCCAGCTCTACACTGACTTGCTCTGCCAGCTCCCACAGGAGAAACCAAAGCCAAGGAGTGGTGCCAGGGGTACCACTGTGGCTAAACCCGCAGCCACTGAGCAGAGAACGCAGGCAGCCTCACAAAAACCCTCCAGATGGCCCAGCATGGATGTCACAGAATCACAGAGTGATCTGAGTTGGAAGGGACCTTCACCACCACCCCATTCCAACCCCTGCCATGGGCAGGGACACCTCTCGCCAGCCCAGGTTGCTCAAGGCCTCATCCGGCCTGGGGCACCTCCAGACAGTGGGCATCCACAGCGTCCCTGGGCAGCCTGTGCCAGCCTGCGTGCCATGAGGGGACAGCAGGCAGGGGGAAGCTCTCGCCGTGGTCACGGCTGGGCTGCTGCTCCTTCTCACTGCCCCTGCGGGTCAGAAACACAGCGCCGAGGGCCACCGGTGCCGCCAGCCGCCGGGGCTAGCCCCCCACGGCCCGCGGAGCCCCCGACCAGAGCGCAGGGCAGCGCCCCCGGGCAGCCCGGACCGCGGCCTCCCGGGCCACAACGGCCGCCTGGGGGCCTGCGGGCGGGGGTCGGGCCCAGCCCGGGGCCGCTGCCGCACCCCCCAGCGCCGCCGCCACCTGCCGAGGCTCAGCGCCGGCAGCGACCCGCCGGGGGCCAACGCGCGGGAGGGCGCTGAGGGGCAGGGCGGCGGCGGCGGCGGCGGCAGTCCCGGGCACACTGCGTACCGACAGGCCCCGGGCACACTGCGTACCGGCAGTCCCGGGCACACTGCGTACCGGCAGCCCCGGGCGCACTGCGTACCGGCAGGCCCCGGGCGCACTGCGTGCCGGCAGCCCCGGGCACACTGCGTACCGGCAGCCCCGGGCACACTGCGTACCGGCAGGCCCCGGGCGCACTGCGTACCGACAGGCCCCGGGCGCACTGCGTACCGGCAGCCCCGGGCACACTGCGTGCCGGCAGCCCCGGGCACACTGCGTACCGGCAGCCCCGGGCACACTGCGTACCGACAGGCCCCGGGCGCACTGCGTACCGACAGGCCCCGGGCGCACTGCGTACCGACAGGCCCCGGGCACACTGCGTACCGACAGGCCCCGGGCACACTGCGTACCGGCAGACCCGGGCACACTGCGTACCGGCAGACCCGGGCACACTGCGTACCGGCAGACCCGGGCACACTGCGTACCGGCAGCCCCGGGCACACTGCGTACCGACAGGCCCCGGGCACACTGCGTACCGGCAGCCCCGGGCACACTGCGTACCGGCAGCCCCGGGCACACTGCGTACCGGCAGACCCGGGCACACTGCGTACCGGCAGCCCCGGGCACACTGCGTACCGGCAGCCCCGGGCACACTGCGTACCGGCAGACCCGGGCTCGCCGAGGCCTTCGGTGCCGAGCCCGCGGGCCCCAGGCCCGGGGCAACTGCTGCTGCCTCAGGCGGGGCCAGCGGCGCTCGAACGGGCTCCTGTAGGCCTCGGCGGGCTCCGAGGGCCCTCGCCGGGCAGAGCTGCACCACCAGCACCTTGTGCCGGAGGGCAGCGTGGAGAGGGTTGGAAGGCACCTCTGATATCGCTCAGCCCGACCCCTGCCGAAGCAGGGCACCCACAGCAGCTTGCCCAGCAGCACAGTGCCCAGCTGCCCTTGGAAGCTCTCCACACAAGGACACTCCACAGCCTCTCTGGGCAGCCTGCTCCAGGCCTCCAGCACCCTCACGACAAACTTTCTCCTCCTGCTCAGATGGAACCTCCTGGCTGCCACTTTGTGCCCATTGCCCCTTGTGCTGGGGCAGTTGTCAGCAGTTGCCTGGAGAAAAGGAGGCTGAGAGGAGACCTTCTGGCTCTCTACAACTCGCGGAATGGAGGCTGGAGCCAGGTGAGTGTTGCTCTCCTCTCCTCTGCTCTCCCACATATCAAGTGATAGGACAGGAGAAAATGGCCTCAAGTTGCATCAGGGGAGGTTTAGGTTGGATATGGGGAAGAATTTCTTCACCAAAAGGTTCATTGGGCCCTGGGACAGACTGCCCAGGGAGGTGGGGGAGTGCCCAGCCCTGGAGGGCTTTAAAAGGCATTTGGATGAAGAGCCTGGGGCATGGCCTAAGAGCTGTGTACAGGGAGATGTTGGGGTATGGCTGGACTTGGTGATCTGAAGGTGCTTTCCAAGCACACAACTCATTCTGTGCTTCTGTGCCTGTCCTCTCCTGAAGGTATTTTGTTTCCCTTGGCCTTGGCTGTGGCTGAGGTGCAGGCAAACCCCAGTGCCCATGGCAGCTGCAGCAACTTGGACCTGCTGCACCAGGCACAGAGGGGCTGTGTCCTGGAGTGTGCCATGTCCAGCTCACAAATGAGCTCCTTTCAGGGTCTCCAGGTGAGCTGGGCCAGCACAGGAACAGTTCAGCAGCCCAGCAGACACCACACAGCAAACTGCTCTGCTGCCTTTGGTTTGCACTAGCAAAGAGGCACATTGGTGGGGAGCTGCTGGAGAGGCCCCTACCTTGTCTGTGCCTGTGGAGGCAGCCTAGGTGAGAAGGGGATCACTGCTGTAGCCAAACACTGCTGGGCTCCTGTCAGGAGTGCAGCTGTGGCTCTGCAGTGCAGGTGTCCAAAAGTGCCCATAGCTGGCACTCAGCAGTGCTTGAGCCAGGCAGCTGAGGAGCAGGAATCCAGTTCTGCCCTTGCACGGCAGAATAAAACAGGCCAAGAGCATAGGAGGTAGGGAAGAAGTGATGCTTTGCCTTGGAGGGCTGAAGCTTCAGGGTGACTTCTCTCTGGCTGTGTGACCACAGGCTTTGCTGAAGAGAAGATGATGAATCCCAGGTGATGTGTGGAGACAGGGCTTTAAAATCATAGAGTCACAAACTGCACCAGGTGAAAGGATCCCTCCAAGGTCATCTTGTCCAACCCACTTGCAGGCAGCAGGAACATCTCCAACTAGAGCAGACTGCTCAGGGTTTTATCAGATTTGACCTTGAGTGTCTCCAGGGATGGGGCCTCAACCACCTCCCTGGGCAGCCTGTGCCAGTGTCTCCCCATCTTCAATGTGCAGAACTTCCTCCTGGTGTCCAACCTAAATTTCCCCTGCTCCAGTTTCAAACCATTCCCCCTGATCCATTCCCTCCCTGCCCATGCCCAGAGTTCCTCCCCAGCTCTTTGGCAGCTCCTTCAGCTACTGGGAGGCTGCTCTAAGGTCTCCTTGGAGCCTTCTCTTCCCCAGGCTCAACAGCCCCAACTCTCCCAACCTGTCCCCACAGCAGAGCTTCTCCAGCCTCTGGTCATTTGCATGGCCTCTTCTGGACCCTCTCCAACAGTTCCATGTTCTTGTGTTGAGGGTCCCACAGCTGGCCCCAGCGCTGCAGGTGAGGCCTCCCCAGAGCTGAGGGGCAGGATCCCCTCTCTCCATCTCTGCCCATGCTGCTTTGGATGCAGCCCAGGCTGCCCTTGGCCTTCTGTGCTGCCAGTGCCCATTGCCAGCTCCTGTCCAGTTTCTCCTCCAGCAGCATCCCCAGGCCCTTCTCTGCAGACTGTACAAGAGAATCTGAAAACTCTTCTGGCCCCTTCCTGCCTCCTATCTTGTAAATCTCTCTAAGTTCACTGTCAAAACCCTGCCAGCTCTTCTGCTTCTGAGCAGCAGCTGAGGCAGAGCCCAGCCTGCTCTTCTGTGCCTAAGTGGGCTCAGCAGGGCTAACACCAACATCAACACTAGGAGAAGACTTTAATCAGCAAAGTCAACAGTTATAATGCCCTGAGCCCCCAGGAGCACAGCAGAGGGACAAGAAGGGCTCACAGTCAGGCAGCTGCTCTCTAACCTTCTCCAAGGCTCCTGCTGGATTTGCTTGGACAAACAGGAGCTTGGCTCAAAACATCTGGATTTGCTCTGGAGCATGCAGTAAGTGTCCTTGAGATGATTCTGGCTTGAGACGTTTTGGCTTGAGATCAGCCTTGAGGAGAAGGCCTTGGGGGTGTCAGTTGGTGCCAAAGTGCCCAGGAGCCAGCACTGGTCACTGGCAGCCCAGAGCCAGCTGTGTGCTGGCTGCAGCCAGAGCAGGGAGAGCAGCAGCACAGGGAGGGGATTCTGCCCCTCTGCTCTGCTCAGACCTCACCTGCAGCACTGCCTCCAGCTCTGGGGCACCCAAAACAAGAAGGACCTGGAGCTGCTGGAGGAGGTCCAGAGGAGGCCAGGAAGGTGATCATAGGGCTGAAGAACCTCTGCTGTGAGGACAGACTAGGAGAATTGGGGCTGCTTGTCCCAGAGAAGAGAAGGCTCCAGGGAGACCTCAGAGCAGCCTTCCAGTGCCTGAAGGGGCTGCAGGAGAGCGGGGGAGGGACTTTGGACAAGGGCTGGGAGTGCCAGGCCGAGGGACAATGTCTTTGAGCTGGGAGAGGGGAGACTGAGAGTGGAGATGAGGAAGAAATTGTTTGCAGTGAGGGTGTGGAGAGACTGGCACAGGTTGCCCAGGGAGGCTGTGAATCACAGAATAACATAATCACAAAATGTGATCACATTCTGTGATTCTGTGATTCACATCCTCCCTGGAGGTGTTCAGGGCCAGGCTGGATGAGGTCTTGAGCAACCTGGTCTAGTGGGAGGTGTCCCTGCCCATTGCAGGAGGTTGGAGCTGGATGATCTTGAAGGTCCCTTCCGACCTAACCCAGTTTGTGTTTCCGTAGCCAGATGGTGTCACCTCGACTCGAGGTGCATGGAGCTCTCCTCTGTTTGCTCCTTTTGGCACAGTGATCACGGTGGTTTAGTCCTGGTAAGGTTCACAAGGCGGGCTGGGTTGGGGCAGCAAGAGGTTGGTGTCTGTGCCCGGGATGGCTGCTGCTGAGCGGGGATGGTCTGGCAGATGCAGTTTTAACTGAGCTCAGCAGAGGGCCGAGCTGTGCCGCATGGCTCCGAAGCTGCAGATCGCGACAGCCACCTGGATGCAGTTGGCATTCCAGCAGTTAAAACTAACCAAAACCTGGATCAGCCACACTGCTGTCATCCAGCAGAGTCACCTGAGGCCTGGAGCCCGCAGAACCCCAGGAGGGTGGGGTTGGAAGGGAGCTCTGGGGATCATCGAGTCCAATCCCCTGCTCAAGCAGGGCACCCACAGCAGCTTGCCCAGCAGCACAGTGCCCAGCTGCCCTTGGAAGCTCTCCACACAAGGGTGCTCCACAGCCTCTCTGGGCAGCCTGTTCCAGGTCTCCAGCACCCTCACAACAAGCAACTTTCTCCTCCTGCTCAGCAGGAACCTCCTGGCTGCCACTTTGTGCCCCTTGCCCCAAGGCCTGTCCCTGGGCACCACTGAAAAGAGCCTGACCCCTTCTTATCCCTTACCCCTCAGATACTCGTAGACATTGATAAGGTCCCCTCTCAGCCTTCCCCAGGCTAACCAACCCCAGAACTCTCAGCTTTTTCTTCTCACACAGCTGTTCCAGCCCCTTCAGCATCCTCATTTGAACTCTCTCCAGTAGTTCCCTGTCCCTCTTGAACTGGGGAGCCCAGCACTGGACCCAAGGCTCCAGATGTGGTCTCAGCAGGGCAGAGTAGAGGAGGAGAACCTTAGAACCTTGGAGTTTAGGTCAGGGGAAGGTTCAGTGTGGGCAGTGCAGGCTCTGGCAGCAGGTTTCTCCCCTCCAGCTCCAGCAGTGCTTGCACTGTCTGAGGCCATGAAGTGGGCTGTGGCTCCCTTTCCAGGACCACGTTCAGAGGAGCTGGTGGGATGGACTTGCTCCAGAGGCTCTGCCTGCAGTGCTGGGGCACAGAACAGGCAGCGAGCAGGGAGGGAGGATCTTCTGTCCCACCAACAGCAGAGGCTTGATCTCTGATTCTCCTCAGGGTCCACAGATCTTGTCCAGCTCTCTGGAGGTCTTCTTTGGCCATGTGTCTGGAAGGAAGTGAGGTGGTTTAGGGGCAAAACCAGTGTTGGAGCAAGGAGAGCTGTGCTGCACAGTGAGACCTGGGGGCAGGTGGACGTTCTGGTGTGCAGCAGGCACAGCAGGAGCTTTTCTCACATGTCCCAGGAGAACACGGAGTGTTTAGCACAGGCAGCTCTCCAGAAAAGAACCAGAGCAGTGTTTAGTAGGCCACAAGGGAATCGGTGGATTGATCCTCTGCCTGGTGTATGCACTTGTTAAAGATCATCACATTAACACATCCTCAAAATCCTGGGCTCCAGGAGAGATGGGGAGAGACTTTTGACAAGGGCTGGGAGTGCCAGGACTAGGAACAATGGCTTTGAGCTGGGAGAGGGGAGGCTGAGAGTGGAGAGGAGGAAGAAATTCCTTGCAGTGAGGGTGGTTAGAGACTGGCACAAGTTGCCCAGGGAGGTAGTGGCTCACAGAATCACAGCATATGATCATAGATCACATGATTCTTTGATCCACAACCTCCCTGGAGGTGTTGAAGGCCAGGTTGGATGAGGCCTTGAGCAACCTGGGCTGATGGGAGGTGTCTCTGCCCATGTCAGGAGGCTGGAACTGAATGATCTGGAAGGTCCCTTCCAACCCAAATCTGCCAGGGAGAGGAAAGATCTCTACAAAGAAATCTGCTTCAGCACTTGCTGAAATGGAACCTTCTGAGAAAGAAACCCCAAACCCTCCTGTAGCCATGCCCTCACCACTAACAGAATCCCAGAATGGCTCAGGCTGGAAGGGACCTCAGAGCTCATCTGCTTCAACCCCGCTGCGATGGGCAGCAACACCTCTCACCGAGACTTGGTTGCCCAAGGCCTCATCCAAAGTCCACTGGGCTGTTCTGGTAGCCAAGACAGGATGATAAGCCATAGATTAATGAATTGATTCTCCTAATTGCTCTTTTATTGCTTCTCCTAATTACTCTTTTATTATTTCCCCTACTTAGTTAATAAGTAGGAGATAGAGGAGCAGGGAGGTGCCAGGTCTGAGTCTGTACTGCAGTGGCCACTGCTAGGAGAGGCTGCAGCCACAGGTTCAGATTTTCATGGAGCATTTGATGCTGTCTCTCCAAATCTCTGCACAGAATTGATTAAGGCAAGGCTGGATGTGGGACCTAACAACTACAGCAGGTGGAGGAAGGTATTTTGGGCTCTGCAAACATCACTGCCTCGTTAGGATCTGATTAATCAGTTCACAATAACATCAGATTGGCAGCATCTTCATCTCTGCTGCCTTCAGCTGCAGGCCATCCCATCAGCTATTGCATAGGTAAGAGCCCTTGATGAACTCCATCATGTCCCTGTGGGCAGCAATCATGTTCACAGACCAGCTGCTTGTTTGCCTTTATTCCATTTCAGCTTCCTCTTCTGCAGCTCCAAAATCAATGCAAGTCCCTAGGTGCTGGAAGTCTTTTCCTTACTCCTGAACTTGACTGAAGACAAAGAACCACAGAATTGTTTGGGGTAAAAATGCCCTCCAAAAGTATCCAGTCCAACCAGCACCCCCACATCCCCATGGCCACCAAACCCTGTCCCCAAGTGCCATGGCCACAGGTTTCTTGATCATCTCCAGGCATGGGGACTCCACCACCCCGCTGGGGAGCCTGTTCCAATCTCTGCAGCAAAGAAAGTTTTGCTCATCTCCAACCTAAGCCTCCCCTGGGGCAATTTCAGGTCATTTCCTCTCCTACTAGCATCTGGGGCTGGAGCATGTCTGGAGAAGGGCAACAGAGATAGGGAAAGGTCTGGAAAACAGGGCTGGGGAGGAGCAGCTGAGGGAGCTGGGGGTATGCAGCCTGGAGAAGAGGAGGCTGAGGGCAGAGCTCATTGCTCTCTACAGCTCCCTGAAAGGAGACTGGAGTCAAGTGAGGGTTGGGCTCTGCTCCCAGAGAACAAGTGACAGGAGAAGAGGAAATGGCCCCAAGTTGCCCCAGGGTAGGTTCATGTTGGACATGAGAAGAAACTTCTTCCCTGAAAGGGTTCTCAAGCCCTGGCCCAGGCTGCCCAGGGAGGTGGTGGAGTCACCATCCCTGGAGGAGTTTCCAAGAGGCAGAGCTGTGGTGCTGAGGGTCATGGGTTAGGCTCAGCCTTGGTAGAGTTACAGAATGGTTGGGCTCCATGATCTTAGAGAGGTTTTTCCAACCACCTTCCCAAATTCTCCACCTCTTGAACATCTTCACACTCCTGTGGAATTTCCACTGTGAGAGACACAAACTGTAGTCTTCAGCAGAAGCAGTCATTAGCTCTTGGTGGGGAGGCAGAGCAGTTTGTAGATGAAAATCTTGCTTCAGTTCCCTGTTGTCCTTTAAAGTAAGCTCTGATTAAGAGCCATCAGAGGTTCTTCCTCACAATCAGCAGCCGGGGCTTTCAGGAAGAAGCTTTTGTAAGATGGACCAGCCCCAAGATACCTTCTTTCATCATCTTCTGGTTCCCACAGGCAAGTTGATTGTGCCCCACAGCCTGGAATACCACAGCAACCTGTTCATAGCACATTCAATCAGTACCTCATTCCAACAGGCATCACCAGACCTCTGCCACCAGAAGACACCAGGTCAATCCCTGGGAATTCAGAGTTTGTCTGTCTTAGGCTGAACCCAGCCCTGACCTGAATGAATGGTTTAAGTTGGAAGGGACCTTCAAGATCACCCAGTTCCACCCCTCTGCCATGGGCAGGGACACCTCCCACCAGTCCAGGTTGCTGAAGGCTTCATCCAGCCTGGCTCCAGGCAACTCCTCCAGGAAGGGGACATCCATGACCTGCTTTAGCAGCCCGTGCCAGTCTCTCCACACCCTCACTGCAAAGAATCTTGCCCTCATCTCCACTCTCAGTCTCCCCTCTCCCAGCTCAAAGCCATTGTCCCTCGGCCTGACACTCCCAGCCCTTGTCCACAGTCCCTCCACCAGCTCTCCTGCAGCCCCTTCAGGCACTGGAAGGCTGCTCTGAGGTCTCCCTGGAGCCTTTTCTTCTCCAGGCTCAACAGCCCCAACTCTCCCAGCCTGTCCCCACAGCAGAAGTTCTCTAGCCCTATGATCACCTTCGTGGCCTCCTCTGGACCTTCTCCAGCAGCTCCAGGTCCTTCTTGTTTTGGGTGCCCCAGAGCTGGAGGCAGTGCTGCAGGTGAGGTCTCACAGAGCAGAGCAGAGGGTCAGAATCCCCTCCCTGTGCTGCTGCTCTCCCTGCTCTGGCTGCAGCCAGCACACAGCTGGCTCTGGGCTGCCAGTGACCAGTGCTGGCTCCTGGGCACTTTGGCACCAACTGATATCCCCAAGGCCTTCTCCTCCAGGCTGCTCTCAGCCACTCCTCACCCAGTCTGGATTTGTGCTTGGGATTGCCCTGACTAAGCTGCAGGACCTTGCACTTGGCCTTACTGAACTTCATGAGGTTGCCCTGTGCCCACCTCTCCAGCCTGTCCAGGTGCTTCTGGATGGATCCTTCCCTCCAGATGTCAACCAGGCCACACAGATTGGTGTCAGCTGCAGGTCTGCTGAGGAGGGGTCTGGTTCAGCTCCTCAGATGGAGGGGAGGGCAGACACTTGTGGAGAGCTGCTGATGGGCTGTCTGAGAAAGTCTGCAAGCCCTTGCCTTCCCCGGGGATCAGCCTGTGCTTTACCTTCTCTGTTCTCAGCCTTTATCTTTAGACTGAGCTGCCAAAGCAGTGGTGGCCTTACAATAGGAAGGCTTTGGGTGGCCATGGCCTCTGTTTCAAGTCAGAAGCCCCAGACAAGTGGCTAATTCTGATTGTGGTTTGTCTGGGAAGATGTTTCCCTGACAATTAAATCACCTGGACAAAGGTTGTGCTCTCCTGCAAGTTGGGGCAGTGTGGAAGGACTGAATGAGCTGGAAACCCTCTTTTTATTTTCTCTCTGTTAGGTGACTTCAGCTTTAGAAGGGAGCTGAAGGCAAGAGGGACCCACCCTGAAGGGAACCACCTCTTCAGGTACGAAGACAGACACTGAAACAGGCAGGTTGTGGTTGTCCCCTCCCTGAAGGTGCTGAAGGCCAGGCTGGAGGAGGCCTTAAGCAACCTGGGCTGGTGGGAGGTGTTCCTGCCTTTGGCAGGGGGGGGTGGCGCTGGATGAGCTTTGAGGTCCCTTCCAACCCAACCTACTCCATGATTCTGTGGCTGTCAGCAGATGTTGTCACTGCAGCATCTCCCTCTGCTGGATTCCATGGCTGACTTTGTCTGCTCCTCCTCGGCCAGACATAAAGCATGAGGAGAATGCTGCTTTGGAGATGGACTGATGAGGCTCTGCTGTTGCCAGCCCAGAGGTTAATGCTAATGGAGGGTTTCAGTGCCCATTTGCCTCAGGTGCTTCTCCAGTTGGGCTGGTCAATGGCAGAACTCTTCATCTGCAAAGCCCCAGGCAAAGCCTGGTGTCAGGGGCATTGCTAATGCAAGGCAGCCATGGGCAGCTGCTGGGCTGGCAGCAGAGGCTGCTCACACAAACCATTGCTGTCTGAGCCTTCTGAGCAGAGCTCAGCTTGGACTCAGAGTCTGTGGCCCTGCAGCCTGGCAGGTGGATGGGCACAAAACACCAGTGGGCACAGTGCTGCCCATTTCCTGCCAGCTCAGTGGATAAAGAACTGGCTGGATGATTGCATCCAAATTGCAGTGCTCCGTGACTCGATGTCCAGATGGAGATGGGTGACAAGTGGGGTCCCTCAGGGGTCTGCACTGAGTCCAGTGCAGTTCAGAGTCTTCATCAGTGATACAGGCAGTGAGACTCATGCACCTTCAGCAAATCTGCAGATAATACCAAGCTGAGTGCTGTGGTTGACAAGGGATGAAGGGTGGGATGGGAGCCATCCAGAGGGACTTGGACAGGCTGGAGAGTTGGCTGAGGAGAACTTCATGGGGTTCAGCAAGCCCAAGTGCAGTCTCCTGCATCCAGGTCAGGACAATCCTTGATGTCAATACAGGCTGAGGGCTGATGAGATTGAGAAGCACTTGAAGCTGCTGCTGGAAGAGAAGCTGGGCAGGGACCAGCAGTGGGCACTGGCAGCCCAAAAGGCCAAGGGCAGCCTGGGCTGCACCCAAAGCAGCGTGGGCAGAGATGGAGAGAGGGGATCCTGCCCCTCTGCTCTACTCTGGGGAGGGACTTTTGACATGGGCTTGTGATAGGATGAGGAACAACGGTTTGATACTGGAGAAGGAGAGATTTAGATTGGTCATCAGGAGGAAGTTCTGCACAATGAGCTTGAGCAGACACAGGCACAGGTTGCCCAGGGAGGTGGTGGAGGCTCCATCCCTGGACACATTCAGGATCAAACTTGATGTGGCCCTGGGCAACCTGCTCTAGTTGGAGGTGTCTCTGATGCCTGCAGAAGGGTTGGACAAGATGACCTGGGAAGGTCCAACCCAATGCGTTCTGTGATTCCCTGTCTGAATTCAATAGAGGTGGACACAGAATGTTCTGGACCATTCTTGCTGGCCAAGAAGGATCTGTGTGGATGAATTCCAGCACCTCCATGTCTATTTTATATATACTGTGGTGTGTATAACTAGGGAGGGAGGAGGAAGAATGTTCATCAGGGACTAACAGCAGCCCTCAAAGAGGAGTTTGTAGTGATGGAAAAGAAACACCCTGGCTCTTTGTTCTTGCTGGCTTCATGGTAGGAGGTTTCCTTTGATGCACATGAGACCTCACACCTCTGCATGTGAGGTGGCTGAGGTCCTGCCCACAGTCACAGAATCACAGAATCACCAAATGGCAGGGGTTGGGAAGGGCCTCTGGAGATGCATCGAGTCCAGCCACATCTCAGCATCCTACAGCATCCTGCCTCTTGTGCTGTGCTCGCCAGCAGGGCCCCTGTTTGAAGGGTGCATCGCTGTGCTGCTCCCAGCCCCCCAGCTGTAGCAGATGGCTCCTCACACGGAGCTTGTCAGTGCAGATACCCAGAGGCTGCACCAGGGGCTGTAAGGTGCTCACACGGAGCCTGTCAGTGCAGTCACTCAGAGGGTGAGACCCACACCAGGGGCTGTAAGGTGCTCACACGGAGCCTGTCAGTGCAGTCACTCAGGGGCTGAGACCCACACCAGGGGCTGTAAGGTCCCCCCCAACCCATCCCGTCCCCTGATTCCGTGGGTGCGTGGAGTACCATCCCTGTGCTCCCCCCGTCCCGGTGCCCTGCCCGCAGCAGGCCGGGCCCGGCGGGACGGGCAGGGGGTGCGGGGAGCGCGGTCGCGGCTCGGGTTCCGCCGCTCCGGTTCCGCCGCTCCGGTTCCGCCGCTCCGGTCGCGGCTGCAGCGCGATGCGGGCAGGTCCGAGCCGGGTTCGGTAAACCGGGAGCGTGAATGGCAGCGGAGCTGCGGCACTGCAGCAGAGTTCGCGGCACGGCCGAGCCTCGGTAAGCGCCGCCGCGCTCGCTGCTCGCGGGGCAGGAGCCCTCCGGGGGCTTCCCCGGGTGCTCACCCCGGACACCCTCTGCGGGCGGGCCGTAGCTCTTCCCGGGCCGGCAGAGCGGGTCTGAGAGACCCCGTTCCGTTCCGTCCCGTCCCGTCCCCCCCCCCCAGGCCCTCCCGGCGGTCGAGCATCCCGGGGCGGGGCGGGCTGGGCTGGCCGGAGGACGGGGGTGGCTCCCGGGGCCGCCCCTCTGCCCGCTTCCTCCGCCGCCTGCCCCGGGCCACGACCGGAGCTTGCTGCCCACCGCCGGCGGCGGTAGCAGGGCCGTGCCGGGTTCCTCGGCTTCATCCCCGGCGTGCGGCAGGAGGGGCCCGAGGGACGGCGGAGTAAGTGAGCGGGCTGCGGCGGGAGCGCTCCCCTCTCCACACCCCCTCCCCCTTCCTCCCTCCCTTCTTCTTGCCTCCTTCCCCCCCCTATTTCCCTTCCTTTGCCCCTTCCTTTCCCGCTCTGCCCTATCCGCAGGGCTCCCTCACCTCGGCCGGGGCCGTGGGTCGCTCGGGGCCGCGCCGCAGGACCCGGCAGTTGCAAAACATCTCCTGGCTCTGCAGCGCGCCCGGGATTTGTTTTTCCCTTCCCTCGTTCCCCTTCCACCGGGAGCAGCTGACGGCTCGGCGGTACTGGCTGCGGGGCGGGATTACTTCATGCTCCTGCAATGCTGCCGCTCCTGCTGCTCGATGTTTGGGTGGTAGGAACCGACCCGGTGCAATTAGGGGTGGCTCACGGTGCCTCTTGCCCTCCCCAGGTCCCACTTCGCTCACTAGGGCTGTTCTTTTCCTCTGCTTTTTTAGTTTCAGTGAGGAGTTCGCATCCCAGCTTGCTGCTGGTGCCCTGGCTCCTGCAGCCACCAGTCGTACCAGTGTGAATCCCATCATGGTGGGGGATGGAGGGTACCTCTCGTGATCATGATCAAGAACTTCACCGTGAGCCAGCAGCGTGCACTGAGCAGCCCAGAGCCAGCTGTGTGCTGGCTGCAGCCAGAGCAGGGAGAGCAGAAGCACAGGGAGGAGATTCTGCCCCTCTGCTCTGCTCTGCCCTCACCTGCAGCACTGCCTCCAGCTCTGGGGCTCCCAGCACAAGAAGTACCTGGAGCTGCTGGAGAGGGTCCAGAGCAGGCAACAAAGATGATCATAGTCTGGAGAACCTCTGTTGTGGGGACAGGCTGGGAGAGTTGGGGCTGTTGAGCCTGGAACAGAGAAGGCTCCAGGGAGACCTCAGAGCAGCCTTCCAGTAACTGAAAGGTCTGCAAGAGAGCTGGGGAGGGACTTTGGAGAAGGGCTGAGAGTGCCAGGCTGAGGGACAGTGGCTTTGAGCTGGGAGAGGGGAGACTGAGAGTGGAGATGAAGAAGAAATTGTTTGCAGTGAGCGTGAGGAGAGAATGACAGAGGTTGCTCAGGGAGGCTGTGTATGCCCCCTGCCTGGAGGTGTTGAAGGCCAGGTTGGATGAAGCCTTGAGCAACCTGTGCTGGTGGGAGGTGTCCCTGCCTATGGCAGGGGGTTGGAATTGGATGATCTTTAAGTTCCCTTACAACCCAAACCATTTTATGAATGCATGATCCTCTAGTCCATCCCCCAGCTGCAGTAGGATCACCTAGAGAAATCACACAGGAATATGTCCAGATGGATTTGGAAGCTCTCCAGAGCATGAGGCTCCACAACCTTTCTGGGCATCCTGCTCCAGGGCTCTGCCATCCTCAAAGTCAGCTGCTCCTTATGATTTGTAGCAGCTCTGAGGTCTGCCTTGCTTCTCCCAAGATTGCTTTCCTCTTCTGATGGTGAAAGTTTGGTTTCCTCAGGCCTTTCTGAGAATGAGGGGACAGGAAAAGTTGTTCTATAGGTGGCACTGAAATTCAGGCAGCCAAAGCTGCAGCAGAGGAGCAGAGGCTCTTCCAGGAATTTAGTATGTCTGGGTGTGCTCCTTGGGAAGCCTGTTAATGAGGAGGAGGAAATTAAGTGTCTCTTTAAAGCAGAAAGACCAAGGAGGTGAGTCCTGGACACTGAGTCCTTTAGGCTGGGAGACAACAGCATGCTTAAACTTGGGGATGAGCAGCCTGGGACTGGTCCTTGGCTGGCCTGGATGCATGAAGAATGTGCAGGTGAAGGGCTAGTTTGTGTCTGTTTCACACTGAGCTTGCCTGTGTGTTCCACTTCAAAGGGAGAAGCAAACCTGCTGGAAAGCAGCTCCATGCAGAAGCACCTTAGAGTCCTGCTGGACACGAAGTTATCCATGGCACAGTAATGTGCCCCTTGTGGCCAAGAGGGCTGGTTGCCTCCTGGGGTGCAGAGTGTCGCCAGCCAGGCAAGGGAGGTTCTCCTGACCTTCTGCTCTACCCTGCTGGGGCTACATCTGCAGTCCTGGGTCCAGTTCTGAGCTCCCCAGTTCAGGAGAGACAGAGAACTGCTGGAGAGAGTCCAGGGCAGGCTGCAAAGCTGCTGAGGGGCCTGGAGCAGCTCTGGGAGGAGCAAAGGCTGAGAGCCCTGGGGCTGAGAGCCTGCAGAAGAGCAGCCCCAGAGGGCATCTGAGCAATGCTCAGCAAGAGATAAGGGAACTGTGGGGAGCAAGAGGCTGGAGCCAGACTCTTGTCAGTGGTACCCAGGTCCAGGCCAAGGGGCACTGGGCACAAAGTGGCAGCCAGGAGGTTCCATCCGAGCAGGAGGAGAAAGTTGTTTGTTGTGAGGGTGCTGGAGGCCTGGAGCAGTCTGCCCAGAGAGGCTGTGGAGTGTCCTTGTGTGGAGAGCTTCCAAGGGCAGCTGGGCACTGTGCTGCTGGGCAAGCTGCTGTGGGTGCCCTGCTTTGGCAGGGGTTTGGGCTGGATGATCTGCAGAAGTCCCTTCCAGCCCCTGCTGTTCTGTGATTCTCTGAAGATAGTGCTGAGGAGCACCATGCTTCCCTTCCTCAGCTGGTACCTTTTGCTTGCTCCTCACTGCCAATTGCAGCAGTAAAAGAGGGAGGCAGCTGTTTATCTTCCTCCTGCACTGTAAATATTGTGCCTGTCAAACAGTAACCCTAGAGATAATTAAAACCAGGGGATGGTGCTTCGTGCATCTCCACCTTGGGCTTCCCCTCAGGGTAGCATCCTCTGGGCTGCTGCTTTGCTTTTCTTGCCTGAATAATTAATTATCCACTGCAATTAGTGGTGCTGAGAGCTCCTGGGTAGTCCCTGGAAGCTGTACTGTGTTTTGGGGAGTTTAGAACTTGCTGAGCAGAGTGTTCCTTCCCTAGAAGGTAGGGCTGCTAGGTGGGAAACTTCCCATCCCAGCCTGCCCTGGGCACCTGGAAGTTGACCTTTGCAGCTTTCACCCCACCAGAGGTGGTTTTAGTTGGTAGATTTATTTAGAGTTGGTTGTGTCACAGAATCACAGCATGGTAGGTGTTGGGAGGGACCTCTGAAAGTCATCCAGTCAAACCCCCCTGCCAGGGCAGGTCACACAGGAACACATCCAGATGGTTCTTGAAAGTCTCCAGAGAAGGAGACTCCACAGCCTCTCAGGGCAGCCTGCTCCAGGACTCTGCCACCCTCACAGTACAGAAGTTGCTCCTCACGTTTAGATGGAACTCCCTATGGTCAAGTTTGTCTTCATTGCCTCTTGCCCTGTCACTGGGGAGCACTGAGAAGAGTCTGGCCCCATCCTCCTGACACTCATCCCATAGATATTTGTAAGCACTGATCAGTCCCTCTCAGCCTCCTCTTCCCCATGCTGCCCAGCCCCAGCTCCCTCAGCCTCTCCTCAGGTGAGAGCTGTTGCAGTGCTCTCAGCATCTCAGTGGCCCTGTGCTGGACTCTCCCCAGTAGTTCTTTGTCCTTTTTGAGCTGAGGAGACCAGAACTGGACCTAGATCTCAAGGTGAGGTCTCACCAGGGCAGAGTAGAAAGGGAGGAGAACCTCCCTCACCCTGCTGGCCACACTCCTTTTAATGCACCCCAGGATGCCAGTAGCCACCTTGGCCACGAGGGCACACTGCTGACTCATGGGCATGGCCTCAGCCAGAGTTAGAACTGCTACTTCCCGTAGTGGTTGCATGACTTAGCTTATGCCTTCCTGCTCTCCTGCTAAGCAAGAATCCACATCTCTTGTGATCTAACAACCATCCCTCAAGTGCTCCTCAGATCCAGGGCACTTGGAGCACACTGGAGCTCAGATGCTCTTCTGCAGTGCAAGGAGAGGGGGCTGGAAGAGTAGGCAAGGCAAATGGTTTGGTGTAGCTGCTCTGGGCAGCAGAAGAGCCAGAGCTGCTGCTAGGACAGTGAGGTAACCTTAGTTCCTCTTCCAGAGAACCTCTTCTGTTGGGCTGAGGCATCTCCTGCCCTGTGTAGGTCAAGGAGCTGCTGTAGCTGTCTGGAAGTGACCCCTGCTGTGATGTGAGTGGGAAGCAAATTGTGCTGCCACCGTTCTTCTGGGTGCAAACTCAGACAAGGCTTTGTGTGTTCCTCTGGGGAGTGACATCAGTGGCCAGTAGGGGCTGAGATGTTATCCGCAGGGTGGCAATCGTGGTGCCAATGGGTCAGCATTTCATTATCAGCCCCTACCTCCGAAGGAGGTATAGAATCAGAGAGCAAACACTGCCCTTGTTAGCTTAAATGATTTAATTGTTTTAGGAGGGCAGATGATGGGCATTGTGCTGAGCTCAGCTGCGGTGATTCTCCTTTCCTCCTCCACTTCCTTAGCCCCGGGGCTTGCAGCAGGGCCAGGAGGGAGGAACCTGTGTCTGAAGCCAGCAGCAGACTGGGGAAATCCTAGGCAGAGCTAGGAAAGGTGACTGCCAAAGATGTCACCTGTGGCAGAGAGCTGAGCCAGGCTGTAACTGAGAGCCCTGCCAGCCCTGGCTTCTGGCAGCCAGAACTGCAGATAGCATTGAGGTGCCCTTCGGTGTGCCAGCAGCAGTGCCTGGCTGCTCCCTGTCTGCCACAGTGCTGGGGGCATGGCCACTGCCCGAGGGGCTTAGAGAATCCTTGAGGTTGGAGGAGACCTCTGGGAGAACTTGATGATCTCAGAGCTCACAGCCCCACTGCTGCTGCCGAGCCACTGCCACAGCACCACAGCCATGAGGCTTTTAAACACCTCCAGGGATGGGGACTCCACCACCTCCTTGGGCAGTCTGTTCCAATCCATGACCACTCTTGCAGCAAAGAAATTGTTCCTCCTCTCCAACCTAACCCCCTTCTGGCACAAATTTAGGCCAGTTCCTCTCCAACTATCACCTGAGACTAGGGAGCAGAGCCTAACCCCCACCTGGCTGCAGCCTCCTCTCAGGGAGCTGTAGCAATGAGGTCTCCCTCAGCCTCCTCTTCTCCAGGCTGCACACCCCCAGCTCCCTCAGCTGCTCCTCCCCAGCCCTCTTCTCCAGACCCTTCCCCAGCTCTGTTGCCCTTCTCTGCCCCTGCTCTAGCTTCTCAATGTCCTTCTCAGAGTGATGGGCACAAAATTTATGCCAGGATTCAAGGTGTGGCCTCCCCAGTGTCCAGTCCAGGGGCAAAATCCCTGCCCTGTTCCTGCTGCCCACACCATTGCTGATCCAGACCAGGCTGCTGGTGCCCTTCTTGCCCCCCTGGGCACCCCCTGGCTCATCCTCAGCTGCTGTCACCCAGCACCACCAGGAGCTTTTCTACTGGGCAATTTCCAGTCATTTCCAAGCTTGGAGACTTCCTGGGGTTGTTGTGCCCCAAGGGCAGGACCCAGCAGTTGGCCTTGTTGAACCTCAGCCCATGGCTGCAGCCTGGCCAGAGCCCTCTGCAGAGCCTCTCTACTCTGCAGCAGATCAACACTGCCACCTGCAAGCTGCCTGAGGGTTCCTTCATCCCTTCACCCAGGTCATTGCTAAAGACACTGAAGAGAACTGGCTCAGTGCTGAGCCCTAGGGAACACCACTGGTGAGTGGCCACCAGCTGGAGCTTGGTTGTCCTGAGGTGGTGGAGGTGTTCCAGAAAGGTGTGGCCGTGGCAGCAGGGGACACGGTGGCCATGGTGGTGCTGGGTTGCTGGTTGGACTGGATGCTCTTGGAAGGCTTTTCCTGCCTTAATGATTCTGTGACTCTCTGCTACAACCTGCTTCCTAGTCTGCCTGCTGCATCCCATTGGGACCTCAGCCTCCCCCTTCCTGAGCACCAGGATCCATGTCCCACCCCTTTGGGGGAATCTTCCTTCTGCTTTTGCCCTTGTAACCTACCAGGTTGTGTCTCCTTCCCAGGTGTGCTGCTGCTTGCCCAGGCTGTGGAGCTGGTGGTGCTAATTGGAGGAGGTGTTCCCCCATCTGGAGTCGTGGTGGTGTCCCTGCTGTGCTGAGGCAGAGGTGAGACTGGCATGTTAGATGCACTAATGGTCCCACAGGGCAGAGGGGAAATGCCAGCTGGGGAGGGGGCTCTGTGAGGAAGCCCTTGGCAGGGTGCTGGTCCCTCAAGTGGGAGGTCAGGACTTGACTTGAGGGCTGATGTCTTTGTGCAGTGGCTGATGCCAAGAGGGAAGGTGTGGGAGAGCTTCAGTTGGACAGCAAAGCAAGGTGTTTCCTGGGGTTAATAGCTGTGATTGGACCTGGGAAGAAGAAGGAAGTGGAAGAAGAACTTGGGAATGCTGGTGGGCAAGTTAACAGCAGAGTGCCCTCATGGCCAAGAAGGGCAATGGTCTCCTGCAGTACCTTCAGAAGAGTGTGGGCAGCAGGGCAAAGGAAGTTCTCCTGCCCCTCTACTCTGTCCTAGGGAGTCCACAGTTGGAATCCTGGGTTCAAGTTCTGGGCTCCCCAGTTCAGGAGAGACAGAGAACTGCTGGAGAGATTCCAGGGCAGGCTGCAAAGCTGCTGAGGGGCCTGGAGCAGCTCTGGGAGGAGCAAAGGCTGAGAGCCCTGGGGCTGAGAGCCTGCAGAAGAGCAGCCCCAGAGGGCATCTGAGCAATGCTCAGCAAGAGCTAAAGGAGCTGTGGGGGGCAAGAGGCTGTGGCCAGACTCTTGTCAGTGGTGCCCAAGGCCAGCACAAGAGGCAAGGGGCACAAAGTGGCATCCAGGAGGTTGCATCTGAGCAGGAGGAGAAAGTTGTTTGTTGTGAGGGTGCTGGAGGCCTGGAGCAGTCTGCCCAGAGAGGCTGTGGAGTGTCCTTGTGTGGAGAGCTTCCAAGGGCAGCTGAGCACTGTGCTGCTGGGCAAGCTGCTGTGGGTGCCCTGCTTGAGCAGGGGGTTGGGCTGGGTGATCTCGAGAGGTCCCTTCCAACCCCCAGCATCCTGAGGTCTGTGGCTCTGGCTGTCCAAAGTGTTTTCTTGGTTCAAACAGGAGAGATGAGATGTGAGTTTGTGTCTGAGGAGGAGGAAACCTGCTGTGCAGGTCTGGCAGGGATCTGCCTTTGCTAGGGTGGATGTGCTTGTCCTGGTGCCTGCTTTGGAGAGGCCCAGAGGGAGGCTGCTGTACCCAGCACCACAGGCTGTTGTTTCTGTCTGGGCTGGGGCTGTCTCCATGCTGGCTCACAGCATCAGATGCCGGAGGCTTTCCAGGAAGCAGCCCTCTGGGTTTCTGCTGGCCTGGTTCTCCTCCTGTGCAGGGTGGCTTTGGAGGGATGGACTGAGCCCCAGAGCAGCTCAAGATGTGATGGACAGCAAGACTGTGTCAGAGCAGAACATCCTCAGTGAGTTACTAATGAGGCCAGGTCCTTGTCTTGCAGCAGGATCAGTTTGTTTGGGTCAGCTTTAGTAGCTTCCAGTGCTCAGGCACTCAGGGAATCCTGGAGTGGTTTGGGTTGCAGGGGAGCTTAAAGGTCAGCCAGTTCCAGCCTCCTGCCATGGGCAGGGACACCTCCCACCAGTCCGGGTTGCTCAAGGCCTCATCCAACACAGCCTTGAACATCTCCAGGGAGGTTGTGGATCACATTCTGTGATTCTGTGATCCACAGCCTCCCTGGGCAACCTGTGTCAGTCCCTCCCCACTCTCACCCTTCCTCATCTCCACTCTCAGTCTCCCCTCTCCCAGTTCAAAGCCGTTGTCCCCCATCCTGGCACTCTCAGCCCTTCTCCAAAGTCCCTCCCCAGCTCTCCTGGAGCCCCTTCAGGTACTAAAAGCCTGCTCTGAGGTCTGCCTGGAGCCTTCTCTTCTCCAGGCTGAGCATCCCCAACTCTCTCAGCCTGCCCCACAGTAGAGGTTCTCCATCCCTCTGATCATCTTCATGGCCTCCTTTGGCCCTTCTCCAGCAGCTCCATGCACCTCTTGTGCTCCAGAACTGGAGACAGTGCTGCAGGTGAGGCCTCAGCAGAACAGAGTAGAAGGGCAATGCTCCAACCCTGGGCCTTGAGCTCTGAACTGGCTCTTTGCTTGTCCTCAGGTTGTCATTCCCTGTGCTCCTTCTCACAGTCACCCCCCCATGCCCATCCATCAGAGCACTTGGCCACCTCAGCTGTCCCATTATGTTCTCTGCTCCAGCCTGCAGGCAGTGGAGGCACACGGGCAGTGCAGTGCCATAGGATCACAGGATGTTAGGGGTGGGAAGGGCCCCGATGAGAGGGAGTCCAACCCTGCTGCCAGAGCAGGACCATATCATGGAATCCTTCATCTGAAAAAGAGCCTTGAGATCACTGAGGCCAACCAGCAGTTCTCTTGTACCAAGTCCACTGCCAAGCCACATCCCCAAGCACCACATCTCCATGGCTTTTAAGCTCCTCCAGGGAGGGGGACTCCACCACCTTTTTGGGCAGCCTGCCAACCCTTGCTGTGGAAAAACCTTTCCCTAATGTCCAGCTTGGTGCAGCCTGAGGCCATTCCCTCAGCGTCCCATCCTATGAAGCGTCCTGGTAGCAGGTGCTGGAGCCAGGCTGCTGCTGCTGCCCTGGGGGCCTCTCTCTGTCTCTCCTTTAAGGACTTTTGAATTTCCCCCCTTTGAATTCCATTGCAGGCTCTTAGTTCTCCAGTCCCAGAGCCAGGGGAGCTCTGTGCTGAAAAGCTGCTGGAGAGGACTCTTTGGGCAAGTCTAAAAATACACCTGTCTGGCTGCGGTTGTGTGGGGGTAACCATGGCAACACGGCTGGGGAGCAGGGGTTAAAGACAATTGCACCAATTAAGGGGAAATGGAGCTGCTCAAGCACCTCAGACCTCAACAGTGAAGAGAGAAGCTGCAAAGCCTTTGTGTGGTACTCTTCTCTGCCCCACACCTTGGCTTGGGTCGATGGAAATTGTTCCCCTGAGGAGCATCCTGGGATCACAGAGTGCTTTAGGTTGGAAGAGACCTTAAAGATCAGCAAGTTTCAAGCCCCTTACCTTGGGCAAGGACACTTCCCACTAGAGCAGGTTGCTCAAGGCCCCATCCAACCTGCTGGAGCTCCAGTAGATGCAGGTTTGGCTCAGAGCCTCCGTGGGGACAGAGTGGCTGGAGAGCAGCCAGGCAGAGAGGGACCTGGGGGTACTGTTTGGCACCAACTGAAGATGAGCCAGCAGCGTGCCCAGGTGGCCAAGCAGGCCAATGGCATCCTGGCCTGTATCAGGAGTGGTGTGGCCAGCAGGACCAGGGCAGTCCTTCTGCCCTGTGCTCAGCACTGGTTAGATCACCCCTTGAGTCCTGCATCCAGTTCTGGGCCTCCAATTTAATAAAGATGTTGAGGTGCTTGAATGTGTCCAGAGAAGGGCAGCAAGGCTGGGGAGGGGGCTGGGGCACAGCCCTGTGAGGAGGGGCTGAGGTCAGCCCCAAGCCGTGCTGGCAGCAGAGCTGGGCAGGCAGGAAGGAAGCGGAGGCTGTGCAGCTGCGCTCGGAGGATGCTGCGCCCACTGGAAAGCTGCACTGGGGGTCTCCTGAGACGATTTAAGTGAAGGAAGCCACAATGAGGTCACCAGTTCAGTTCATGCAGGGATGGCAGGAGGTGTTGCTTAGCAGTTCTGAGGTGAGAAGTTCAGAAGGAAAGCAGTAAGAGAGGTCTGCAGCGGCTGAAGGGGGCTGCAGGAGAGTCTACATGGGCTAGTGGAGGTGTCCCTGCCTGTGGCTCTGCTGAGACCACACCTGCAGCACTGCCTTCAGTTTTGGAGCTCCCAGCACAAGAAGGACATGGAGCTGCTGGAGAGGGTCCATAGGACGCCAGGTAGATGATCATAGGGCTGGAGAACCTCCCCTGAGGGGACAGGTTGGGAGAGTTGAAGCTGCTCAGCCAGAAGAGAAGGCTCCAGGGAGACCTCAGAGCAGCCTTTTAGTGCCTGAAGGGGCTCCAGGAGAGCTGGGGAGGGACTGTGGAGAAGGGCTGAGAGTGCCAGGATGGGGGACAATGGCTTTGAGCTGGGAGAGGGGAGACTGAGAGTGAAGGAAGAAACTGTTTACAGTGAGGGCGGGGAGAGACTGGCACAGGCTGCCCAGGCAGGTTGTGGATCACATTCTGTGATTCTGTGATCCATAACCTCCCTGGAGGTGTTGAAGGCCAGGCTGGATGAGGCCTTGAGCAGTCTGTGATGGTGAGAGGTGTCCCTGCCCATGGCAGAGGGGTTGGCACTGGCAGATCTTGAAGGTTCCTTCCCACCCAAACCATTCCATGACTCTGAATAAGAGGGCCCTGGGACACCTCTCTCTGTGTGCAGGTGTGGATGCCCCTGCAGCTCCCAGGGATAGTTGCTTTGCCAGGCTGGGGGGCTCTTTGGGGTGGCATTGGCACAGGGTAGTTAGAAGCACAGCTCCCTGGGAGCATGCAGCAAAGTAGGCACTTGCAGGGGAGCTCCAGAGGAGGGTTGGACTCTTTAGTGTGGGCAAATGTGAAAGCAATGAGGGTGGTATCTGTGGCTGCCTTTGGATTTGCATCCCCTTGGGTTAGTCACACCATGATAGGGGTTGGGAAGGACCTCTGAAGATCACCCAGTC
Source organism: Pogoniulus pusillus (assembly GCF_015220805.1). Taxonomy (NCBI): domain Eukaryota; kingdom Metazoa; phylum Chordata; class Aves; order Piciformes; family Lybiidae; genus Pogoniulus; species Pogoniulus pusillus. The sequence continues at coordinate 16,221,329 of NC_087276.1, read as the reverse complement.
CAGTCCCTCTGCCAGAGCAGGGTCACCCGGGGCAGGTTGCAGAGGAACACATCCAGGTGGGTTTGGAAAGTCTGCAGAGACTCCACAGCCTCTCTGGGCAGCCTGCTCCAGGCCTCTGCCACCCTTCAATTAAAGAGGTTCCTCCTCGTATATAGGTGGCAGTGGAGCTGGAGGCCATCCTGGAGCTTGGGCTTCTTTGCATAGGATAAACAAGAGTGTGGAGGAGTCTGTGCTGGAAATGAGCCAGGCTGGGAAGGGGCAGAGCTGGCTGCAGGGTGTAGGGCAAGGCTGGGCTGTGCCTGGTGGCAAAGCTGCAGGCACACAAAGAGCCAGGAGCCTTCCCAGGCTCCAGCTCAGGTCCTTGGCTCCTGGCTGGGGCTGGTTGGGTGGGTGAGGCAGGAAAGCTGGTGTGGTGGGGATGTGACAGGGAGCAGAGAAGAGAGCTGTGGGGTCACAGAATTGCTGGCAGGCTGCTGGTGGAGCTAGGGGAGGATTTGTGCTGCAGCAGGAGCTGACCACTCCCAGAGCTGCTGGAGCTTCACTTGCTGCAGATTGGCATCAAAGCCTGTGTGAATGGGAGGCAGGGAGGGCACTAGGACTGCACCCTGCTCCACAGCTGGCTTGGGAGGGGCTGTCCCAAGGCTGCTTCTTGCCCTGGCCTTCATAGATTCGTGGAATGGTTTGGCTTGGAAGAGACCTTCGAGATCAGCCAGTGCCAGCTCCCTGCCATGGGGGAGGGAGCCTGTGCCTCCCACCAGCACAGGTTGCTCAAGGCCTTGTCCAGCCTGGCCTTCAACACCTCCTTGGGCAACCTGTGCCAGTGTCTCTCCACCCTCACTGCAAACAGTTTCTTCTTCCTCTCCACTCAGTCTCCCCTCTCCCAGCTCAATGCCATTGTCCCTCATTCTGGCATTCCCAACACTTGTTCAAAGTCCCTCCCCAGATCTCCTGGAGCCCCTTCAGCTACTGGAAGTCTGCTCTGAGGTCTCACTTCTCTTCTCCACGCTGAGCAGCCCCAACTCTCCCAGCCTGTCCCCACAGGGGAGGTTCTCCAGCCTCTGAGCATCTTGGTGGTCTCTGGAGCTGCTCTGCTCTCTGGCTGTCATGTTTTGCACGGTTCAGAATGGCTTCTCCTGCCTCACTTTGCAGGCACACTGGGGCCCAACTGGTGGAGCAGCTCCCTGTGGCCCTCCCCGCTGGTGTTTGTTTGGTGGCTGTGTGGCTTCCCATTCCCCTCGGCAGGAGTGCTGTGGCAGTGCGACCAAAGCCTTTTCCCACTGCCACCACTTCCTCAGTGGGAGAAGCTCCCACTCCTCCAGCTGGCACTCGATGTTCTCCAGAGCTCTCTTCCAACCCTCTGTGATGATTCTGGGGGCTGCAGAGTGGGGGTGGGGTGCAGGTGGGGAGCAGGGAAGAGGCAGCATGAAGAGTTCCTGTGCCCTTCCTGGCAGGAGGGAGAATGTGAAGAGGGTTTGTTCTGAAATGTGCTGGCCCTGTTCCTGCAGAACTGAAATTAGCTGTAATGAAGTGGAGGTTAACCTCCCCTGTGCCTGCTGCTAATTAATGGAGTGTGCCATTAACTCCTCTCGGAGTGCTAGAGGGGAGGGAAGGGCTTGAAAGTGCCTTGGAAGGGACCCCAGCTGGGTGTGTGGCTTGAATCTTTCATTTGTGTTAATCACTCAGGTTTGAAGGGACACAACTTTGATCTTCTGCTGCTTTGAACCACTCCAGCTTCTGCAGCTTCACTGTGTCCTTCCAGCTCTCCTCCCTTTGCGTGGGAAGGAGCTGGACCAGTGCTGGGAGAGACACCCCTGCTTAGTGCTCTTGTCAGCAAGGAGGCTGGAGTGAGGTTGGTGTTGGACTCTTCTAGTGACAGGACAAGAGGAAGTGGCCTCAAACTGCACCAAGGGAGGGTTAGGTTGGAGATGGGGAAAGATTTCTTCCTTGAAAGAGTGGTCAGGGACAGGCACAGGCTGCTCAGAGAAGTGGTGGAGTCCCCATGCCTGGAGGTGTTCAGGAAGTGTGTGGCCATGGCACTTGGGGGCAGGGTTTGGTGGCCATGGTGGTGTTGGGTTGCTGGTTGGACTGGATGAGCTTGGAGGCCTTTTCCAGACTTAACGATTGTAAATGCAGCCCAAAGCACCTGGTGGCAAAGCATTTGCTGCCTCCATGGTGTGGGTGTGTGCTGGGGAGGGCTGCAGCAGGAGCCAGGGGTTAGGGGGATAAAAGAGAGAGAGGTTAGAGCATTGTGGTGTAAGTTGTGGGGCTGTAAACCCTATCCTCTGGAGGTAAAAAGCCTATCAATCACCTAGGGGTGTAAACCCTATCTTCCATCCTTCTGGAAGTGGTTACTTGACTTTCCAGTTGTTTTGAGCATGGCATTGCCTTTCCTGGAGAGTCATCTCTTCCTGTATGCCTCTTCTCATTGCAGTGCCCAGGTGGCAGCAGATCCCAGATCCCAGGATCTTAGGGATTGGAAGGGACCTCTGGAAATCTTCCAGTCCAATCCCTTGCCAGAGCATGACCACACAATCTAGCTCAGGTCACACAGGGACACATCCAGATAGGGCTGGAAAGGCTCCAGAGAAGGAGACTCCACAACCTCTCTGAGTAGTCTGTGCCAGGGCTCTGGGACCCTTACAGTCAAGAAGTTCTTCCTCATGTTGAGGTGCAACTTCCTGTGCTGCAGTTTCCATCCACTGCCCTTGTCCTATGCCAGGGCACAAGCAGCAGAGGCTGTCCCTGTCCCTTCCTTCCTGACCCTCAGCCCTAAGATATTGACAGACATTGTGATCAGCTGAGTGTGTCTGGTGATGCTGCTGCTGTCTTCTCTCCCTCCCTGTCTCCTGACTGAGCTGCTGAGCCCTGAGCTGTCACTTGTGAGCCATGTGAGATGGATCTGCTGTGACCTCCCAGTCAGAGCCCAAGTGGCCCAAGGGTTCCCAGCTGAGCTGTGCTGGCAGAAACCTTCCTAAGCAGTGCTTGTTGGAGACCCAGCTGGAAAGAGAGAGAGCAGAACTCTGGAGCTGTCTGATTCCTCTCTTGCCCTTGTGAAGTTGAGGGCATTGCCATGTGACAAAGCTCTCCAAAGCTGCCAGCTGGGTGGCCCAGGTGACACAGAGGCATGGTCACCACAAACAGGCTTTGCTGAGGTCCTGGCTCAGGCCATCTCCACCATTGGGCTCCTGCTGGGGCTCGTCCAAGCTGCTTTGGTGGCCTCTGGAGTTGTGATCATAGAATGGTTTGGGTTGGAAGGGCCTTCAAGATCATCCAGTGCCAACCCCATGCCATAGGCAGGGGCAGCTCCCAAAAGCCCAGGTTGCTCAAGGCCTCATCCAGCCTGGCCTAGAACACCTCCCTGGGCAACCTGTGCCAGGGTCTCCCCACTCACTGCAAACAATTTCACCCTCTTTTCCACTCTCAGTCTCTCCTCTCCCAGCTCAGAGCCATTGTCTCTTGTCTTGGCACTCCCAGCCCTTGTCCAAAGTCCCTCCCCAGCTCTCCTGCAGCCTCTTCAGCTACTGGAAGGCTGCTCTGAGGTCTCCCTGGAGCCTTCTCTTCTTCAGACTGGGCAGCCCCCAGTCCCCCAGCCTGTCCCCACAGCAGAGGTTCTCCAGCCTCTGATCACCTTCATGGCCTCCTCTGGACCCTCTCCAGCAGCTCCAGGTCCTTCTTGTGCTGGGGGCACCAGAACTGGTGGCAGTGCTGCAGGTGGGGTCTCAGCAGAGCTATGGGCAGGGACATCTCCCACTAGCCTATGTAAACTTGAATGGAGTTCAGTGTCCATCCACTTCCAGGCTTGGAGCCTCCACACTTTGTCTGACCAACCTGTTCCATTCTCTCACCATCCTCATGGGGGAGAATTTCTTCCCTGTATCAAGCTTAAACCTCCCCTCTTCAGCTTGAAACCCCTTTGGGACTGCTGCTCCAGCAGTTGGTGTCCCCTGGGTTTAAAATCCAATGTCTGCTTTGAGTGGGATCTGGTCAGGCCAGAAGACCTCACAGGCTCTCAGCAATTATCTCTGGAAAAGGTCCAGGTTTTATTTGGTTTGTATTTTGGTGTTTTTTTTTTTCCTCTTGCCTTTTTCTTTGGCTTTCTCCCAGGCTGAGAGCTTTGGGCTTTGGCAGATGTGGAGGAGGAAAGCTGGGATCATAGAGTGGTTAAGCAAAGCCCTTCTGCTGAGGCCACTGCTCCAGCAGGGGCTGGGGGTGGTTTTGTTTGCTGCTTTCCTCCCCTGCTGGGCTGAGCCATGGCTGCCAGCATGAGCTGTGGTGGTTGTGTTGTCAGTCAGCAGCAGGAGCTGGCAGCTCTGCACCCAAGGATGCTCTGCTCTTGGCACAGAAGAATTTGTGGCTTCTGTGGCTGAGGAGCTTTGGAGGGATGGGACTTTATGTTGTGGGCATGCACCTTGCAGTCCTCAGCTAAGGCTGAGACCCAGCTTGATATGCAGCAATGATGCACTGAGGACACCAGCAGCCTGGCCTGGATCAGCAATGGTGTGGCCAGCAGGAGCATGGCAGGGACTGGCACTCAGTGCTCAGCGTTGGGCAGGCCACAGCTTGAATCTTGGGATGAGGTTCAACAAGGCCAAATGCTGGGTCCTGCCCTTGGGGCACAACAACCCAGGAAGGCTCCAGGCTTGGGGATGGAAACTGCCCAGTGGAAAAGGTCCTGGGGGTGCTTGTTGGCAGCAGCTGAAGATGAGCCAGGGGGTGCCCAGGTGGGCAAGAAGGGCACCAGCAGCCTGGCCTGGATCAGCAGTGGTGTAGGCAGCAGGAGCAGGGCAGGGATTGTGTCTCTGTACTGGGCACTGGTGAGGCCACAGCTCAAATCCTGGATTCAGTTTTGTGCCTTTCACTCTGAGAAGGACATTGAGGGGCTGGAGCACATCCAGAGAAGGGCAACCAAGCTGGGGAAGGGTCTGGAGAAGAGGGCTGAGGAGGAGCAGCTGAGGGAGCTAGGGGTGTTGAGGCTGGAGAAGAGGAGGCTGAGGGCAGAGCTCATTGCTCTCTACAGCTCCCTGAGAGGAGGCTGCAGCCAGCTGGGGCTTGGGCTCTGCTCCCAAGGAACAAGTGACAATACAAGAAAATGGCCTAAAGTTGCCTCAGGGGAGGTTTAGGTTGGACATGGGAAGAAACTTCTTCCCTGGAAGGGTTCTCAAGCACTGGGACATGCTGGGAGGCAGTAGGATCCTTATCCCTGAAGGTGTTTCCAAGAGGCAGAGCTGTGGTGCTGAGGGCCACGGTTTAGCCTCAGCCTTGGATGGATTCCAGGATTTTAGAGTTCTCTGCCAACCAAAATGATTCTGTGATCCTGAACCAGCCAGCACTGGGCTCCTGGCAGGTTCCCACATGTGCATCACCCCCTTCAGCTCCACCAGCTGGGTTTGCCCTGGAGCCTGCTGTGTGCCCACAGGGCCAGGGGCTGCCTGGGTGCTGGGCTGCTCCTTGGGTGGCATTTAGAGCTGCAAAGCTCCTGGGAGAGCAGCACCTTTGGTCCCATGTGCTGGGCTTCAGCTCTGCTGTTTCTTACCAGTGGCACTGGAGGAAAAGTCCTTTAGATGGTGGCAAGAGGTGGGGGCTGGTGGGAAGCTGTGTGGTCACCTCTGGACTCTTCAGGATGGGGGAGGCAGTGGTGGGGCCAGCTAAGGACTGTGCTGGAGGCAACATCAGCCGTCCCAAACCAGATCTCAGCCTGCTCTTTGCCTGTGCAGTGATGATGACAGTGGTGAGTCAGATGAAGTTGCAGCTGTTGGTCACCTCCTCTCTCACTGTTCTGATCAGAAGGTGCAGTGAACCCGGTGGGCAGCTGATGGAAAGGTGTGGAAGGAAGCTTCCCCCAGCAGGTAGCTCACAGAATCTAGAATGGTTTAGGTTGGAAGGGACCTCAAAGCCCATCCAGCTCCACCCCCCCACCATGGGCAGGGTCACCTCCTACTAGAACAGGTCACTCAAGGCCTCAGCCAGCCTGGTCCTGAGCACCTTCCTGGGCAACCTGTGCCAGTCTCACCACCCTCACTGCAAAGAACTTCTTCCTAACATCCAGCTTGAATCTCCCCTCTGCCAGTGTAAACCCATTCCTCCTCATCCTGTCATCACAAGACCTTGTCAATAGTTCCTCTCCAGCCCTCCTGTAGCCCCTTCAGATAGTGGAAGGTCACTCCAAGGTCTCCTTGAAGCCTTCTCCAGGCTGCAGAGCTCAAACTCTCTCAGCCTGTCCTCATAGCAGAGCTGCTGCAGCCCTCTGAGCATCTTGGTGGCCTCCTCTGGACTTGCTCCAACAGTTCCATGTTCTGCTTGTGCTGGGGGTCCAGAGCTGCACACAGGACTCCAGGTGGGGTCTCAGGAGAGCAGAGCAAAGGGGCAGAGTCTCCTCCCTTGCACATGCCTGCAGCTGGGTGCTGCAGCAGGGTGGTGGAGGCAGATGGCTTGTTTGAAAGGCACTGGGCAGGTTCTTGACCAGCAGGTCTATGGACTTGTGTGGGCTATACCCACTGGCACACCTCATCCCCTGGCTGTGGATGTTGGAGGGAGTGGCCCATGGGGTGCCAAGGCTCCTGTGCTCTTCTCTTTGGAGAAGGACAGGGCAGAAGAGCAGCAAATCCAGGCACTTCTGATAGTCTGCTTGGGGTGCTGGAGTCTGGCAGGGCACATCCCAAAGGTCAGGACAAGTATGCCATGGCAGGAGCTTGCATGGTCTTCCTTGAGCTCTGCCCAGCTATAAGATGTGTCTGTGGGCACTGCCAGGCTGAACTTCCTCTGGTCAGGGCAGAGTTTGCCTGCTAAAAGGGCGCTTTGCTTACCACTGAGCTGCAGCAGCTTTCACTTGAGGTGTGCAAAGGAGTTCTGGGAGCTTCAAAACCTCCAGAGAGGGCAACTTTTACCCCAAAGCCAAGGCAACCTGTGCAGGAGGCCACTGGTGGACAGAGTCACAGATTGCATGGGGTTAAAGGAACCCTCACAGGTCAACTTCTCCAATCTCCCTGCAGGCATCAGGGACCCCTCCAAATAAAGCAAGTTGCTCAAGGCCTCATCCAACCTGGCCTGGAACACCTCCAGGGAGGTCATGGATCACATTTAAACAACCACAACCACATTCTGCGGTTCTGTGATCCACAGCCTCCCTGGGTAACCTGTGCCAGTCTCTTCCCACCTTCAGTGCAAACAATTTCTTCCTTCTCTCCACTCTCAGTCTCCCCTCTCCCAGCTCAAAGCCATTGTCCCTCAGCCTGGCACTCCCAACCCTTACCAGAAGTCCCTCCTCAGCTCTCCTGGAGCCTCTTCAGGTACTGGAAGGTTGCTTCTGTGTCTCCCTGGAGCCTTCTCCTCTCCAGGCTGAGCAGCTCCAACTCTTCCAGCCTGTCCACATAGAGGAGGTTCTCCTGCCCTCTGGTCATCTTGGTGGCCTTCTTTGGACCCTCTGCAACAGTTCCATAGTCTTGTGTTGAGGGAGACAGCCCTGCAGGTGAGGTTTCCCCTGAGCAGAGCAGAGGGGCAGGATCCCCTCTTTCCATCTCTGCCCACACTTCTTTGGGTGCAGCCCAGGACCCAGGTAGTTCTTTACCTCATCCCAGGACTGTGGTTGTTGTAGCATCAAAATGCAGCAGAGGGAGAAGGTCAGAGGAGGAGGAGGAGACTGGTCAGGAGGAAGGCTGCTGTGTACACTGGTTGTGTTGCAAGCTGTGCTAGTGGAGCTCAGGGTGTTTACTCAGCTTGTTTGGCCAGCTAGCAACTGCTGGATGAGAAACTGTCAGATGGGAATCCATGAGAAGCTTCAGCTCCTGAATGAAGGATGGGATCTGACATCTGATGCCCTGTGAAACCGAGCAAGGACAATGCTGCTATTTATAAGGCTCTGCTCTGGCTCCTTCCCTTCCTCCCCATCATCATCTTGGCTCTAATATTAGAGCCTGGACCCTCTCCGGGTTGCTCCCAAAGGCAGCGCTGACACCAAGCCTTTCACGTGGCTGCTGTGAAGAGATCTTTGTGTTTGTGGGGCTGGGTGGAGCATCTCTCATCCCTGCCCTCGCCAGGGAGCAGGCTGTGGCTGCAGAATGCTGCCAGGCAGAGTCCAAGCCGGGTACTGCCAGAATGCCCTGCAAGAGGCTGTGGCTGGGCTTTGAGTGGCAGCTGCAGCCTGGGCCCCACCAGGCAGCAGGGTCAGAGGGGTGGTGCCAGGGGCTGGCTGCTGTTTTGGCTCTGGGTTTGCTGCCTTGGGTGGCATTGTGGCCTTCTGATCTACTCCACTTGACTGCTTGGCTTGTTGAGTGGTGGCCATGACTTCTCTTGTGGGGTTTATGGAGACATTTAGGCTAAGGAGAGATGAGCTGAGAGAAAGCAGCCATGTGCAAAAGGACTTGGGGGTGCTGATGGATGAGAAGCTGGACATGAGTAGGCAGTGTGAACTTGCAGCCCAGGAAGCCAGTGGCAGCCTGGGCTGCATCCAAAGCTGAGTTGCCAGCAGATCCATAGAGGGGATTCTGCTACTTGGCTCTGCTCTGCTGAGACCTCACCTGCAGTGCTGCAGCCAGCTCTGGAGCCCTCAACACAGGGAGGGCATGGACTGTGAAATGGTCAGGAGGCTGCAGCAGCTCTGCTAGGAGAACAGGCTGAGGGAGCTGGGGGTGTTCAGCCTGGGGAAAAGAAGGCTCCAGGCAGCCCTAATACAGACCTTCCAGTACCTGAGGGGGCTACAAGAAGGCTGCAGAGGGACTGTTCCCAAAGGCCTGCATGGACAGGATAAGGGCAGTGGCTTCAAAGTAGAGCAGAGCAGATTGAGATTGGATGTGAGGAACAATTTCTGCAGCAGGAGGCTGCTGGAACACTGCAGCAGGTTGCCCAGACAGGTGGTTGAGGCCTCATGCCTGGAGATATTCAAGGTGAGGCTGGACAGGGCTGTGGGCAAGCTGCTCTAGTGGAGGATGTCCCTGCTGAGTACAGGGAGGTTGGACTGGATGAGCTTTAGAAGTCCCTTCCAACTCAGACCATTCTGTGGTCCTGTGCTGCAGAGAGCTGTCCTGTCCCCAGAGCAGATGGAGTCACCTTGCGTGGTGGTGATGGTGAGGAGGTGGCAGAGGGTGCAGAGGAGCAGAGGGAGGTAGTAGCTGTCACAAACAGAGAGCTGCTTCTGCCCAGGAGGTCCTTCGAGGCTCCTGTGTCAGGGGCCAGCCTCTGTGAGTCCCTGTCACCATGACAGCTCCTTGCCTACGGCTCAACGACTCAAGGGCTGCCCAAGCTGCCAGTGAATGAGTCAGCAGGCAGTGACTCAGGGAGGTCACCAGACCCTGTTTACCCTCCAGGCAGAGACATTCCTGCCTGCATTTGTGATCCAACTGGCTCCAAAACCTTTTGGCTAAGTGGTGACACTGACAGCCTTGCCCCAGGAGCTCTGAACTGTGCCTGGGGAGCCCACGTTCAGCTGGGTCCCAGGGGCTGCAGCCCTTGGAAAGAAAAGCAGAAGTGAAGGCTTCTCTGGCCTGCAGAAACAGCCCAGCTGAAACTGGGAGCATCCCTGCAGAAGCATGGAGGTGCTGTGGAGGACAGGTCTGCTGTGGGCTGGGCTCTGCCCCACCTTGGCATGTGTTGAAGAGCATTTCCCTTGCTCCTGAGCAGGGGCAGTGGGTGGAGGAAAAGCTTTCCAGTGAGGTCAATGAATCCATTGGCTCTTCTTACCTCAGAAGGCTGGCTCCAGGCTCACAGGACATGCCTTTCATCTTATCTTGCCTTCTTTAGCTCACTTTCTTCCCTTTCATGATGATGCAAAATAGGTTTTCAACTTCTTCTGACTGTTGTCTTTCCGGGTGTGCTTCAGCAGAGCAGCAAAGGGCAGCAGAAGCTCCTTAGGTATGTGGGTTACTCTGTTACATGTGTGCAGCTGTTCCCTCTGTTCCCTCTGGACAACCCAAGGACATGGAACTGTTGGAATCAATCCAGAGGAGGCCACAAAGATGATCCAAGGGCTGTGGCAGCTCTGCTGTGAGCACAGGCTGAGGGAGCTGGGAGGGCTGGTTGGGAGGCCAGGAGAGCTGCCTGCCAGTGTCTGAAGGGATCCTGCAGGAAGGCTGCAGAGGACTTTTGCTGAGGGTGCCAGGCCAAGGGGGAATGTTTTGGAGCTGAGGCAGAGCAGGGTTAGAGTGGAACTGAGGAAGAAGTTGTGTAGTGTGAAAGTGATGAGAGTCTGGCACAGGCTGCCCAGGGAGGCTGTGGATCATAGGATCACATTCTGTGATCCACAACCTCTCTGGAGATGTTCAAGGGAAGTGGTGAGGCTGGTTGGGAGGCAGTGAGGCTGGTTGGGAAGTGGGGAGGCTGGTTGGGAAGTGGGGAGGCTGACTGGGAGGCAGTGAGGTAGGTTAGGAAGTGGTGAGGCTGGTTGGGAGGCAGTGAGGCTGGTTGGGAAGTGGTGAGGCTGGTTGGAAGGCAGTGAGGCAGGTTGGGAAGTGGTGAGGCTGGTTGGGAGGCAGTGAGGTAGGCTGGCAGGTTGTGAAGGAGGTTGGGAAGACATGAGGTTGGCCCTCTCTAGGAGGCAGGCTGGTGGCAGCAGCAGACTGTTGGTTGGCAGGACACCACCTGCCTTGGCAGCACTGCCAACACCCAGCCCTGCCCCGGGGGTGCTGTCCTGCCTGCCCATAGCCTGCTGGGAGGTGCTGGCTTTGGCAAGGTTCTGCCTCTGATGCCAGCATCAGGAAGCAGACTGAAATGAATGTCAAGGATGGCTGGAGGAGAGCCAGAGCCTCTCCATGGCTCCTGTCAGAGTCACTCCCATCAGAGTGTGGAGTGTCATAGAACCATGGAATGGGTTGGGTTGGGAGGGACCTTTAAGATCAGCCAGTGCCAACTCCCTGCCCTGTGTAGGGACACTTCCCACCAGCACAGGTTGCTCAAGGCCTCATGCAGCCTGGCCTCAAACACCTCCAGGGAGGCTGTGGATCACAGAATCACAGAATGTGATCATATTCTGTGATCCACAACCTCCTGGGCAAACCTGGACCCCCACTGCAAAGGACTCCTTCCTAGTCTCCACTCTCAGTCTCCCTTGCTGAGGATCAGCAGCTGGCTCCCAGGGCCATGCCTTGAGGAAATCAATCCCTGTGCCCCCTGCCCAGCTGCACGATGATGCCCTGTAGGTATTGCCCTTGCCCATTCAGGATGTAAGGGTGGTGCAGAGCCCTGCAGCCGTGGCAAATGTGTGCTCCTGTAAGAACTGTGGTGCCCTCTGCCATGCCTGCTGGTGGGCATTAAGAATTGGGGGGGGGGGGATGCAGCAAAGGTTGAATTCAGCTCCTGGTGGGCAAAGCTCTGCTGCTGCCATCTTTCAGCCTGGCCCTGCCTGCCAGCACTTCCCATGCAGGCTGGCAGAGCTCTGAGCAGTGCCAGCGCTGCCAGGTCACACCCCTGTGTCAGTCCCACCATGCCATGGCTGCTGCTTGGCTCAGCCCCAGCTCTGTGCCCAGCATCTCTGTTGTGGGCTGTGCTGGGCAGGAGCAGTTTGGGAGACTCTGGGCACACAGGGCTTGTGCCCTGCCTGGACCTCAGCCTCTGCTCAGCCTTGGGCCCTGCTGCCTGTTGCCCATGGATTGTGTTGCTGGGGCTTGGCTTTCTGCTCCGAGATGAACTTCTCAGCACAGCTCTTGTGAGGAGTAGCTGAGGGACCTGGAGTGGTTCAGCCTAGGGGACAGAAGGCTGTGGGGAGACCTCATCTCCCTCTACAGCTGCTTCACAAGAGTCTGGAGCCAGGTGGGGGTTGGATTCTTCTCACGTGCAGCAAGTGACAGCACAAGAGGAAAGAGCCTCAAGTTGAGCTGCAGGAGGTTCAGGTTGGGCATGAGGAAGAATTTCTTTCCAGCAAGGGTTGCCAGGCACTGTCCCAGGCTGCCCAGGAGTGGGCAGTGGAGTGCCCATCCCTGGAGGTGTTTAAAAGCCGCCTGCATGTGGTGCTGAGGGAGGTGGTGCAGTGGCAGTGGCTCAGCAGTAGTGGTGGGGGCTGTGAGTTCTGGGTGGATTGATGATCTCAGAAGTCTCTTCCAACCTCAACAGTTCTGTGAGTGGCAAAGTTATTTTCTGTCTTTTCTTGGTGTGTGTAAAGTTGCTTCATGGGCTTGATTAGTGGGCAGCAAGTTCCCCAGAAGCCAGCAGTGTGCCCTCATGGCCAAGAAGGGCAATGGTCTCCTGCAGTGCATTCTGAAATACGTGGGCAGCAGGGCAAGGGAGGTTCTCCTGCCCCTCTAGGCTGCCCTAGGGATGCCACAGTTGGAATCCTGGGTCGAATCCTGGGCTCCCCAGTTCGGAAGAGACAGAGAGCTGCTGGAGAGGGTCCAGGGGAGGCTGCAAAGCTGCTGAGGGGCCTGGAGCAGCTCTGGGAGGAGCAAAGTCTGAGAGCCCTGGGGCTGAGAGCCTGCAGTAAGAGCTAAAGGAGCTGTAGGGGACAAGGGGCTGAGGCCAGACTCTTGTCAGTGGTGCCCAGGGCCAGGCCAAGGGGCAGAAAGTGGCAGCCAGGAGGTTGCATCTGAGCAGGAGGAGAAAGTTGTTTGTTGTGAGGGTGCTGGAGGCCTTGTGTGGAGCAGCCTTCCAGTACCTGAAGAGGCACCAGGAGGGCTGAGGAATCAAAGGCATGGAGTGACAGGATGAGGAGTGATGGCTTTGAGTTGGAGGAAGCTGGGTTTAGATTAGATGTTAGGAGGGTAGGAAGACACTGGCACAGGTTGCCCAGGGATGCTGTGGATGTCCCCTCCCTGGAGGTGTTCAGGGCCAGGTTGGATGAGACCTTGAGCAACCTGGGCTGGTGGGAAGTGTCCCTGCCCATGCTAGGGGTTGGAGCTTTAAGGTCCTTTCCAACCCAGCCCATTCCAGCATTCTATGATTTGTTTCTCTGGTGCTGGTTGTTGCTCTTTGCTCCTCTCCAGGGGACAATGAGGCCTGGGGCAGGCTGTTGGCAAAGAGCCCTCTTCTCTGGACCTCTGCCACCCCTGCTGTCCCTTAAGCCATTTTTCCCCGTGGGATGTGGAGGGCTGGGACCCATCCCACAGCTGTCCCATGGCAGAGCACAGAGCTGAGGACCCCTTGCTGTGTTAAGAAGAGTGCATCCAGCAGATCAAGGGAGGTTCTCCTCTGCCTCTGCTCAGCCCTGGTGGGACCTCATCTTGAGTACTGCCTTCAGTTTTGGGCTCCCCAGTTGAAGAGGGACAGGGATCTGCTGGAGAGGGTCCAGTGGAGGGCTATGAGGATGATTAGGGGACTGGAACTGCCTGATGAGGAGAGGCTGAGGGCCCTGGGGCTGCTTAGTCTGGAGAGGAGAAGACTGAGAGGGGATCTAATGTCTATAAATATCTGAGGGCTGGGGGTCAGGAGGGGGGACAGGCTCTGCTCACTTGCTCCTGGGATAGGACAAGGAGCAGTGGATGGAAGCTGCAGCACAGGAGGTTCCACCTGAACACAAGGGGGAACTTCTTTACTGTAAGGGTCCCAGAGCACTGAACAGGCTCCCCAGAGAGGCTGTGGAGTCTCCTTCTCTGGGGACTTTCAAGGCCTGTGTGGATGTGTTCCTGTGCAACCTGAGCTGAATTGCATGGTCCTGCTCTGGCAGGGGGATGGGACTCAATGATCTCTTTGGGTCCCTTCCAAGCCCTGACATGCTGTGAGCTGTGATCCTGTGCTGGCTGCAGCAGGCTGATGGCCATGGCCCTGCTTGTATCTCCTGTCCCTCCAAGCTCCCCTTGGTATGGATAGATGCTGCTCCCCAGGAGCCCAGCTGCCCTTTGCAGTGCCATTGCTAGGGAGGAGGTGTCCCTAGCAGCCTGTTGAGCTGTCCCCTGGTGCTTTCCTCGGGAAGGGGCTGGAGCATCCCAACGGGGAAGGCAAATGGCTTTGTTTTATGCCCTGTTTTTTGGGGCTGGCAGAGGAAAGGAGCAGGGTCAGTGAGGGTGTAGGAGCAGAGCTGTGACCGGGGCAGCTGGGCTGGGCCCTGCAGCGTTTTGCTTTGCTAAGGAGCTCCATGGAAATCAGGGAGGACGCCTGGAGCTGTGAGCTGTGCATGCTGGAGAGCTGCTCCTGGCGCAACAGAGAGAGCTCTGCCTCTCGTCTCCTTGCCCTGCAGCTCTGTCCAGCAGCTCCACCGCAGAGGAAGAGCCTGAACAAACAAGGAGCAGAGCAGCAAGACGCTTAGATTAGGGCAGCTGCCTGCTGAGGAAGTTTGTGCTGTCTTTTCATCGTTGCTGGGGGCTGTGTGGGGCCCTTCGGGGTTGGCTACCTCCTGGTGCTTGCTGCTGGGCTTGGCAGGAACTGCCAAGAGCTTGGGGAGGTACAAGAGCTGAGGTAGATCTATGTGGCTATCTCAGTCTTGCCTTTCTGCTTTGGATTTTCTGTGTTAAAGAAGACCTCTGCCTTGCCCTTCCTCATGCCTTAGTGCTTCCTTCGTTCACAAGAAGGACCTGGAGCTGCTGGAGAAGGTCCAGAAGAGGCCACCAAAATGCTCAGGGGCTGGAGAACCTCCCCTGTGGGGACAGGCTGGGAGAGTTGGGGCTGTTGAGCCTGGAGAAGAGAAGGCTCCAGGGAGACCTCAGAGCAGCCTTCCAGTAGCTGAAGGGGCTCCAGGAGAGCTGGGGAGAGACTTTGGACAAGGGCTGGGAGTGCCAGGCTGAGGGACAGTGGCTTTGAGCTGGGAGAGGAGAGACTGAGAGTGGAGAGGAGGAGGAAGTTGTTTGCAATGAGGGTGAGGAGACACTGGCACAGGTTGTAATTCTGTGATCCACAAGCTCCTTGGAGGTGTTGAAGGCCAGGCTGGATGAGTCCTTGAGCAGTCTGTGCTGGTGGGAGGAGTCCCTGCTCATGGCAGGTTTTGGGAACAGGATGATCTCTAAGCTCCCTTCCAGCCCAACCCATTTTAGGAGTCATTAAGGGGATGTGATGGTTTCTTGCATCGTGGGCAGTGGCCTCCTTCTCTGACCTGCAGCAGAGGGGGAAGGATGGGAAGGTACCCAGCACAGGTGGGTACCCTGGGCAGGTAGTCCTCTGCCTTGCCAGCATAAGCAGCCAAGGGGTGGAGGGAAGAGAGGGCAAACCCTCCTTGCCTGCTGCTCCCTGGGGTTGCTTCTTGCTTTGGGAGCACTCTGCTGTCAGGAGAAGCTCCTAGAGGTTGGGGGAAGAGGTTCCACCACTTGTTCCCGCAGGAGGAATGCCTCTGGGCCCGGCAGAGGCAACAACAAAGAGGTCTTCTGGGGTGTTTACTTTTATTTCTGGAAGACAATGCGGGAGAGGCCGGAGCTGCAGGCGGAAACGGTGGCTCTGAAGCTGCGGCTCCCCCTCCAGCCTGGCCAGGAAGCTCAGCCACACGTGCTGAGCCTGGCAGCTCTGCAGACAAAGACTTTCTTGATGCTTTTCCCCCTTCTCTTCCCCCCCCCCCCCCCCCCGCAATTCCCCTGCCCATAGGCAAAGAGGATTTGCTGGCTGACAGGCTGCAGGCTCACAGCGAGCCGGGCTGGGGGAGCAGAGCTGTGCCAGGCTGTGCCTCCCAGCAGCCTCCTTTAGCATCCAGCTTCCCGATTTGCTGCCTGCTTGGACTGGGGAATGAATCCACTGCTGCTGTGCTGGTGAGAATGGGGGGCAGGGGTAGCTCACCGGTCCCTCCGCTCGGCTCTGCCTCTTCTCTCTCTGACCGGCTTGGATGGAGCTTGGGCTTCCCAGCACTGCCACAGCCTGGCCTGGTGGCCTGCAGGTCTCCTGGTGCACAATGAGTAGGTAGCCCCTGTTTATCTTGCTCCTTGAGGGGTGCTGGGCTGACCCCCCCCACACTCTGAGCCTCAGGGCTGTGTGGCAGCATGGTGTGGTGCTGGGTGTCTGTGTGGCAGCTGCTGCCTGCCAGCTCTGGCCAGAAAGCTCTGCCTGCCACTCAGGTGTCTCTTTGCACCGAGCTGAAGGCTCTGGGATGTGCTTGTCCTGGTCGTGCCAGGGAGGGGGGTGTGGCTGGCTCTGCCAGGACCATGTGCTCTGCCCTGGCACACACGACGGCCCCGGAGCCCCCTTCAGGGCTGTGTGAGGCTCTTGGGGTTGTCTCTTCCTCCTGGTGTCGTTTCCCCCGTGTCCCTGGTGTCCCCTCCTCCTGGTGTCCCTTTCCCCGTGTCCCTGGTGTCTCTTCCTCCTGGTGTCCCTTCCCTGGTGTCCCCTCCTCCTGGTGTCCCTTTCCCCGCGTCCTTGGTGTCCCTTCCTCCTGGTGTCCCTTCCCCCGTGTCCCCGGTATCCCTTCTGTTCCCGTGGCAGAGGAACCCGATTTGGGGCAGACCCAGGCTGTGGGCGGCTCTCTGGTGCCAGGTGCCATAGCAATGGGCAGATGTCCCTCTCAGCAGCCATGCCCAGGGGCCACATCCTGCCGTGCTGCTGGGCGCAGGGCAGGTGCTGGAGCCGCGGCTAGGAAATGGACAGAGAGAGGATTCCTCCTTGTGCGGAAAGCAGCATGCAAAGGCTCTTTCACGGGCTGTGGCTGTCGGAGTGTGGCACAGTCCCTGCTCCCCTGTGCTCCTGCCCCCTGCGGACCTCCTCTGCCTGGGCTCTGCAGGCTGCGGAGCCAGGGATGGAAAGCAGAGGGCTGCCTGCCTTCGGGCAAAGGAGCTGGGCATGGATGCTGGCTGGCTCCCTGGAGGAGCTGCTGGTGTTTGGGGAGGTGGTGATGCCACCCAGCCTGCCCATACATGCCCAGGGTGCAGCTGGCAGCACAGCTCCCCGTCCTGACGTGGTGCTGGGTGCTGGGCTGGCTGCTGTTGCCCTGCTCGGCTCTGGCTTCCTTCTCATCCCATCTCGCTGGCAGGGCAGGGAGCAGCTTGTTCCCGAGTGCCTGCCAGTCCCGACGGAGTGTTTAGCATGGGCTCCGAGGCAGCCCCAGCTCCTGCTGGGCAGCAGTGTGGAGTGGAGACCAGCAGGGCTGTGTGCTGCCTACCCTGGCAGGGCAGGAGGGTGGCTGCAGACCCTGCCCACGGGCTTCTGCTTTTGAGCTCCCCCCAAGCCTTTCCCTCCGAGGAGGGATGTGGAGTTAATTCCTCCTCTTGGGTGTCTGAAACTGGTGTGTCTAGAGAAGGGCTTCAAAATGCAGAGGAATGAAAAATGCTGGAGTTGTAGAGTCCTGGGATGGGTTGGGTTGGAAGGAACCTTAAGGATCATTCAGTTCCAACCTCCCTGCCATGGGCATGGACACCTCCCACCAGCCCAGGTTGCTCAAGGTCCCATCCAAGGTGGTCTGGAACACCTCTAGGGAGGTTGTGGATCACAGAATCACAGAATGTGATCTCTGGGCAACCTTTGAGGTCTCTTCTTCCTAGTCTCAGGGAATAGAAGGAGAAGCAATGGCCTGAATTTGTGTCAGGGGAGGCTTAGGTTGGAGAGGAGGAAAAACTTCTTTTCTGCCAGAGTGGTCAGGGACTGTCCCAGGCTGCCCAGGGAGGTGGTGGAGTCTCCATCTCTGGAGGTGTTGAAGAAACCTGTGGCCATGGCAGTTGGGGCCAGGGTTTGGTGGTATTGGGTTGCTGGTTGGCCTGGATGCTCTTGGAGGCCTTTGCCAACCACAATGATTCTGTGATTCTGTGATTCCCCTCATGCCAGGTGTGATGTGAAGCTTTCCCTTAACACCATCCATGTGCTTGCACCAGCAAAGACAGGGGCAGCTGGGAGGGGAGTGAGGAGAGCTGGGCCAGCAGACTGCTGGGGGTGGCCTGCCCTGCCTGTGCCAGCTCCTGCCAGCTGGCCGGGGGCAGGCTGGCTGCAGAGGTTGGCAGGGATCTTTGGGCATGCAAGCGCCTGAGCAGTGCCTGCAGCTCTCCAGTTTCCTTCTCATTAAGGTGCTGAGTTTGTGGCCAATTCACTTGTGGGCAGCACAAAACTCTTTCAGTGACTGAATTAAAAGCAAGAGCAGGCAAACAAAACCAAGGCCAGCTCCCAGGGACTCCTGAATGGTCTCTATTTGTCCTTGGCAGGGGGGGATTTTCTTTCCCTTTCTCTGAAGGCACCTCCTGAAGTTCTTTCTTTCCCTGCTCTTTTTGGCTGGGACCATTTCATGCAAAGGAGTCAAAGCTGCTCATGTACAAACCAGCAGCTGCCAGGTCACTGATCCTCAAACACTGCACAGGGTTTGGACTGAAAGTGGAATGGGCTGGAACTGTGTGAGGTGAGGGCTCTTTGGAGAACAGAGGGCTTGTCTGGAAGGGGGCCTGGGTGGGCTGCTGGGTGGGTTGTGCTACTGGGCATCACTGCTGATGCCCTGCTCACAACAACCCCATGAATGCTCCAGGCTTGGGGCAGAGTGTCTGGAAAGTGCCCAGCAGAAAAGAGCCTGGTGGGTGCTGGGTGACAGCAGCTGAAGATGAGCCAGGAAGTGCCCAGGTGGGCAAGAAGGGCACCAGCAGCCTGGCCTGGATCAGCAGTGGTGTAGCCAGCAGGAGCAGGGCAGGGATCTATCCAGTGTCTCCCCACCCTCACTGTGCACAGCTTCCTCCTGATGTCCAACCTAAACCTCCCCTGCTCCAGTTTCAAACCATTGTCCCTCCTGTCACCGCAGGCCTTTCTGAACAGTCCCTCCCAGCTCTCCACAGCCCTTTCAGGTACTGGAAGGCTGCTTTGAGGTCTCCCTGGAGACTTCTCTCCTCCAGGCTCAACAGCCCCAACTCTCCCAGCCTGTCCCCACAAGGGAGATTCTCCAGCCTCTGGTCATCTTCATGGCCTCCTCTGGACCCTCTCCAGCATTTTGGTGTCCTTCTTGTGCTGGGGGCACCAGAGCTGAAGGCAGTGCTGCAGGTGAGGTCTCTCCAGAGCAGAGCAGAGGGGCAGGATCCCCTCTCTCCAGCTCTGCCCACACTGCTTTGGATGCAGCCCAGGCTGCCCTTGGCCTCCTGTGCTGCCAGTGCCCATTGCCTGCTCCTGTCCAGCTTCTTCTCCACCAGCACCCCCAAGTCCTTCTCTGCAGGGCTGCTCTCACCTCATCCCCCCCAAGCCTGGACTGATATCCAGGGTTGCCCTGACCCAGCTGCAGGAGCCTGCACTTGGCCTTGCTGAACCCCGTGAGGTTCTCCTGAGCTAACTTCCCAGTGCTGCTGTGTGGGGAAGGGGATCAGGAGGGTCAGGTGTGACATTTTCTTCCTTTAAGGTATGATCTGAAGTGAAGTCAAAGAGCTGCCCTCCCAGCTTGGCTTTCCAACGCCTGGTTTGTGCAGGGGATCCTCACTGTTGGGTAATGAGCTGGCAGATAGGTCCCGTGCTTGAGGGCAAGCCCCATTAGCTGTGTCATAAATAACTTCTGCCTGGCATCTGTCTGCAGGCCAGGCAGTGATTAGAGCCTTCACCACTTGGCTGAGGCTGCAGGCTCCAATTTTCAGGCAAAAAAGGCAATTCTTGGCTGAATGTGAGCTTTGCAGGCTGCCACCTGCCAGCACTCCTGGATTTCACAAGAGATTTTCTGAGGGCAGAGAGGTTTTGGGCAGCTGTTTCAGCAGGCACAGCTGGAGCAGCAGCAATGCAGAGCAGCTCCCTGGGTGTGGTGAGCACTGGTAGAAAGTCAGAGGTGCAGTCAGAGAATCACAGAGTGCTGTGGGTTGGAAGGGACCTCTGGAAATCATCCAGTCCAACCCCTGTCCAACATTCTGTGCTTCTATGATCCACACCTCCCTGGAGGTGGTGAAGGCCAGGATGGGTAAGGCCTTGAGCAACCTGTGCTGGTGAGAGGTGTCCCTGCCTGTGGCACAGGGTTGCAAGCAGATGATCACCAGTGTGCCCAGCTGGCCCAGAAGGCTACCAACAGCCTTGGCTTGGATCAGCAGCAGTTTGACCAGCAGGACCAGGGGAGTGATGCTGCAGCTGTGTTGGGCACTGGTGAGGCCACACCTCGAATCCTGGGGTCAGTTTTGATCCCCTGACTCCAAGAAGGACATTGAGAGGCTGGAGTAGATCCAGAGAAGGGCAACAGAGATGGGGAAGGGTCTGGAGATCAGGGATTTGCACTCTGTGGATGGGAAGCAGAACCCTGCTAGACGTGTGGTGCTCCTGGAATCATAAAGGCTGGGGAAGGCCTCTAAGTCCAACCTAATACCCAACACCTCCCTGACCACGAGGCCATGTCCCTAAGACATTCTTTGAACACCTCCAGGCATGGCAACTCCATCAGCTCCCTGGGCAGCCTGTTCCAATGCCTCACCATTCTCTCAGCCTTTATCTGGACCCACTCTAGCCCCTCAAGTTCCTTCTTGGAGCAATGGCCTCCAAAACTGAGTCCAGTGTTCAAGATGTGGCCTCACCCATGTCAGACACTGCACTGGTCCTGCTGGCCACAGCAAGCCAGGCTGTCAGTGGCCTTCTTGGCCACATTCTCTCCAGCAGAGCTCAGAGGCTGGCTGGGCTCTGTCTGTGCCACTAACAGGCTGGGTCTCCATCTCTCTTCCCTTCCAGCAGCACAGGGTGGCTAAGGATGGTGGAGTGTGGAGGTCTGCATCGCTGCTGGGAGCCTGGGAGTTGCTGCTGGAGAGCCTGAGGCGAGGGGATGGACCTTGTCAGAGGGTGAGTCAGGGCTGTGCCACCTTCTGTCTCTTACTCACTTTAAGGTTGGCAGAGGAGTGCTCCTGCTGGGAGCAGCCTTTCATAGAATCACAGCATTGTTTGGGTTGCCAAAGGCCTCTGAGATGATTGAGTCCCACCAGCACGGCCACCAAACCACCTCATACCATGCAGCAAAGCTCTGCCTGCAGGGAGAGGCCTTGCCTCACCACACAGGTGAGCAGGAGCAGCTGCCACAGCCTCTCCTTGTGGTTCTCTGTCCTCACAGAATCACAGAATCAATCAGGGTTGGAGGCACCCCAAGAATCATGTAGTTCCAACCCCCCTGCCATGGGCAGGGACACCTCACATGAGATCAGGCTGTCTGAGCCTCATCCAGCCTGGCCTTAAACACCTCCAGGGATGAGGCTTCCACCACCTCCCTGAGCAGCCTGTTCTGGTGTCTCACCACCCTCACGGTGAAGAACTTCTTCCTAACATTCAGTCTGAATCTACCCATTTCTAGCTTTGTTCTGTTTCCCTCAGTACCATCACTACTGACAGTCTAAAATAGTCTGACAGACACCTTCTGGTGATACAGCACTGGGGTGTGGTGGTGCCAGCTGTGGGCAGTGCTTGGCAGTGTCAAACTGGAGTAGTGCAGAGCTGGTGAAGTGCAGTGTGGAATAGCTGCGACTAAAACAAGACCAAGGACACATCCAGGCTGAAGAGCAGCCCTAAGGAGAAGGCCTTGGGGGTGTCAGTTGGTGCCACAGTGCCCAGGAGCCAGCACTGGTCACAGGCAGCCCGGAGCCAGCTGTGTGCTGGCTGCAGCCAGAGCAGGGAGAGCAGCAGCACAGGGAGGGGATTCTGCCCCTCTGCTCTGCTCAGACCTCACCTGCAGCACTGCCTCCAGCTCTGAGGACCCAGCACAAGAAGGACCTGGAGCTGCTGGACAGGGGCCAGAGGAAGCCATGAGGATGATCAGAGGCTGAAGAACTTCTACTGTGGGGACAGGCTGGGAGAGTTGGGGCTGTTGAGCCTCAGGACAGCCTTCCAGGAGCTGAAAGGGCTGCAGGATTGCTGGGGAGGAACTTTTGGCAAGAGATGAGGGACAATGGCTTTGAGCTGGGAGAGGAGAGGCTGAGAGTGGAGATGAGGAACAAATTGTTTGAAGTGAGTGGGGAGAGTGGTTCTGTGATCCAGAACCTCCCTGGAGGTGTTGAAGGCCAGCCTGGATGAGGCCTTGAGCAACCTGTGCTGGTGGGAGGTTGGCACTGGCTGATCTTGAAGGTCCCTTCCAACTCAACCACTTCTGTGCTAAGCTGAATGCCAGGGCTGGTTCTGGGAGTTCCAGCCTGGTAGGTGCCATCACACACTGCAGCAGTGCTCAGCTGTGGGTGTTTCCTCTCAGCCCTTGTGTCAGCTTTCCAGCACAAGTGCTTTGGGAAGGAAAAACTCTTCCTGATTCCCTTTCTCTCTGGTTTTGTTTATCCCATCAAGCTGCAGGCAGGATTTGCCTTTTCAGTGAGGCTCCCCTGGGAAGTGTGGGCTGGGCTGTCCTGGCCGTGCAGCAGCTGTTGGTGACCACTGTTCAGTGCTTGCCACCTGTCAGATCTGTGCTGAGATCACCTGAGAAGGGTCTCATGGCCTGGAGGTGCCCACAGGGCACCCGTGGGCATGAGCCATGATGGGTGGCTGCTGGCTGGCTGCAGGCAGGGGGCAGCTCTTGACCCGGAGCTGGGGAGGAAATGGGACCAGACCTCCTGTCCTTGGAGCTTTGTGTTTCTGCATCTGGAAATCATCGCTGGCAGGGATGTGAAGTTCGAGTGCTGGGAAGGGACAGGATGGGCCAGGCAGGAGTGCAGAAGTGCAGCCCCTGCTTGGCTGACCCCTAGGGAGGGAGGGGTTTTGAGCCCCCAGCTCTCTGCTGCTCTGAGGGCAAAAGGAGAGCTTGGGCAAGGACTTGGATTGAAGCTGGGATGGGTCGAGTCCCACTTGGCTGAGTCGTGCTGCTGCTCCCAGGCTGCGTTTGTGCAGCAGTGCTGGATGTCCTGGGATGAGGAAAGAACTGTGGTGGGACTCTCAGCTCCTCTGGGGCAGGCAGGAGAAAGGCAGCACTGGGGACTGCTGCTGTCATCTGCACGGGGCTCAGAAACCTGTGAGGGAGGAGCAGCCAAGGCAGAGGCTGCAGGCACTGAGCTGTGGAGGCTGCTCCCCGAAGCTGCCCCTGCCCGTGCAGGCACAAAGCCTGGTTTGTCTCCCTGCCTTGGCAGGCTTCACCATCTCCAGCGTTGGCTTTGTCTGCCACAGCCCCGTGGAGCTGCAGATGGGCTGGGGTGAGCAGCTTCTCAGTGCTGGGATTGTCTGTGTGTGCCCCCACCTCTCTCGGGGGCACAGGCAGGGTGTGCTTGCTGTGGCCCCCCACCCCCTCACCACCTTGCCATGCCTTGGGCTGCCCAACACCCCCATGAGCATCAGAGCTGTGGTGCTGGTGCCAGTCCTGCAGGCTCCACCCCTGGGTTACAGCATTGGGAAGAGGGAAAAAACCCTCGATGGGAGATGGCAGTGAAGCTGTTGGAGTCATTGGGGTGGGAGGGATGGAACCAGTGTAGCTGTCATGAGTGCTTTCTGCTCTTAGAAACAGAACTGTGTGAGGTGGAGAGAGGCCTGGCACAAAACCTTGCCCTTTGGCTGTGTCAGAAGGCAGCTGTGGGGTCAGCCCTCCTCAGGAGGAGGTGGGGGTGAGTCTCATCCAAGCTCTGCCTCTGGAACTGCTGTCTCTGACTGGGCAAGGCAGAGCAGGCTGCTAATGCCTTCCACATGAACCTCAGACAGAGCCCTAATGCTCCTCCTTCTTTGCCCCCCCCCCCTCCTTCTTTGCCTCCCCCCTTCCTCCTCCTTTGCCCCCCCCCCCCCATTCCTCCTCCTTTGCTCCTCTCTTCCTCTTCCTTTGCCCCCTTCCCACCCCATTTTTTCCTCCCCACTATGGCTCTGACCTAGAAATTCCTCCCTCTGTGCTGAGCTGGCTTAGTTAAAGACTTGCCTAATTTCTGGAGGATTAATTATTTAGCAGGGATGGAAGGGAGGGCAATGTCTGCTCCCAGCTCTGCAGGCAAGCTGGGTGCCCCCTGCGTTGCTGGTCCTTCCCCACGGAGCCTCTGCCACAGCCCTGACCCTGGCCGGGGCACCTCTGCTGTGGGCAGCATCAGGGAGCCTTTGTGTGTGCTGCTCTGGTCCTCTCCTTGTTCTCAATCCAATTCAGCAGGAAACCAAATTCTAGGCTTCCATGGCCCCCCGTGCTGGGCTGCTCGCTCCCTGGCACCGCTGTGGGCAGCAAGACCCAGTGAGGAGGCATCAGAGGGGTGCCCTGCTGCCCCCAGCCCGGGGCTCTTTGCCCTGCTTCGAGCCCCGGCGGGCAGCGGGCGGCGGCGAGCGCTGCTCCTGGGGCTTTGTTTCGCCGCTTCCCTCGCAGGCAGGCAGGGAATGGCTGTAGGCGGGCAGGGCACGGCTGTGCCCGCACATTTGCTTCCCCGCTAATGGAGCTGCTGCGCTGCCCATTGGTTCCTCTGCCCAGAAAGGGCTCACCAGAGGCTCCGCAGCCTCCCCCTTTGCCGCTTCGCTCGGCACAAGGCTGCCGCGGCGCTCGCTGGCTCTCAGCAGAGAGGAGAGGAGCAGCTCCCTTAACAGCCGCTGTAATTCCTGCCGGAGGGACACATTGCGGGAGAGCTCTCATCCAGCCAGCTGCTGAGGGAGCAGGCTGCGGCTCCCAGCCTTTGCTGCTCGCCTCTTACGCAGCCCTGACGGTACCCCGGGGCAGGGACCCCGGCAGAGCCGGGGCTGGGCAGGCAGAGCCTCTGCAGGGGTGGCAAAAGGCTGCATCGCTCCTCTGCTTCCCCCGGGCCTTTGCAAGCAGCTGTGCCTCACCATCCTCTGCAGAGGGCTGTGCTGTTCCTCTTCTTCATCTTTGTCCTTCACCAAGGGCTGTGCTGCTCCTCTCCTTCCGCCCTGCCCTTTGCTGTGATGCCACCTCCTTTGTGTGCCAGGAGGCCCAGGGGCACAGCAGCTGGGGCCTGTGTGCTGTGAAGCTGTGCAGGGATGGAGGTGCAGTGTGGCAGTGGTGCTGCTGTCAGCCCTGCACCAGCAGCTGCTCTACCTTTCACTGCTTTGCTTCCCACCCTCCCAAGTCTTTTCTGGCCTCCTTTCCTGCAGCGTTTCAGAGCTGCTGGCTCTGGGCTTGGGTGGATTTTATCAGAAGAAGGCTTTCTGACAGGCAGCTGCTGCATGGCTGAGCCCACTGCTGCCTGGGGCTTGGGCAGGAGCTGGGCTGGGGCAGGGGCTGTGCCCAGCTGTGCTGGGGCAGTGCTAGTGCTGGGGCAGGGGCAGTGCTGGGGCAAGAGCTGTGCCCAGCTGTGCCAGGGCAGGGGCTGTGCCGCTCCAGCTTCTGCTGCCCCATCCTGCTTTTGCTGAGTCGCCTCTTCTGCCTCGTTCTGCCGCATGCCCTCCTTGCTCTGTCCTTTTCCTCTTCCTCTTCCGCGCCTGCTGCCCTGGCAGTCTTTCCTCTGAGGCAGGAGTGATGTGGGAGGAGAGCCACCTTTATTTGTCATGCCCAACAACCAGTGCAGCTGTTGGCAGTGCTGGCAATTGCCTTTGATCCCCATTTCCAGAGACAGTGACCTGTGAAAGAGGAAATCAAAGCCTTGCAGCTAGTGCCTGGGATGTCTCTTAATAGGGGATAATGTCCCCTTCTGTTCCTCTGCAAAGAGCAGGCAGATGACAAAGAGATACCGGCAAAGCTGGCAGCGTTCAGCCCCGGGGTGCAGCTCACCCAAGGAGGGGGCTGAGAGTGTTTGGGGCATGTTGGACATCTTGAACTGGGACATCTGGAACTAGGAAGGCTGCTCTGAAAGCAGCTGTGGCTGCTTCCTGCAGGGGTGGTTGGACAAGATGACATTGAAAGGCTCCTTCCAGCCCAAAGCAATCTGTGATCTTCAGGCTTGGGAGGCTGGGAAAAGATCTCTTAAGAATGGAGCTGCAGGTCTGAGAATCCTGGAATGGGTTGGGTTGGAAGGGACCTTCAGGATCAGCCAGTGCCAACCCCCTGCCATGGGCAGGAACACCTCCCACCAGCCCAGGTTGCTCAAGGCCTCATCCAGCCTGGTCTTCAACACCTCCAGGGAAGTTCTGGATCACAGATCATGTTCTGTGATTCTGTGATCCACAATTTCCCTGGGCAACCTGTGCCAGTGACTCCTCATCCTCACTGCATACAACTTCTCCTTAACCTCCACTCTCAGTCTCTCCTCTCCCAGCTCAAAGCCGTTGACCCTCAGCCTGGCACTCCCAGCCCTTGTCCAAAGTCCCTCCCCAGCTCTCCTGCTGCCCCTTCAGCTATTGGAAGGCTCTCTGAGGTCTCCCCGGAGCCTTCTCTTCTCCAGGCTAAACAGCCCCAACTTTCCCAGCCTGTCCCCACAGGGGTGGTTCTCCAACCTTCTGAGCATGTTGATGGCCTCCTGTGGACCCTTTCTATCAGTTCCATGTCCTGGGGCCCTTTCAGGTACTGGAGCACTTTTCATGTAGCTGTTGCTCATCATCTGGTGAGTGCTGGGGACAGGTTCAGATATCCATGCCCCTGGCCTGGACCACTTTGTGTCAGGTCCAGTGGTGTCATGGCCATGGGATGAGTCAGCTCACACTGTGCCAGTGTGGGTGGACTGGGCTGGATTTGGGCTCAGACCAGCTCAGGTGACTCATGCTGGGGCTGCAGGGCAGGTTTCTGCTGATGCTGCTTGGAGTTTTCTCCTCCAAAGGTTACAGTTTCTGTTCCCAGGTGAGGAACAGCTATGGCAAGCCCCACAGTGGGACACAGCTGTCTGTCCTCATCAGCCTGCCCAGACACCTCCCCAGCTTTCCTTTCTCTCTGACAGCAGCATGGCAGCGTCCCCTGAGGGCAGCAGCAGAGCATGGAGCTGGGAAGAGCTGCTCTGGGCTGAGGGCACTGCAGGGTCTCCCCATCTCTCCTCTTCATCCTTCCTCAGCAGTAGAAACCTTGGGCATGTTTGCACAGTTGGCCTTGGACTGTTGGTTGACAGCAGGACTGTGACAGGAGGTTGTGGGAGAGGGGTCTGGAAGCAGTGAGGTACCTCAGGGCCTTCCCACAGTGCAGCAGCTTCTGCTGGAAGATAGAGAACTTCCCAGGAGCTTCCCATGTGGCTGCCCCACGAGGCCACAGCTAACCCCACCAGCATCCAGGGACTGCAGGCATCACTGAGGCCCAGGGCTTAAAGAGCTGACAGCTGCCCAGAGGTTCAAGGTGTAACCAGGTGGTGAAGATCTGAGCAGGTAAAGATGACATGAAACTGGTGAGGCTGGACCTTGAATCCTGGGGTCAGTTTTGGGCCCCTTACACTGAGAAGGACATTGAGGGGCTGGAGCAGATCAGAGAAGGGCAACCAAACTGGGGAAGGGTCTGGAGAAGAGGGCTGGGGAGGAGCAGCTGAGGGAGCTGGGGGTGTGCAGCCTGGAGAAGAGGAGGCTGAGGGCAGAGCTCATTGCTCTCTACAGCTCCCTGAGAGGAGGCTGCAGCCAGGTAGGGGTTGGGCTCTGCTCCCTACTCTCAGGTGAGAGAAGGAGAGGAACTGGCCTGAAATCGTGGCAGGGGAGGATTTGGTTGGAGAGTTGGAAAAATTTCCTTGCTGCCAGAGTGGTCAGGGACTGGCCTGTACTGCCCAGGGAGGTGGTGGATTCTCCATGACTGCAGGTGTTGAAGAAACCTGTGGCCATGACACTTGGGGACAGGGTTTGGTGGCCATGGTAGTGTTGGGCTGCTGCTTGGCCTGGATGCTCTTGGAGGCCTTTTCCAACACAAACAATTCCATGCTTCTGTGATTCTATGATTTGGAGCTGTACATCAGTGGCAAGAGATCAACTCAGGAGAGGAGCCTCAGTGTTTGCAGCCTCCCACCTGGGTGGTGCTGCCCCTCTGGGTCTTTGCTCTTGCCCTGTGGTGGCTTTAGATGGTTTTTCTGATGGATATCTCAGGATCTGCTTTGCCACCTCTTGGTGTTCCTGAGCTCAGGGGAAGAGTTTGCTTTCCCCTGGCTGCTGTTGGGGCTCTGGAGCTGCTTGCAGGTTTTCACTTTCCAACGAAGTGTTCTGCAGTTTCAGAGCTTTTGGTTTTGTTCTGCTTTAATGAAGTTGCTACAACCTGGGGGAAAGGTTGTTGGGTTGAGTTCTTTGGTTTTTTGCTTCATTTAAAGGGGAAGCCTTCTGCTGGATAAATCCAACATTCCTGGCTGGCTGCTGCTGCTGGAGCTGGGCAGGGTAGGGTTTGGACATGGGGAGTTAAAATCTTGGCTCCAGGCTGGAAAGTTTGCAATCATTGCCTGCAGCAGGCAGGGCCAGCTGGGTCAGGGAGAGGATTAGGTTAATCCATTGTCTGGGAGAGAAGCTGAGATGTTAATGGACTTGGTTTGATGCAGCAATGAGATAATTACTGTGTGAGAGGAGAGGCTAAAAAGGTTAGGAGGAGAAATGTCCTTCCCTGGTCAGCAGAGGTGCCAGCTGCTGAGGATGCCTGTGCCCATCTGGGATCACGCAGACACAGCTGCACTGGCTCGGAAGGCAGCCTCCAAGGGCATCTTGTTCACCGCCCTGCAGGCAGCAGGGACACCTCCAGCTAGAGCAGGCTGCCCACAGACTCATCTCCAGTGTCTTTAGGCTTGGGTTCTCATCCACCTCCCTGGGCAGCCTGTGCCAGTCTCTCCCCACCCTCACCGTGCAGAACTTCCTCCTGATGTCCAACCTAGCCCTGTCCTGCTCCTGTTCCAATCCATCAGCCCAGGTTGCTCAAGGCCTCATCCAGCCTGGCCTTCAACGTCTCCAGGGAGGTTATGGATCACAGAGTCACAGAATGTGATCAATACGCTCCCTGGGCAACCTGTGCCAGTCTCTCCCCACCCTCACTGCAAACAATTTCCTCCTCCTCTCCACTCTGTCTCCCCTCTCCCAGCTCAAAGCCATTGTCCCTTGTCCTGGCACTCCCAGCCCTTGTCCAAAGTCCTTCCACCGCCCTCATGGAGCCCCTTCAGGCTGAACCCAGTCCTGACGTGAATGAATGGTTTAAGTTGGAAGGGGCCTTCAAGGTCATCCAGTGCCACTCCCCTGCCACGGGCACGGACACGTCCCACCAGTCCAGGTTGCTCCAGGCCTCATCCAAGCCTGGCTTTCAACACCTTCGGGCAGGGGACATCCATGACCTCCTTTGGCAGCCTGTGCCAGTCTCTCCCCACCCTCACTGCAAACAATTTCTTCCTCATTTCCACTCTCAGTCTCCCCTCTCCCAGCTCAAAGCCATTGTCCCTCGGCCTGGCACTCCCATTCCTTGTCCAAAGTCCCTCCCCAGCTCTCCTGCAGCCTCTTCAGCTACTGGAAGGCTGCTCTGAGGTCTCCCTGGAGCCTTTTCTTCTGCAGGCCAGGGTTTGGTGGACATGGTGGTGTTGGGCTGCTGCTTGGACTGGATGCTCTTGGAGGTCTTTTGCAGCCTAAAGCATTCTCTGGCTCTAAATGCCCTCTGCTTATTCTGCCTTTCTTTCTCCATTTGCTGTCTCCTGTCACATCTCTCTTGACATTTTTAGACTTCCTTCAGTCCTTTAGAACTCCTCAAACCATTTTGGAGGGGGGACAGACCAATTTTCTCTCTCTTTTATGTTTATTTTTGCCCTCTCTTAGCAAGCACACAGAAGCTCCATGGCCTCCCCTCGGCTGCTTGTGCTGCTGGCTGCTTTTATCCTGCCCTTATCTTTCCCCAGCAAGCCCAAGGCTGATCTGGGAGCTGCTGGCATGGAGCAGGCAGCAGGACCTGTCTCTGCTCGGGGAGGTCAATATCTCTGCCTGTGCTCTGATTTCTCTGCATGGTGTCACAGGCAGGGAGAAGCTTTTGAAGTGGGATGAAATCGCTTGGCAATTCCCATCCATGCGGGGGGTTAAAAGGGAATCGGATTTCATCAGCCTGAGCATCCCACACTGGTCCGAGCAGAGCTGGATGCTGATGAGCTGCTGCCAAGGGGGGGTGACCAGATCAGCACCGGTGTCTCTGTGGTGGTGGGGGAGCTGTGGCTGCCCCATGCTGCTGGGTTTAGGGGAGGAAGGTAAATTTAGAGGCAAACTCTAGGAGATGCTCACTTGTAGTGGAGAAGTTTGGGACCTAGGAGCTTAGTGCTGAGGAGTGAGGAGTTGGGTGCTGTGCCCCCTGCTTCTTCAGGGCAAAAGGAGTGATTCTGGCAGGCTGGAAGCAAAGTGGCACCAGCCAGGTTCCCAGCACTGCCTTTAGATGGTAGAGCCAGAGAGCTGTTGAGGTTGGAAGAGAGCTTGGAGCAGGGAGGTCATTCTGCCCCTGTACTCTGCACTGGTCAGACCACACCTCGAGTACTGCGTTCAGTTCTGGGCCCCCCAGTTTAGGAAGGACACTGAGATGCTTGAGCGTGTCCAGAGAAGGGCGACGAGGCTGGTGAGAGGCCTCGAGCACAAGCCCTACGAGGAGAGGCTGAGGGAGCTGGGGTTGTTTAGCCTGGAGAAGAGGAGGCTCAGGGGTGACCTTATTGCTGTCTACAACTACCTGAGGGGTGGTTGTGGCCAGGAGGAGGTTGCTCTCTTCTCTCAGGTGGCCAGCTCCAGAACAAGAGGACACAGCCTCAGGCTGCGCCAGGGGAAATTTCGGCTCGAGGTGAGGAGAAAGTTCTTCACTGAGAGAGTCATTGGGCACTGGAATGGGCTGCCCGGGGAGGTGGTGGAGTCGTCGTCCCTGGGGCAGTTCAAGGCAAGGTTGGATGTGGCACTTGGTGCCATGGTCTAGCCTTGGGCACTGTGGTAAAGGGTTGGACTTGATGATCTGTGAGGTCTCTTCCAACCTTGGTGATACTGTGATACTGTAACCCCAATCACTGCTGCTCAGCCACTGCCACTGCACCACCTCCCTCAGCACCACAGCCAGGTGGCTTTAAACACCTCCAGGCAGGAGGCATCTGCAGCCTCCCTGGACAGCCTGTGCCAGTTTCTCCCTACCCTCACTGCAGACAATTTCTTCCTTCTCTCTACTCTCAGTCTCCCCTCTCCCAGCTCAAAGCCACTGTCCCAGCCCTTGTCTCTTCCCAGCTCTCTTGGAGCCCCTTCAGATATTGAAATGCAGCTGTGAGGTCTCCCTGGAGCCTTCTCTTCTCCAGGCTCAACAGTCCCAACTCTCCCAGCCTGTGCCCACAGGGGAGGTTCTCCAGCCCTCTGATCATCCTCGTGGCCTCCTCTGGCCCCTCTGCAGCAGCTCCAGGTCCTTCTTCTGCTGGAGGCCCCAGAGCTGGAGGCAGTGCTGCAGGTGAGGTCTGAGCAGAGGGACAGAATCCCCTCCCTGTGCTGCTGCACTCCATGCTCTGGATCCATCAGCCACTCTGGGCTGGATCTCAGGCAGCAGTGGTTGCTGACTTCTCTTCTTCTCACTGCCTGTGTCTTAGATGGACGCTGTTGGGCAGGGAGTGCCTCACACAGTGGTGTGGTGGAAGTGGCTGTGACTTCTACCCAGTGCTAGGAAGAGGAACAATGGCTTTGAGCTGGGAGAGGGGAGGCTGAGAGTGGAGATGCAGAAGAAATTGATCACAGTGAGGGTGGGGAGAGACTGGCACAGGTTGCCCAGGGAGGCTGGGGATGACAGAATCACAGAATGTGATCTGGAGATGTTGAAGTCCAGGCTGGATGAGACCTTGAGCAACCTGTGGGAGGAGTCCTTGCCCATGCCCATGTGTTAACACCTTGAACGGATTTCCTTGGGTGCCCATGGTGGTGCCTAATGGTTGTGCTCAGCCTGTGAAAGGAGGCCTTCCATTTCTGTTCTGATCCCCCTTCTGCAAGGTCTGATGGTGCTCTGGGGTGCTGTGGTTAACTGCTTGTGACAAACAGGGGCTCAGTTCCTCTGGGTGTGTTTGAAACAGCCTGGAAGGGTTTTACTTCTCGAACACAAAGTGCTCAGAATCACAGAATCGTTGAATTGTTTGGGTTGGAAAAGGCCTCCAGGAGCATCCAGGCCAAGCAGCAACCCAGCACCACCATGGCCACCAAACCCTGGCCCCAAGTGCCATGGCCACAGGTTTCTTCAACGCCTGCAGTCATGGAGACTCCACCACCTCCCAGGCCAGTCCCTGACCACTCTGGCAGCAAGGAAATTTTTCCAACTCTCCAACCAAATCCTCCCCTGGCACAATTTCAGGCCAGTTCCTCTCCTTCTCTCACCTGAGAGTAGGGAGCAGAGCCCAACCCCTACCTGGCTGCAGCCTCCTCTCAGGGAGCTGCAGAGAGCAATGAGCTCTGCCCTCAGCCTCCTCTTCTCCAGGCTGCACACCCCCAGCTCCCTCAGCTGCTCCTCCCCAGCCCTGTTCTCCAGACCCTTCCCCAGTTTGGTTGCCCTTCTTTGGCCCTGCTCCAGTCCCTCAATGTCCTTCTGGGAGTGAGAAGCCCAAAACTGACCCCAGGATTCAGGTTGTGGCTTCTCCAGTGGCAAGTCCAGAGGGGCAATCCCTGTCCTGGTCCATGCTTGGCCACACCATTGCTAAGCGAGGATGAGCTGCTAGAAGTGGTGCTGAAGGAGGAGGAGAGATGTGCTCAGCATTAACAGCTGGGTGGCTATTTGGGATGCAGCTCCTCAGAGGAGCCAGGGCCTGGCAGAGGGTGTTTGGTTTGTGTTGAGCTGTCTTGGTGTGGAGCTTGGTGAAGCCCTAGAGAAAACAGGGCTGGAATCCTCTGGCTGTGTGTGAGTGGATAGAGAAGCTGTCAGTTTTCAGCCTGGAGAAGAAGAGGCTCTGGGGAGGCCTTAGAGAAGCATTTCAATGTCTGAAGACCTACAGGCAGGCTGGGGAGGGACTGTTCAGAAGGGTATGTGGTGACAGGGTGGAGGGGCAATGGCTTGAAACTGGAGCAGGGGAGGAAGTGCTGCACAATGAGGGTGAGAAGACACTGCATAGATCGCTGCCCTGCTCCTGCTGGCCACACTACTGCTGATCCAAGCCAGGCTGCTGGTGCCCTTCTTGCCCACCTGGGCACACCTGAGGGTGGTGGAACACCGGAACAGGTTGCCCAGGGATGTGGTTGAGGCTCTGTCCTTGGAGGCATTCAGAGTCAGCTTTAATGGGGTCCTGAGCAACCTGCTCTAGTTAGAGGTGTCCCTGCTGCCTGCAGGGGGCTGGACAGGATGAGTTTGTGGGGTCCCTTCCAAACTGTGAAGCTGTGCTGCACACAGGTGCTGCAGGCAGCTGCGGAGGGGTGGTGATGGCTGCAGCAGTGCTCCTCTGGCCACAGCCTCACTGCTTTGGAGTTCTCTTTCAGCTGTCTCCTCCACAGTGCCTCTTACAAACCACTTTATGCCTCCTGCAAATTCACTTGCTGCTTCACATAAAGAGTGTTTCATGTGGCTTGGCTTTCATCTTGTAGGTGTTTAAGGCCAGGCTGGATGAGGCCTTGGGTAACCAGGTCTAGTTAAGAGGTGTCCTTGCCCATAGCAGTGGGGTTGGAGTGAATGAGCTCTGAGATCCCTTCCAACCTGAGCCATTCCATGAGATGATTCTCTGTCTCTGACATGGAAGTGGGAAGCTGCCTTGCTCATCACTGAGCCCATGGCTGCAGAGGACCTCTGAGATCATCACATCCAACCTCTCACCCAGAGCTCACAACCCCAACGCTGCTGCTCAGCCACTGCCACTGCAGCACTTCCCTCAGCACCACATCCAGGTGGCTTTTAAACACCTCCAGGAATGGGCATCCACAGCCTCCCTGGGCAACCTGTGC
Organism: Pogoniulus pusillus; assembly: GCF_015220805.1. NCBI lineage: Eukaryota > Metazoa > Chordata > Aves > Piciformes > Lybiidae > Pogoniulus > Pogoniulus pusillus. Next base: position 16,188,008 of record NC_087276.1, on the reverse strand, counting down.
CAGTGACTCCTCATCCTCACTGCAAACAATTTCTTCCTCCCTTCTACTCTCAATCTCCCCTCTCCCAGCTCAAAGCCATTGTCCCTCAGCCTGGCACTATCAGCTCTTGTCCAAAGTCCCTCCCCAGCTCTCCTGGAGCCCCTTCAGGTGCTGGATATCCCTAAGCTCCTCGTCCTTTTGAACACCTCCAGGGATTATAACTCCACCAGCTCCATGGGCAGCCTGTTCCAGTGCCCAGTGACTGTTCCAGTAAATGAATCGCTCTTCGTATCCAACCTGAACCTCCCCTGGTGCAACCTGAGGCTGTTTTCCCTTGTCCTGTCAGTTGTTATCTGGGGTAAGAGGCTCTGACCTGGCTCCAACCTCCTTTCATTTCAGGAAGCTGTGGAGGGAAGTCCCTGGTAAGGGGACTGGGATGCACTGAGGCAGCTGTGAGGCAGCAGTCCCCTCTGGAGTGTCACTTTTTAATCACAGAGGTTTTTATGGAGCTGTCTGAGCTTTCTGATATTGGTACTTTGAATCCCCCCCAGCTACTCAGATGTGGTCTTTGTTGGATTGTAGAGTTGTTTTGTTTGGAGAAGCCCTTAGAGATCATCCAGTCCAACCATTCTCTAACTCTGCCAAGGCTGTTGGCCCTCAGCACTGCGTCTTTCAGATCTCTTTTACACACCTCTAGTGAAGGCAAAGGTTTCTCCCCTTGGTTTTCCAGGTGCCAGCACTTCGGGGCTCACAAAGCTTCAGACTCTCCTGCGAGGAGCTGTGGCTCCCAGGATGAGGATTGATGAAAGATGGGGTGGCTCTGGACATAGAAGTGTCCCCCACGCTGGTGGGGTGCTGGGCAGGGCTGGCTGGCTCCCTGAAGTGTCCTGTCTGTCCAATCCTCCTGCTGCTTTTCCTGCAGTCTTCCAAATGGCCCTTTCGTCCCCAAACCATTCTGTTTTGCAAATGCCAGAGGAGGATCCCTGGGGCAGCATCAGCCTTGCTGCTCCTCTGCCCTCCCAGTAGGTGGTGGGAGGAAGAGGAGCAGGATGCAAATTAACCCTCTGCTCCTCTCCACTGCTGCTCTCCTGTTGCCTGTGCCCAGCTCTGGAGCAGATAACATCACGGCTCCGCCAGGGAACCGCAGCTGGCCTCCTCTGAAGGCATCTCTGGCTGTCACCCAGCTGCCTCCCCAAGAGCTGCTATTGTGCCTTTCTCCTACAGTAGGGAAAGGAGAACTGCCCCACTCTGCCCCCTGCTTCTCTGTATCCCCTCCTCGGCTGCTTCCCCACCGCCTCCCGAGCCCCCTCCGCTCTGCGCCGCTCCCCTGACCTTGCCCGGGTTGCGTTTCAGCGGTGCTGGGGAGATAAGAGGGGTGACTGTTACCGGCTCCCGCTGCGCCTGCCAGAGCCTCAGCCCTCCCTCTGCCCACAATTCGCTGCTTGGAAGCCTCCTGGGCCCTTCCTCAGCCCCCAGCAGAAGGTGGGAGATGAAGGGGGTAGCCGTGCGGAGCGGCGGGAGCTCGGTGTGCCCCGGCCCGGGGAGCGAGCCTGCGCTTTCCCGTGCCGCCGTGTGACAGCAGGCAGAAGGCGTTGGGGAGCCACAGAGCTGCCCCAGGGGAGGGGCTGGCAGGGTCCCCGTGGGCCAGGAGACCCCCTTTTATCCCCATTGCATGCCAGCCCCCACCCCCCCGCGGTTCCGCTGGGATGAATGAATGGCAGTGGCCGGGGCGGGCAGGCAGGGAGCAAATAGGTTCAAATCCTCCCCCCGGCGGCGCGGGCAGGGACGGGGACGGTGGCTCCGGGAGGCACAAGAGGCTAGCGTGGGCGGGTGGCCACCCGGGTGACCGTGGGCTGTGGGGCTGCTCCGGAGCGCTTCACTGGGAGCCAGAAGCTGAAGCTTGGAGGATCAGAGCCCGGCGGAGAAGGAAGAAAAGCAGGGGAGGAGGGGGAGCAGGATTTCGGTGGCGGGCGGCCGCCCCTCGGCGCAAGCAGGCTGCGTGCGGTGGATGCTCGGAGCAGGGAGATGGCAGCGAAGGGGGGGGGGGGTGTTGTTTATTTTGTAACATGGCATCCACCACGGAGGGACCGAGAAGATGTGGAGGCAGCTTCGCCGGGCTGCCCGAGGAGTTAACGTCGCTTTTCTCTGCTGTCTCCTCCAAGGGTCTCTCGGCGTGGCTGTGAGTTGTCATCGCCTGCCCCCCCCCCCCCCGCCTTGCCCCCTGGACGCGCTCTGCTGACTCAATCTGGCTTTGCTCGGAGGGGCTGGAGCGAGGGGGTTTGGTGAAGCCCTTGTTTTTTCCTCCGCCCAGCTGGCGTCAGGCACTGAGGATGCGGAGAGAAGTGCTCCTGACTAGGGGAGGCTTGGCAGGAGGATTTCCTGTCAGGCTCGCAGCATCCCTTTATCTGCTGCCTGCCAGAGACAGGCTTTGTGCTGGAGCGTGGGGAGCGGAGCCCGCAGGTGAACTCTGACTGGATCAGACTTGCTTGTTTTAAACGTCTGTCCCTCTCCTGGCGCTGAGGTGTTGGGTGACAGGCTGGAAAATCCTGTTAGGTGCTGCTGGAGGCTGTGGGGTGCCTTCTGCTTTGGAAAACTGGGGAAGTCTGAGTAGCCACGAGAAGAGCAAGTGAGGAATCTTTCACCAGTAGAGCAAGTGGGGAATTTTCACTGCAAGAGCAACAGGGGATCCTGTGCCAGAAGAGCAAGTTGAGATCCTTCAGCAGAAGAGCAGGTGGGGATCCTTTGCCAGAAGAGCAGGTGGGGATCTTTGCCAAAAGACCATGTGGGGATCCTTCACCAGAAGATCATTTGCCAGACAAGCAGGTGGGGATCTTTCACCAGAAGATCCTTTTCTAGAAGAGCAAGTGGGGATCCTCTCCCCATCTTGTGCTGCTCTCTACACACCATAAGAAGAGACCCGTGGGAAATTGCTCTGAGCAGCTGACTTCTTGGGGCTTCTCATCATCTTCTCGTTCAGACAGCATCCCCTCGCCTGGCAAGGGCCGCCACAGGCACCCTGGGGGGCCACTGCCTCACCTGCCAAGCATCCGCTCGCAGTGCCATCGCTACTGAGCAACCCTCCCCAGTGGGTGTTGCTATATATTTATTCCATCCCCCCCTCCTCAATTCCCCCCTGCAGCATCGCACTACATCAGGCACCAGCCGCTCTCCTGCAGCCCAGCACGGCTGCTCGGCTTGGGAACACAGAGCTTCCCACCCCCCGGAACCGGAGAGATCACCCTGCAGCACGCCCCGGGCCGTCCAACAAGTAATTCCCGGCCGAACTCTCGGTGCCGTCGCTCGCTCTGACTCCCCGGGCGGCCCCCGTGGGCTGCGGGAGGGCGCGGGGCGGGCAGCGCCGCGGGGCTGTAGCATGCCCCAGCCTGGCGTGGGACCGGTGCCCAGGGACGCCGGCGGGCAGGCTTGGGGCCGCCGCGGGAGCCATGGCTTCCTTCGGCAAGCTGACCGAGTACTTCAGCCTGAGGAAGTCCAGGATGGAGCTGCACTCGGGGCGGAGGAGCCGGCGCAGTGGCAGCTGCTGCTGTAGTGTCACCGAGTGCAGGTACGGGGTGGCCGCCGCCTGTTCTTGTCCCCGTTCCTCCCGGTGCGTCCGCGGGGCTGTGGGTGGGAGACGCAGTGCCTGGCGGTTTGCTTTCCCTTTACCTCTCCTGGGGCCGGGAAGGGGACTAGGAGCAAGTGGAGAGCTCTGGAAGCGTCGCCTTGCTTCTATCCGGGGTTGCTGAGCAGCTCAGCGCTGCAGGACATCTCCGGCAGGCTCCATGTCCTGTCACCCTGCCCGGGGCACGTCCCTGGTGTCAGTGTCACATCTCGGATGTCTGCTGGCTGAGCGCCTGCACGTGTCCCGGCTTGCCTCTGCCTCTTGCTCTCTGTGCTGTGCCGGCAGCCAGGATTTTTGTGCCACCGTTGCCCCCCCATCCCCCTGCCTCTGAGGGTCCTCGGCTGCACAAGCAGCAAGAAGTGGCTTCATGGATAGAGTTGAACGTGGAGCTGGTGGAGCCTCCTGGCACACAGCACCAGAAGGGGAGCGTTGGAGGGCAGGGGGAAGGGTCTTGGTCGTGCCTTGGGGACAGAGTGCAACGTTGAGGGAACTCCTGTGGACAGAGTTCGTGGTCGACTCGTTTGGGTGTGAATTGATAAGGGGAAGGGGATGGGGAGGGGTGGCACTGGGCTGACTGGAAATGCCCTGGGAGCCACCACTGAGTGCTCAGGGTTACAGTGGGAAGCAGCAAGGCCAGCCCCAGCTGCGGGGTGCCCACGGCCTTGTGCTGGGTGTAAACACAGTTCCTGCAGTTCAAGGAGCAGCTCTGTCCCTGGGCGGATCACCTCTCCTTGGGCAGTATGAACAGCTTGTAGGACCTGGTGGTGCTTCATGCTGCTCTGAGCCTTCTGTCCCCCTCCGTGGTGGGACAGAGGTTACCAGCCTGAACCTTTGTGTGCCCCCAGATCCTCCCCTGCTGACCTGCCCGTGGAGTGCCTCCATGCTTCTGGAGGGCTCAGGTCTGTCAGGGGAGAGGTGGGAGACAAACCAGCACCGAGTGATCCCTCACCACTTTGCCCTGGTTGCTGAGCACCTCGTCCTGGGCACAGGTTATCAAAGTGTCTGCAGATTAAAAAAGAAGTTGGAGGTTTTGGGCCCCTCCTGCTGCTCTCCACGTTGCTCCCAGAGCTGCCTGCTGTGCTGTGCTGTTGCTGTCTCCTCTCTTCAGTCAGCAGCTCCAGGAGCCCCTCGCCTCTTCTCCGCTGGCTCCAAGCACGGCGCCGTTTCTCCGGAAACCAGCAAACATCCCTGGCTGAGCCAGGAGCTTTGTTCTGCTCTGCTTTGGCATCGTGGACACAAGCCCTGGTTTCTGCCCTCAGGTTGCTGCTGTGCTGCTGCAGAGCTGGAGCTGAGGAAGGTTGGCTCCACAGGTGCTGTCAAGCTTGGCCTGTCATAGACTTGTAGAATGGCTTGGGTTGGAAGGGGCCTCAGAGATCAGCTACTCCAAGCCCCCTGCCATGGGCAGGGATGCCTCTAAACTAGGCTTGATTGCCCAAGGTCTTGTCCAGCTGGGCCTTGGACAGCTCCAGGGAGGTTGTGGATCACAGACTCACAGAATGTGATCCACAGCCTCCCTGGGCAGCCTGTGCTAGACTCTCACCACCCTCACACTGCAGAACTTCTTTCTCAGCTCCACTCTAACCCTGCTCTGTCTCAGCTCCAAACCATTTCCTCTTGGCCTTGTTCAGACACCTTCAGCAAAAGTCCTCTGCAGCCTTCCTGCAGGATCCCTTCAGGCACTGGCAGGCAGCTCTGAGGTCCTGCTGGGGCCTTCTCCCCAGGCTGCACACCCCCAGCTCCCTCAGCCTGTGCAGAGCTGCTGCAGCCCTAGGATCATCTTTGTGGCCTCCTCTGGCCTCACTCCAGCAGCTCTGTGTCCTCCTTCTGCTGGGGACAGCAGAACTGGAGGTGAGGCCTCAGCAAAGCAGGATAATTAGTTCAGGGGAGAAGCTCTATCCACATCTTAGGCTTGAGGAAGGTGAGGAGGTGTTCTTGAGGCTCCGCACTGTATCCATTCCCCACGCACAGGGTGCTGCAGCCTTGTGTTTTGGGCTGAGTTGGGTGGCTTCCCAGGCCCTGGGACATGTTACGGTGCCTTCCTGGCCCTGAGGCCTCAGCCACAGAAGCAGTGACCTTGCTGGTGTGTGTGTGTTCATCTGTTAACGTTTTCCAGGGGCAGAGTGGGCATGGATAGGTTGAGTGATTCCCCTGTGCAGGAGCATGTCTCACCAGGCATCAGTCATGGCTGTCAAGCCCTGGCCAAGCTCAGCTCCATCAGGAAGGCTGAGGAGGGGCTATTTAGAAGGGCTTGTAGCATAGGGACAGGCTGGGAGAGCTGAGGCTGTTCAGCCTGGGGAAGAGAAGGCTCCAGGGAGACCTTAGAGCAGTATTCCTGCACCTTAAGTGGCTCCAGGAGAGGGCCTTTTGACAAGGGCTTCTGATAGGATGAGGGGCAGTGGTTTCAAACTGGAGTAGGGCAGTGCTAGGTTGGACACCAGAGGAAGTTCTGCATGAGGAGAGTGAGGAAGACACTGGCACAGACTGCCCAGAGAGGTGGTTGAGACCCCTCCCTGGATACATTCAAGACCAGGTTTGGTGTGTCCCTGGACAGCCTGCTCTAGTTGGAGGTGTCCCTGCTGCCTGCAGGGAGGTTGGACAAGATGCCCTTGGAGTGTCCCTTCCAGCCCAGTGCAATCTGTGGCTCTGTGACCTGCTTCCCCCAGCAGAAGTTCCTCCATTTGCCTGCTGGTTCAGTGTAGCCAAGCTGGAGATGGAGGAAGCTGAGCTCTCCCTGCTCCTTGCCATGCTTTGCCCCCTGTGCCATGCAGCTGCTCCAGAGCTGCTCCTGTAGGATGGCTCAGCACACTGGCAGTGTACTGTTGCACTCAACCCCCCCAGCCCTGGCAGGGCTTGAGTGCAGCTGCAGGTACTGAGTCTGATCTCTTGATTGCAGAGGGCTGATTATGTAAGAGAAGTGTGTGATGGTTGGAGCAGGAGAGGCTGTGGAAATCAGTGTCACTTCTCACCCAGCCTACTTGAGCCTCCACCTGGTTCTTTCTCCTCAGTGCCTGTACCTTGAGAAACCACCACGGAGACCTCTCAGTTAAGCCCCTTGACCCAAGCTGAACCAGCTGCTGGCCTCCAGACAGCTGAAGGCTTCAGGGCTGGGATCTGAAGGTAAAGGCAAGGCAGCTGCTGCCATGTCTGGCCCTGTCCTTACTCTGGGCAGGAGATGTTCTAGCCCTGTAGAGCAACCTTCTGCTTTGCTTTCATTTCTCCACGCTCGTGTGGATGAGTTGAACAAGATGCTCAGACCCACATTTCTGTGTGCAGGGAGGCACTGGAGGTCCTGCATCCCAGACACAGCAGTGTGATGCCCAACAGACCCCAGCAAAGGCCTGCCCTGCCCTTCATATGGGTAGAGCCCAGCAGTCCCCTGGCCCACAGCAAACCAAGGTAGGCAGGTCCCCAGCAAAGAGGATGCAATTTGAAGTTCCTTGTGAGCAAGCAACCTGCACTGACAGACAAGAAGGCAAATAGTCTCCTGGGCTGCATTAATGAGAGTGTGGTCAGCAGGGCTAGGGAGGTTTTTTTCCACATCTGGAGTCTTGGGTCCTGTTCTGGGCTCCCCAGTTCAAGAGGAACAGGGAACTGCTGGAGAGAGCCCAGGGCAGGCTGCAAAGCTGCTGAGGGGCCTGGAGCAGCTCTGGGAAGAGCAAAGGCTGAGAGCCCTGGGGCTGAGAGCCTGCAGAAGAGCAGCCCCAGAGGGCATCTGAGCAGTGCTCAGCAAGAGCTGAACGAGCTGTGGGGGGCAAGAGGCTGGGGCCAGGCTCTTGTCAGTGGTGCCCAGGGACAGGACAAGGGGCAATGGGCACAAAGTGGCAGCCAGGAGGTTGCAGCTGAGCAGGAGGATAAAGTTGCTGTGAGGGTTCTGGAGGCCTGGAGCAGGCTGCCCAGAGACATTCTGGAGTCTCCTTGTGTGGAGACATCCAAGGCCCATCTGGATGTGTCCCTGTGTGACCTGCCCAGAGTGATCCTGCTTGAGCAGGAGGGCTGCACTGGATCATCTCCAGAGGACCCTTCCAACCCCTACCATTCCGTGGTTCTGTGCCCAGCTCTCTGCATGTTGGCAGGAAGGGAGGAGAGAATCTGCTGCTGGCACCGAGTAGTGAGGAGAGGAACAGGCAGGTTGTGCAGAAGAGCTCAGCTATGTAGGGAGCTATTTTTAAACTGATAGGTTTGGACAACTAATTTTGGGTTCCTTCAGCTTCTGAAAGTGGACCAGAAAATCAAGGCAGGCTGTTGTCTTCTCACTAGGCTGAGCAAAAGGCTGTGCCCCGCTGTGACTGTGTCCGGGAGCTTTTAGAACAGGCTGGTCCCAGGCCAGGCTGCTGCCTTCAGCCAAGGCTTCCTAGCAGTGAGTTGGCCTGGCCCAGGGCAGAGGTCCTGGGCATTGGCAGGCCTTCTGGAAAGGAAGGGATCCAGTGCCATCTGACAGAGGTACCAGGGTTTGGGGAGTGTCTCTTGCAGGTGGTCTCAGCCTGAAATGAACCTCAGGAGGAGGTCAGCCTGGTGAGGAGAGGCTGAGGCTATTCAGTCTGGAGAAGGCTGAAGTGAAGTTGCTGTCCCTGGAGGTGTTCAAGGAAAGCCTGGATGAGGCACTTAGTGCCTTAGTCTAGTTGACTGGACAGGGCTGGGTGCTAGATTGGACTGGATGAGCTTGGAGGTCTCTTCCAACCTGGTTGATTCTATGATTCTGTGATTCATCAGTGCTGATCATGACTTCCAGAGAGGGTATCAGGAGGATGGGACCAGGCTTTGTTCAGTGGTGCCCAGTGGCAGGACAAGGGGCAATGGGCACAGACAAGAACATCACAAGTTCCATCTAAACATGAGGAGGAACTTCTTTAATGGAAAGGTGCTGGAGCCCTGGAGCAGGATGCCCAGAGAGGTGGTGGAGTCTCCCACTCAGAAGAGATTCAAAACCCACCTGGATGTGTTCCTGTGTGCACTCTCCTAGGTGCTGCTGCTCTGGCAGGGAGGTTGGGCTGGGTCATCTCCAGAGGTCCCTTCCAGCCCCTCCCATTCTGCAATGCTTGTGTGACAGCAGAAGCCCCTAAGAACACCATCCTGGCCTGGGAGCCGTGATCCACAGCAGCAACAAATGGCACCAGTAGAAGTCCCAAGGGCTCTCCAGGGATGGTTTCTGGGAGCCTTTTTGTCCTCTAGGCAGGAACTTGGAGGCCATTGGTTTTAGTGGCTCCCTCTCTTGGCCCAGGACAGACCTGCTCACCATGCTTCAGGGGGTTGATGCCTTTTCCCTCTGAGAGCTGCTACCCTTCTCCTCCATGGTTTCCAGAGCCCTGTGTGCTCGCTGCAAAAGGACTTGGATGTGCTCAGCTGCATGTGCTGCCTAGTTATGGAAAAGCAGATCTTCAGCACAGGGAGTGGGACAGAGAGATTTGTGCCTGCCTTTGAATCTTGCATCCTCCTCCTGGGGGACACCTCTGACCTTGGAGGCAGCAGACCTGAAGACCCTTAAAGAGCAGGGGAGCGAAGAGCTGATGGCCTGGGATGGTCCAGGAGAGGAGCTTGAGGGGAGGCAGAGGGGTGAGCTGCTGTGATACCCAGGCAAGCTGAGCTTGGGATCAGGGCAGGAGAGGTGACTGGGTTGTGCTGAGCTGGCAGGCAGTTTGCAGCAGGGTTGCAGGGCCTGTTTCCCTCAGTGCACTCCCTCTGCACTGCTGTCAGAGGGCAATGTTAATTAGCCAGGAATTGAGTTATCTGGGGATTGCATTACAGAGCCATCCTGACCTGCCTGGCCTGCTTGCCAGTGGAGCTGGAGCTGCTTTCCAGCTGCAGGAATGGTGCTGCAGGTGATGCTGCTCCACTTTGCACTTGTAGTTGAAGCAGAGGTGGGATCTGAGTGTCCTTGCTGCTGGTTTCTCTCCTGACGGGAAGCTGGAGCATGGAGCTGCCCTGGGCAGCAGGGAGCTGTCACCTCCCCTCCTTTGGGGGTCTTTTCCACACTAATGTCCTGATGCATGTCACAGAGTCCTAGAATGGGTTGGGTTGGAAGAGACTTTCAAGATCATCCAGGACAGGGCAGGGACACCTCCCACCAGCCCTGGTTGCTCAAGACCTCATCCATCCTGTCCTTCAACACCTCCAGGGTGTTTGTGGATCACAGAAGCACACAATGTGATCATAGATCACAGGTCACATTGTGTGATTCTGTGATCCACAACCTCCCTGGGCAACCTGTGCCAGTCTTTCCCCACCTTTATTGCAAACAATTTCTTCCTCCTCTCCACTCTCAGTCTCCCCTCTCCCAGCTCAAAGGCATTGTCCTTCATCCTGGCGCTCCCAGCCCTTGTCCAAAGTTCCTCCCCAGCTCTCCTGCAGCCCCTTCAGGTGCTGGAAGGCTGCTCTAAGGTCTCCCTGGAGCCTTCTCTTCTGCAGGCTCAACAGCCCAAACTCTCCCAGTCTGTCCCCACAGGGGAGGTCCTTGCTGTGTGGCTTGTTGGGCTTCGAGGCTGCAGCCTGGTGGGGCTTGGGCACTTCTCATATGCAAGAAGTGACAGGACAAGAGGAAACAGCCTCAAGATGTGCCAGGGGAAGTTCAGGTTGGATATGAGGAACAATTTCTTCTCATTAAGGGTTCTCAGGCACTGTCCCGGGCTGCCCAGGGAGGCAGTGGAGTCCCCAGCCTTGGAGGTGCTCAAGAAACTTGTGGCCATGGCAGCTGGGGACAGGATTTGGTGGCCAAGGTGGTGTTGGGTTGCTGGTTGGACTGGATGCTCTTGGAGGCCTTTTGCAGCCCAATTCTGTGGTTGTGTCTGCTGCTGTCTCCTTGAGCTTCTGCCCAGAAGCAGCTTCTAAGGCTCTTGTGGCTCCCTCTGCTTCACCTCTCCTGCTGCTGCTTCTTTCTCCTGTGAAAGGAGATGTTGTCTCATCTCCTGCCATGGTCTGGATGAGGATGAGGAGAGGATCTCAGCAGTCCCTGCTCACCTCCTGTGCCCACACAGCCTGGACCACTAAATGCTGTGCCCTGCACCTTGACCTGGTTGAGAGGCTTTAACACATGGCAAACTTGGTCCCCATAGGAGCCTCTCTCAGGGGGCCTGAGCATCTCTCAGACATGATTCCTCCCACTTTGTTTTTGGGGTGTTTTGAACACGATCTTTCAGCTTCCCAATAGCAGGCCAATATGGAAAGACATCTACATGCTGCAAGTCTTTTGGGATAAGGGAGAAGCTTCCAGCTAAAATTAGTCAAGAAGATGTTTGTGGCACTTGTGTTTCAAAGTTCCCAGCATTGCCACCTTAGAATCAAAGACTGGAATTATAGAGCTGCATCTACATGAGCAGAAAAAACTGATTCAGTGTGAGCAGGAAGTGATTTGGTGTGCAGGTGGCAGAGCCCTGGAGCAGGCTGCCCAGAGAGGTTGTGGAGTCTCCTTCTTGGCAAGCTTCAAGCCCCAACTGGGTGTGCTCCTGTGTGACTTGCTCTGGCAGAGGAGTTGGAATGGATGATCTCCAGAGGTCCCTTCCAACCCCTGCCATGCTGTGACTCTGTGACACAAGCAACTCTATGAACTAAAATCACTTCTGATGGGGTGAAGGCTGCAAAGGTCAAATTCCAGGTGCCCAGGCCAGGCACAAAGTGGCACTCAGGAGGCTCCTGCTAAGCAAGAGGAGAAAGTTGTTTGTTGTGAAGGTGCTGGAGGCCTGGAGCAGGCTGCCCAGAAAGGTTGTAGAGTATCCTTGTGAGGGTAGTTTCCAGGGGCAGCTGGGCATTGTGCTGCTGGGCAAGCTGCTGTGGGTGCCCTGCTTTGGCAGGGACGTTGGACTCGATGATCTCCAGAGGTCAATTCCAACCCCTACCATGCTGTGATTCTGTGACCTGTTTTCCAACCCCTACCATGCTGTGATTCTGTGACCTGTTTTCCAACCCCTACCATGCTGTGATTCTGTGACCTGTTGAGCTTGAAAGAGACTTTGGAGATCATCCAGTTCTACCTCTCACCCACGACACACAACCCCACCCCTGCTGCACAGCTGCTGCCACTAAACCGCCTCCTGCAGCACCACATCCGTGTGGCTTTGAAATGTCTCCAGGGATGGGGACTCCACCACCTCCTTGAGCATCCCAATGTAATTGCCTGCCGAGGGGCCAGCAGGAAAATGCCTGTGGGTCTGTGGATTTGCTTTATTTTTTTCTGCAACAGATCACAGAACCACAGTAATGTTTGGGTTGGAAAAGGCTTTCAAGCTCATCCTGTCCAAACAGCAACCCACCCTGGCCATCAAACCCTGTCCCTAAGTGCTGTGAAAGATTGCTTCAACACCTCCAAGCCTGGGGACTCCACCACCTCCCTGGGCAGCCTAGGACAGTCCCTGACCACTCTGGCAGCAAAGAATTTTTTTTTCTCATCCCCAGCCTAACCCTCCCCTGGCATAATTTCAGGCCATTGCCTCTCCTCTCACCTGAGACAAGGGAGCAGAGCCCAAGCCCTACCTGGCTGCAGCCTCCTCTCAGGAAGCTGTAGAGCAATGAGGTCTGCCCCCAGCCTCCTCTTCTCCAGGCTGCACACCCCCAGCTCCCTCAGCTGCACTTCTTAAGATCATTGGTGCTTATTAAAATAGCCAAAAATCAACTCCAGCCTTGCTGTCCATTGCTGCTGTGTGCTGGTGCTGCGGCAGGCTGAGCTGGAAATAAGAGTCCTAAATCCAGTGGCAGTGACTCAGCCCAGGGCCTGCTTTGCAGAAGTGCTGAGCACCCTTAATCCCATGAGCTGGAGCAGGCAGCAGGAACTCAGCATCACCACGGCTGAGCCCAGCTCTTCCTCATAGCAGTGTCAGAAGGAGCCTGAGGAGCTGGAGCTGAAAGCTTCAGCCTCTTTCAGGTGGAGTGGTGCTGGCAGTCAGCAGGGAGACCTGCAACTAGAGCAGGATGCTCAGGGCTCCCTTAGGTCTGACCTTGAATGTCTGCAGGGAGGGAGCCTCTGGCACCACTCTGGGCAGCCTGTTTCAGTGTCTCCTCACCCTTCTTGTGCAGTTTCCTCCTGATGTCCAACCTAAATCTGCCCTGCTGCAGTTTGGGGGTGGGTCACAGGGTGCTCAGGGCTTGTGTGGCTGGATGGAGCACAGTCACAGAACCCTTTAAGAACTTTAGATCTTATGTTGGCCCAACCATTAATCCAGTACTACCAAAGCCACTGCTAGACCATGTTCCTCAGCACCATGTCTACAGGTCCTTCAGATCCCCCCAGGGATGAGGATTGAACCACTTCCCTGCGCAGCCTGTGCCAGGGCTTGTCAACCCTTTCAGTGTTCAACCTAAACCTCCCTTTGTACAGCTTGGGGCTGCTTCCTCTCATCCTGTCACTGGTGAATGGGTGGATGGACGGATGGATGGATGGGTGAATGGGTGGATGGATAGAAGGAAGGATGGGTGGATGGATGGAAGGATAGGTGCATGGATGGATGGATGGGTGGAATGGTGGCTGGAAGGATGGGTGGGTGGGTGGGTGGGTGGATGGATGAAGTTTGCAGATGACACTAGGTTGGGTGAAGTGTTGTTCACTGCAGGGCAAGAAGGCTCTGCAGAGGGCTCTGGCCAGGCTGGAGCCATGGGCTGCGACCAATGGGATGAGGTTCAACAAGGCCAAGTGCTGGGTCCTGCACTTGAATTAAAACAACCCCATGAAGGCTGCAAGCCTGGGGCTGGCAACTGCCCAGTGGAAAAGGACCTGGGGGTGCTGGTCGAGGGCAGCAGAAGATGAGCCAGTGGGTGCTCAGATGGGAAAGGAGGGCACCAGCAGCCTGGCCAGGATCAGCACTGGTGAGGCCATAGCTTGAATCCTAGGTTCAGTTTTGTGCCTCTCACTCCAAGAAGGACATTGAGGGGCTGGAGCAGGTCCAGAGAAGGGCAGCAGAACTGGGGAAGGGACTGGAGATCAGGGCTGGGAAGGAGCAGCTCAACCAGCTGTTGAGCCTGGAGAAGAGGAGGCTGAGGCAGAGCATATTGTTCTCTACAGCTCACTGAGAGGAGGCTGCAGCCAGGTAGGGTTTGGGCTCTGCTCCCTAGTCTCAGGTGATAGAAGGAGAGGAACTGGCCTGGAATTGTGGCAAGGGAGGGTTAGGTTGGAGAGAAGGAAAAACTTCTTTTCTGCCAGAGTGGTCAGGGACTGTCCCAGGCTGCCCAGGGAAGTGGTGGAGTCCCCATGCCTGGAGGTGTTCCAGAAATGTGTGGCCATGGTGGCAATGGGCTGCTGGTTGGACTGGATGAGCTTGGAGGGCTTCTGCAACCCAAACAGCTCTGTGATTCTATAGGGATGGGTGGATGGCTGGGTGGATGGATGGGTGCATAGGTGGGTGTCCTCAAGCACAGTTGTGTGCTGTGTGTGAGTGCTGTCGCTGCACTTCCCCAGCAGGACAGGCACTGTGGCTGTGTGATTGTGGCTTCTGTCTGCCCAGTGCTGTTCAGCTCTTGCATTTCACCGCTGCCTGTTGCCCCCTTGGTGCTGGTGGTGCACAGTGAGGTGCAGGACCAAGCCTTGCTCCCCTGTCCTCTGCATCAGGCTCTCCCCAGGCTGTGTGAGGGCTCATCCCTGCTGTCTCAGGCAGCTGACAAGCCGTCAGACGTCAGCGCTGCTGTGCTGTGAGCAGAGTGGCAGTGCCACGGGAGGAAATGACATTTAGCTTTTGTTGCTTGATTGAGCTGCCTGGGCTTTGCATATCAAACCTAAAGAGGCTTTTTAGCTCTGCTTTCCCCTGTTGTTTGCATCATCGTGGCTGGGATCTGTCAAAAAAGGGGCATGGAGGAGAAATCACAGATCAGTGGAGTGAGTTGGGTTGGAAGGGACCTTCAGGATCAGCCAGTTCCAACCCACAGGCAGGGACAAATTCCACCAGCCCAGGTTGCTCAAGACCTCATCCTACCTGGCCTTCAACACCTCCAAGGAGGTTGTGGATCACAGAATCATGGATCCACAACCTCCCTGGGCAACCCATGCCAGTCTCTCCCCACCCTCACAGCCAACAATTTCTTCCTCATCTCCACTCTCAGTCTCCCCTCTCCCAGCTCAAAGCCATTGTTCCTTGTCCTAGCACTCACAGTCCTTGTCAAAAGTCCCTCCCCAGCTCTCTTAGAGCCTCTCCAGGTACTAGAATCTCTCTTCCCCATTAAACCTGTCCTTGCAAGGAGCTTTTCCACCAGAATCATACTGGTTCTCCATGAAGGTTTCTGTGCACTGGAGGTTGCTGGGTGTGTTTCTACTTCCAGCCCCAGTAACCTGGACACAGCTCTACACCAGAAGCTGGATTCATCCTCTCTTGCATTGTCATAGTGCTGGGCACCAACACAGCTGCAAGTGGAATCAATGTGTGTGGAGTCAGCCCTGCTTCCCCTGTCCTCTCATCCTCTTGGTGCTTCTCAAGTCCTGCTTTCATGGGTGTAGGTAGAGGTTTTGTTGAGTGTTACTCCCATGGGAGTGTGCAAGCTGGCAGGGAAACTCTAACCTGCTGGGTCTGACAGGCTGCAAAAGCACATCTGAGCTCTTGGTGCCATTGTTTTGGCTTTTGGGGCCACGTTGTGTCTAAAGCTGAGTGGTTTGCACCCACTGTTCCACCTGTATGCCCAGCTTCTGCCCTCCTTCTGCAGCTAAGAGTGGTCAGGCATTTGAACAGGCTGCCCAGGGAGGTGGTGGAGTCCCCATGCCTGGAGGTGCTCAGGAAGTGCGTGGCCATGGCACGTGAGGCTAGGGTGTAGTGGCCATGGTTGGGTTGCTGGCTGGACTGGATGAGCTTGGAGAGCTTTTCCAACCCAGGCAATTCTCCGATTCTATGATGCTAAGTGTGGGTGGGTGATCTCCTCCCCCCTTCAGGGGACTAGGCACTCCAGAAGGAAAGGGCTGCTCAGGGGAGAGCATCCAACTGATGTTCTCCTGAAGCAATTGGGCTGAGATAGGTCTCCTAAAGAGCTGGAGATAAAGGGGAGGGCAGGATGACTTTTTCTGGTCCCAGGAAGAAACATTTCAAAGACAAAAGAAATTGCTGGGGGCTTGATCTGCACCTTCCAACTTCCGCTCCAGAGGTTTTTAGTTTACACAACTTGAGATGTTGAGAGAAGGTAGGATGGAGCTAGAAGACTGAGACATTGAGGAGTTGGAGAATGTCCAGGGAAGGGCAGTGAAACTGGGGAAGGGTCTGGAGAAGAAGGCTGAGGGAGCTAGGGGTGTTTCGTCTGGAGAAGAGGTGGTTAAAGGGAGACCTCATTGCTCTTTACAGCTCCCTGGGAAGAGGCTGTAGCCAGGCAGGGGTTGGGCTCTGCTCCCTAGTCGCAGGTGCTAGGAGAGGCAATAGCCTGAAATTGTGCCGTGGAGGTGGTGGAATCTCCATGCCTGGAGGTCATGCCTGGGGCCATGGTTTGGTGGCCATGGTGGTGCTGGGCTGGTGGTTGGCCTGAATGCTCTTGGAGGCCTTTTCCAGCCCAAGCAATTCTGTGATTCCATGGTTCCATGACTCTAGTGAGGTCGGGAGCTGCCCCTTTGCCGCACAGCAAGCTGCTCTGCCTGGCTCGGGCACAAGGCTGTGGCCAGGTCACGCTTTATCTCCGAGTGATGGCTGTGACCGCGGGAGGAAGGGGAAGCAGTGCGGTGTGGGGCAGGACTGCCGCGGAGTTCTCCTCCGGCAGGGAGCCCTGGCCTGTGAGTCAGGGTTGCTCGAAAGCCTGCTTGATGGCTGTGTTGTGGCACTGAGTCAGAGCCGGGTGGGTGTGCAGGTAGGAAACACAAGCGGCAGCGATGCGCGCAGGGACCGGTGCGGAGCCGCGAAGGGAGCGGCAAAAGCGGCAACGACAAAAGCGGCAGCGATGAGCAATGGGAGCGGGGAAGGCAGCGGCACAAGCGTCAGAGATGAGCAATGGGACCGGTGCGGAGCGGGGAGGGCAGCGGCAGGAGCTCAGAGGGGCCGGTGCGGAGCGGGGAGGGCAGCGGCAGGAGCTCAGAGGGGCCGGTGCGGAGCGGGGAGGGCGGCGGCAGGAGCTCAGAGGGGCCGGTGCGGAGCGGGGAGGGCAGCGGCAGGAGCTCAGAGGGGCCGGTGCGGAGCGGGGAGGGCAGCGGCAGGAGCTCAGAGGGGCCGGTGCGGAGCGGGGAGGGCAGCGGCAGGAGCTCAGAGGGGCCGGTGCGGAGCGGGGAGGGCAGCGGCAGGAGCTCAGAGGGGCCGGTGCGGAGCGGGGAGGGCAGCGGCAGGAGCTCAGAGGGGCCGGTGCGGAGCGGGGAGGGCAGCGGCAGGAGCTCAGAGGGGCCGGTGCGGAGCGGGGAGGGCAGCGGCAGGAGCTCAGAGGGGCCGGTGCGGAGCGGGGAGGGCAGCGGCAGGAGCTCAGAGGGGCCGGTGCGGAGCGGGGAAGGCAGCGGCAGGAGCTCAGAGGGGCCGGTGCGGAGCGGGGAGGGCAGCGGCAGGAGCTCAGAGGGGCCGGTGCGGAGCGGGGAGGGCAGCGGCAGGAGCTCAGAGGGGGCCGGTGCGGAGCGGGGAAGGCGGCGGCAGGAGCTCAGAGGGGCCGGTGCGGAGCGGGGAGGGCAGCGGCAGGAGCTCAGAGGGGCCGGTGCGGAGCGGGGAGGGCAGCGGCAGGAGCTCAGAGGGGCCGGTGCGGAGCGGGGAGGGCAGCGGCAGGAGCTCAGAGGGGCCGGTGCGGAGCGGGGAGGGCAGCGGCAGGAGCTCAGAGGGGCCGGTGCGGAGCGGGGAGGGCAGCGGCAGGAGCTCAGAGGGGCCGGTGCGGAGCGGGGAGGGCAGCGGCAGGAGCTCAGAGGGGCCGGTGCGGAGCGGGGAAGGCAACGACCGCAGGCAGCTGGTGTGACCCTGGGCAGCCTCTCAGCAGCGTTGAGGCTGCCAGGGAGAAGCTTTCTGAGCTGAGCCTGTCCCTAGGTGCCCTTCTCTGCCCAGCACGGGGCAGCCCCTGGGCTGTGTGGTGATGCCGAGGAGCCCAGTGCTGGGCTGGTGAGGCACAGTGGGGCTGTGCTTGCTCTGCTTGTGGAGCAAATCATAGAACTGTTGAGGTTGGAAGAGACCTTGGGATCAGCAAGTCCAACCATTGCCCAGAGCTCACAACCCCACCACTGCTGCTAAGCCACTGCCACTAAACCACCTCCCTCAGCACCACATCCACAAGTCTCCTGAACCCTTCCAGGCGTGGGGACTCCACCACCTCCCTGAGCATCCCATTTCAATGCCTGAGAACCTTTGCTGGGAAGACTTTTTTCCTCATGTCCAACCCAGGCCTCCCCTGGCATAACCTGGGGCCTTTTCCTCTTGTCCTGTCACTTGTTGCATGTGAGAAAAAGTGCTGGGAGTGGGTTTTGAGAGGACCCTGTCAGGCCCAGAGGAGATATTGGAGTGTTGGGTGCCCTGCTGACAGGGTGTTGGCATCATTCACCTTTGGAGGTGAAGGGAAGAGGCTTTGTGCCCTTGTGTCTTAGGGAGATGTTGAGAGCCTCAGAGATGTTGAGCTGAACACCATGGGATGGTGGTGTTGGAGCCCATGAGTGCCCATGGGAGCAAGAGGCAAGCCCCAGGAGTAGGGAGGAGCTCATGAGAATGGCAGTACTTGAGCCCATGAAAGTCCATGGGAGCAGTGAGCAAGCCCTAGGAGCAGGGAGAAGCCCATAAGAATGATGGTGTTGGAGCCCAGGAGTGCCCATGGGAGCCTTGGGAGCAGGAGAAGACACTGCTGTGGTTTGGAGGGGGCTGAGAACACAGCATCACCTTTCCATCACCCCTCTGGCATGCTCAGCACCATGGTGCAGAGGCTCAGGCTGAGAGGACCTGTCCTTGTCCTGCAACCAGCCACCAGTTCTTGGGTGCTGAAGGACTTCCTAAAAGTGACCAGCCCTGACCTGGCTCTCACATGAGGGTGGGAATCCGAGGCAGAGCACTGATGTGGGGTGCTGGAGAATGAGAAGCTCAGTGTGAGTTGTCAGTGTGCTCTTGCAGCCCAGAGAGCAAGCAGACCCTGAGCTGCAGCAAGAGAAATGTGGGAAGCAGGGTGAGGGAAGTGATTCTCCCCCTCTGCTCCACACTGGTGAGACCCCACCTGGAGTACCGTGTCCAGTTCTGGAGCCCCTGTGACAAGAGGGATGTGGAGGTGCTGTCTACAACTACCTGAGGGGTGGTTGTGGCCAGGAGGAGGTTGCTCTCTTCTCTCAGGTGGCCAGCACCAGAACAAGAGGACACAGCCTCAGGCTGCGCCAGGGGAGATTTAGGCTGGAGGTGAGGAGAAAGTTCTTCACTGAGAGAGTCATTGGACACTGGAATGGGCTGCCCGGGGAGGTGGTGGAGTCACCGTCCCTGGGGCACTTCAAGGCAAGGTTGTACGTGGCACTTGGTGCCATGATCTAGCCTTGAGCTCTGTGGTAAAGGGTTGGACTTGATGATCTGTGAGGTCTCTTCCAATCCTAATAATACTGTGATACTGTGAAGGTATCCAGAGAAGGGCCATGAGGATGCTCAGAGGGCTGGAGCTGCTCTGCTGTGAGGAGAGACTGAGGGAGTTGGGGCTGTTCAGTCTGGAGAGGAGAAGGCTTTCAGGTGACCTTATTGTGGCCTTTCAGTATCTGAAGTGGACTACAGAAAAGCTGGGGAGGGACTTTTTAGGCTGTCAGGCAGTGATAGGACTGGGGGGAATGGAATGAAGCTGGGAATGGGTAGATTCAGACTGGATGTAGGAAGAAGTTCTTCAGCATGAGGGTGGTGAGAGCCTGGAAGAGGTTGCCCAGGGAGGTGGTGGAAGCCTCATCCGTGGAGGTGTTTCAGGCCAGGCTGGATGAAGCTGTGTGCAGCCTGCTCTAGTGTGAGGTGTCCCTGCCCATGGCAAGGGGGTTGGAACTGGATGGTCCTTGTGGTTCCTTCCAACCCTGACTGATTCTGTGGTTCTATGATTCTGTGCCCAGCCCAGAACCCTCCTGCAGGGAAGCCCCAGGGGCTGTGACTTCACTACTGCCCTGGGTGACCTTCAGATGTTGAAGTCACCATCCCTGGAGGTGGTTAGGGAATATGTGGTCATGGCACTTTGGGCCATGGAGCTGCTGAGTTGATGGTTAGGCTCAGTGATCTGTACAACTCTCTGTTCCTACGATGCTAAGTCTGGGTGGGTCATCTTCTCCAAACCCCTTGCAGGGGACCAGGCACCCCAGAAGGAAAGAGCTGCCTGGGGGAGAGCATCCAAGTGCTGAAGGAAGTGGGCTGAGCTGGATCACCTGAAGAGCTGGAGAGGAAGAGTTGTGTTGACAAAGGAGACTTTTTTAGAGCCAGGAAGAAACACTTCAAAGAGAAATGAGGGGAGAGTTGTGGTTGGAGTCTCCTGGGTGGGAAGCCCAGAACAGATTCTTTAATAATGCAGAAGTGATTTCTGGTTTTTTCCAAACTCTGTCTTTGCTCCTGTAGGGATAGTTGGCAATTATGCAAATGTATGCAAAGTATTTTTAGTTTGCTTCTTTGTTTGGTCTACTTTTTAAATGGGAAGGAATGCAGGTGGGAATAAACAGCTCCTGGATTGCTGGCTGCAGGAGTCACTTTGGCAATAGGCACAGGCTGGAACCCAGGAGGTTCCACCTCAATGTGAAGAGAAACTTCCTGGGTCCAGTTCTGGGTTCCGCCACTCAGAACTGCTGGAGAGAGCCCAGGGCAGGCTGCAAAGCTGCTGAGGGGCCTGGAGCAGCTCTGGGAGCAGCAAAGGCTGAGAGCCCTGGGGCTGAGAGCCTGCAGAAGAGCAGCCCCAGAGGGCATCTGAGCCATGCTCAGCAAGAGCTAAAGGAACTGTGGGGGAAAAGAAGCTGTGGCCAGGCTCTTGTCAGTGGTGCCCAGGGACAGGACAAGAGGCAAGGGGCACAAAGTGGCATCCAGGAGCTACATCTGAGCAGGAGGAGAAAGTTGTTTGTTGTGAGGGTGCTGGAGGCCTGGAGCAGGCTGCCCAGAGAGGCTGTGGAGTGTCCTTGTGTGGAGAGCTTCCAAGGGCAGCTGGGCACTGTGCTGCTGGGCAAGCTGCTGTGGGTGCCCCTGCTTGAGCAGGAGGGTCAGACTGGATGATCTCCAGAGGTCCTTTCCAACCCCACTCTGCTGGGATTCAGTGGCTTGAAAACAAGGTGCAAACACCAGTGGCAGACCTCACTGTTAGTGGTGCCCAGGGACAGGACAAGGGGCAGGAACTGGAACCGAGCAGTGTTCCACCTCAATGTGAGGCAAAAGTTGTTTGTTGTGAGGGTGCTGGAGGCCTGGAGCAGGCTGCCCAGAGAGGCTGTGGAGTGTCCTTGTGTGGAGAGCTTCCAAGGGCAGCTGGGCACTGTGCTGCTGGGCAAGCTGCTGTGGGTGCCCCTGCTTGAGCAGGAGGGTCAGACTGGATGATCTCCAGAGGTCCTTTCCAACCCCACTCTGCTGGGATTCAGTGGCTTGAAAACAAGGTGCAAACACCAGTGGCAGACCTCACTGTTAGTGGTGCCCAGGGACAGGACAAGGGGCAGGAACTGGAACCGAGCAGTGTTCCACCTCAATGTGAGGCAAAAGTTGTTTGTTGTGAGGGTGCTGGAGGCCTGGGGCAGGCTGCCCAGAGAGGCTGTGGAGTGTCCTTGCGTGGAGACTTTCAAGATCCACCTGGATGCATTCCTGTGTGCCCTGCCCTGGGTGCCCCTGCTCTGGCAGGGGGGGTTGGACTGGATGATCTCTAGAGGTCACTTCCAACCCCTCCCATTCTGTGATTCCATGGGGGAAGCAGAGCCCTGACCCCCGCTCCACACCCGAGGCAGCCCCATCCCAGAGCATTCACTTGCTTCCAGAGGTGCTTAGTGCTCAGAAGCCACCAGAGCTGCTCCAGGCTTGCTGCTGCCTGCCCTGTGCACAGAATTCAGGTGACCACCTCTGGGATTTGGCTGCAAATCTCCAGGTCTGTGGAAAAACTGGAAAGCTTCAGTGCATTTTTTTTTCACAGCACCAAGGAATGTAGTGGGTTGGAAGGGACTCTCCAAGCTCATCTTGGTTATAGTGGCCTTGGTGGTGTTGTTGTAAAGGTTGGTCTTGGAGCTGTCTTGCATCCCAAACATTTCTGTGTTTCTGAGTGCTGGAAAATTTGTGGAGGTTGCAAAAAGTCGTGGATTTAAAGCCAAAGGAGCAGCCCCAGCAGGTGTCCCAAGTGCTTCCTGCTGGAGCACTGCAAGTTTGCATCACCTCTCCCCCGTGTTTGTCAGGAGCAGCAGAGCCCTTTCCAAGATCATCTCAGCAGCTTTTTGTCTCCTCTGTCCTGTGACTGGGATTTGGAAGCCCCGAGGGGATGCCAGCTCTGTGTCATGAGACTGGGATCAGCATCAGGAGTTTGTCCCTGCAGCTGGTGACTGTCCCCAGCAGGGGCTGTGCTCTGTGGGAGGGAGGCAGAAGTGGATGAGCATTGTGGCTCTGGTCCTGCCTCAAGGATTTAGTGAGAGGAGGATGAGGGTGCTGGAGCTGGCTGCAGTTCCTGTCCTCCAGGAAAGATGTCTGCAATAGCTTAGTCCCGTGAATGCCATGGAAAAAGGCAAGGGCTGCTGGGGACAAGTTGCTGCTGGAGAGATTCCCATTGGACTCCAGAAGAAAATGTTTCCATGAGAACAGCCAGGCTCTGGAGTCGTCTCCCAAGGGAATCACAGAGTGGGAGGAGTTTGGAAGGGACCACCAGAGATCATCCAGTTCAGCCCTGCTGCCAAAGCAGGGGCAGCCAGGGCAGGCCACACAGGACACATCCAGACAGGGCTGGAAAGGCTCCAGAGAAGGAGACTCCACAGCCTCTCTGGGCAGCCTGTGCCAGGGCTCTGGGACCCTTACAGTCAAGAACTTCTTCCTCATGTTGAGGTGGAACTTCCTGTGCTGCAGTTTCCATCCATTGCCTCTTGTCCTGTGCCAGGGCACAAGTGAGCAGAGGCTGTCCCTGTCCCTTCCTTCCTGACCCTCAGCCCTCAGCTATTGACAGTCACTGCTCAGATCCCCTCTCAGCCTTCTCCTCTCCACATTAACCAATCTCAGGACTCTCAGCCTCTCCTCACCAGGCAGTGCTCCAGTCCCTTCAGCATCCTTGCAGCCCTCCCTTGGACTCTCTTCAGCAGATCTCTGTCCCTCCTGAACTGGGGAGCTGGATGCAGGTGAGATCTCATCAGAGCAGAGCTGAGGGGGAGGAGAACCTCCCTGGATCTGCTGGCCACGCTCCTCTCAATGCCCCCCAGGACCCCATTGGCCTTCTTGGCCAGCAGGGCACACTGCTGCCCATGGAGAGCTTGGTGCCCACCAGCACTCCCAGGTCCTTCTCCACAGGGCTGCTCTCCAGCAGGTCACCTCCTAAGCTGTACTGGTGCAGTTTATTGCTCCTTCCTAGGAGCAGGACTCTGCCCTCACCCTTACCTCAGGTTCCTCTCTGCCCAGCTCTGCAGTCTGCCCAAGCCTCCCTGAACAGCCACCTGGCTGCAGGTTTGCAGGGCCAGGAGCAGTCCTCACCCTGCTGCCAGGTGATGTTGTGTTGGGCGCTTGGGCCACAGCCCCTGCTGGGGAGAGGCTCTGGAAGGTTTTGCAAAGCAGCTGCTGGAAGTGCTGCTATTTACCAGCTGACAGCTGAGCCTGGGGAGGGTTTTTTATAGCTTCACACAGTTTGGGGTGTTTTGGGCTGGGTTTTTGGTTGTTTTTTTTTTTTCCTTTTCTTTTTTCCTCTTTTCTGAGCTTGCAATCTGAATGCTGCTTTGGTTTTTATTTTGCTTTGAAACTGTTTCCCAGGCAGATAAAAGATGCTCTGGTTTAGCTGTCATCTTCTGCTCTTCAGATACCTTAGTGAAGGCTTGGCCTGAACTGAGGAGAGAGATGAGAGAATCAGAGAATGGTAGGGGGTGCAAGGGACCTCCAGAGGTCATCCAGTCCAACCCCCCTGCCACAGCAGGGGCACCCACAGTAGGTCACACAGGAACACATCCAGGTGGGGCTTGGAAGTCTCCACACAAGGACACTCCACAGCCTCTCTGGGCCTTCAGCACCCTCACAACAAACAACTTTCTCCTTCTGCTCAGATGCAACCTCCTGGCTGCCACTTTGTGCCCCTTGCCCCTTATCCTGTCCCTGGGCACCACTGACAAGAGTCTGGCCCCAGCCTCTTGCCCCCCACAGTTCCTTTAGCTCTTGCTGAGCACTGCTCAGATGCTCTCTGGGGCTGCTCTTCTGCAGGCTCTCAGCCCCAGGGCTCTCAGGCTTTCCTCACCAGACATGTTGCAGTCCCTTCACCATCTTCATAGCCTCCATTGGACAGACTTCAGCAGTTTCCTGTTTCTCTTGAACTGGGGAGCCCAGAACTTGACCCAGGACTCCAGCTATGATCTCACCAGGGCAGAGTAGAGTCCCTTGACCTCCTTTGACCTGAGATGCCTCAGGTCTGAGCTGCTCCTTCGTGAGGGGCAGCAGCAGTGCTTGGTGCAGGCAGTAGAAGGGGTTGCTGCTGCCTCCTCTCTGGTCCCAAGGGGTTAAAAAGTGACTGATCCTGGGTGTGTGGTTCCCAGCACAGGGCTGTCTGAACTTGCTGTGATGCAGGGATGTCAGTGGGAACAGGGGAGGAGACGACAGCAGCACCTTGCAGGTGATGGTGAGGAGCTGCCCAGCAGGGCACTGGGCTCAGCTCTCCTGTGCAGAGATGCTCTGGCATCACCGAGGCCATCAGCAGCAGAGATGAAGTCAGCATTGTCCCACTCTCTTCAGTGCTGGTCAGCCCATACCTGGGGCTCTACATTCAGTTTTGGTCCCTGCTGTAGAAAAAAGTCACAGGCAGGGTGGAAAGTGCCCAGGCTGGGTGAGGAGTGGCTCAGGAGCAGTCTGGAGGAGAAGTGTCTTGAGAGTGTCAGTTGGTGCCAAAGTGCCCAGCAGCAAGCACTGGTCACTGGCAGCCCAGAGCCAGCTGTGTGCTGGCTGCAGCCAGAGCAGGGAGAGCAGCAGCACAGGGAGGGGATTCTGCCCCTCTGCTCTGCTCTGTGAGACCTCACCTGCAGCACTGCCTCCAGCTCTGGGGCACCCAAAACAAGGAGTACCTGGAGCTACTGGAGAGGGGCCAGAGGAGGCCATGTAGGTGATCAGAGGGCTGGCGAACCTCTGCTGTGGGGACAGGCTGGGAGAGTTTGGGCTGTTGAGCCTGGAGAAGAGAAGGCTCCAGGGAGACCTTAGAGCAGCCTTCCAGTAGCTGAAGGGGCTGCAGGGGAACTGGGGAGGGACTTTGGACAAGGGCTTTGAGCTGGGAGAGGGGAAACTGAGAGTGGAGAGGAGGAAGAAATTGTTTGCAGTGAGGGTGGGGAGACACTGGCACATTTTGTGATTCTGTGATCATCCTGGAGGTGTTCAAGGTCAGGCTGGATGAGGCCTTGAGCACCCTGGGCTGGTGGGAGGTGTCCCTGCCCATGGCAGGGGCTTGGCACTGGCTGATCCCTAAGGACCCTTCCAACCCAAACCATTCTGTGATTCAAAATGAAGGGACAGAGCAGCCAAACAGCTGCTGCAGGACCACACAGCAGCACACAGGTGACTGTGGGTGGCTCCTCTGCACTCTCAGACAGTTAGTGTATTGCATCTGCCAAGCAGGAGACGCTGATGGAGCTGAAGATTTGGGGAAGAACAACCAAATGAGGTCCTGAGCTCAGCCCTGGCCTGATGCAGGATGGCAGGGATGTGGGCCAGGAGAGCCTGGGTTATTGCAAAGGGACACCACTCCCAGATCTTCCCAGCCAGTGCCTGTAACATGCTGCTCAGGCTGCTCCTCCAAGGAGGTGTAACTTAGCAACCTGACCTTAAAAACTCTGCAAGGGTTCCAGCTGGGTCCTGGAAAACGAGAGATGCTAAAAGCCAGCAGGAGCAATTACCTGCCCCAACCTTCTCCTGGGCTAGGAGGCACAGCTGTGCCTGGGGAGAAGGGGAAGGAGATCACAGCATCACAGAATTGGAGCTCCCTTCCAGCCACTGCCAAGCTCATCCAGTCCACCCAGAGCAGATCACACAGGAACACATCCAGGTGGGTTTTGCATATCTCCAGAGAGGGAGACTCCACAGCCCCCCTGGGCAGCCTGCTCCAGGGCTCTGTCACCCTCACAGGGAAAAAATTCCTCCTCATGTTTCCATGGCACTTCCTGTGCCTCAGCTTCCACCATTGCCCCTTGTGCTGTCACTGGGCACCACCCAGCAGAGCTGGCTCCTGCCTCCTGGCACTCACCTTTACATACTGATAGACACTGAAGAGGTCACCTCTCAGTCTCCTCCAAGCTCCAAGCCCCAGCTCCTCAGTCTCTCCTCATAACAGAGGTGTTCCATTCCCATGGGCACCAGTCTGAACCTCTCAGACTCTCCCCTCCAGCAATGGCTGCCAAACTTGGGGACCACACAAAATAAACACTCACACACACACCCCATCACAGCCCCTAGATGTCCCCTGCCCCAGCCTTTGGGCTGTGGCTTGGCTGGGGGGATGCTGGAGAAGTCAGCTGGGCTTGCACCCTGCCTAGCAAAGGCAGCTTGTCCCCAGGGCTGGTGGCAGGGGACCTTGGCCATTGTCACTTCTCTCCAGCTGGCTGCAGACTGGGAGTGATGGAGCTGTCACTTGGGCTCCTGCCTGCAGCCAGAAGGATATTTCCACTCTTGTCAAAAGTTGATGATGAGCCATGGGGATGATTGATGATTGATGAGTGGGGGACTTGAACGTCTTCCCTGTGGAGAGAGACTGAGAGCCCTGGGGCTGCTTAGTCTGGAGAAGAGAAGGCTGAGAGGAGATCTGATCCATGTGTACAGACACCTGAGGGGTGGGGGGCAAGTGGCTGGGGCCAAGCTCCTTTGGGTGGTGCACAGCAATAAGCCAAGGAGCAGCAGCTGCAAACTGGAACAGAGAAGGTTTGAGCTCCACAAGAGGAGAAACTTCTTCACTGTGAGGATGACAGAGACCTGGAGCAGGCTGCCCAGAGAGGTTGTGGATTCTCCTTCTCTGGAGGCTTCCCAAACCCACCTGGATGCATTCCTGTGCAGGCTACCCTGGGGGATCCTGCTTGGCAGGGGGGGTTGGACTGGGTGACCTCTGGAGGTGCCCTCCAGCCTCTAAGGTTCTGTGACTCTGTGATGTTCTCTGCTGCCTACCAAGCCCACCAAAGGGCAGCTAAAGATAGGCTGGCACAGGGTTGGCAATGGCTTCTCTGGGTGAGCTTTAGCACTCCAGCAGGGATCTTTGCTGCTGGGATGTGACATCCTTGAGAACCTCCTGGCTGTGGAGCCTGCTAGGTACAGTGTGACTGCCCCATGGGGCCAGGTAGGTCCTGGCTGGCAGTTGCTGCTGGAGGCTGCTTGGAGTTGTGCATGAGATCACAGAATCATGGAACTGTTTGGGCTGGAAAGGCCTTTGAAAGTCTTCAATCCCAACTGTTGACCCAGCACTACTGAGGACACTGCTGTACCCAGGCCTTCATCACCACATCTCTGTGGCTTTGGAACCCCTTGAGGCATGGGGACTCCACCACCTCCCTGGGCAGCGGTCAGGGCAGCAGTCCCTGACCACTCTGGCAGCAAAGACATTTTTCCTTTTCTTCAACCTAACCCTCTCCTGGCACAGTTTCAGGCCATTGCCTCTGCTTCTCTAACCTGAGACTGGGGAGCAGAGCCCAACCCCAGCTGGCTGCAGCCTTCTCAGGGAGCTGTAGAGAGCAATGAGCTCTGCCCTCAGCCTCCTCTTCTCCAGGCTGCACACCCCCAGCTCCCTCAGCTGCTCCTCCCCAGCCCTCTTCTCCAGACTCTTCCCCAGATTTGTTGCCCTTCTCTGAGCTCACTCTGGCCTCTCAATATCCTTCCTGGAGTGAAGGGCTCAGAACTGATGCCAGAATTTGAGGGATGGCTCCATGGAGCCAGAATGTTCAGATCTCACATCTATACAGGCCTCTGGTTGCTTTGCTTTATCTGATGAAACTCATTGCCTGCAGCTTTGCAACTCGGAAATTGCTCCTCTGAGGGTGTGAATTCTTCCCTTTTACCCCCTGTGATTTGTGTGAGTGGCTCTGTAGGCACCAAGGGGTTGGTAGCACTTAAGATGCTAATGGGGATCTGTGGAGATGGAGCTATAGGCAGGTGAGTTAAAAGCACTGAGATTTACAAGGGAGGGGGAGAAAAAAGCAGCATTTTGAGGTCCCAGCAGAGCCCAGGATTCATTTATGCAGTAGAAGGATGTGCTGAGTTACATCCCTCTCGCCTTGTGCCAGGGAAATGTGTTACAACCCCAGCTACAGCCCTGCTGCTGGGATGGAAAGGTCTCAGGATGCTAATCCTGGATTTGCCTCACTTGTTTGCACCTTGCTGCAAGGCAAACATGGGCCTTGGGGAGGGGAGGGTGGTGCTGGCACCTGCTGCAGCCATGGTGATGCCTGTGCAGGGCTGGGGTACTTCTGTGCCAGCTTCCCCCCCTGTCCTGCAGCCATCCCTGTCCCTGGGTGCTCAGTGACAGGAGTGCTGCAGCAGGACCTGGGAGCCAAGGGTGGACACAATTAATGCAGGAGGTAATCAGTTTATGAACTCAGAGGCCTGCAGATGGGTGCCCATCCCTGCTGCAGGCCAGGGGCTGCCTGGCTGCCAGCTCCTGGGGCTCCAGCCCTCTAGCCAAGCATGGCTTGGGCCAGCACTGTGTGTCTGGTGTCATACAATCATGGAGTTGTTTGGGGTGGAAAAGGCCTCCAAGGGCATCCAGTCCAAATAGCAACCCAACACCACCATGGCCACCAAACCCTGGCCCCAGGTGCCATGGCCACACCTTTCTGGAACACCTCCAGGCATGGGGACTCCACCACCTCCCTGGGCAGCCTGGGACAGTCCCTGACCACTCTGGCAGCATGGAAATCTTTCCTCCTCTCCAAGCTAAGCCTCCCCTGACACAAATTCAGGCCATTGCCTCTCCTTCTATTCCCTGAGACTAGGAAGAAGAGATCTCAAAGGTTGCCCTGAGATCACATTCTGTGATCTACAACCTCCCTAGAGGTGTTCCAGGCCATCTTGGATGGGACCTTGAGCAACCTGGGCTGGTGGGTGGTGTCCATGCCCACAGCAGGGTGATTGGAACTGGCTGCTCTTTGAGCTCCTTCCAAGCCAAGTCCTCCCCTGGAGCGCTGCAGGAGGCAGAAGCCATCCAGGCTGCTCAGAGGGTTTTTTCCCCCTCTCTTCCCCCCTCTGCAGGTCCCTGGACAGAAAGCTGCAGCGGCCACTGCTGGGGAAGTCTCGGACGCTGCCCAGCATCCCGCAGTCGCCGGTGCTGAGCAGGCTGCCCCTGCTGGACTCCAAGACCCGCAGGGACGAGATGCCAGAGCAAAAGCCCTACCAAATGCACCCCAATGGCTCTGAGCACCAGAAAGGCTGCACCGTCCCTTCCACCGGTGAGTGCTGGGCTGCTGGGGGGAGGGGGCCTGCAAAACCTCACCCAGCCTTTGCCTGGATGAGGGCTGGGAGTGCCAGGAGAAGGGAGAATGGTTTTGAGTTGGGAGAGAGGAGATTGGCAGTGGAGAGGAGGAAGAAATTGTTTGCAGTAAGGGTGGGGAGAGACTGGCACAGGTTACCCAGGGAGGCTGTGGAGTCCCCAGCCCTAGAGGGGTTTCAAAGCCATAGACATCACAGAATGAACCAGGTTGGAAAAGACCTTTGAGATCATCGAGTCCAACCTTTCACCTAACACCTTCTAATTAACTAGCCCATGGCACTAAGTGCCTCATCCAGTCTCCTTTTTAACACCTCCAGGGATGGGAACTCTGCCACCTCCCTGGACAGCCCATTCCAATGCCAATCACTCTTGTTGTGAAGAGCTTCTTCCCAACATCCAGCCTGAACCTGCCCTGGCACAGCTTAAGGCTGTGTCCTCTTGTCCTGTGACTGCTAAACAAAACAAAGCACCTCCAATTGGTATGTGTGAGGTTTATTCTGCCCCAGAACCAGCCCTTCTTGATGAGGTTTGAAGGGGAGGTTGTCCCTCTCTGAGCCTGGTACTTAAAACCTTCCCAGTATTTGAGGAAGGGATCATGCCCCTGTGCTGGCACTGCTGAGGCTGTACCTCGAGTCCTAGAGTCAGTTTTGGGCACTGAAGTATAAGAAGGACATTGAAGGGCTGGAGCAGGGCCAGAGAAGGGCAACAGAGCTGGGAAAGGGTCTGGAGAAGAGGTCTGGGGAAGAGCAGCTGAGGGAGCTGGGGGTGTGCAGCCTGGAGAAGAGGAGGCTGAGGGCAGAGCTCAATGCTCTCTGCAGCTCCTTGAGAGGAGGCTGGACTAAGGTGGGAGTTGAGCTCTTCCCCCAAGGAGCAAGTGACAGGACAAGAGGAATTTGGTTGGAGATTGG
This sequence comes from Pogoniulus pusillus, assembly GCF_015220805.1. Taxonomy (NCBI): domain Eukaryota; kingdom Metazoa; phylum Chordata; class Aves; order Piciformes; family Lybiidae; genus Pogoniulus; species Pogoniulus pusillus. Next base: position 16,158,098 of record NC_087276.1, on the reverse strand, counting down.
GATAAATTTCTTTTCTGCCAGAGTGGTCAGGGACTGTCCCAGGCTGCCCAGGGAGGTGGTGGAGTCTCCATGCCTGGAGGGGTTCCAGAAAGGTGTGGCCATGGCACTTGGGGACAGGATTTGGTGGCCATGGTGGTGCTGGGTGGAAGGTTGGACTGGATGAGCTTGGAGGCCTTTTGCAGCCTTAATGATTCCATGATGCCATGATCCCGTGGTGCCATGATTCCACCATCTTGTGTTCTGCATCGTGGTTTGCAAGGACAGTCCTGACTGAGTGGTGGAACTCTACCTGCTGGTAGAGAGCAAACCAAAGTACCCTGCAGGACTTGTAGCTGAGGGAGCATCCACCATGAAGGACCCAGCACCTAGAGCAGTCTTCTGCACCTCCCAGGGCCCTGGATGGTGGTGGTGCTTCAGGGAGCTGTGCTGGGCAGAGGAGATGGGAGGCTGCTATAAGACAGTGGGATGAAGTCCTAGCAGGAGTCAGAGCTGCTGTCAACCTCCTCCTGCTGCAGACATCTCCTCAGAAGGGTGCAGATGTGCTCCTGTGCCATGGTCCCTCTCTGCCTGGCTGCTCTCCAGCCACTCTGCCCCCAGCCTGTAGTGCTGCTTGGGTTGTTGTGGCCAGAGTGTAGAGCCCTGCACTTGGCCTTGTTCAGTCTCATCCCATTGTCCTCTGCCCACCCATCCAGCCTGGCAAGGTCCCTCTCCAGGCCTCTCCTACCCTCTAACAGATCCACACCTGCTCCTAGCTTGGTGTCATCTGCATTTGGTGTTTAGGTTGGAAAGGACCTCAAAGCTCATCCAGTTCCAACCCTCTGCCACAGGCAGGAACACCTCCCACTAGAACAGGTCGCTCAAGCCCTACTCCAGCCTAGCCTTGAGCACCTCCAGGGAGGGAGCAGCCACAACCTCCCTGAGCAACCTGTTCCACCTCTGGATCCGCTCCAGCAGTTTGGCGTCCCCAGAGCAGGACACAGCACTGCAGGAGGAGTGTCAGCAGAGCAGAGCAGAGCAGAGCAGAGCAGAGGGGCAGAAGCTCCATGCCCAGGCCGCTGCGGGGGCTGCTGCGGGGCTGGGCGGCTGGCTCGCTGCGTTCCTCCGCTCGCCGGCGCAGCGCTCCCTGCCGCGGCCCCGCGGCGCTGCGAGCTGCCGCTGCCAGCCCGGAGCTGGGCTGCGATTGACGTGTTTGTGCCTGCGATAATCACAGCTTTCAAACAGCGGCTTCTCTGTTGTACGAGGTGACATTTGGAGAGGAGCAGCAGCAGCTTATTAAAGTGAAAGGAGGGGAGGGAAGAAAAGGGATGGCGATGGCAGGTGGAGCCGTGCTCCAGGGATGCCTTTTTGTTGGGATTTTTAAGCTCTCTACCTTTCTCTTCCTGCCTTTTGTCCTCTTGATTTCTGCTGGCTTCCATTCAGGGCCTTCAGATCCACTGGCAGCACTTGGCACACGCTGAACTGTCCCCACACCTGAAAGATGTTGAGAAATAGGCACTTATTTTGGGGCCACTCACTCCAAGAAGGACATTGAGGGGCTGGAGCAGGGCCAAAGAAGGGCAGCAAAGCTGGGGAAGGGTCTCTCCTGACGGCTTTGGTGAGGTCTCAATCGATAAGCAGTTGAAATTGAGCCAGGGAGGTGCCCAGGTGGGCAAGAAGGTCACCAACAGCCTGGCCTGGATCAGCACTGGTGTGGCCAGAAGGAGCAGGGCAGGGATTGTGCCTCTGTGCTCAGCACTAGGGAGGCCACAGTTTGACTACTGGAACCAGTTTTGTGCCACTCACTCCCAGAGTGACACTGAGGGGCTGGAGCAGATCAGAGAAGGACAAGAAAGCTGAGGAAGGGTCTGGAGAAGAGGGCTGGGGAGGAGCAGCTGAGGGAGCTGGGGGTGTGCAGCCTGGAGAAGAGGAGGCTGAGGGCAGAGCTCATTGCTCTCTGCAGCTCCCTGAGAGGAGGCTGGACTGAGGTGGGAGTTGAGCTGTTCCCCAAGGAGCAAGTGACAGGACAAGAGGAAAGGGCCTCAAGTTGCCCCAGGAGAGGTTTATGCTGGCTATGAGGGACAGTTTCTTCCCCAAAAGGGTTGTCAAGGCCTGGCCCAGGCTGCTCAGGGCCGTGGTGGAGTCCCCATGCCTGGAGGGGTTTCAAGGCCATGGACATGTGGAGCTCAAGGGCATGGCTCAGTGGTGCCCTGACTGTGCTGGCTTGGTCATGCTTGGACTGGAGGAGCTGCAGAGGTCTTTTCCAACGGACTCCTTTCTGTGGCCCCCCAGGGGATGCCTGGCGGCTGGAGGACGACTGTGCAGAGCCTCCGAGCGCCCCCCGGCTGGGCACGGCGGTGGAGGATGCCCCCTTCAGCTACTTCCGCACCCGCTCCTTCTACATGAGGAAGAGCCTGTCGGTGGACAACCACCTGGGGGCCCTCAGCTACGCTGTGCACCCGGCAGAGACCAAGGCCGAGCGGGTCAGGACCAAGCTGCGGCGGCAGTTCGTGAGTACCTGGGCGCCGTCCCCCCCGCGCCGCCCCCTGCGCCGCCCCCTGCCACCCGCCCCTTCCAGGCAGCTTCTGTGCCAGGCAGTGCCAGCATGGGCTGCCCCAGCCCGCTGGAGGAGCGTGGTGGCAGCAGCCCCACTTTGCCCCCGTGGTGGTAGAGCCCCATCCTGCCTGCCCGGGCAGAGTTTCCTCCCGTTGCCCTTGGGTTGTCAGCGGCTCGCAAGTGGCTGTTGCTCAGGGGGGTGATGCATGCAGTGAAGTGGAGCTCCCTGAGTGCTGCTGTCCAAAGTGTGGCACAAGGTTGGAAGGAGGAACTGAGTTTTCCTGTCCTCTGCCTCACCTGCAGAAGCAGCTGGGGCCTTTGGAGATGGGCACAGTGAGGGGCTGGGGTGAGACATGAGCTGACACTGAGACCATAGGGCAGCTCAGCCCCTTCTGGCCCTTGGGAGCATCCTGGTGATGGGACAGGGGGACACACATCGGGGCTGCCCTGCAGCTGTGAGTGACTCTGATCAATGTTTCATGGGCTTTGTCTCTTCTCTTTCCTGGAGACACCTGATCCAGGGTTTCATCTGCCCTTCCTCCTGCCTCCTTACCGGCCCCGGGCTTGTAATGAGGGCTCAGGTGTCCTGGTGCTGAAAAGCCCTCGGTGTTGGTTGGAGATGGCTGAGAGCCTGGGCACAATGGGAGCAGGGCAGGGGTGAACCCACAGCCACACAGCCCAAAGTGCTGCCAAGAGCTGCTGGCCGAGGCCGTGGTGCTCACCTGCTGCAGGGTTTGGACAGACACCACTTTGGAGACCTCCTGTCCCTAGAGCTAACTCTCTGCTAGCACAGAGCCTGGGTCGCACAGCCTGGAGCTGCTGCTGCTGTCCCTGGGCTGCTCTGCAGTGGTCTGGGAGGGGGCTTGTCCCCTCTGCTGGTGCTTGGGTGATGAACCTGTGAATAGAGCTGCTCCCTTCCTCCTCGGGGGGACACTTCTGACCTCAGCAGTGTGGTGACAGCCACGGTGGATGCTTGAGAGGGTGAGTCTGGGGGAGCTGGTCACCATCCTGGTGCCTCCTGGTGCTTGTGAACTGCCTCTGTGTGAGCTGCTGCCCTGGGCTCGGGGAGCAGGTGAAGGCCCCAGGGGTGGTGACGAGCAGAAGTGGGACAGAGCATCCCATGGGCATCTGGAAGCTGGTGGAGGGTTGTGCGATGAGATGGACCTGCCGTGGGGTAAGAGGTGCACAGCCACTCCTGTCTCCCAGCCTGCATCTGCTGCCCCAGGCTGCACCCAGGAGGTCACTGAGGTGCTGGGACTGTTTCTCCTGCAGACATGGTCTTTCAGTCTCCCTGTGAGACCTGCCACCCTTCCACAGTGAAGCTGGGTGCAAAAGGCACAGGAGGAATTGAGCCTTCAGCCCAAGCAGTGTCCTGCTGCCTGCACAGAGAAGGGCTATGCCCCTGCGGTGGGACAACCTTCTGTCCCTGCACCTCTGTACTGTCTGCAGCTGGTTTACTCTGGCCTTTGATCTCCTGAGGTTTTGGGGACCTTTAGCTTTCCTTGGTGTCACCAGGCAGCTGCAGCATCTTTGCAGGGTGGGGTTTTGTCTTGCTGTGTCATTTCTGGTCTGTTTCAATAGCTGAAAGATGGTGTTGGTGTGGGCTCAGCTGCGGGACTGTGACCTGCTGCCCACACCACTGCTGATCCAGGCCAGGCTGTTGGCATCCTTCTTGCCCACCTGGGCACCCCCTGGTTCATCTGGCAGCTGATCACCAGCAAAGGAGAATGTGTTGCAGCCCACGTGGAAACACTGAGCCTTGCCCCCTGGCCCCCGGGGTCTGCCAGGCTGTAGAGGAGTCTGGGATGCTGGGTTGCTGCTGAGGCCTCCTTCTGCTTCCTGGCTGGTGTGCAGGGAGCACCTCCAAACGCTGCCCCAGGCTGTCCCCTGCCCACCCTGTGTGTGCCTGCTGAGGGTGGATTTGCCCCAGTCTTGCAGCTGGTGGCAGGTAGCTGCTGTCCCACTGCAGGCATCTGCAGGATCTTCAGGGAGGGATTGCTGGGATTTGCATAATTGGAATTGCAAATGAAGCCCAGAGCCGGTGGCTGTCAGAAGAGCTCTGCCTCTAATGAACCTCCCCGAGGGCTGGCAGTGCTGGTGACATCTCCTCCTCTGAGGCAGGAGCCTTTGGTTGCATTGGCATCTGCCTGTCACACATCTGCCTTGCCCCTCTGGGTCCAGCGTGGCCATGCTGTGACCGTGGACAGTGGTGGGTGGCCATGGCCAGGGCTGGGAGTGTGCTCTGAGACCTCTCACATGGGTTGGTTTTTTTGTGTCGCTTGATGATGGACTAGGAACTGTATCACAGTATTATTAGGATTGGAAGAGACCTCACAGATCATCAAGTCCAACCCTTTACCACAGAGCTCAAACTGGTTTGGGGTTTGTGCTCAGGAGCAGGAATGGCACCTTCCATAGTGTCCCTCGCCTGGGAGGAGGAAGTGAGTGGTGATGGCTGTGGTGAAGCATCTGGTTGTCAGAGGCAGAATGAACCCTGTTAGGCTCAGTGTTAGCTCTGTGGAGCCCTGGGGGAGTTCACCCAGGGCTGAGCCACCATCTGTGGTGGCTGCTGGGAGACAGACAGTGCAGGTTACAGCAGGACTCAGAGAGAATTGCTGCTCTTTCTTCTCCCCTCTGGGTTCTGGGGTGGTTTGTGTCTAGCAGTCATCCTGGTGTTGCTCACAGCTGCTGAGCTGTTGTAAAGAACCCAGCTGAGCAAGTACTGCAAGTCCTGCTGCTCCCTGAAGAGGAATCATGGAATCATGGAATGGTAGGGGTTGGAAGTGATCTTCAAGTCCAACCCCTCTGCCAGGTCAGGGTCACCCAGGGCAGGTCACACAGGAACACACCCGGATGGAGCTTGAAACATCTCCAGAGAAGGACACTCCACAACCTCTCTGGGCAGCCTGCTCCATGCCTCCAGCACCCTCACACCAAAGAAGTTTCTCTGTACAAGTCCTGATCAGCTCTGGGGCTCACTGAAGCTGCCAGCAGTGCCTGGGCTGTTGAAGAAGACAGGCACCAGCTGTTGTGTGTCCGTTCAGGCTTTCTCACTGCTGTGGATAATGGCCAGTGCAGTAGCTCCTCCTGGTCCTGGTGGACACTGCAGTGATGCTGGGGAGCTGGGACACATAAGTCTGTGCAGGAACTGCTTCATCTCAGTGTAGCACCAGGAATATCCCAGATGGGGCTCTTGGTGCCAGGTGAGCCAGGTAGAACCCAGAACCACTTCTGCTTAGTGGGACCAACCTCTCTGCTGTCCCTACTCTCTGGCGGTGCTCCTAAGTGTGCACCAAGTGCCAGCTCTCCTTCCTAAGTGTCCAGTAAGTCTGTGGGGTGCAGTCCATCATCTCCTGGGTGCTGGAGGCTCTGGTGTGATGCTCCTGCTGGCAGCAAAATCAGGCTCAGCCATGCTGTGATCCCAGCAAAGGCAAGCAAATGTTGATGAAGGCTCCGTCATCTGCTGTCATCATTACTCACACTGCACCTTGATAAGAAGTCATCTGCTGTCATCATTACTCACAGTGTACCTTGGTAAGGAGTTAGAGTGCACCCTTAGTAAGTTTGCATATGACAGAAAGTTAGGTGGCAGTGTTGATCTTCTTGAGGGCAGGGATGCTCTGCAGAGAGACCTTAGACAGATTGAATCTATGGGCTGAGGCCAGTGGGATGAGGTTCAACAAGGCCAAGTGCTGGGTCCTGCCCTTGGGTCACAACCCCAGGAAGGCTCCAGGCTTAGGGCAGAGTAGATGGACAGTGCCCAGCAGAAAAAAAGATGTGTAGGTTCTAACTGATAAGCATCTGAAGATAGCCAGGGGTGCCCAAGTGGGCAAGAAGGGCACCAGCAGCCTGGCCTGGATCAGCACTGGTGTGGCCAGCAGAAACAGAGCAAGAATTGTCACTGGTGAAGCCACACCTTCAGATCTGGCTTCAGTTTTGTGCCACTCACTCTGAGAAGGACATTGAGAGGCTGGAGCAAGTCCAGGGAAGGGCAACCAGGATGGGGAAGGGTCTGGAGAAAGGTTGGAAAAGACCTCTGAGATCAAGTCCAACCTATCACCTAACCCTTCTAATCAACTAGCCCATGGCACTAAGTGCCTCATCCAGCCTCCTTTTAAACCCCTCCAGGGATGGGGACTCCACCACCTCCCCGGGCAGCCCATTCCAATGCCAATCACTCTTGCTGTGAAGAACTTCCTAACATCCAGCCTGAACCTGCCCTGGCACAGCTTGAGGCTGTGTCCTCTTGTCCTGTCACTGGGTGCCTTGCAGAAGAGCCCAACCTCACCTGGCTACAACCTCCCTTCAGGGAGCTGTAGAGAGCAATGAGGTCTGCCCTGAGCCTCTTCTTCTCCAGGCTGCACACCCCCAGCTGCCTCAGCCTCTCCTCACAGGGCTGTGCTCCAGCCCCCTCACCTGCCTCGGTGCCCTTCTCTGGGCACGTTCCAGCACCTCAACATCTTTTCAAGCACCTCAGCATCTTTCTTAAAGTGCTTCTCCTTCCCCTGGGGACGCAGGCGGCTGCGGTCGGTGCTGGGTGCAGTAGCAGCTGCGAGCTGCAAGAGGTCTCTGCAGCACTGCGCTCCGGCAGCCTGCCTGGTACCCAGCGCCGAGCAGCGGCTCCCGGGGCTCCTGCTCACACTTTCCTGCCCCCTCTGCAAGAAGGACTTCGCCTTTCCCGTCCTTGCTCTCCCTGCAGAGCTCTGATCTTTCCTCAGCCTCCAAATCCTCACACGCTCTCCCTGCTTTCCTCTCAGTCTGGGCAGCATTGCCAGAGCTCCCCAAAGCACTTTAGGGGTCACCACATCCAAGTGAGGTGCCCGCATCTGATCATCCACCGTGACTGAGCTCTGTGCTCTCTCCTACGCTTGGCTGCCCTCCGGTGTGAGCTGTGATGGTGAGGAAAGTGCAGGGACATCACCCTGGTGCCACCAACAGCCTGCTCATTCTGCTACAGGCACTTAGGGTGGGGTTTGCTGCCTGCTTGGCTTTGCTGCACCTCAGAGAGGAGCAAGTGACTCTGGAGGACCTTGTTCCAGACCAGGACCTGCATGTAACAGAGCTTTTCTCCCTGCCTTACCTGCTGCCTGCAGCAGCAACTCCCACAGGAGCTTGGCAGTGGCAGGACTGATCCTCAGCCCCAGCCCTCCTGTGCATGAGCAGCTTCCCTAGCAGTGCCATCTGGCAGGATTGGTGCCCCCCTGCTGCACTGGCACACAGAGGGAGAGGTGCCATGTCTAACTTGTGTTGCCCTGTGTCTTCTTTCCCACTCTGTGCATGTCCATTGGTGCCCATCACGTGGCTACAAACTGGGCACTGTGAGGACTCTCTGGGCACAGACTGGAGCTGGCACAGCTCCTTGGGCAAGGGTGACAGTGGAAGTCAGAAGGGTGGACATGAAAGTGGAGGCTGAGGGCAGAGCTCATTGCTCTCTGCAGCTCCCTGCAAGGGAGGCTGGGGTGAGGAGGGGGCAGCCTCTGCTTCTTGGTGGCAAGAGACAGAAGCAGAGGAAATGGTTCCAAGCTGCCCCAGGGGAGGCTCAGGCTGGATCTCAGGAAATATTTCTTCACTGAAAGGCTTCTCAGACATTGGCATGGTCTGCCCAGGGCAGTGCTGGAATCACCATCCCTGGGAGTGTTTAAGCAGCTGGGTTTGGTGGTGACCCTGCAGTGCTGGATCAGAGGTTGGACTGGGTGAGCTTGGGGAGCTCTGCCAACCAGAGATGTTCTGTGGTTCTGTCTGGTGGAGACATGTTTCAGATTATGTCAGGATGGGACTTTCCAAGGGCATCTTGTCCAAGCCCCCTGCAGGCAACAGGGGCACTTCCAACCAGAGCAGGCTGCCCAGGGCCGCAGCAAGGCTGATCTTGAATGTCTCCAGGGATGGCTTCAACCATCTCCCTGGGCAGCCTGTGCCAGTGTCTCCCCATTCTCACTGTGCACTTCCTTCTGGTGCCCAACCTAACTTTGCCCTGCTCCAGTTTCAAACCAATGCCTCTCATCCTACTCCCACAGGCCTTTCTGAACTGTCTCTCCCCAGCCTGCCTGGAGGTCCCCTTCGGACACTGAAATGCAACTCCAAGTCCTTCTACAGCAGGCCTGGGGCTGGGGAGAGCTCTGTGCCATGGCCAGAGCCCTTGGCAGGCTCTCTGTAGGTGCTGTTGTGCTCACTGAGAGTTCTGTGGTGAGATCTGAAAGCCACCAAGGAGCACAGTGAAGAGGCTTGGGGAAAGAGCTGGCAGCGCCCTGGGAGCGGAGGTTGGTTGGAGGCTGAAGATGAAAGTGGAGCATTTCCGGTGGGAAAGAGATGCTGCCTGAGGTCGGGTGGCACCTGGCACTGACAGCAAAGTGGAGGGAGAGGGAGGGGGGGACAAAGATGGAAAAAGAAAGGATCCTGAAACCCAAGACCTGTTTTGCTATTTACTTTGGGTCTGTTTCTCCTCCAAGAATAGAAACAAAGCCGCTGGATTTGCATCACCAGGAGCAACTTGAGGAGGGAGTAGGAAGCAGTGGGGCCTCATTAGTGGCAGGAATGTGCTGGCAAGAGGAGGGCCTGGGGAAAGTGGAGGTGGTTTGACCTGAAGGGGTCCTATTAGCATTTGGGTCATCTGGCTTCTCCCTCCTTGTGATCTCTTTATTTTGCTGCCTGGTTTGGGAGCCTCAGCTCTGCGCAGGAGCTGCAGCAAGGTGCCTCTGGAGCCTGCCCCACCTGCAGAGGCAGGTCTTGGTCTGCCGAAGGCAAAGCAGATTTGTCTCTTTGTGCAGCGCCTGTCCAGGGGGTCTCTGCCTGTCCTATGCAGGAAGCTGTTCTCATTCCCTCCTGCTGCATCTCCAGTCTGAACCTGATCACAGCAAGGGACTAAGAATAGCCACAGAGGGCTGCTGATGGAGGAGCTGCATGGCCCACAGCTGTGACACCTTCAGCCCGGCTGATCCTCACGCTGGCGGAGGGAGAGGGGGAGGGCCCGGCTGAGGCGGGGTGGGATGGATGCTTTGGCTGGGAGCTCTTGATGCCTCATTCCATGACAAAGAGTGTCATGGAATCTCTCCTTGCTGGAGCCCCCCAGCAGCTCAGAGGGTGGACTGGAATGCGGGACCCACTGGCAAGGGAGTACAAAGAAGTCACAGAGTCACAGAATGCATCAGGTTGGAAGGGACCCTCCAAGGCATCTTGTCCAGCCACCCTGCAGGCAGCAGGGACACTTCCAATGAGGTCAGGTTGTCAGGGCCACATCAAGTTTGACTTTGAATGTCCCCAGGGGTGGAGCCTCCACCACCTCCCTGGGCAGCCTGTGCCAGTGTCTCGCCACCCTCACTGTGCGCAGCTTCCTCCTGGTGTCCAACCTGAATCTCCCCTGCTCCAGTTTCAAACCATTGTCCCTTGTGTCATCACTACAAGCCTCTGTAAACAGTCCCTCCCCAGCTCTCCTCCAGTCCCTTCAGCTACTGGGAGGCTGCTCTGAAGTCTCCCCGGAGCCTTCTCTTCTCCAGGCTGAACAGCCCCAACTCTCCCAGCCTGTCTCCACAGCAGAGCTTCTCCAGCCTCTGATCATCTTTGTGGCCTCCTCTGGACCCTTTCCATAAGGTCCATGTCCCTCTTATGCTGGGGGGTCTCACAGCTGGCCCTAGCCCTGCAGGTGAGGTCTTCCCAGAGCAGAGGGGCAGGATCCCCTCTCTCCAGCTCTGCCCACACTGATTTGGATGCAGCCCAGGCTGCCCTTGGCCTTCTGTGCTGCCAGTGCCCATTGCTGCCTCCTGTCCAGCTTCTCCTCCAGCAGCATCCCCAAGTCCTTCTCTGCAGGGCTGCTCTCACCTCATCTCCCCCCCAGCCTGGATTGATATCCAGGGTTGCCCTGACCCAGCTGCAGGAGCCTGCTTGCTGAACCTCATGGGACTCTCCTGAGCTCATCTCTCCAGCCTGCCCAAGTCCTTTTGGATGGTGATTGTGCATTGCCTGGTACATCAGCAAGCTGCCAAGTGGGGAAGCCCAAATTCTCCAGCTTGTTTGTTGCTGATGAGTGAATTAACCCACTGGAAGATCTTTGGCCTGTCCCAGGCCTGTTCAGTAGGGTGGAGCTGAGCTGGAGCTGCAGCTGAGCACCATGCTGGTGGGAGCCTGGTTGCTTGGCCGTGCTCTCCAAGGCTTGCTCACTGATTTAACACCCACAGGGTCAAACGAGCTGCTTTGAGTTCCTGACACGTACAGCAGATCAAAGTGTTTTCCTTTCCTCCACGTGGCCACAGGCATCCCCAGATGATTTGACTGAGCTTAGCAGTCAGCAGTGCCTGACCTTCCTCTGCACTCCTCCTGAAGCACTGCTGGGATGGAGCTGAGTGTTAACCACAGACCTGTGCTAAGGTATGGCTGTGGAAATGCCTACACTGAGACAGATGTCAGAGATCTGTCAGAGAAGGCTCCAGGGAGAGCTCAGAGCAGCCTTCCAGCAGCCAAAGGGGCTGCAGGAGAGCTGGGGAGGGACTCTGGACAAGGGCTGGGAGTGCCAGGCTGAGGGACAATGGCTTTGAGCTGGGAGAGGGGAGACTGAGAGTGGAGAGGAGGAAGAAATTGTTCGCAGTGAGGGTGGGGAGAGACGGCACAGGTTGCCCAAGGATGTTGTGGATCACAGAATCACAAGATCAGTTCTGTGATTCTGTGATCCACAACCTCCCTAGAGGTGTTCCAGGCCATCTTGGATGGGATCTTGAGCAACCTGGGCTGGTGGGAGGTGTCCATGCCCATGGCAGGGAGGTTGGAACTGAATGATCCTTAAGGTTCCTTCCAACCCAACCCATTCTAGGACTCTACAATTCCAGCATTTTTCATTCCTCTGCATTTTGAAGCCCTTCTCTAGGCACACCAGCCACAGGCCACCTCTTTTTCTCTGCCTGCCAAGGCCTGTGCAGATGATATTTAGCTCAACAGCCAAGGCAAATCATCCACGGGTTGCATTAGGTCAGAGGGGACCCTCCAAGCTCATCTTGTCCGACCCTCCTGCAGTGTCAGCAGGGACAACCTCCAACCAGATCGGGCTGCCCAAGGCCACATCTTGCGCTGGGCTTGTCCCTTCTGCAGGTTCTTTCAGCCCAGGTTGGATTTTCTTTGTTTCCTTGGTTTTGTTGAGCAGTTGCCCTCAGACAGAAGCTCAGACTCTGCTCAGACACGGCCTGGGTCTCCTTTCTGCGGGAGCATCCCAGCTACCCCCACCCCGAGCATCGCTCCCCCCTTCCCCACACCTCATTGTTCCTGGAAAGCGGAGCTGTGCCGCTGGAATGTTAATTGGGGAAGTGAATGAGCACCGCTCCCCTCCCCACCCCCCCTCCACCCAGCCTCCCCCTAAAGAGCAAGGGAATTGATTTAGGCGCTGAGGGTCTCCTCTCCTCCTCCCCAGGGTAGCCTCAAGTGGCCATTGTGCAGCTGCCCCTGGGGATTTGCTGCCATTTGTTCGAGGACTCTTTTTTGTGTGTGTGGGTTTGGGTTTTTTTTGATTAAAGAAAGGCAATTTGTAAAGGGAGGGGAGGGCAGAGCAGCCCCTCCTCCATCCCGGCCTGCCCTCCGGCCTGACGTGCAGTGGGCAGGGGAGAGGCTTTGCCAGTTGCCATGCCCAGGGTGGCACAAAGCTTAGAATCGTTGAATTGTTGAGGTTGGAAGAGACCTCTGAGCTCAAGTCCGCCCGGAGCTCACAGCCCCAAGCGTTGCTGCTGAGCCACTGCCGCTGCACCACCGCCCTCAGCACCGCAGCCCTGAGGCTTTTAAACACCTCCAGGGCTGGGCACTCCACCACCTACCTCCCTGGCCAGCCTGGCACAGTGCCTGGCAACCCTTGCTGGGAAGAATTATGTTCCTAACCTCCAACTTGAATCTCCCCTGGCACGACTTGAGGCTGTTTCCTTGCATCCTGTCATTGTCGCATGTGAGCAGAGCCCAACCCCCAGCTGGCTGCAGCCTCCTCTCAGGGAGCTGTAGAGAGCAATGAGCTCTGCTCTCAGCCTCCTCTTCTCCAGGCTGCACACCCCCAGCTCCTTCAGCTGCTCCTCTCCATTCCTGTTTTCCAGACCCTTCCCCAGCTCTGTTGCCCTTCTCAGGCCCTGCTCCAGCCCCTCAATGTCCTTCTGAGAGTGAGTGGCACAAAACTGAACCCAAGCACATCCATGCTTCATGCCTGAGAGGGGATGTGTGTGTCAAGCCCATGGAGGAGCTGAGGAACAGCCAGTCCAGCCTGTGCCTGCACCTTTTGCATGCCTCTGTGGGTGCCCACGGTACTTCACCTTGCCCACCCTGGCGCCTCTCATCCCCATTCCACCTCCTGCCCATGGCAGTGGTGGAGAGAAGGGCTGTCCTGGGGCTGTGCTGGTGGGAGGAGGTTTTGCTGGTGGGGGAAAGGCTTGGAGGCCACCTGGGCAAACCTGCTGGGGCTGTGGCAGCCAGCACTGGGTGGGGGGGATGCAGGTTTGGATCTGCCAGTCCCAGCTGTGAGCACTTCATGGAGCTCTGCCCTGACAGCCTGTTCCTGCCCCAAGCTGTGGTCTTACGGCAGAGATTATGGCAGCCCCAGATGTGCACAGCTGGCTGGGGAGCTTTGGTTGTGTGGCTAGGGGCAGTGTCCCCTGGCTTGGGCTGGGCCAGCTCAGGTTTGCCTGCAGGCTTCTGCATGGGTTTGTCCCTGGGAGCAGGGAGAGCTGTGTTTTGAGTTTGCCAGCTGGATGGGTGTTCCTGCTGGCTGGAGAGATGGGGGTGTCCTGGCATCACCCAGTGAGCCTGGGCTCCTGGCCCTCTGCCATGGCAGCTCACAGGTGGTGCAGACACTTGGCTTGAGTTAGAACCTTGTAGTTTAGGCACAAGTGAGGCTGGGGAAGTGTCCCCAGTGCTTTCGGATACACCCCAACCATGCACTAACTCTACCAAGGCTGGTCCTAAGCCATGGCCCTCAGCACCACATCTCTGCCTCTTGGAAACAGCTCCAGGGATGGAGATTCATCCCTCTTCTCCAGACCCTTCCCCAGCTCTGTTGCCCTTCTCTGCCCACCCTCCCTTGCTTCTCTTCCCTCTCCTCTCTCTTTGCTCTCCTCCATGCTGTTCCTGCTCCTGGGAAGGCTGTGCAGAGGAGGGAGAGGTCCAGGCTGGCACTCCTCTGCCCAGGAGTAAATGGGATAGCCATAGCTTGGCTACCTGGGCAGGTGGTGGCAGAAGGAGGTGGCAGGTCCTGGCTGTACCCATTCCCTCTTCCCTTTCAGAGCAGAGCTGAGAGAGAGGAGCAGGCAAAGCAGAGGCAGCTGTGGGTCTCCATGTGTTGAGTTTGGAGCTGCCTTTGTTGTTCAGTGGTTGCTGAGTTGTGCACTGCTGATGAGACTTGCAGCTGCCCAGTGCCTGCAGGAGGGGCAGTGAATGAGAGTGACAAGGGCCATGGGCCTGACCAATGAAGTGATCATTTCCCCCTCAGCTCAGCAGCCCCTCCTGGTTCAGAGGTTCTCCGAGTGCCGCGGAGGGGATGCTGGGGAGAGGTCTGGATCCTGCACTCCTCTTTCTTCCCGTGGGGGTGATGATGTGGGAGGAAGAGGCTGAGTGTTAAGAGCTCAGGGAGTTCTTAACGTTGTCAAAGGCTGCCGTTTAAATTGGGACCTTCATGCCAGAGCAGAACTGAAAGGGGAAGATGGGCGTGAAAATCGATGCCGTGGGCCTCAGCTCCTCCCAACCTCCCTCCCCCTGCTCCTGCTTCCCCTCCTGCTGCAGCTTAATCCTCTGCTGATGGCACCCCAGCATTGCCATGCAAATTGCCATCCAGCTGGTGGGGAGCTGGGGCTGCTGGTGGTGACCTGATGGCAGAGCTGGAGCTGCCGGTGGTGACCCAGCTGGAGAAGTGGCACCCTTCCTGGTGGGTCTTTGGTTGGCATCCTGGTGGCTGGAGGTCAGCATATGCCCTACAGCAGCATAGCTGGGACGTGGGTGGCATCAGCAGTGGCCCCAGTTGTGGCTTTGACTTGTTCTTGCATGTCCCAAGCTCATCAGCTGTGAGAAGTGGTGGTCTGTGCTACAGGCAGGAGTGTGAGTGCTCAGCCACCTGGTGGTACCTCCATAACCACTGGGTCCTGCCTTCCATGGCCAGCTGGTCCTGCTGGGTTATGCCCCTGGAGCTGTACCCCTCAGTCCCTGCTGCCATTGCCTTGGTGTGAGGCTCTTCAGGGAAATAATCCCACAACTCACCAGAAAACCTTCCTGAGGTGATTACAGCCTTGGTTCCTCAGCTTGTCAGAGTCCTAGGATGGGCTAGGTTGAAAAGGGACCTTCAAGATCAGCCAGTGCCAACCCCGCTACTATGGGCAGGGACACCTCCCACCAGCACAGACTGCTCAAGGCCTCATCCAGCCTGGCCTTCAACACCTCCAGGGAGGTTGAGGATCACAGAATCACAGAATGTGATCCACAGCCTCCCTGGGCAACCTGTGCCAGTCTCTCTGCACCCTCCCTGTGAACAATTTCTTCCTCCTCTCCACTCTCAGTCTCCCCTCTCCCAGCTCAAAGCCACTGGCCCTTGTCCTGGTGAGACCAGCCCTTGTCCAAAGTCCCTCTCCAGCTCCCCTCAAACCCCTTCAGGCACTGGACTGCTGCTCTAAGATCTCCTTGGAGCCTTCTCTTCTCCAGGCTGAGCAGCCCCAGCTCTAAAATAGGCTTCCAGAACAGTTAGCAGAGAGAGTGTCTCCTTCCCCAGGCAGGGCTGATTCTGCCCTCCCTTAGTCCTCCCTCAGCCCAAGCTGGGGATGTAGAGAGGAGAGGTGTCCGTGGAATGGGTTTGTGCCCTGAGGTCGTCCCAGCTCCCTCCTTGCTGTCCACCAGTACAGCAGAGTGCAGCAGCCTGGCCCTGTAAGCTCCTGCCTTTCCCACCCATGCTTCGTGTCCCTGCGAGCACTCAGCACAAGGACCTGCCTTGGTTCTTGCCCACAGCTGGGCTGTTCGAGGGGGATTGCTGAGCCTCTCCTCTCTCATCAGGCTGTGTGGAACAGGAGAGAGCTGGCAAGGGAGGAGACCAGCATGGGAGCTTCTCTGTGTTTGCCCCATTGACAAGCTCAGCATTTGAGTAGTTCCCCAAGTGCAGAGCAGATGCAGAAGTCACTGAGCCACAGAATGGCAGGGGTTGGAAGGGACCTTTGGAGATCAGTTGGTCCAGCCCTGTGCCAAGGCAGGGTCACCTAGAGAAGGGCACACAGGGACATGTCCAGGCAGGTTTTGAATGACTCCAGAGATGCTGCCACCTCTCTGGACAGCCTGCTCCAGTGCTCTGGCACCCTTCAACTGCAGAAGCTCCTCCTCATGTTCAGATGGAACTTCTGATGTTCAAGTTTGTGCCCATCGCCCCTTGTCCTGTCACTGAGCACCACTGAACAAAGCCTGGTGCCATCCTCCTGGCACTACCCTTGGAGTCTTGATCAGCACTGCTGAGATCCCCCTCAGGCTGCTCTTCTCCAGACTAAAAGTGATGCAGATGGACTCCATTGCCACGGAGCTGTGTTCCCAGCCTCTGACACAGCTGTGTTCTCACCACCCCTCCCTGCACCATTTCATCCTTATGCTCCTGCTTAGTGCCTCTGGAACCACCTTCTTCCTCTCCTGAACTTCTTGGGCAACCAAAAGCAGCAGCTGGAGCTCCAGGCTCTGAGGTGCCCAAACTGGGACACTGATTTTGCATCACATCGTTGCTGCAGGGAGGGGTTTGCTTGGACTGGGGCTGACCCTCCTGCACCTGCTGCCTACCCAGGACACATTTTCTGCTGGCTTCCCACCAGCTCTCTACCTGGAGAGACTTCTCCCTTCTCCCTGGCACCATTCTGCTCTTTGCTTGCTGGCCTGCTGCAGGAGGGGTGGTTGCCTTTGCTTTGCAAGGTGGCTGAGGCAGCTTCAGTTTTCTTCTTCCCCAGCCAGGCACAAGAGCAATCTGAGAACTTTTCTCCCTGCAGCTTTTGAGCCTACTCTCACTTGGTGGTCTACAAAGCTGCCAGGAGGTGGAAGGAGCCTTTGCAGGAGCAGGATTTGGCAGTGCAGGGGTATGGAATGGAGTCACTGCCTCTGGGGCAGGGCTGGGTTGGGATGCTCTGCACCAGGGGACAGGCTAGTGTCCAGCTGGGCATGGGCTGAGGGAGGTCACAGGACCACAGAATTGCTTGGGTTGGAAAAGCCCTGTGAGAGCATCCAGTCCAACCCTGCTCTGACTCTGCCAAGGCTGGGGCTAACCCACGGCCTCTTGGAAACACCTGCAGGGGCAGCTGCTGCCTGAGGGGAGAAGCTCCTCCTGATGCAGGGCTTCGAGGGGGCAGCTGGGACCCAGGCATGGCAGGGTGGATGGAGATGGGTCAGAGCTTTGCATCCTGTGCTGTGCAGCTGCTTCACATCCATCTGAGCAGACTTCATGTAGATCATGGGCATGGGATGGAATCATGGAAGGGCTTGGGTTGGAAAAACCCTTTAGGATCACTGAGTCCAGCCATTCTCTAAAACTCTACCAAGTGCTAACCCATGGCCCTCAGCACCACAGCTCTGCCTCTTTGAAGCCCCTCCAGGGATGGGGAGTCAGCCCCCTCCCTGGGCAGCTAGTGCCAGTGGGTGAGAACCCTTTCAAGTCAGGAAGTTTCTTCTGTCTTCTTTAGACAGCTGCTAAACCCCTGGCCCTCAGCAGCACATCTCTGCATCACCTCATAGCCCAGATGCAGGAGCTGGAAAGGCCCCATGGCAGCAGCTGACGCTGTCTTGGCTCTCTGCTTGGCCTGTGGGAGGATTCTCTCTCCCTGCAGCCAGCCTGGCTTGTCTGGAAGGCTTCCTATCTGCTGGTGGCTTCTGAGGCTTCTGTGCCTGGCCAGGAACATGTGCTGCTGCTGCTGCTAGTGGTGGTGGTGGTTTGCTGCTCTCCTGTTGTCACAGCTTCCTTCAGTGGTGGCAGAAACATTCATCCCACGGCCACGCTGCCTGCTCTGCCTTACCACCCCCACCCCAGGCTGCTTGGCAGCATCCCCCCCAGCTGAAGACAAACAGCCAGGCACAAACCAGTCTCTCTGGATGTGGCAGGGCTGACCAGCAAATCTGCATTTCATGGTCTCAAACCTGCTGGCAGAGCCAAAGGGAGGGAGAGCTGCAGAAGGCTTTGCTGCTGGACACAGGAGGAGAAGCAAGGAGGAAAGGGGGGGGCAAGAGTGGTGGGGAATGGACTGGCTGGCTCCCAGTCATCAGTGGTGTCCCCCAGGGGTCAGTCCTGGGCCTTGTCCTCTTAAATGTCTTTGTGAATGATCTGGATGAGGGGATGAGCCTGAAGGAGCTGGGGCTTGGGGCTTGGAACGGAGAAGCCTGAGAGGTGACCTCATCAGTGTTTATCAATATGCAAAGGTGAGTGCCAGGAGGCAGGAGCCAGCTCTGCTGGGTGGTGCCCAGTGGCAGCACAAGGGGCAATGGTGGAAGCTGAGGCACAGGAAGTGCCATGGAAACAAGAGGAGGAATTTTTTCCCTGTGAGGGTGACAGAGCCCTGGAGCAGGCTGCCCACGGGGGTTGTGGAGTCTCCCTCTCTGGAGATATTCAACCCCCCCCGATGTGTTCCTGTGTGACCTGCTCTGGGTGACCCTGCTCTGGCAGGGGGGCTGGACTGGATGAGCTTTGGAGGTCACTTCCAGCCCCTGACATTCTGTGATGCTGTGACTGCAAGAAGCATGGGTTTGGGAAGCTGAAGGCTCCTTTGAGAGTAGTAGCACAGATTTTGACAGGGTTAGGTTGATGAGATGAGGTTCAACAAGGCCAAGTGCTGGTCTTTGATTAGATCACAAACACTCCATAAACTCCCCAGGACTGGGACAGAGCATCTGGACACTATCTGGTGAAAGAGGACCTGGGTATGAGCCTGTGTGTGTCCAGGTGGCCACAGGCAGCCTGGCTTGGATCAGCATTGGTGTGGCCAGCAGGAGCAGGGCAGGGATTGTACTGCTACACTGAGCACTGCTGAGGGCCACAGCTTCAATACTGGGTTCAGTTTTGGGACCCTCACGCCAGGAAGGACATTGAAGGGTTGCAGCATGTCCAGAGAGGGGCAACACAGCTGGGAAAGGGTCTGGAGCACCTGGGCTATGAAGAGGGGCTGAGGGAGGATGGGACAAGGCTTTGTGCAGTGATGCCCAGCAACAGGACAAGGGGTTCTGGGTTCAGACTTAAACACAGGGAGTTCCATTTAGCCATGAGGAGGAACTTCTCCAAGGCCAATGGGCTGAGGTTCAACAAGGCCCAGTGCTGGGTCCTGCACCTGGGGCACAACAACCCCATGGAGGCTCCAGGCTTGGGGCAGAGTGGTTGGAAAGTGCCCAGCAGAAAAGGACCTAGGGGTGCTGGTTGGCAGCAGCTAAAGATGAGCCAGGAGGTGCCCATGTGGGCAAGAAGGGCACCAGCAGCCTGGCCCAGAGCAGCAATGGTGTGGGCAGCAGAAGCAGGGCAGAGATTGTGCCCCTGGACTGGGCACTGGTGAGGCCACAGCTTGAATTCTGGCATCAGCTTTGAGCCCCTCACTGCAAAAAGGACATTGAAGGGCTGGAGCAGGACCAGAGAAGGGCAAACAGAGCTGGGGAAGGGCCTGAGGGAGCTGGGAGCATTCAGCCTGGAGAAAGGGAGGCTGAGGGCAGAGCTCATTGCTCTCTGCAGCTCCCTGCAAGGGAGGCTGGGGTGTGGAGGGGGCAGCCTCTGCTCCTTGGTGGCAAGAGACAGGAGCAGAGGAAGTGTTTCCAAGCTGCCCCAGGGGAGGCTCAGGCTGGATCTCAGGAAATATTTCTTCACTGAAAGGCTTCTCAGACATTGGCATGGTCTGCCCAGGGCAGTGCTGGAATCACCATCCCTGGGGGAGTTTAAGCACCCCTTCCTGTGCCCAGTTTTGGGGGAGAGGCAGAGACCTGCTGGAGAGAGTCCAGCAGAGAGCCAGGAGGATGAGTGGGGGACTTGATCATCTCCCCTCTGGAGAGAGACTGAGAGCCCTGAGGCTGCTTAGTCTGGAGAAGAGAAGGCTGAGAGGAGATCTGATCCATGTGTACAAACACCTGAGGGGTGGGGGGCAAGTGGCTGGGGCCAAGCTCCTTTGGGTGGTGCACAGCAATAAGCCAAGGAGCAGCAGCTGCAAACTGGAACAGAGAAGGTTTCAGCTCCATGTGAGGAGAAACTTCTTCACTGTGAGGGTGACAGAGACCTGGAGCAGGCTGCCCAGAGAGGTTGTGGAGTCTCCTCTGGAGGCTTCCCAAACCCACCTGGATGCATTCCTGTGCAGACTACCCTGGGGGATCCTGCTTGGCAGGGGGGTTGGACTGGGTGACCTCTGGAGGTCCCTTCCAGCCTCTAAGGTTCTGTGACTCTGTGATGTTCTCTGCTGCCTACCAAACCCACCAAAGGGCAGCTAAAGATTGGCTGGCACAGGGTTGGCAATGGCTTCTCTGGGTGAGCTTTAGCACTCCAGCAGGGATCTTTGCTGCTGGGATGTGACATCCTTGAGAACCTCCTGGCTGTGGAGCCTGCTAGGTGCAGTGTGACTGCCCCATGGGTCCAGGTAGGTCCTGGCTGGCAGTTGCTGCTGGAGTTGGGCTGGATGATCTCTGGAGGTCCTTCCAACCTTTAAGGTTCTGTGATTCTACAAGGGGCAGATATGGGCTGCAAGGTCAGCCCCAGCCATGCAGATGTATCTGAGATGAGGGCTGGCAGCAGCCAGCTCTGCATTTGGCCTGCTGGGTACAAGTGCCAGAGAGCAGAGCTCCCCGTGCAGCCCTTCCCGGTGGGCTTGGCAGCCGCAGCGCCCTCCCTGCCCGCTGAGATTCTGCAGGCGTCCACCCTGATGATTATCTCCTGGTGCTTGGAAGGATTTTGTCATCCCAGGCCAACAAGGATCCTGTGTTGGCCCCGCTGGGCAGGGGAGGCTGGGGCAAGGCTGGTTTCCAGCAGCTTCCAAGGGGCAGAGAGCAGAGGCAGAGCATGGAGCTGGCATCTCCCGCTTCTCCCTTGGTCTCCTGGCACAGTGCTAATGTGGAGCAATTATTTTTGCTTCAGCAGATTCCCACCCCCTCCACTGCTTCCCCTCCAAGAAAAACAGGGTGAGCTGGCTCACCAGTTCCACCAGCCTGGTCCCAGGGAGCACGACTCGCCTGGTGGCTTCGTGCAGGCAGTGTTTTTGTGCGTGTCAGAAGATGAGTCACCAGCGGTTGCTTGGTCAACAGCAGCTCTGTGTTTTCCTTCTCTGCTTTGAGGCAGTTTGAATGAGGGATTCCAGCTCCAGCAGCTCTTCAGATGAAAGGAAAAAAAAATGAGGTGGGGAACCCACACTTGATCAAATGAAAGGAATGAGCACAGATCCGAGCTGGGCGAGGAGGGGCTGAAGAGCAGTCTGGAGGAGAGATGTCTCAGGTCTGAGCTGCTCCTTCCTGAGGGGCAGCAGCAGTGCTTGGTGCAGGCAGTAGAAGGGGTTGCTGCTGCCTCCCCTCTGGTCCCAGGGGGTTAAAAAGTGACTGGTCCTGGGTGTGTGGTTCCCAGCGCAGGGCTGTCTGAACTTGCTGTGCTCCAGGGATGTCAGTGGGAACAGGGGAGGAGACGACAGCAGCACCTTGCAGGTGATGGTGAGGAGCTGCCCAGCAGGGCACTGGGCTCAGCTCTCCTGTGCAGAGATGCTCTGGCATCACCGAGGGCATCAGCAGCAGAGATGAAGTCAGCATTGTACCACTTCCCAACCACTCTGCCCCAAGCCTGGAGCCTCCATGGGGTTGTTGTGCCCCAGGTGCAGGACCCAGCACTTGGCCTTTTTGAACCTCAGCCCATTGGCCTTGGGGAAGTTCCTCCTCATGGCTAAATGGAGCTTCTTGTGTTTAAGTCTGAACCCATAACCCCTTGTCCTATTGCTGGGCACCACTGAACAAAGCCTGGTCCCATCCTCCTGATGCCCACCCTGTCAGTATTTATCTTCATTGAGAAGATCTCTTCTCTGGACTAAAAAATACCTTCTGAAGATCAGCAGAGTGCTGACACTTGTGTCGTGTCCACACATGGCAGTGGGTGTCTGGTGCAACAGAGGCAGTGTGGAGAGGCAAGGACAAGAGAGAGCTCCCTGAAACCACCAAAGTCTGCTTATATACCCATGGAAGAGCAATGATGGCCTCTGTGGGAGAGGTCTCTTTGGGAAAGGCCACTTTGGGTGGTGTCCTCGGTCCCCTGCATGTCCCAAGCTCTGGCAGTCCATCACTCTTCACCAGCTGCTCCATTTGATTCTGTCTCTTCTTCAACCCATACCTTTGGGGAGCATCTAAGGGCAGCAGGGGCTTTTGGTAGGACCAGAGGCTGAGGGCAGATGGCAGCCTGTAGGACTTGGTGCCATGTTGAGTGTGGATGCAGGGGACACAAAACATGCTGGAAGCCCTGGAGAGCTCCAGTAGCAATATTTGGAGCTGTCACCACCTGCCCAGGCAACCCAGCTGTGCCTCTCCCATTTACTCCTGGGCAGGGGAATACCAGCCTGGACCTCTTAATTCTCTGCATAGCCTTCCCAGGAGCAGGAATAGCATGGAGGAGAGGAAAGGGAGAGGAGAGGGAGAAGCAAGGGAGGGTGGGCAGAGAAGGGCGACGGAGCTAGGGAAGGGTCTGGAGAAGAGGGCTGGGGAGGAGCAGCTGAGGGAGCTGAGGGTGTGCAGCCTGGAGAAGAGGAGGCTGAGGGCAGAGCTCATTGCTCTCTGCAGCTCCCTGAGAGGAGGCTGCAGCCAGCTGGGGGTTGGGCTCTGCTCCCTAGTCTCAGGTGATAAGAGGAGAGGCAGTGGCCTGAAATTGTGCCAGGGGAGGGTTAGGTTGGAGAGAGGAAAAATGTCTTTGCTGCCAGAGTGGTCAGAGAGTGTCCCAGGCTGCCCAGGGAGGTGGTAGAGTCCCCATGCCTGGAGGTGTTGAAGAAGGGTGTGGCCATGGCACTTGGGGACAGGATTTGGTGGCCATGATGGTGCTGGGTTGCAGCTTGGACTGGATGAGCTTAGAGGCCTTTTCCAACTCCAACAATTCCATGATTCTATAAAAGCAGATTATCTGCACCCACCAGGTACCTGGAATCACAGAATCAGTCAGGGTTGGAAGGGACCACAAGGATCAGCCAGTTCCAACCCCCCTGCCATGGGCAGGGACACCTCACACTAGAACAGGCTGTCCACAGCCTCATCCAGCCTGGCCTGAAACACCTCCATGGATGGGGCCTCAAACACCTCCTTGGCCAATCCACTCCAGTCTCTCACCACCCTCATGCTGAAGAACTTCTTCCTAACATCCAGTCTGAACCTACCCATTTCCAGCTTTGTTCCATGCCCCCCAGTCCTATCACTGCCTGACAGCCTAAGAAGTCCCTCCCCAGCTTTTTTGTAGGCCCCTTTGAGATACTGGAAGGCCACAATAAGGTCCCCTCAGAAGGGTCCTTCTCCCTTCTAGGGACATCATTTTGAGGCTGTGCCTGCCAGGTCCTCCTCTGATCTGGGAGGAGGTAGCTGTGAGCTGGAAGGAGCCATGGGGAAAGCCCTGGTGGTCCCATGCAGAGCTGCTGCTGGGAGGTGTTCCCAGGGCCTGGGGGTGTTAAATATCATTTTAATGTGGGCAGCATCCCCCTAAATGAAGCAGAACGCAACATGAGCTGGAGCCAAACTCTGCTAATGGTGCAAAATGGCTTTTAAAAGCTGCTGGCACTGTGGGACCTCAGCCTGTGTGTCACAGGAGACCTCCAGAGGTTGGCCCTTGGTGCAGCTGAGGGAGGCAGGAGAGAGAAAAAAAAACAAACCCCAAACCTCCTGGCTGCTAAAATGTTCCCTGATGAACATTAAAGAGTGGTGGAGCAGAAGAGGGAGGGAGAAGTTTGCCTGAGGAGCTTCCAACCCTCTGGGCAGCAAGGATGGAGATGGGGAAAGGGGGGAGGGGAGAGGGGAGGGAGAAGTCTTCCATGCCTGTGGTTGTGTGGGGTGAAGGCAAAGTGAGACCTTCCCTCTCCTCCTTCAGAGTCCTCCCTGCCTTTCAAAGGAGCATGAGTAGCAACCAGGAGCTGGTTCCTTTTTATCTCTACAGCTGAGGAGAGCAATGTGACATTAATTATGGGACACAGCTTTGAACACCCTCAGATAGCTCTGGGTTTGGAAAAGGGAGGCTCAGATTTCTGCCTGGGACTAATAAAAGAGGACAGTTTAAAAAGGGAAAAAAAACCCCAACTTCCAAGCTGATGTGTAGGGAGAGTTTGGCTGTTTGGTGCTCTCCCCTGGAGATGAAGGGAAGCTCTGCTCTGGCTTGTTTGAAGGAGATGCTGAGTGAGGCAAAACCAGGGCAGCTTGTGGAGCTTCATAGGTGAAGATGGCTTTGGAGAGGCTTGGGGGGTGGGGAGGTGAGGTGGGGCCATGACAGGGGGGAAGCATTGAACTCTGCACCACTCTGCCCCAAGGAGAGGGGGAATGAGAAGAATGAACATCTTGGAGTAAGCATCTTGCATGGCTTTGTGGTGGTCTGCTGGGAGAAGGGAGATGGAGAGTGGAGAGGAAGGAGGCAAGGTGATGGAACAGGTCATCTTGAATGCCATCACAAAGCACCTACAGGGTGGCCAAGGGATCAGGCCCAGCCAGCATGGCTTGAGGAAGAGCAGGTCCTGCCTGACCAACCTGATCTCCTTTTATGATCAGGCTCCCTGCCCCGTGAATGCAGGGCAGGCTGTGGATGGAGTCTACCTGGACTTCAGCAAAGCCTTTGACACTGCCTGCCACAACAAGCTCCTGGCCAAGCTGGCAGCTCATGGCTTGGACAGATTCACTCTGATATGGGTCAAAAACTGGCTGGAGGGCCAGGCCCAGAGAGTGATGGTGAATGGTGCCACATCATGCTGGCAGCTGGCACTGGTGGTGTGCCCCAGGGATCAGTGCTGGGCACAGTCCTGTTCAGTGTCTTTATTGATGATCTGGACCAGGGGATTGAGTCCTGCATCAGTAAGTTTGCAGATGACACCAAGCTAGGAGCAGCTGTGGATCTGTTGGAGGGTAGGAGAGCCCTGCAGAGGGACCTGGACAGGCTGGATGGGTGGGCAGAGACCAATGGGATGAGACTGAACAAGGCCAAGTGCAGAGTTCTATACTTGGGCCACAACAACCCCGAGCAGTGCTACAGGCACTACAGGGGACAGAGTGGCTGAGAGCAGCCAGGCAGAGAGGGACCTGGGGGTGCTGGTAGAGAGTAGCTGAAGATGAGCCAGCAGTGAGCCCAGGTGGGCAGGAGAGCCAATGGCATCCTGGCCTGCATCAGGAACAGTGTGGCCAGCAGGACAAGGGAGGTTATTCTGCCCCTGTACTCAGCATTGTTCAGGCCACACCTTAAGTGCTGTGTCCAGTTCTGAGCTCCTCAAGTGAAGAGAGATGTTGAGGTGCTGGAAGGTGTCCAGAGAAGGGCAGCAAGGCAGGTGAGGGGCCTGGAGCACAGCCCTGTGAGGAGAGGCTGAGGGAGCTGAGGGAGTGCAGCCTGGAGAAGAGGAGGCTCAGGGCAGACCTCATTGCTGTCTACAACTACCTGAAGGGAGGCTGCAGCCAGGTGGGGTTGGGCTCTTCTGCCAGGCAACCAGCAACAGAACAAGGGGACACAGTCTCAAGCTGTGCTGGGGGAGATCTAGGCTGGATGTTAGGAGGAAGTTGTTGGCAGAGAGAGTGATTGGCATTGGAATGGGCTGCCCAGGGAGGTGGTGGAGTTGTTGTCCCTGGAGGTGTTGAAGCAAAGCCTGGATGAGGCACTTAGTGCCATGGTCTAGTTGGATAGGGCTGGGTGAGAAGTTGGGCTGGATGAGCTTGGAGGTCTCTTCCAACCTGGCTGATTCTGTGATTTTGTGATTCTATGACTGGCACAGGTTGCCCAGGGAGGTTGTGGGTCACAGAATCACAGAATGAAAACTAAATGATCACATTCTGAAATTCTGTGATCTGCAACCTCCCTGGAGGTGTTGAAGGTCAGGCTGCATGAGTCCTTGAGCAACCTGGGCTGGTGGGAGGTGTCCCTGCCCACAGCAGGGGACTGGCACTAGATGATCCTGGAAGTCCCTTCCAACCCAACATTAATGGGATGAACAAGGCCAAGTGCCAGGTCCTGCACTTGGGCCACAACAACCTCAAGCAATGCTGCAGGCTTGGGACAGCATGGCTGGAGAGCTGCTGGCAGAAAGGGACCTGGAGGTGGTAATATACAGCTGAATATGAGCCAGCAGTGTGCCCAGGTGGCACAGAAAGCCAAAGGCATCCTGGCTGGCATCAGAAATACTGTGCCCAGCAGGAGCAGGGAGGGGATTGTCCCCTTGGACTCTGCTCTGGTGAAGTCACACCTCAAGTGCTGTGTTCAGTTTTGGGCAGTCAGTAGAAGAGGAATGTGGAGGTGCTGGAGCCAGTGCAGAGCAGGGCAAGGGACCTGGGAAGGGCCTGGAGAGTAAATCTGATGAGGAGAGACTGAAGGAGCTGGGCATGGTTAGTGTGAAACGGAGGGGGCTGAGGGCAGACCTCATGGCTGAAAGGAGGCTGTGGAGAGGCTGCTGCTGGGCTCTGCTCACAGCTTAACAGTGACAGAACAGGAGGGAATGGCCTCAGGCTGCCACTGGGGAGGCTTAGGCTGGACACGGGAAAACTTTTCCCAGCAAGAGTGGTCAGGCACTGGGATGTGCTGCCCAGGGAGGTGGTGCAGTGAGTGAAAGTCGTTTGGGCTGTGGCTCAGGCTGCACCTTGCCGAGCAGGGATCTGGGTTGGGCCTGGGGGTCCTGAGGGGCTTTGCCAGCTGGAATGTTTCTGTGCCTGTGTGATTCTGTGGTGGGCAGGAGCCTGACACAGCCCTCGTCTGTCAGCACCTGGTGCCTCTTGGCGCCTACCCAAGGTGAGGTGATGCTGCGCTCCTCCTCCTCCTCCCCCCTGATGGATGGCTGGCAGGGGCAGGCTGAAGGAGCTGCCTGTGGCAGAGCAGGATTAGGTCACCCTCGGCGGTGGCTCCTGCTGAGCGGTGGCCGCGCTCGGCAGGGGTGGCCCTGCCTCCCCTCCAGCGTGGGTCCTTGCTAATATTTGCTTTATGACATCTTTGGTAGCCTTCCCTGCGTGCCCAGCACGGCCCTGGGCCGCCCCAGCCGCTCAGCTGCCGCCCAACCATAACACGAATAAATCACTCCGCGCCTCCAGCCCCCGGGGGCTGTTTGGGCACCGCCGCCGGCAGAGGAGGCGGCCCCGGGGCCGCGCCCGGCCCCTCCCAGCGCCTGCCCCACGCCGCCGCCGGCTCCCGCGGGGCTGCGGAGCCCCGGGGCTGCCCCCGCTGCCTGGCGGCGGCTCGGCAAAGCCTGCCGAGCCCTGAGCTCTCACCCGGCGGGGGCTTGAGCTTGCCCTTGGAGGCGGGGGCACAGCCGACATCGGCAGAGCCCACCCAGAAGGGTTTGGCGAAGGGGCGAGGAGGAGGTGGGGGGAGACGCCCCCTGCGTGCAGCCAGCTGGCATTCGGAGGGCATCGACCTCTGCCACCGCCTTCCAGCTCCACAGGCTGCTGAGAAGGTGAAGTGAGCCTGGGGTGGCTCCTCCCCGCTGCTCTGGGGAAGAGCTACACCTGCCCAGCCTCAGCTTGAGGCCATTCCTCTTTCTTCTGTCCCAATTACCTGTGAGAGAAACCAGCAGCAGCCTCTCCACAGCATCCCTTCAGGTAGCTGTAGACAGCAGTGAGGTCTCCCCTCAGCCTCCTCTGTTTCAGACTAACCCTCCCCAGCTCCCTCAGTTGCTCCTCATGTGATTTATTCTCCAGGCCCTTCACCAGCTAGCCAGCACTGCTGCTAAATGATGGACAGTGCCTTGCTGAGGCTTCCTACCTGCCCTCAGAGGTCTGTGAAGGATCAGTGCTGGCCCATCTGGCAGCACCACAGGGTGGGTGGGCAGGTGATGTGTGAATGCAGATGCAGACAGGTAGCCTCACCTCTCTTGACTTGCCTGAGCAGAAGAGCTGTTTGCAGTCTGACCAGCATCTGGTTGTGGTTTGCTTCTTGAGAGCAGAGCCCAATCCCCAGCTGGCTGCAGCCTCCTCTCAGGGAGCTGTAGAGAGCAATGAGCTCTGCCCTCAGCCTCCTCTTCTCCAGCCTCAACACCTCCAGCTCCCTCAGGTGCTCTTCCCCAGCCCTCTTCTCCAGACCCTTCCCTAGCTTGGCTGCCCTTCTCCGGCCCTGCCAGTGAAGGAGGTCATGGTTCTGGCCTCCAGAGCACCCAGGAGCAGCTGGTTCCTTGAAAACCCCAGCACTTATGGCCTCAGCTGGGCCCCTCTGGGGGATGAGTGATCTTTAAGGTCTCTTCCAACCCAAACCGTTCTATGATTCTATGACTCCTTTTAGCCTTCTCTTCTCCAGGCTGCACACCCCCAGCTCCCTCAGCTGCTCCTCCCCAGCCCTGTTCTCCAGACCCTTCCCCAGCTCTGTTGCCCTTCTCAGGCCCTGCTCCAGCCCCTCAGTGTCCTTCTCAGATTGAGGGGCCCAAAACTAATGCCAGGATTCAAGCTGTGTTCTCCTCAGTGCCCAGTCCAGGGGCACAATCCCTGCCCTGCTCCTGCTGGCCATGCCACTGCTGATCCAGGCCAGGCTGCTGATGCCCTTCTTGCCCACCTGCACGGCCCTACTTGCTGCCAATTAGCACCCCCAGGCCCTTTTCTGCTGGGCACTTTCCAGTCCCTCAATGTCCATCTTGGAGTGAGTGGCCCCAAACTGACCCCAGGATTCAAGGTGTGGTGAAGGACCAAACCCTCCAGCTCCCTTCCCACCTGCTGAGCCCAGGGCAGAGGCTGCATGCTCCAGGCCAGCACTGCTGAAGGAGCCAGCATTGAGCGTGCAGAGCCCTGGGCAGGCTGGTGTCTGCTCTGCTTTGGGAAGCATCCCCGTTGAGCTCCACTCCCATCTCCTCTTGGGAGAGGAATTTATTCCTGATGTGCGAGGAAATGAGTTGAGCACTTTGCTTCCTCCCCCTCGTTTATTTGCCTGTGGCAATGACAAGTGGGAAGGTTTGGTTCCCTCGGGAGGAGAGATCCTTTCAGCTGCTGCAGGAGCTGCTCAAGCAGCAGGGAGGGCAGAAGTTGCTGTGATTCTGCCTCTCTATAGGAGGACACAAATTAATTTCTGCCCCTGATGTGACCATGTAACCCCCAAACCTCCAGGGATGCCCTCATGCTGCTGCTGCACCTCCACAGGCAGTGGTGTGGATCAGAGGTGCACTGGTGCGTGGAGATCTGCACCCCCCAACTTTTACCCTACAAACATCACTTCTTAAGCTCCTTTAGATTTTGACAGGCAGAGAAAGAGACAGAGGAGTCTTCTGGGCTGAGTGCTGGGGGCCCTTCTCTTTGGCATCTTTAACACCAGATGGGTGAGGGCACCCTCAGTCACTTCACAGATGACACCAAATTGGGTGGCAGTGTTGATTTGCTAGAGGGTAGGAGGCTCTGCAGAGGTCTCTGGCCAGGTTGGATCCATGGGCTGAGGCCAATGGGATGAGGTTCATCAAGGCCAAGTGCTGGGTCCTGCCCTTGGGGCACAACAAGCCCATGGAGGCTCCAGGCTTGGGGCAGAGTGGCTGGAAAGTGCTCAGCAGAAAAGGGCCTGGGGGTGCTGGTTGGCAACTTGGGGCTGGTTTAGGGTGACCCCTGCAGAGTGGTGATATGGGTTGGGCTTGGGGATCCTGAGGGGCTTTGCCAACAGGAATGTTTCTGTGATTCTGTGAACCTCCCCCTGCTGCACCCAGAGGTGGGCTCAGCTCCCCTCTCCCTGCTGACTGGTAAGGACTCTTCCTGCCTTTGCACCCTCCTTAGTCTTGCAGAAGATTGGTTGCTCAGGTTCTGTGTTGCTGCAGCTCTTGTTCTTGACGACAGGGGAAGGCTATGCTCAGGGCAAGAAGTGTCAGCAGCTTTGCTGTAGCTCCTGTGGCCCAGGAGAGGCAGCACTGATGGGAGGCAGCCTGTTTCCACTTCCCTTTGCTGCTCAGTGCCAAGTGTAAGGAGGTCCCATGTCCTCCAGGCTCCCTTGGATCTGGCTCATCCCGTCCTGCCCCCCTGCCAGAGCAGGATCACCTAGAGTAGATCACACAGGAACTCATCCAGGCAGGTCTGGGATATCTCCAGAGAGGGACACCCCACGACCCCCCTGGGCAGCCTGCTCCAGTGCTCTGTCACCCTCACAGGGTAGCAAACTCTGTCTCATTGTTTCCGTGGCACTTCCCGTGCCAGCCATCGCTTGGCTGCTCTTTGACAGGCACAGAACCGAGGGCTGGGTGGCTGCAGGGCTGCTCTTTGGCAGGCACAGAACCGAGGGCTGGGTGGCTGCAGGGCTGCTCTTTGGCAGCTGCAGAACCGAGGGCTGGGTGGCTGCAGGGCTGCTCTTTGGCAGGCACAGAACCGAGGGCTGGGTGGCTGCAGGGCTGCTCTTTGGCAGGCACAGAACCGAGGGCTGGGTGGCTGCAGGGCTGCTCTTTGGCAGGCACAGAACCGAGGGCTGGGTGGCTGCAGGGCTGCTCTTTGGCAGGCACAGAACCGAGGGCTGGGTGACTGCAGGGCTGCTCTTTGGCAGGCACAGAACTGAGGGCTGGGTGGCTGCAGGCTACAGGGCAGCCTTTGGAGGTGGTGCAATGCACCAGTGGACTTGGCCTCCTCCCTCACAGATCTCAGAGCCCTTCTCTGCCTCGGGCACTGCTGTCTGTGCAGGGTAGCTGCCAAGGTCCCAGGCTGATGTTGGCTTGACAGCTGTCAAAGGGGCATGGCTGCGAGATCTCTCTGACTCCAGGTGCACTCCCAGGTTTGGAGAGCTCCTCCACTGCCTCTCCCAGGCTTGCAGGTGCTGCTTGCCCTCTCCACAGCCCTGCAGACATGCAAGGTGCAGATGAGGCTGGGAGATGTCTTCTTCAGGAGTCCCTGTCCTGAGTTCTCCTCTCTAGGCTGTTTCTGCAGAATTTGGGTCTGTGGCTCTGCAGGGAAAATAGCAAAGGCCAAGGGAGTGGTGGGAATAGATGGTCCATGAGAGCCCACTGGCTGCTGGGCCCCAGCCAAGCTTCAGCTCTGCTCCTGCTGTTATTTTGAGAGGGTGCCTTGTACACTTAATAGGTGTGTGATTAATCCTGGTGCCCAGGAGGTTGCCTGTTTGATCAGGTCACTCTTTATTTATAACCTAAAGCAGCTGAAGTTTCCTCCTGAGGGGAGCAGAGGTCCTGAGGCTGATGGCAGGGACAGATCCTTCTCTTCCATCTCCAACCAGCTGTGAGCTGGCATCAGAGTGACTCTCAAGAGCTACAGTGGGTCCCGGCACAGGGGTGAAGCAGAGGAGAGCCTGGGGCAGCTTTGTGTGGTCTCCAGCAGAGCATCAGTGGAGCAGGACCTCCAGCTCCTCCCAGCCCATGGCTTCTCTGGCAAGGAGAGGCTATGCTAGGAAAGACAGCTCTGGGGATGGCTCCTGCTGCCTCGGAGGGACCCTCCTCCCTGGCTCAGCCAGCCCCTTCTCCACTCATCCAGCAGGTTAAAAAATAGCTGTTGGGGTCTTTTCAAGCTGTGTGCTGGGAGGGGGCACACAGGACAGCTCGGGAGAGGGATAGGGCACACAGGACAGCTCAGCAGCACTGCTGGGAGAGGGATAGGGCACACAGGACAGCTCAGCAGACCAGGAGCAGGCTCTTGGTGCCCCTTGCCCATACTCAAATCAGCGCTCCCTTTAATGAGGACCTGCCTCCCACTTCAGCCAGCTAATTACAGAGCCCATGCCAGGAAGCCCTGGCACCAGGCTGACGGTGGGGAGCTTTTCTGAGCAGGATGTGAAGGGAAGAGGGATCAGGCTGGCAGCAGCTGCTTGGCTGGGGGCCCTGTGAATTGAGCTGCCCCCCCAGTGAGCTACTGGAAAAGGCACAAGGGGTGTTCAAAGGCAGCTCTAAATAGGAGCCCAGGAGCTGATGCAACCCCAGCAGAGCAAATAGAAGTGTTTGGAAAGGGGAGCCTGCTGCTGGTGGTGAGGGGAGGCAGAGCTGCCTGCTCCCTGCCACCGTGAAACCCGAGTGGCCTCCTGCTGTGCAGGGGCTCCCTGCCACCTTCCACACCCTCCCCACCACGTAAGGGGCAACTTCGGGCTTCAGGGAGTGAATTAAGCCATGCCATCAGCAGGCCAGATTAACTCCTGCTGCTCTAGGAACTAGGGGACTGCCCCTTGCCAGCACACGGAGGGAGCTGGAGGTGTGCAGCCTTCAGAAGAGGAGGGTGAGGGGAGGCCTTTATCCCATTTCAGCTTCCTCTTCTACAGCTCCCAAATCACTGCAGGTCCCCACATGCTGGAAGCCTTTTCCTAGCTCCTGAACTTGACTGAAGACAAAGAACCACAGAATTGTTTGGGGTGGAAAAGGCCTCCAAGCTCATCCAGTCCAACCTTCAACCCAGCACCACCGTGGCCACCAAACCCTGTCCTCAGGTGCCGTGGCCACAGGTATCAGGAATACCCTGACCAAGAGGGTGGAGAGAGGTGGGGGTTGGTCTCTTCTCATGTGCAATGAATCACCTCAAGTTGCACCAAGGGAGGTTCAGGTCAGATGTTAGGAACAATTTCTCTCCGTCAGAGGTTCTCAGGCACTGTCCCAGGCTGCCCAGGGAGGTGGTGGAGTGCCTGTCCCTGGCGGTGTTTAAAGGCAGCCCAGTGCTGAGGGAGGTGGTGCAGTGGCAGTGCCTGGGCAGCAGTGGTGAGGTTGTGAGCTCCGGGCAAGAGGTGGGACTTGATGATCTCCAAAGTCTCTTCTAACCTCAACAGCTCTGTCATTCCATGGTTCTATATCTGTGTTAACATTCCTCTGAGCCATCTCTCAGCAGCTGGGTGCCCACCCAATCTGTTGGATTCTGCTTGTTTCATCCCCAGATGCCACTGCCAGGCTCAGCCCTGCTCAGCTCCTCTGAAGGAGCAGAGCCCAGCTAAGGAATCCAGCAAGGCACAAAAGCTGCTCCTCTGCTAAGCTGTGACCTGAACATTGCCCTTGCTGAGGGTACTGGTCTCCAAGTTGCAGGAAGATTCAAGGGGCATCCAGGTTACCCTGTTCTGTGGTTGCTCTGCAAGAAGTTGCCAGCTCTATTGTGCTTGGGTGGGGGCTCATCCATTGGATTTGTGCTACATCTGGGCTCCCAGTTAAAGAGGGACAGGAAACTGCTGCAGAGAGTCCAACAGCGGCTGTGAGGATGATGAGGGGACAGAACAGCTGTGTGATGAGGAAAGGCTGAGAGCCCTGGGGCTGTTTAGAAGGCTGAGAGGGGACCTGATCAATGCCTGCAAACCCCTTCAGGGTGGCTGTCAGCAGGATGGGACCAGGCTCATGGCAGTGATACGGGGACAGGACAAGGGGTAGCAGATCTGAACTTAATCACAGGAGGTTCCATCTGAACAGGAGAAGCTTGCTTGGTGTGAGGGTGCTGGAGGTCTGGAGCAGGCTGCCCAGAGAGGTTGTGGGGTCTCCTATAGATGTCTTCAAAACCCACCTGGATGTGTTCCCTGTGTGACCTGCCCTGAGTGATCCTGCTTTGCAGGGGAGGTTGACCTGGATGATCTTTGGAGGTCCCTTCCAACACCTAACACTCTGTGAGTCTGTGTTCTGTGATCTGCTCATCACTTTCAGTGGTGGAAGCACCCACAACAGACCACCTCTGCCCCTGGAGCCTGCAGCTGCTCCAAAAGTCTTGTTGCTTTCAACAGAAATAATGTCCTGGTCTGCCTGGGGCAAATGGAGGTCTCAGTGGATTTAGATGGGACCAGGTCTCCACACTGCAACCTCTCTCAGTTGGCTCCCTGTGACCACTGTCATCCATTGGGATTAATTTTTTCCCTCTATTACCTTT
This sequence comes from Pogoniulus pusillus, assembly GCF_015220805.1. NCBI lineage: Eukaryota > Metazoa > Chordata > Aves > Piciformes > Lybiidae > Pogoniulus > Pogoniulus pusillus. The sequence goes on along the minus strand of NC_087276.1, from coordinate 16,124,711 downwards.
TTTTCCCTCTTTTACTTTCCCCCCTCCTTTCTTGATTCCCATTCTGCCCCTTTTCACACCAGCACATGTGGGCTGACCAGAAAGGAGGTGAAGGTGACCACTCTGTGAGCTCAGCCCTCATAGGGGGACATTGTTTAGACTTAGAGTTAGATCCTGGTTGAACTTGATTATCTTGGAACTTAAGGGAATTAAGTTGTGGACAGGTCATCCCTGTAAGTGTTTAAGACCAGGCTGGATGAGGCCTTGAGCAACCTGTTCTGGTTGGAGGTGTCTGTGCCCATGGCAGGGGGTTGGAGATAGATTATCTTGAAGATCCCTTCCAATCCAAACAATTTTTTTATTCCATTCTATACTCCTAAAGGTCTTTTCCAACCAAAATAACTCTGTGACTGACTCTGTGGCAGGACTTGAGCTTTGTTTGGAGTTCAGCAGAGAAATTTCCACCTGCCAAAGAATCTTTCAGGCAAAAGCTCTTGAGAATAATAAACTCTGTATGTGCCCAAAGAGCCTGTGGAGCAGCAGAATGGTTTGATACCTGTGAGCTTCCTTGCACAGCTTTCCCACCAGGCATTTAGCAGTGGGTGGAGAAGCCACATGTTGAGTAAAGGGGGAAGAAATAGGAGCATGGGGGGCTGCTGACTCTTGGCTCTGTGCCCTCTGTGCTCTGCACCTCTCCATCTCTCCTATTATCCTCTCCAGCACATGGCTTTGTTCCTTTACAGCAGCTACTCCTTGAAAAGTGAGCGTGGCAGCAGCCCAGCAGCCTGTGTGTGGTGAAATGCAAACCCTGCCCTGGCTGCTGCAGCCCAGACCCTGCCCTGGCAGAGGCAGCTCAGACCCTGCTCCTCCAGCTAGCAGAGCCTGGTGTGACTTCGTCCATAAGGGGCTGCTCTGGGTCACTTTGGCCAGGAAGGCTGCAGTGCTGCTCTTTCTGCAGCCCTGAGGGAGGGCAAACTGCAGAACTGCCCAGATTGGAAAAGACCTTTAAGGTCAGAGTGCAATCATCAGCCTAACACTGACGAGTCTTTGACTGAACCATGACCCTCAGCACCACATCTACGCAGCTCTTAAATACCTCCAGGAATTATGGGGACTCCACCAGCTCCCTGGGCAGCCTGCTCCAGCCCCTGAGCACTCCTGCAGGAAAGACATTTTTCCTGAACCCCAACCTAGCCCTCCCCTGGTGCAGCTTCAGGCCATGCCTCTCATCCTCTCATTAGAGGCTGGGGAGAAGAGGCCAACACTGACCTCTCTCCAACCTCCTTTCAAGTAGCTGCAGACAGCAGAGGTGCAGACACCTGATGCTGTCTAAGGTGCTCCCAGGACCCCTACAGGCCTTCTCTCTACTGGGTGCACAAAGCAGCACCAGCAGCTGGGACCAGTGTGAAACAGAGAGGCCATTCCTGTCCCGTTCCAACAGGCTGCAGGAGCAGAAAGGAGCAGGTTGGGTGCTGGGATGTGGCACTGCAGGCTCCTTTCCCCCACATCACCTCTGGGGACAGGCTGGGAGAGTTTGGGCTGTTGAGCCTGGAGCAGAGAAGGCTCCAGGGAGAGCTCAGAGCAGCCTTTCAGTACAGCAAGGGGCTGCAGGAGAGCTGGGGAGGGACTTGTGACAAGGACTTGGAGTGCCAGGCTGAGGGACAATGGCTTTGAGCTGGGAGAGGGGAGACTGAGAGTGGAGATGAGGAAGAAGATGTTTGCATTGAGGATGGGAAGAGACTGGCACAGGTTGCTCAGGGAGGCCAGTCTGGGTGAGGCCTTGAGCAACCTGAGCTGGTGGGAGGTGTCCCTGCCTATGGCAGGGGATTGGAACTGGCTGAGCTTGAAGGTCCCTTCCAACCTAAACCATTCCATGGTACTATGCTTCCTGTCCTCCTGACTTCACCACAATGTAGGAGGCCAAGCAGGTTCCCCAGCACCCCTCTGCCTGTTGGGTGAGGGAGTGAGGGGGAGGCTGCGTGGGAGTGGGCTCTGGGAAGCTGTGCAACGCTGCATCGGTGGGAAACGAGGGGCAGTGGTGAGGGAGGGGAAGGGCAAAGGAGGAGGAGGCGGAGAATTAAGAGAAACAGGAGGAACAGCAGGAGGAGGAGGAGGAGGAAGAGGAGAAGGGCGGGGGAGGAGGAGGGTGTCCCCCTGGGTCCCCCCGTCCCGCTGGGATGCGGTGGAGTGCTGGCGGCTGTGCTCCTCGCCGCCGGGATGAGCTCATGCGGGAAGCCCGCAGGGTATCCGTGCGATGCCGGCTGCGGGGGGCTCGGCGGCGCTTCCCCGGAGCTGCGGCCCTTGCCATTTCCATGCATTCCTGGGCTAAGAGCGGATCGAGTTTCCCGGTTCACAGCCCCGCTGAGCGCTCGGGGCCACGGCTCCCGGTGCGAGACGCGGAGCGAAATCCCTCGGCTGTCTGGCTCCTGCTTTCCCAAAGCTTTCCGTCCCCCTGCCCCGTCCCTGAGCTGCTCCCGCCCCTCTCTCTGCTCTGCCATGGAGTCAGGAATTACAGAGTGCCCTGGGCTGGGAAGAATTCAGTCACAGATCGCATCAGTCGGAAGGGACCCTCCGAGGTCATCTTGTTCAAGCCCCCTGCAGTCAGCAAGGGACCTCCCACTACAGCAGGCTGCCCAGGGCCGCAGCAAGTCTGATGTGTCTTGAAGGTCGGTTAGTCCAACCCCCCTGAGGTGGGCAGGCACACACCTCCCGCTAGCCCAGGCTGCTCGATGTCCTGTCCAGCCTGGCCTTGAACACCTCCAGGCGTGGGGCAGTCATGCCATTAACGTCCAGCTTCTCTGGACAACCTGTTCCAGTGAAGAGTTTCTTCCTGATCCCTAACCTAATCCTCCCCTCTTCCAGTCTGAAGCCATCACCCCTTATTCTCTCACCACACTCCCTGATCATGAGTCCCTCCCCAGCTTTCCTGTTGGTCCCAGAGCTCCAGCTGCTTGGCTACCAAATCAGATGCATATTGCTGCTTTGGCTTCACCACTCTGGGGATGCACCCCCAGATCTTCCCGAGGCTCCACGGAGTGACCACTCTAGCTGGCATGGCAAGGTGTGGGCTGGGATACAGCTCAGCCTGGTGCTGGCCAAGAACTTCCCCAGCACATGGGCACCTGCCAGACCTGAAAGAGCTCATTTCATGGAAGTCATGGCCTTGATGCTTCCCCTGCCCTTTCCTCACAGGGAAAAGAGCTAAGAGCTGAGCAAGCCCAGCACTGAAGAGGACGTGCTTGGTTGAGAAGGAGAAGGGAGATGCTTGGTTGGTAGGAGAAGGGAGATGCTTGGCTGGTAGGAGAAAGGACATCTCCCACCAGCCTAGGTTGCTCAAGGCCTCATCCAGCCTGGCCTTCAACGCCTTTAGGGAGGGGGCACCCACAGCCTCCCTGGGCAACCTGTTCCAGTCTCTCCTCACCCTCACTGCCAAGAATTTCTCAGAATCATAGAATGGCTTAGGTTGAAAGAGACCTCAAAGATCATCTAGTTCCAACTGCCCACCATAGGCAGGGACAGCTCTTCATCTCCTCATCTCTTCTTCCTCATTTCCAGTCTCAGTGTCTCCTCTCCCAGCTCAGAGCCACTGTCCCTTGTCCTTTCTCTACAAGCCTTTGTAAGAAATCCCTCCCCAGCTCTCCTGGAGCCCCTTCAGGTACTGGAAGGCTGCTCTCTGGTCTCCCTGGAGGCTTCTCCTCTCCAGGCTCAACAGCCCCAGATCTCTCAGCCTGTCCCCATATGGGAGGCTCTCCAGTCCTCTGATCATCTTCTGTGCATCCTTTAAGCCCTGCAAGGCCACCAGAAGGTCTCCTTGCAGCTTTCTCTTCTCCAGGCTCAACAGCCCCAACTTTCTTAGCCTGACCCCACAGCGGAGAGGTTCCAGGTCCGTGTCCTTCTTATGTTTTAGCTCCCAAGGATGCTTCCAGCTCCCTTCCTTGCATGCCCCTTTTGGTCCAGTGACTGCATGACCTGGGGTTAGACTGAGGAGTGTCACCGCTTGGACAATCCATTGCTCTGGTCTGCTCCAGCCTTTGCTGGCATCTCTGCATCGTCCTCTGCCTTTTCACAGAATCACTGATTGCTGTGGGTTGGAAGAGGCCTTTCCCCCTTCCTCCTCTGCTTCCCTTTCGTGGGAATGGCTTTGCTGAGGTGACAGCCTGCACATCAGGCTGTGACTTCACAGCTGTCACCCTACATGTGACAGTGATGCCGCAGAGTGGGAGGAGGAACAACAACCTCGTGGCAGGTGTGAACACGCAGGGGAGGGGCTGTGCTGGGGGAAACCAGGGAACTGCATCCGGAGAGAGCAGCGTCAAAGCTGGGGCTGGCGTTGAGGGTGAGCTGCTGTGGATGTCATGGTTTGGTGCCTGCTTTGATGTGCCAGCTGCTCTGGGAGGCTGGCAGCTCTCCAGGCAGCCCCGGCCATGCTGGCCCTCGGTAGCGCTGCGTGCCCTTCAGACAGCCAGGCTCTGGCTGCGGGCGAGAGGCATTGCTGCGGTTCTTGTGGCTCCCGCTGGGTTCCGGCAGAAGGGCAGGGGTGGCTGGAGCACAGGGCCGTGGCTCGGGTGTGCTCCGCAGCAGGCCCCCGGCACCGGCAGGGTTAGTGCCTCCTGTCCCGGCGCGGTGCGCGCAGCGGTGGGTGCTGCTGCGGGCGCGGCCGCAGCCCCTCTCTGCCACGCTCCCTAAGGTGATGCTGCTTGGCTCCTGTGCCCCCTTCCAGCCGGGCCCCCAGGGGCCATGGCGCAGGAGCCCCCATTCCTTTCCCCTCCGCAGGGCTGGGGGTAGCCCAGGCCACGGCAGGGGTTTCACGTCTGCCGCTTTGGCAGGGGGCTGCGGGGAAGGCATCTTTTACCCTGACAGCAAACCCATGGTGACAGCTACCGCCAGGGGCCAGATGAGAACCAGATGCCCCCCGCTTCCCCGAGCGCTGCCTGAGCCAGGAACAGCCCCCCGGGGACACGTCGTTTGGGAAGGCTTTGGCCGCGCTCCTTCGCCCGCGGGCTCCGCGGCTGAGGCTGGGCAGCGCCGATGCGGCTGGCCCCGGGCAGCGGCGGGCAGTGCCCCGCAGGCAGCGCGGCCCGCAGCCGAGCGCCGCCCGGAGCCCAGCGGAGCAGGGCTCTAATTGGAACAAGGCAGCGCAGGGGGTTGCGTGGCGCCTGCTGCCAGAGGGCTTTGCGTGTCGTCTTCCTCACGGGTGTGAGAATGCAGCTCGCTGGCGTTTTCCTTTCCCCAGCAAATTAAGGACACATTTCACCCATCAGGGGATGAAATAAAACACGAGCAGGCAGCCAGCGTGCCTGGCCAGCTCCTGCTCCCAGCCCAGCCCCATCCCTTCTGCCGCCTCCTCCTCCCGTGCCGCAGGTGTGGACCCTCTGGAGGTTTCCGTGGTGGGCAGGTGCTGCCGGGCTCCTGCCTGATGCAGGATGCTCTCCCCTGCCTGCCACCGTCTGGGCTGCTCCAGCACCTGGGTTGTGCCAACGCAGGATGTAGAATCGTGGCATTGGTTGGATTGGAAAAGCCCTCTAAGGTCGTCCCCGGGCGCCCAACCCAACACCACCGTGGCCGTCAGACATGCTGCAGTTTGAGGCTGACCTCACTGGAGGTGTCCACAGCTGGAGCAGCTGTTGGAGTCTGACTCCCTCTATGGAGCTTTGCTGGGATGCAAACAGCTTGTGGCAGCCCAAGGTCTGCAACACGATGGGATTCTCCATGAAACCACTTCATGGGCACCTTTAAATTGTTTTAGCTTTCCTGCTGCTGGGTCTGAGCTCCCCAGAGAGCCCTGAGTGGAGGGACAGCTGTGGGTTGGAGGAAGGGACAGGGACTAAATCTGTTCCTCTGAACAGTTTTGATGCTGGAGCTCTGCAGAGGATGGTTGTGACTTGGTGCAGATGGTGCCCAGCCTTGGCTCTGTGAGAACCATGGTGACTGGAGCCAGGAGAGGTGTGTTCAGCAGTGTGGGCAGGCTGTGCCAGGCTGTGCTGTGCCGTGCCACCAGGGCTAGGCAGAGGTGCTGTAGCCAGAGAGCTGGTGGGGTGAGTGCTTGGGGGGATCCTGCTGCAGGGTAGCAGAGGCCTGGCAAAGCATCACAGAATCATGGAATGGGTTGAGGTGGAAGTGACCTTCAAGATCAGCCAGTTCCACCCCCCTTGCCCTGGGCAGGGACACCTTCCACCAGCACAGGTTGCTCAAGGACTCATCCAACCTGGCCTTTAACACCTCAAGGGAGGTTGTGGATCACAGAATGTGATTCTATGATTCTGTGATGCACAGCCTTCCTGGGCAGCCTGTTCCAGTGTCTCCCCACCCTCATCTCCACTCTCAATCTCCCCTTTTCCAGCTCCAACCATCCCAGTCCTCATCCCAAGCATCAGGGCTGTGACAGCTCTGAGAAAGAAGCCCTGCAGCAGCCATCCCTCCCCCTGCCCTCCAGTAAATCCTTTCTGGGAGCTGGATTTAGGGATTCACTCTGGCATTAAATGCAAAAAACAAAGGAGGGGCTTCAGCAGGGGACAAGGAGGGGTGGGGGTGGGGGCAGGGGAGTCTGGGAACGGAGGCTGCTCGCAAGGGGCCCAGGGCTCCTGGGTGTGTGTCTCTCCCTGCGTGCCTCTGGTTTCCTCTTAATACTCGTGGACTGCTGGCTTGTAACGTGACGAGTTCCCAACGTCAGGAATGGATTGAATGTCGGCTCCAGGAGCTGGGCCAGCCTTAACTCTTTCCTCAGCCTCAGTTCTGGAGCCACAGCTCTGCTTATGGTGTGGTGCCGAGGCTTGTCCCCGGGATGGTGCATGCTGGGAGGTGATCTGCTGGAGAGCAGCTTTCTGTGATCCACAGCCTCCTTGGGTAACCTGTGTCAGTGTCTCCCCAGCCCTCACTCCCAGCCCTTGTCACAAGTCCCTCCCCAGCTCTTCTGCAGCCCCTTCCTGTACTGAAAGGCTGCTCTGAGCTCTCCCTGGAGCCTCCTCTGCTCCAGGCTCAACAGCCCCAACTCTCCCAGCCTGTTCCCATAGGTGATGTGGGGGAAAGGAGCCTGCACTGCCACATCCCAGCACCCAGCCTGCTCCTTTCTGCTCCTGCAGCCTGTTGGAATGGGACAGGAATGGCCTCTCTGTTTCACACTGGTCCCAGCTGCTGGTGCTGCTTTGTGCACCCAGTAGAGAGAAGGCTTGTAGGGGTCCTGGGAGCACCTTAGACAGCATCAGGTGTCTGCACCTCTGCTGTCTGCAGCTACTTGAAAGGAGGTTGGAGAGAGGTCAGTGTTGGCCTCTTCTCCCCAGCCTCTAATGACAGGATGAGAGGCATGGCCTGAAGCTGCACCAGGGGAGGGCTAGGTTGGGGTTCAGGAAAAATGTCTTTCCTGCAGGAGTGCTCAGGGGCTGGAGCAGGCTGCCCAGGGAGCTGGTGGAAAGCTGCTCTAAGGTCTCCCTGGAGCCTTCTCCTCTCCAGATGCAGTGGCACTTGTCCAGCTCCACTCAGAACAGCACCAGGTCAGGTGAGGCAAGAGCAGAGAGCCTGTTCCTGCGTGCCTGCTGCGTGCCCTGACCCCCACAGTGTCACCCCACACCATCACCTCATGCACCCTGCTCTCCTGGGTGCTGCTGTGAGGAGGAGGCTGCAGCTGGGGACGATGCCAGGAACTGGTTGATGTTTGCTGGTGTCCAAACACTGTGACTTAGGTGTTTAGAAGGAGTCTGAAGGAGACTGGCTGAGGCACTTGGTGCCATGGTTTAGTTAATTAGAAGGTGTTAGGTGATAGGTTGGGCTCAGTTATCTCAGAGGTCTTTTCCAACCTGGTTAATTCTGCCGTTCTGTGACTTCAGTAAGTCAAGGAGACACCACTCCCCGTCTCCCACCCCTCCTCCTTCGGTTTGGCCTCAAAGAGAGGAACAAAAAAAGAAACCAACCCCCAAAAAAGGAAAATGTTGGTTTTGTTTTGGCTGGGGAGCTGGAGCCACAAGGAATGTTGGGCAGCCACAGCTCTGGCTTCCAGCACGGCGTGGTGCCGAGGCGGCAGAAGGGATTTCACCCCAGGACAGTGCAGGCTGGGAGGTGACCTGCTGGAGAGCAGCCCTGTGGAGAAGGACCTGGGAGTGCTGGTGGGCACCAAGCTCTCCATGGGCAGCAATGTGCCCTGCTGGCCAAGAAGGCCAATGGGGTCCTGGGGGGCATTGAGAGGAGTGTGGCCAGCAGATGGAGGGAGGTTCTCCTCCCCCTCAGCTCTGCCCTGCTGAGACCTCACCTGCAATACTGCATCCAGCTCTGAGCTCCCCAGTTCAGGGGGACAGTGATCTGCTGGAGAGAGTCCAAGGGAGGGCTGCAAGGATGCTGGAGGGACTGGAGCACTGCCTGGTGAGGAGAGGCTGAGAGTCCTGGGGCTGATTGGTCTGGTGAAGAGAAGACTTAGAGGGGATCTGATCAATGTTTGTAAATATCTGAGGACTGGGGGTCAAGAGGGAAGGGACAAACTCTGCTCAGTTGTGTCCAGAGATAGCACAAGAGGCAATGGCTATAAGCTGCAACACATTAGGTTCTACCTCAACATGAGGAGGAACTCCTTGACTGTAGGGGTCCCAGAGCCCTGGCACAGGCTGCTCTGGGACCCTTACAGCTCCCTGGCTGTGGAGTCTCCTTCCCTGGAGACTTTCCAGCCCTGTCTGGATGTGTTCCTGTGTGACCTGAGCTAGACTGTGTGGTCCTGCTCTGGCAGAGGGGTTGGACTGGAAGATCTCCAGAGATGCCTTCCAACCCCTAACATCCTGTGCTCCTGTGCCTCTGTGATCCCTGCTTGCCCTCTGGCAGAGTGTGGAGCATGGAGCACAGAGCATGAAGCACAGAGCACACAGCAAAGCCCAGCCCTGGCCCACAGAAGCTCTCAGAAAGAGGGCTTGCTCCTGAGAAGTGGCAGCCCACGGCAGGGTGGAGGCTGCTCCCTCCAGAGGCTTTGCTGCCTCCAGAGGCAATTGGAGCTCTCCCGGAGCAGGAACCAGTAGGGATGAGACTGGGAGAGCAGTGCTCCCCCAGCTCCCTGCTGTCACCTGCTCCACAAACCTTCTGGGGCTCCCTCTGGGCTCTGCATTTGGAGGGATTTGCTTGTGCTTGAAAGCTCCCCAGGAAACTGGAGCGACAGGCAGAGGGAGATGTTCTCCTACAATGGACACAAGTGGGCTCTGAACCTCCACGGAGTGACCCTGGAGTCAGCTGCTCCTAGAGGGAGCTGCTGGGTGCACTTCTGGGCACTCTGTGCCAGGCATCCTGGGCACTGCCACAGCTTGTGCTTGTCAGGACTGCTGGAGATAGTGCAGGTGGGCACTGGTGTCACAGGGGATGGGAACTTCACCTTTGTATGTGGCTCCTCACGATGCAGGAGACCTCTCCAGGCCAGATCTGTAAGATCAGTGAAAGCTGTTGCAGAGCCTCAGATAACTCTCTCAGTCTTTTCTGTCTGAGTGCCACTGCTGTAGAATAGGATCATGGACTGGGCTAGGGGGAAGGGACCTTCAAAACTCCTCCAGTCCAACCCCTGCACTCAGCAGGGACATCCCCAACCAGAGCAGGCTGCTCACAGCCCCACACACCCTGAGCTGCAGTGCTGCCAGCCATGGGGCAGCTCCCACCTCCCTGGGCAGCCTGGGCCAGGCTCTCCTCACCCTCACTGTCAAACCTTTCTCCCTTCTCTCCACTCTCAATCTCCCTCTTGCAGTTCAGACCATCCCCCCTTGGCCTGCCAACACAGGCCCTGCTCAAAAGTCAGTCCCCAGCTTTCTTCTGGCCCTTTTAAGCCCTGAAAGGCCACCAGGAGGTCTCCTTGGAGCCTTCTCCTCTCCAGGCTGAACACCCCCAACTCTCTCAGCCTATCCTCACAGGGGAGGTTCTCCAGCCCTCTGGTCATCTTCATGGCCTCCTTTGGACCCTCTCCAAGAGTTCCATGTCCTTTTTGTGTTGGGGCTTCAGAGCTGGCCCCAGCACTGCAGGTGGGGTCCCATCAGAGCCCTGCTGCCCAGCCTGCTGAGGCCTTTGGCCAGACCTTGTTTCTAGAGCATTTGCTAAAAGGAGACAGTGGCTACTGGGGTAGGGAACTGGGACAGGACTTCTCCTGGGCTGGGGGCCCAGGAGATCAGCTGAGACCCCTTCACTCACCTGTGGGGCAGCCTGGGGCACACAAGGCTCTAGGGCTGCAGGAGCTGTACCACCCAGTGCAGGAGAAGCACCAAATCCTTCTCCTGGTGTAGGATATGTCCACACAGGCAGGCTGCAATGTGGAGAGGGAGGTCTCAGCTGGCAGCTGCAGGCTGTCTCCTAGGCAATGCTTGGCTCTCCATGGTGGGACATGTTGGGTGACAGCAAGGACATTCTGTGGGATAGCTCTTCCACTCATTGCTAGAGGGGAAGAAGGTCTTGCAGAGGGGAACAGGACCTCACCTGCTGCTGGGCTGTTGTGGGGGAGAAAGCAGGAGAGAGACAGGAGCATAGGCAGGGGCTGAGAAAGGTCCAAGCCACAGGAGATAGGATGTGACACCCACCTTGGCAATGTCCTTCCTCCCCTGCCCCTTGAGGAACCTGAAAGCTCCTTGTTTTAGCAACGGAGATGCACACTGGGTTGTTCCTTGCAGTCCACAGCCAGCGGGCTCAGAGGAGGCAGCTTGAGAGGAAGGAAGGAAGAGCTGAAACCGGAGCAGGACGTTCCTGAAAGATGAGAGCCCCTTCAGCCCGATGTGCTGAGCCTCTCCTCTCCTCTCCTCTCCTCTCCTCTCCTCTCCTCTCCTCTCCTCTCCTCTCCTCTCCTCTCCTCTCCTCTCCTCTCCTCTCCTCTCCTCTCCTCTCCTCTCCTCTCCTCTCCTCTCCTCTCCTCTCCTCTCCTCTCCTCTCCTCTCCTCTCCTCTCCTCTCCTCTCCTCTCCTCTCCTCTCCTCTCCTCTCCTCTCCTCTCCTCTCCTCTCCTCTCCTCTCCTCTCCTCTCCTCTCCTCTCCTCTCCTCTCCTCTCCTCTCCTCTCCTCTCCTCTCCTCTCCTCTCCTCTCCTCTCCTCTCCTCTCCTCTCCTCTCCTCTCTGTATGCTCAACAAGGTATAAAGGCTGGGGAGCAAGAGGATGGGGTCAGTCTTGTCAGTGGTGTCCTGTGGTAGGACCTGTAGCAATGGATGCAAACTGGAGCCCGGGAAGTTCCACCTCAATAGAGGGAAAAGCCTACTCCAGGCCTCCAGCACCCTCACAACAAACAACTTTCTCCTCCTGCTCAGATGAACACCCTGGCTGCCATTTTGTGTCCATTGCCCCTTGGTCTGAGCCTGGGCACCACTGACAATAGCCTGGCCCGAGCCCTTGCCCCTCCTCCAGCTCCTTTAGCTCTTGCTGAGCATTGCTCAGATGCCCTCTGGAGCTGCTCTTCTGCAGGCTCTCAGCCCCTTGGCTCTCAGCCCCTTGGCTCTCAGCCTTTGCTCCTCCCAGAGCTGCCCCAGGCCCCTCCACTGAACTGGGGAGCCCAGGACTGGACCCAGGACTCCAAAGGTGGCCTTGATGGGGCAGAACAGAAGGGCAGGAGAGCTTTCCTGGCCCTGGTGGGCACACTGTCCCACCAGCACAAGCTGGCACCAGGGCTGGCTGATGCCTCCCAGTGTTTTCTGCTGATTCAAGGGCGGGCAGATGGGGACAAGTTGTCAGGGCTGGACCCTCTGGTAATGCCAGCCTGGTTTCCATCCCGCTGGATTAGACTGGATGTGCTCCATCTGAGTGCTCCCAGGCATGCTCCTTTCCCAGTATTTCCCATGGCCAGAGCCACTGAGGCATTAAAGTATCATTTCCAGCCCCTGCATTCCCCAGCGGTGTCAGGTTTTGGGCTGTGCCTGTCAGCTCCCCTCTGCCCCTGAACATCTCAAAGGCCACACATGACACTGTTGTCCTTGCAAGCTCCTGCTCCTCTGAGCCCACTCTGGGGGGGGCAAGGAGGGAGCCCAAGCTCCTGGCTGGTTGGTTGGGTGCCAGTTGCTTCCTTCACCCTAGTCTAAGACTTGTTTCTGAAGCATAAATTTCACCCCAGGAGGATATCTTCATTATCATAGAATCCTAGAATGGGTTGGGTTGGAAGGGATCATAAAGATGAGCCAATGCCAACCCCCTGCCATGGGCAGGGACAGCTCCCACTAGACCTGGCTACTCAAGGCCTCATCCAGCCTGGCCTTCAACACTTCCAGGGAGGTTGTGGATCACAGAATCACAAATCACAGGTTGGACAACCTGTGCCAGTCTCTCCCCACCTTCACTGCAAACAATTTCTTCCTCCTCTCCACTCTCAGTCTCCCCTCTTCCAGCAAAAAGCCATTGTCCATCTTCCTGTCTCTCCCAGCCCTTGTCAGAATTCCCTCCCTAGCTCTCCTGGAGCTCCTTCAGCTACTGGAAGGATACTTTGAGATCTCCTTGCAGTGTTCTCTTCTCCAAACTCAACAGCCTCAACTCTCCCAGCCTGTCCCCATAGAATCCTAGAATCAACCAGGTTGGAAGAGATCTCCAAGATTATCCAGTTCAACCTATCCAACCAAGGTCATCCAGTCCAGCCCTGTGTAATCAACCAGACCATGGCACTAAGTGCCTCATCCAGTCTTTTCTTGAACACCTCCAGGGACAGTGACTCCACCACCTCCCTGGGCAGCCCATTCCAATGTGAAGAGCTTCCTCCTAATATCAGAACAGAGCAGAGGTTCTTCTGTGGTTCTGTGATCCACAACCTCCCAGGAGGTGTTGAAGTCCAGGCTCGATAAGGCCTTGAGCAACCTGGGCTGGTGGGAGTTGCCCATGGCAGGAGGGTTGGAACTGGATGATCTTGAAGGTCCTTTCCAACCCAGCCCATTCCCTGAGTATCCTAAGTCATTGTTGATGGGCACCAAGGGGTTGCAAGGACACAAAGAAGAGGTCTGAAGCAGGCAAACCTTTGTCCTTGTGCTGGAGCAGCTCCTGAGGCCTCCCACACCCAGTGGCAGTCATTTGGAGATCCCAAAGGCCAGTACAAGGTTGGAGGGCTCTTGTGTCTCTATGACAAGAGATGAAAGCCTGAGATGGACTTGCTCTAGGACAAGCAAAGGTTTGTGGGTGAGCACAGGGAGGGAGCGAATCCAGCACTGTCCAGTTAGAGTGGGTGCACAAGGGGCAGGTGCCTCTCCTTCATCTCTAGTGATGTCCTAGGAGACATCTTCTCCTCTAGAGATGTCCTAGGAGGCATCTCTAGAGGCCTTTTCCTGATTCTTCACACCCACTGATTTCTCCTGCATGAGAAAGGGCACAGCAGCTGTTGATCTCCTTCCCGTGGCAGTGCAGGGCAGTAGTCAATATTCCAGCAAGGTCTCCGAGGCTGATTCTGAGATGGAGACATCCTTCATCACCATATTCCTCAGACAGACACCTCTGCTATTTTCTTAATCAGCTGCATGGCTTTCAAACAACTCAGATGGTATCTCCTGGGGACTACTTAACCATTGTGGTGTGGCCAGTTCCCGGGAGGCAGGTTGGGAAGAGCAGTTGGCTGGGTTGGGCATTTGGATATCCACATCTGCGTACACAGCAGTGCCTGGAGGAGGAAATCACAGGAGCACAGGATGTTAGAGGTTGGAAGGCATCTCTGGAGATCTTCCAGTTCAACCCCTCTGCCAGAGCAGGACCACACAATCTAGCTCAGGTCACACAGGAACACATCCAGACAGGGCTGGAAAGTCTCCAGGGAAGGAGACTCCACAGCCTTTCTGGGCAGCCTGTGCCTGGGACCCTTACAGTCAAGAAGTTTCTCCTTGTGTTGAGCTGGAACCTCCTGTGCTGTAGCTTACACTCCTCTCAACGCCTCCCAGGACCCCATCGACCTTCTTGGCCAGCAGGGCACATTGCTGCCCATGGAGAGCTTGGTGCCCACCAGCACTCCCAGGTCCTTCTCCACAGGGCTGCTCTCCAGCAGGTCACCTCCCAGTCTGTATTGGTCTGGGAGGTGAGAGAGGTTCCTGGCTGATGTGCTTATTCCACTAGTGGCCTCCCAGAGAGATCTTTCTCGTTCCTGCCCTCTCCTCGGAGCATCACTGGAGGCAGCTTCTCTGTAACCTCCCCACAAGGCAGAGAGGCACCCAGGGCTGCTCTGAAACGCTTCCCTCTGCTGAAGCGCCCTCAAGGGCTCCTGTTTCCAGAAACCCTGGAATCCTGCAAGGCTGCTTGCTCAGGGTGGATATTCAGGACCCCCCTGACTCATGCATAGCACAGTGCCTGGTCAGGCCCTGGGAATGTTTTCTTATCCCTTTGATATGCATTGGTGGCAGGATGATGATGACGATGGTGCTGATTCACTCCTACAGCACAGCTTTCCGGGGTAGAGCTTTGGTTATCTCCAAGTCCCTCCAGCCAGCCAGCTGGAGAGAGCAGCTCTGTTGTGAGGCTTCCTCAGCATTAGAGCCCCCACCAAGCCAAGGTCTGCCACACCAAGGCTCCTCTGAGTGAGGTCACACCAAGGTTGCCACCAGCTTTACCCAGTGCCAAGCAAGCATTGCAGGCTCTTGACTCATCTCCTAGGACCCAGGCTCTCAGCCTGCTCTCTAACCCCAGTTTCCACAGCCTGCCTGAGATTGGGAGGGGAACAACAGAAGCAAAGGACCCTGCTGGATTCCTTCTCTTCGTGTTTTCCCTGCCCTGATGGTGGTTCTCCCTGCTGCAGGTTAAAAGTTGCTCTCTCTCTTGTGCAGTCTGCACTGCTCTGCCTGGCTCTGGTTCGTGCTCTGCTGCTGTCAGATTTGGCTTACAAAACGAAACCAACAAAAAGAAATCCTCTCCTGAGAGGTGGAATGGCTTTATCCCAACTCCTGGCATGCTTTGGCCTTCTCCCTGCTCCCTCTTCAAGCTTGTCTGCCCCTTGCCAAGAGGGGAGACATAGATGGAGATGGGAGAGTCAGACAGAGATGGGAGACTCAGGAGCTTGTCCCTATCGGCTGTCCCCATGCCCATTGATGAAGATGAGGGGTGGGATGTGGTGCTCTGGGTGCTTGACCATGAGTGTGCAGGGCTGGGCAGCTGAGTGACTTCCATTTTGCCTGTTGTGAAGAGCACAGAGGGTGCTTGTGCAGGGCACATCTATCCTTGGTCTTGCAGGACTTGTGCATGCAGGCTCCTGGATTTTGGGAGCTCCTTAGTCAGAGAATCAGAGAATGGTAGGGGTTGGAAGGGACCTTCAAGATCATGGCAGGAACACCTCCCACCAGCCCAGGTTGCTCAAGGCCTCATCCAGCCTGGCCTTCAGCACCTCCAGGGGGGCCTCTGTGACTCCCTGGGCAACCCTCTCCAGTCTCTCCCACCCTCACTGCAAACAATTTCTTCCTCCTCTCCATTCTCAGTCTCCCCTCTCCCAGTTCAAAGCCACTGTCCCTCATCCTGGCACTCCCAACCCTTGTCAAAAGTCTGGACTGGTCATCCAAACCAATCCAATCCAATCCAATCCAATCCAATCCAATCCAATCCAATCCAATCCCCGTGCACAAAACAGAAGCATCCTCCACTAGAGCAGGTTGCTCAGAGCCCTGTTGAGCCCTGACCTCCAGTATCTGCAGACATGGGGCCTCAGCCACCTCCCTGGGCAAACCTATTCCAGCAGCCTCCTGCTGCAGAACTTCTTCCTCACATCCAATCTAAGCCTGCTCTGCTCTCATTTCAAACCATTGCCCTTGTCCTGTCACTGCAGCACTTTGTAAACAGTCCCTCTGCAGCCTGCTTGTAGCCCCTTCAGCTGCTGGAATTTCTTCCTCCTCTCCACTCTCAGTCTCTCCTCTCCCAGCTCAAAGCCACTGTCCCTCATCCTGCCACTCCCAGCCCTTGTCAAAAGTCCCTCCCCGGCTCTCCTGGAGCCCCTTCCCGTACTGGAAGGCTGTTCTAGGTTCCTCCTGGAGCCTTCTCTTCTCCAGGCTGAACAGCCCCACAGCAGAGAGTCTCCAGCCCTCTGCTCACCTTGCTGCCCACACTCCTGCCTTCCCCGTGCAGCTCCAGGGTGGCTGCCACCCTCCACCGCATCGCTCCAGAACCTGCTGTGTTGTGCTCTGAGCTGTTCTGCAGGAGCAAAGGCTCCCACTGCTCCCTTTTATTTTTTCCCAGCCAGGCTGTGCAAAGCAGCAGAATTGTTTGCAGAAGCAAAACCACTTTGCTTCGTGTGTCCCCCCCCCCTCCCCTCCCCAAATGGGCTCAGCTTCCTCTTTCCATCCGCTCCCAGTAGGACAGCGACCATGTGCTAAATCCCAATTAATCATTAAGGAGATGGTTGAGGTTTAGCAGCTGTGTTACAAGCTCCATTTTTTTCACTGGGGGGTTTGACCTCAGTGAAATATGTTTTTAATAGGGGCTGGGAGTTAATTAAACATCAAATAGCAGAGGCTTATTAAAGCTGGAGAGCCCTCGCTCGGCGCTGAGGATGTGAAGTCAATAGCAGTTGGTCATCAGGGAGCTCCTTCAGGGGGGTTTCACAGCTCTGGAGCAGGCAGGTGTCTGCTTCCCCAGCTGCCCACTGCCCATGAATAAGCTCTTAATAATCAATTGCCACTCGTTGAAAGGAGGACCCTAATGAGTGTCCTATTAGGGCTCCTGTTAGGAGCAGTCAATGTGCTGCTCGCTGGGGGTTTAGAATCATAGAGTGGTTTAGGTTGGAAGGGTTATCAAAGCTTATCCAATTCCAAACCCCTGTCATAGGCAGGGACACCTCCCACTAGAGCAGGTCACTCAAGGCCTCATCCAACCTAACCCTGAGCACCTCCAGGGAGGGAGCAGCCACAACCTCCCTGGGCAACCTGTGCCAATGTCTCACCACCCTCACGGTAAAGAACTTCTTCCTAACATCCAGTTTAAATCTCCCCTCTTCAAATTTACACCCAGTTCTCCTCATCCTGGCATTACCAGACCTTGTTAATAATCCCTCCCCAGCCCTCCTGTAGGTCCCCTTCAGATACTGGAAGGCCACTCCAAGGTCTCCTCGAAGCCTTCTCTTCTCCAGGCTGCAGAGCCCCAATTCCTGTAGCCTGTCCTCATAGCAGAGCTGCTGCAGCCCTCTGAGCATCTTGGTGGCCTCCTCTGTATTCATTCCAACAGTTCCATGTCCTGCTTGTGCTGGGGGTCCAGAGCTGCACACAGGACTCCAGGTGGGGTCTGAGGAGAGCAGAGCAAAGGGGCAGAATCCCTTCCCTTGCCCTGCTGCCCACACTGCTCTTGCTGCAGCCTAGCACACAGTTGCTGTCTGGGCTGCACTCACACTGCAGGCTCATATTGAGCTTTTCATCAGCCCAGACCCCCAGATCCTGCTCCTCAGGGCTGCTCTCAGCCATTCCTCACCCAGCCTGGAGTTGTGCTTGGGACTGCACCCACCCAGGTGCAGGACTTTACACTTGGCCTTGTTGAATGCCCTGAGGTTGGCCTGGGCACACCTCTGCAGCCTGCCCAGGTCCCTTTGGGTGGATCCCTGCCCTCTAGTAAGTCAACTGTGCCACACAGCTTGGTGCCAGCTGCAAACCTGCTGAGGGTGCACTGATTCCTCTGTCCATGTCAGTGACAAAGATGTCAAACAGCACTGGTGCCAGCACTGACCCCTGAGGGAGCCACTTGGCACTAGTCTGCAGGTAGGCATTGTGCCCTAGATCACCATTCTCTGTGTGCCACTGCCCAGCAAGTCTGTGTGTTTCCAGTTTGGTGACCAGGATGTCATGTGGGACAGAGTCAAATGCCTTACTCAGGTCCAGGAGGCTTCAGGTTTTAGAGCCTTTCTTCTTTTGGTTCAAGCTGGTGTGTCACTGAGATTAGCACTGGCTAGGGTTGGTGTGGGTTTGGTGGCACTGGCTTGGCTGATGGACATGCTGGGCTGAGGTCAGCTGGATGAGGCTCAGCTAGGCCAAGTGCTGGACAGTAGGAGCAGGGCAGGGGTTGTGCCCCTGTGCTGGGCACTGAGGAGGCTGCATCCTGAATCCTGGGGCCAGTGTTGGGCCCCTCACTCCCAGAAGGACACTGAGGGGCTGGAGCAGGTCCAGAGAAGGGCAACAAAGCTGGGGAAGGGTCTGGAGAAGAGGGCTGGGGAGGAGCAGCTGAGGGAGCTGGGGGTGTTGAGGCTGGAGAAGAGGAGGCTGAGGGCAGAGCTCATTGCTCTCTGCAGCTCCCTGAGAGGAGGCTGCAGCCAAGTGGGGGTTGGGCTCTGCTTCCTAGACTCAGGTGATAGGAGAGGAACTGGCCTGAAATTGTGTCAGGAGAGGGTTAGGTTGGAGAGGAGGAAAAATGTCTTTGCTGCCAGAGTGGTCAGGGCCTGGCACAGGCTGCCCAGGGAGGTGGTGGAGTCTCCATCCCTGGAGGTGTTGAAGAAACCTGTGGCCATGGCACTTGGGGACAGGACCCCAGCACCATGGGGTGGTGTTGGGTTGCTGCTTGGACTGGATGCCCTTTTCCAGCCCAAACAATTCCATGATCCTATGGAGAAGTAGGTTTCACATCAAACCTGCCAGAGCCACCAGCATCACCCTGGTCAGCAGGAGCCTGGTGGCAGAGAGTGGCTGGTGGCAGTGCTCAGGGCTTCGACCACCCCTCCAGGCTGCAGGGGCTAACCCAGGAGTCTGGGCACGGCGTGGTGGGTGGCTGTGGGGTGACGCCATGAGTCACAGTGTCTTTTGAGTGCTGCTTGGTCTTTCAGGCAGAAACACATCAGAGAAGGCTGCAGGGAGGGAGGTGAAGCCCTGCTGTGAGGCAGCCCCACCTTATCTGGGAGGTGACAACCTGCAGAACCTGCTGCCACACACCAGCTTCAAAGGCAACTCATTAGCTGGAGGATGAGACTCATTTGTAGGTGATACGATCAGAAAGAGTTGCCTAGGGCACAACAGAAGTTCCTAATTCACGCTCACACTTAAGGGCAGGCCAGCAGCTGTCCCCATTTCCCAAGCCCCTTCTCCTCTCGGCTCCGTGGAGCCAGGATCTGGGCACCTGCTTCTCCAGCTTTTATGCTCTGGGTTTGTGTGTCAGCTCAGTACTTCGCAGGCTGTGATGTGTGCAGGTTGGGCAGGGAGCAAGGACCTTCAGGAGACTTGAGCTGCTTACAAAGCAGCAGTCTGAGTGCAAGGAGCCTTCTGTTTTGTTTCGAGGCTTATCTGGCAAGGTCCAGCTTGTAGCTGCTGTTTACAGGGTGAGGCACTGCTGGATGCCAGGAGCTGGTTTGGAGTGGGAATTAGGGGCTGAGATGCTTGGGAAGGTGAGACAGGGCTTTCTCCTTGCCAGGGAGACATGGAGAACCTGGCAGCTTGGCAGCAGAAGGCTCTAAGTTCAGCAAGGGCAAGTGTAGGATCCTGCACCTGGGGAGGAACAACTTCTGCAGCAGGACAGGTGAGGGGAGACCTGCTGGGAAGCAGCGCTGTGGAGAAGGACCTGAGAGTGCTGGTGGACAAGAAGTTCCAGGAGCCAGCAGTGTGCCTTTGTGGCCAAGAAGGCCAATGGCAACCTGGGTGCATTGAGACCAGTGGGCAGCAGGGCAAGGGAGGCTGTCCTGCCCCTCTACTCTGCCCTGCTGAGGCCACAGCTGGAGTATTGTGCCCAGTGCTGGGCTCCCCACTTCAACAGGGGCAGGGACAGACTAGGGAGTGTCCAAGGGAGGCTTATAAGGACGCTGAAGGGACTGGAGCAGTAGAGGCTGAGAGCCCTGGGGCTGGTTAGCCTGGAGAAGAGAAGGCTGAGAGGGGACCTTAGCGATGTCTGTAAATACCTGAGAGGTAGGGGGCGAGAAGCAGGGGCCAGGCTTTTGTCAGTGGTGCCAGGGACAGGACAAGGGGCAGTGGACACAAACTGGAGCCCAAGAAATTCCATCTCAACAGGAGGGGAAACTCGTTTGGTGTTACGGTGCTGGAGGCTTGCAGCAGGCTGCCCAGAGAGGTTGTGGAGTCTCTGAAGACTTTCCATACCCACCTGGATGTGTTCCTGTGTGACCTGCCCCGGGTGACCCTGCCCTGGCAGGGGGGTTGGACTGGATGATCACTGCAGGTCCCTCCCAGCCCCTACCGAGCTGCGATTCTGTGATCTGCTGCTCTCCAGGCAGTAAGCCTTGGGCGAGGGCATCGCAGCCTGACCCCGTGGGGCTTCACTGTGGCTTCTTCCCTTTTTGTTCTCTGTGCAGAGAGCCCAAAGCCCTCCCCCCTACCCCCCGTCTGCCTCGGCAGGCCCCCAGCTGCTGCCGTGGGGCCAGCTCTGCGTGTGGCTGCAGCCAGCGCAGAGCCTTCTCCCCCGGGACACCGCTCACTTGTTGCTCACTCCTGGGCTCTGCTCCGTGAGAGCATCCAGCTTCGCCCTGCTTGCAGAAGGGCCTTTTGGCGGGGGGCGTGGGGGGAACGGACCTTCACTGGACATCTCAATTAGGAAAACACCCTCAGGAATTTCCTTTCTGACGCTGCCTGGCTCTGCAAGCAGCCTCTGTCTCCGCGCCTGCCGGCTCCGCGCAGCCTGTGCCGCCAGCGGGCTGGGCTCCGCGGGCCGCTGCAGCCCCTGTCGCGGAGCGCAGCCGCCGGTACGGCCGTGCCGCCGGTGCCGCCAGCGCCGCCGGTGCTGCCGCTGGCTCCAGCCTCGTTAGGCGCTTCCTGCCGCCGCCCCGCGCCTGGCCCGGCGCCGCCGCCCGCCGCTGCGCCGCTCCCCCGGGCTCCGCTCGGCTCCTCCTCCCGGCACACGCCCCGCACCCCGGCTGGCACGGCTGGCACGGCAGCGCTGCCTTCCCTCTTGCGCTTGCTTTGCTTGCATTTCCTCCTCTTCTCCCCTCCGAAACAGGCCCTTGTGCCCCGGCGCGGCCTCGCCCGGTTTGCGCTGTGCCCGGTGCCGCTGCCGGTTACCCCATGCCGCCGGCGTGCTCCTGGCTGATTGATTCCCAAGGGCACAGAGAGCCCAAGGCATGGTGAGCGGGGCACCGTGGCTGTGTGCCCGTGGGTGGCACTCGGGCAGAGTATGGGCTGTGGAGGGTGATGCTTGCGGTGCCGGCAGCCAGCTCAGGCTGCCTCTGCCCTCTCCTCCCCCAGCTCATCCACAGCTTTACCCTGCCAAGTCAGCACCCAGCACTGCCAGCCCAGCCTCAGCCTGTCCCGGGCTGATCCCCAGCAGAGTGGGCAGCAGGGGCAGGGAGGGGATGCTGCCCCTCTGCTGTGCCTGCTGAGACCCCCCCCGGGGGTGCTGGGGCAGCTCTGGAGTGCTCAGCACAGACAGGCACAGGACGGGAAGGTGCAAATCCTTTGCTGTGAGGCCAGGCTGAGACAGTTGGGGTTGTTCAGCCTGGAGAAGAAAAGGCTCCAGGGAGAACTTGTGGTAGCCTTTCAGGACATGCATAAAAGAAAACGGGACAGAGTTTTGAGCAGGATCTGTTGTGCCAGGACAAGGGGGAATGGTTTGAACTCAAAGAGGGAGATTGAGAGTGGAGGGAAGGGAGAAATGTTTGACATTGAGGGAGGGGAGAGCCCAGAGAGTTGGGAGCTGCCCCATGGCTGGTACCACTGCAGGTCAGGTTGTTTGGGGCTGTGAGCAGCCTGCTCTAGTTGTAGCTGTCCCTGCCGAGTGCAGGGGGTTGGACTGGATGAGCTTGGAAGGTCCCTTCCAACCCAAACCAGTCTGGGATCCTATGGTTGTATCTGTCCCTATATCCTATGGTCATATCTGTCCCTCTGTCCCTACATCTCAGCTAAGCCACCTGTTGCTTTCATATCCCTGCTTTGGATTCCAGCAGCACCCATCCTGTTCCCACCATGAGTACCCACATCCCTGTGTCAGCCCAGGGCCCCAGGTCCACCTTGGGAGCAGCCTGTGCTGACCAGCCCAGCTGTGTCCTGCACTGGCTTGGGAAGCACAAATGGCAGGTTGAGTGATGACCTGGTGGGTGTGTGCTGAGCAGGATTTCTTTCCTTCATTTCTTCCCCACCTGCAAAGCTGCTGAGGGGCCTGGAGCAGCTCTGGGAGGAGCAAAGGCTGAGAGCCCTGGGGCTGAGAGCCTGCCGAAGAGCAGCCCCAGAGGGCATCTGAGCCCAGAGAGGTTGTGGAGTGTCCTTGTGTGGAGAGCTTCCAAGGGCAGCTGGGCATTGTGCTCCTGGGCAAGCTGCTGTGGGTGCCCTGCTTTGGCATGGGGGTTGGGCTGGGTGATCTCCAGAGGTCCCTTCCAGCCCCAGTCTGCTGGGGTTGTGGCATCCTGTGTGAGTGCCAGGTGGGTGGTGTGGTCACACCACTGCCAGTTTGCCATCCTCATTGTGCTGTGGCTCCAGGTCATTTAATCCCCTGAGGGTCTTTTTCCTGTGGCTTGGATCCAGACTGGTCATGGGCAGTGGCTGTCTCCTCGTGTGTGAGTGTGCACATGGGTGGTGAACCCCAGCAGTGATGAGAAGCTTTAATGCAGACTCCTTGTCAAGTTTTGGCTGGTGCTGGGGTGCAGAGGGTCTGGCTGCAGGAGCCTCTTGACCTCAGTTCATTCTGCTCTTCCTCTGACTTTGAATTCACCACCCTGCACATACTCCTTCCAAAGCCACTCTCTTCATCACTGGATGGTGTTTGGTGAGCTTTTAGAATCACAGAACTGAATCATTCTGGTCAGAAAGGACCTTTAAGCTCCTGGAGTCTAACTGTTAAGCCAGCATGACCAGGTCACCACTAAACCATCTCCATCAGCACCACATCTATCACAAGGTCTTCTGGGGCTCTGGCCTGGCAGGTCTACTGGGAAGGAATCAGTGGGAGTGGGCAGTGAGGCCACTGGGGAGACACAGGGTCCCGGGGGGATGCCCCTGCCCTTGTTTTCTAGGTCAGGCTGAGGTTGTTCTTGCTGCTCTCGGCCTGGCCGTTTGGGATGGCTGCGCCGCAGAGCGTGCAGGATGCTCTTGTGCAGGCAGCAGAAAGCAGGGGCAGATAAACCTGCCTCTGAAGAGAGACATTTCCATGGAAGGTGCCTCCAGGTCTGTCACTGCCACTCAGCCTGGGACAGCCACGGAGGCCTGTAATTGTGGGGAGAGGCTGGAGGTGGCTGGATAGGGATCTCGGGACAGGCTGCTGCCCTCCTGGCAGGCAGAACCCAGCCACCCCGGGAGGGAGGGGAGGAGGATGAGGAGGAGAAGGGGAAGGAAGAGGAGGAGAAGGCAGGAGCAGGGACTAGTGTGCAGCTCTGAGCCTTGCAGCGATGGTGAGTGATTGAATACCAGGACTGGGGCAGGGAGGATAAGGGAGATTTGCTGGGACAAAGCTGGACTGGATTCAGTGGTCCTCGGGTGGTTCCTGAAGACGCTGTGCACCTGGCTGTGCTGAAGGCCAGCAGGGTGGATGGTCTCAGCTAGCAGCCAGGGGTGTTGCCGGCTTGTGTACCCAGTGCCCAGTGCCCTGTGAGTGCAGCAGGGACTGTGCCAGAGCAGGACCACCCTACCGCAGCAGGCATCGTGGCCTCCGTCCCCAGGCCACTGTGGCTCCCCTCTGAGCAGCAGCTGTCGGCTTGGCCAGCGCTGCCCCAGTGCTGCAGGCTCCCCCATGCCCCCCGCTCCGGAGGCGGGCAGGAGCTGGCAGGATGGGGTGAGCCCGAGCCCAGGGGCAGCAGCTGCAGGGCGGGGAGCAGGGAGCGGTGCGGCGGGGAAGGGCCGCGGGGGGCGGCGGAGCCCTGCCCGGCGCTGGCAGCCCAGCAGCCGGCAGAGGTGTGCGCTGTGCACGCAGCCTGTGGCACCCACCGTGTGGCACCCACCGTGTGGCACCCACCGCCGTCCCCAGCTGCTGCTGGGCCTCCACACAGCCCTCCCAGCGAGCTCCGCCTGCCAGGGCGCCGTGCCCAGGCTGAGCCTAAGAGTCTCGTTCTTGCTGCTGGGCTCACCTGTGGCTGGCAAGAGCTGCCCCGGGGCCAAGCGGAGTCGGTAGAAAACTTTGCTCCCTGCTCTGCCTGCCCTGGCAGCCTGAGCACCATCGCTCTGCTCCCTTCTGCTCAGCCTTAGGGAGGCCACAGCTGCAGTACTGTGTCCAGTTCTGGGCTCCCCACTTCAGGAGGGGTGGGAAGCTGCTGGAGAGAGTGAGGATGCTGAAGGGACAGGAATATCTGTGAGGCAGAAGGCTGAGGGCTTGGGGGCTGGTTAGGCTGGAGAAGAGGAGGCTGTTCAATATCTACAAACCCCTGCAGGGTGGCTGCCAGGAGCATGGGGCCAGGCTCTTGGAAGTGATACCCAGGGAGACAAGGGGCAGTGGGCATGACCTCAGCTGCAGGAGAGTTGTTTGGTGTGAGGGTGACAGAGCCCTGGAGCAGGCTGCCCAGAGAGGTTGTGGAGTCTCCCTCTCTGGAGATTTTCCAAAACCACCTGGATGTGTTGCTGTGTGACCTGCCCTGGGTGACCCTGCTCTGGCAGGGGGGTGGAACTGGATGACCTCTGCAGGTCCCTTCCAGCCCAACACCTGGTTGTGTTCCTGTGTGACCTGCCCTAGGTAGTCCTGCTTTGCAGGGGAGGTTGGACTGGGTGATATCCAAAGGTCACTTCCAACCTCTGTTGTTCTGTGACTTTATGATGCCGTGATTACTATGCTGTCCCTCAAGAGATTGCACACTAGCATGAAGGACTTCCAAGCCAGGGCTGAGGTCTCCCTGGGCATTTTCATCACCCTGCTTCCCAGAGGTTATCTCTTAAGCTGGCTGGATGATGCATTAAGCTGGTCCCCAGTTCCCAAGTGGTGCAGGTGGAGGGAGCAAGGGGGGTTCCAGAAGGGCCGAGGCAGCAGCAGGGTGTGCGAGGTCTCGTGCTGAGTGGTGGAAGGGAGGTGGATTTCCAGCTCTGAGGGTCTGCAGAAGAGGGATGCTGGCTGGGTCTGCCCTGCTGTGAGGAAGCAGGGCATTTGGATCAGAGGAGATGCTGGTGCTGCATCGTCTGTGTTCTTTGCAAGGAGCTGGGAGTGTTCAGCCTGGAGAAAGGGAGGCTGAGGGCAGAGCTCATTGCTCTCTACAACTCCCTGAAGGGAGGCTGGAGTGAGGAGGGGGCAGCCTCTGCTCTTTGCTGGCAAGAGACAGGAGCAGAGGAAGTGTTTCCAAGCTGCCCCAGGGGAGGCTCAGGCTGGATCTCAGGAAATATTTCTTCACTGAAAGGCTTCTCAGACATTGGCATGGTCTGCCCAGGGCAGTGCTGGAATCACCATCCCTGGGGGTGTTTAAGCAGCCTGTGGAGCTGGCACTTAGGGACATCGTTTAGTGGTGACTCTGCAGTGCTGGGTGGAGGGATGGACTGGGTGAGCTTGAAGAGCTCTTCCAACCAGAGATATTCTGGGATTTCCCCAGGCTGCATCGTGTCATGAGTGGATGTTTTGGGCTCAGTGTCCTGCAGCTGGTGTTCAGGTGAAGCCAGATCCCTGTGGCAGCACATGTGGTTTGGGGTGAAATCTCCTCTGCCTGCAGGCATTAGATGCACAGCAGTGTCACAGAGCACTCAGGGACCCTGCAGTGCCCCAAGCTCTGCAGCCTCAGCCCCGAGGGCTGGAGAGCAGCAGCACCAGAAGGGCTGGGGATGACTCCCATGTGTATGACTCCCACGTGCACGGCTTGCAACTCGGTGGCTCCTTCTGTGGTGGTGTACCTGAGTCCTGCCAGGATGTCAGGTGGGCCCTTGAAAACACGAGTTTCTGGAGGCCCAAAGAGGAGAAAACAAATCAAGAGGCTGTTGTTGTGACAGCTGTTGGTGGTACCCCCCAGCCTCTGTTGGGGTGGCTGAGGCTGCTGCCACATCATCTGCCCATGCTGGTCCCTGCATCCTGGCAGGGAGCTGCTGCCCTTTCCCTGGGGACTGTCCAAACCAGACAGTGCAAGAGTCAGAGAAATCTGGAAGGGCTTCCAAGCATGAAAGACTTCCTCCAATTGTGTTTCTTAGTCTCACAACCCTGGCTGAAACTCACCTGTGCCTTTAGGTTGGATCCAGAAAGGGGTGGAGGTGAATGCTCCCTTGCCCACACTCTTTTGTTCTCTCTGCTGACAGCAGTGATGCCAATAAAACAACTTAACAGCCAAAGAAGCCAAGGCAATCCTGGGGTGGATTAGAAGGGCTGTGCTGAGTAGGTCAGAGAAGTTCCCCTCCCCTCTGCTCTGCCCTGCTGAGGCCACCTCTGGAATATTTTATCCAGTTCTGGGCCACTCAGGTCAAGCAGAACCTCAGGGAACTGCGTGAGAGAGTCCATCCCAGAGCCCCAAAGCTGCTGCAGGCAGTGAACATCTGTGAGGCTGAGGGAGCTGGGGGCAGAAGAGCCTGAGGGCTGCCCTCATTGTTGTGTTAAAGATGTTCAGGGCTGGAGCAGGCTCAGGGATGGTCAAGGACAGTACAAGGAGCACTGGGTGCCAGCTGGAGCAGAGGAGGTGCCACAGGATCAGGAGGGTAAACTTTGTCCCTGTGAGGATGACAGAGCCCTGGAGCAGGCTGCCCAGAGAGGCTGTGGAGTCTCCCTCTCTTGAGACTTTCCAAACCCCTCTGGATGTGTTCCTGTGTGACCTGCCCTGGGTGCCCCTACTGTGGCAGGAAGGTTTGGACTGGTTGACCTCTGCAGGTCCTGGCACAGGTTGCCTAAGGAGGTTGTGGATCCACAACCTCCCTGGAGGTGTTGAAGGCCAGGCTGGATGAGACCTTGAGCAGCCTGTGCTGGTGGGAGGTGTCCCTGCCCATGGCAGGGGCTTGGGACTGGCCGATTCTGAAAGACCCTTCCAACCCAAACCATTCCATGCTTCTCTGCTCCTGTGCTGGTTTCTCAGCTGTATTAGCAGCATGTGGAGCTCTGCAGCCCTCCACCATCCCAGGGAGCTTTGTGGACAGGCCACACATCTTCACACCAGTGAATGGCATTTGGGCAGTGCAAAGGCCATCAGGTGCTTAGTTTGTTGCTCTCAATGACATCAAAGAGCTGTGAGCCCCATCCTGCAATCCTGAATGTCCCAGAGTCTTCCTGGGACAGGGCAAAGGAATGCATCCTTCAGGAGGGTTTTCTGCACTTGGAACAGCCACTTGGTTCTTCTGGGCCTGAAAAGTTGAACTGTGGCTAAGTAACAAACTGCTGCCATCTCTTAGTCACTGTCTGGCTTGGCTGGAGACACTTTGCTGACCTGGTTTGTCTCTGCTTCTATCCCCATGGCTTGGACAGGTCACTGCTGGCTGCCAGCTGTCTTCCAGCTACTGCTGGTGCTCATCATGATCTCAGCATAGGAGCAGAGGAGGTTTCTGGAAGGTTGCTATTAAAGGCTGGGGAAGCTGAGGCTGTTTGGACTGGTGAAGAGAAGGCTGAGAGGAGACCTCATTGCTCTCCACAGCTCCCTGGAAGGAGCTGGAGTGAGGTGGAAGTTGGACTCTGCTCCCTAGTCTCAGGTGACAGAAGGAGTGACAAAGGCCTGAAATTGTGCCAAGGGAGGGTTAGGTTGGAGAGGAAGAGAAGTGTCTTTGCTGTCAGAGTGGTCAGGGACTGGCACAGGCTGCCCAGGGAGGCGATGGAGTCCTCATCCCTGGAGGTGTTCAACTGGGGCCATGGTTTAGTGGCCACGGTGGTGTTGGGTTGCTGGTTGGACTGGATCATCTTGGAGAGCTTTTCCAACCCAAACAATTCCATGATTCTATGAATCATAGGACTGAAGCAGGATAAGAGAAGCCTGCATCAAGCCTTGGGCTCCTGAAGAGCTGCCTCTAAACCATCAGAGAGTCATAGAACAGAGGGGCTTGGAAGGGACCTCCAAAGGTCATTTAGTCCAACCCTGCTCCTTGGCCAACTGGAAGGAAACCTCATGCAGAAAATCCCTGGTTTGCTAGCTCCAGCCAAGGAACATGAGCCTGAACAAACAGCAGGACAGAAACCAAACCCTAAACTTGACGCTGAGGTCCTGAGGTGGCTTTTTCCCCTGCAGAATCTGCCATGTCTGCACACAGAGATCTTCCTCCCACCTCTTGTTGCTCTGGGTGAAGGGCCTGGAGAGCAAATCTGATGAGGAGCAACTGAGGGAGCTGGGGATGGTTAATTTGAGGAAGAGGAGGCTGAGGGGAGACCTCACTGCTGTCCACAGCTGCCTGGAGGGGTGTTGTGGAGAGGCTGCTGCTGGTCTCTTCTGACAGGTAATTGGGACAGAAGAAGAGGAAATGGCCTGGAACCGATGCTGGGGAGATTGGACACTAGGAAGAAGTTTGGCAGGGAGAGAGTGGTCAGGGCCTGGGTGAGCTGCCCAGGGAGGTGTTGGAGGCACCAACCCTGGCTGTGTTTAAGGGTCATTTGGATGTGGTGCTGAGGGCTGTGGTTTAAGGTGAGTCTTATAGAGCAGGGTGCTAGGTTGGAGTTGGTGATCCTGAGGGGCTTTGCCAACCTGGCTGCTTCGGTGATTGTGTGAGCTCAACTGTCCCTGCGGGCAGAGCCTCCCTCAGGCACCTCCTGGTGCCTCCTGCCGTGGGGCTTGTGGCTCTCGTCACAGCATCACAGAATGCCAGGGGCTGGAGGGGACCTCCAAAGCTCATCCAGTCCAACCCCCTCTGACAGAGCAGGGTCACCCAGAGCAGGTCACACAGGAACACATCCAGGTGGGTTTTGAGTATCTCCAGAGAGGGAGACTCCACACCTGCCCTGGGCAGCCTGCTCCAGGGCTCTGTCACTCTCACAGGGAAAAAATTCCTCCTCACATTTACATGGAGCTTTCTATGCCTCAACTTCCACCCCTTGTCCTTTGTCCTGGCATATGGCATCACCCAGCAGAGCTGGCTCCTGCCTGCTGGCACTCACCTGTGCATCTTTATCAACACGAATGAGGACACCTCTCAGTCTCCTCTTCTAGCTCTGCAGCTCCAGCTTCCTCAGGCTCTCCTCACAAGAGAGATGTTCCATGAGGTGCACATGGCTCTGTGCTGGGCTCTCTCAAGCAGTTCACTCAGTTCCTTCTTGAACTGGGGGCACAGAGCTGGACGCAGGTCTTGACTATCTCCAGAGCAGGAGGCTGCACAACCCACCCCGCGCAGCCTGCTCCAGCCTTGTTGTCTCCCCGCTCCTCGCTAGCACATTCTGCTCTCATTTCCTAGCCCCATACATGAGCTGGAGGGCTTGGTGGGTTCTGGCTGCTTCCAAGAGGAGCTGGGTGGAGTTCCCCCCTGTCTCCACGGCCATGCTGGTATGAAGTGAATTCGGATTTGGCGCGGGGGAGAGCGGGAAAATTTGGAACAGATAACTGTCTGCTATCTTTGTATGGGAACATCACTGCTCCTAGCTTGCTGCTGGGGCTCTTGCCATTCCAAATATAATTTATTCTTTTATATAACTGCTTTCATATGATACACTCTGACGAGGGAGGGAGTAATGACTCGGGGAGGACTAGAAGCATTCCCCCCCTCCCCCCCCTTTCCAAGGCTGTCTTCCCAATTAATGAGGTTGAGAACACGTTCCAAAAAAAAAAAAAAAATCTATTTTTCCCCTCTGGGCTTTTTCTGATGGACTCAATTTGTACTGCAGTGTGTCTTGGACTTGCTCTGTGGAGCCTGAGGCCTCGACATTCAGTGCTGGTTGGCTGGCTGGAGCCCCTGTGAATACTCAGCATACTGATGCGGTCTCTCGGCAGGGTCTGGCTGTCCCTGTGCCTTTCCCCCTTTTCTACCCAGGCAGGTGGGCTCAGGGACGTGACAAAGGCCATGGGCATGCACTCACAGATTGCCTTGGGCAGTGTGGTAGTAGGGACCCTCAGAGGGCATCTTGCCCAGCTCCCCTGCAGGCAGCAGGGACATCTCTCCCTCCAGAGCAGGTTGCTCAGGGACCCATCCAGTTTAACCCTGAATGTCTCCAGGGCTGAGGCCTCCTCCACATCTCCACGAAGCCTCCCCCAGTGTTGCCTTCCACAGGTCAGCAAACCTCAAGCATTTGGGGTGGAGGATCCTGCTGTGGGGACCCTCATGCCGTGGTCCACATGCACCTGGTGGCTTGTCCCTACCAAGGGGACAAGGCTACTGGAAGGGAGGGAGATGTCCTCAGGCATCTTTTATTTGTCAGACTGAGCAGAGGGGAAACCCTAGACCCTGTACTGGAGGGCAGGTGAAAGCAGAGTGAGATAATAAGACATAGAATCCCAGAATCCCAGACTGGTTTGAGTGGGAAGAGACCTTCTAAGCTCACCCAGTCCAACCTCCCTGCAGCCAGCAGGGACGGCTACAGCTAGAGCAGGTTGCTCACAGCCCCACACAACCTGACCTGCAACAGTGCCAGCCATGGGGCAGCTCCAACCTCTCTGGGCAACCTGGGGCAGGCTCTCAGCACCCTCAGTATCAAATATTTCTCCCTTCTCTCTACTCTGAACCTCCCTCTTTGAGCTCAGACCATCAACCCTTGCAGAGTTGTGTCCAAGGAGAGGTGGACTAGCTGGCCAGGCAGCAGCCCAGCTCCAGCTGGCACCAGTTATGCTCAGCCTGTTCCAGTAAGGCAGGTTGAAGTGTGGGGTGGTGGGTGGCAAACCTGCTCCGTGCCACGCTGCTCTTGGTGGATCAGAGTCTGTGAACACAAGGCGAAGTTCTCTGCTGGGGCCCCTCACCTTTGTGGTGCCCAGCAGGATGCCCCCAGGGGGGTGGTGTTTTTGCCAGCCCTGGCTGCTGGGTGTGCTGGGAAGCTGCAGCTGCCTAAGTGGAGCATGCAATGGGGATGGAGCAAGCCCTGTGCTCCCTGCTCTGTAATTAGCTGGGTTGAAGGGCAGAGCTGCTGTGTCAGGGGCTGGCACTGCAGCCTGTCCACTCCACGCTGGAGGACAGGGTGGAATTGGCGGGGGAGCTCAGAGATGACTGCTCCACTTCCAACCTTTTTCTTCCTGGCCTTTTTTCTCTTCTCCCAGTGATGAAACACAGACCAGTATGGACCTGTAGGAGCTGATGTGCCCAAAGATTCCAGCCCTGCACACTGCTCGAGAACACAGGGCAGGGCCTGAGGGAGGCATTGAGAAGAGGCAGCTGACAGCCCCTTGGAGGAGCCATGATCCAACCCCCCCTGGGTTCTCTCAGCAGCTCAAACTCAGCTCCCCTGTGCTCAGGGCTCCAGGCTATAAATAGCAGCATGTCCAGGTCCTGCTTCTGCAGCCACTTCAGCTCCTTCCCAAAGTGCTTTGAGCTGAAGTGGTGGCTTGCAGGCTGCAATCCAGAGAGAGGAATCATAGAGTCATAGAAGGCACTGATTTGGAAGGGACCTCTAGAGGTCATCTTGTCCAAGCCTCCTGCAGGCAGCAGGGACATCCTCAACTCAGAGCTTCATCAAGACTGACCTCGAATGTCTTCAGGGATGGGTCCTCCACCACATCCAGTTTGGTCTTGAATACCACCAGGGAGGTTGTGGAGCACAGAATCACATTCTGTGCTCCATAGCCTCCCTGGGCAACCTGTGCCAGTCTCTCCCCACCCTCACTGCAAACAGTTTCTTCCTCATCTCCACTCTCAGTCTCCCCTCTCCCAGCTCAAAGCCATTGTCCTTCATCCTGGCACTCCCAGCCCTCGTCAGAAGTCCCTCCCCAACCTGCGTGGGGCCCCTTCAGTTACTGGAAGGCTGCTCTAAGGTTTCCGTGGAGCCTTCTCCTCTCCAGGCTCAACAGACCCAACTCTCCCAGCCTGTGCCCACAGCAGAGATTCTCCATCCCTCTGATCACCTTCATTACCTCCTCTGGACCCTCCCCATCAGGTCCAGGTCTCTCTTGTGCTCTCTCACACTGCTTTAGATGCAGCCCAGGCTGCCCTTGGCCTTCTGTGCTGCCAGTGCCCATTGCTGGCCCCTGCCCAGCTTCTCCTCCACCAGCACCCCCAAGCCCCAGGCCTTTCCCCACAGGGCTGCTCTCCGGGTTCCACCTCTCTCTAAGCTCTCCCAGAGCTGTACAGCCCTGTCTGCTGCTCCTCCCATGCAGCTCCCAGCCCTTACCTGCCTAATGAAGGGTGTGATTAATGGCCACGCAGGGAGAAGGTGCCCACGCCCCTGCGTGCCTGTGTCCCTGGGAGCTGCTGTGCAGCTGGCAGGGTTCACAAGGTTTTGCTAGCCATGTGATGAGTTCTGTCACCCAGAGGAGCTGGGCTGAGCAGCTCAGGGCTCAGCCTGTGCCAGCCCTCAGCATGGGGTGGGGAGGGTTGTCCGCAGCCAGGACCTGCTCGCCAGCGGGGCTGTGCCTGCACGCCTGGCTCTATATAAGCAGGGATTTGTCTTTGCAGGGCAACAGGAGACAAAACCCTTCCCGGATGAGCTCTTGAAGTTGGGGCACCTTGGTGTTGAGCTGCATGGGCTTTGGGGTGAGCAGCACCCCCCTGGGAGCATGGACTGGGCAGAGGCTTGGCTGGGGAAAGCTGGGCTGAGAGATGCTGAAGAAGGTGTTGGGGGTCGGGGGGGAAGGTGAGGGAAGGCAGAGCGGCGCCAGGGGAGTGAGAGGTGAGTGCAGGTGGATTTGTCTGTAGAGGGGTGTTGGCAGATGCTCATTAGCAGCCTTGCTTTTCCTCCTGGTAGGAGCCTGTCCTCATTACCCTGGCTGAGGAGGCTGTGAGGGTTCCTTCTGCTGCCAGCTCAGTGGTGTGTGTTTGATTTGTTAAGATCTCGGGAAGAGTGGAGTCACTGAGTGCTGCTGGGCAGCAGGGCTGGCACTGGGGCATGGCACTGGGGCTTAGCCCCCTTCCCCTGTGGTCCTGCAGCCACAGGTGCACAGATCCCTGCTCCTCTGTGCGATGCACCTGCAAGGATGTGCTGCAGGGAGGAGGAGGAAGCAGAATGTGATGATTCTGGGGGGAGTTTGGCCCTGAGAGCCAAGCTGCTGCCCAGGAGAACCCATGAGATGGCTTTCCTGGGGGTCCTGGCTGACTGAGGATGAGGCCTGTGGTTTCATTTCAGCCCCTAGGAAACACCAGTAGCTTCCCTCCTGAGTGCTGGAGGTGAGGGTGGAGGAGCAACCAGGGAAGAGCATCCAGCCTCTTGTAAGCTGAGCTGGTGGCACAGGGGTGTCCAGCTGCTCACACAAGGCTGGCCTGGCCTGCTGAGGTGGGGGGGTCAGGCTGGCATCTGAGCAAGGCTGAGGTGTCAGGATGACACCAGGGAAGCTTCTGAAATGTGGGACCCTGTGCTGGGCAGGTTCATGGTGTCTCCAGTGGGGAGAGCTGCTGGAGCACACCACGAGCTCCTCCAGTTCCAAAGGGTGTGCCGAGCTGCCCTGCTGGAGGGTGGCTGCAGGGCTCCATCCCTGCCCTCCCTCAGTGCACCTCCTCTGCACAGCTCCTGTGCTTCTGTGCCCCTGTGCTCAGCACTGGTCAGGCCACACCTTGAGTCCTGTGTCCAGTTCTGGGCCCACTCAGTTTCAGAAAGGTGTTGAGGTGCCCAAATGTGTCCAGAGAAGGGCACTGAGGCAGGTGAGGGGCCTGGAGCACAGCCCTGTGAGGAGAGGCTGAGGCAGCTGGGGGTGTGCAGCCTGCAGAAGAGGAGGCTCAGGGCAGAGCTCATTGCTCTCTACAGCTACCTGAAAGGAGGTTGTGGCCAGGTGGGGTTGGGCTCTTCTGCCAGGCACCCAGTGACAGGATGAGAGGACACAGCCTCAAGCTGTGCCAGGGCAGGTTTAGGCTGGACATTAAGAAGAAGTTCTCACAGAGAGATTGGCATTGGAATGGTCTGTCTGGGGAGGTGGTGGAGTCACTGTCTCTGGAGGTGTTTAAGAGGATACTGAATGAGGCACTTAGTGCTGTGGTCTAGTTGATTAGAGGGTGTTAGGTGACAGGTTGGACTCGATGATCTCAGAGGTCTTTTCCATCCTGGTTAGTTCTGTCATTCTGAGATTCTCCTTCCCCCCCCCCCAGCATGGCCCCCCCAGTGTGCTCTTGTGGCCAAGAAGGCAAATGCCTGTGGTGAGTAGGTCAGAGAGGTTCTCCTCCTTCTCTGCTCTGCCCTGCTGAGGCTGCATCTGGCATACTGTGTCCAGTTCTGGGCTGCCCAGTTCAAGGATCTCAAGGAACTGCTTGAGAAAGTCCATCAGAGAGCCACAAAGATGATGAAGGGAATGGAATATCTCTGTTATGAGGAGAGTCTGAGGGAACTGGGGTTTGGAGCTTGGAGAGGAGGAGACTGAGAGGTGACCTCGCTAATGCTGATAAAGAGTAAAGGTGAGTGCCAGGAGGCAGGAGCCAGCTCTGCTGGGTGATGCCCAGTGACAGCACAAGGGGCAATGGTGGAAGCCGAGGCATAGGAAGTGCCATGGAAATATGAGGAGGAGTTTCCTCACTGTCAGGGTGACAGAGCCCTGGAGCAGGCTGCCCAGGGGGGCTGTGGAGTCTCCCTCTCTGGAGATACTCAAAACCCACCTGGATGTGTTCCTGTGTGACCTGCTCTGGGTGATCCTGCTCTGGCAGGGGTGCTGGACTGGATGAGCTTTGGAGGTCCCTTCCAGCCCCTGACATGCTGTGATTCTGTGAAAAGCACTTTTCTCTGCCTTTCTGCTTGGTTTTTCACCTTCCATCAGCCTGAGAGACCAGCTTGGATGCACATCACTGCCCCGTGTGCGTGCCCAGGGTCTGTGCTGCTTGCAGGCGAGCGTGATATCTGGGTCAGGCTCCAGAGCTGGGCTGGGATGAGCTAGCTGCTGAAGAATGAACATGTTGGAGCCATTGGCATCCTCTCCTAGCTGGGTCAGGTCTGCAGGGAATTGCCCACCCCCTCCTCGCAGCCTTTGTAGCTGAGGCAGGATGAGGCAGGATGCTGCTGGTGAGAGGCTGGGGCTGGCGCCTGCAGGAAGGCTGGTGGCTCACCCCCCCACGTCCACCAGTGCCTCAGCTGTGCCAAATGGTCTCTGAGAGACCAAGGCCTTTGCTGCTTCCCACTGGCATGTGTCTTCCTCCCTCCTTCCCTTGAGCAGAGGGCTCTCCATGGAGCAGAGCCAGAGAAGGGCAACCTTCTCCTCAAGCTGGAGAAGGTGCTGGGGAGAAGCAGCTGAGGGAGCTGGGGGTGTGCAGCCTGGAGAAGAGGAGGCTGAGGGCAGAGCTCATTGCTCTCTACAGCTCCCTGAGAGGAGGCTGCAGCCAGCTGGGGGTTGAGCTCTGCTCCCTAGTCTCAGGTGATAAGAGGAGAGGAACTGGCTTGAAATTGTGTCAGGGGAGGGTTAGGTTGGGGAGGAGGAAAAATGTCTTTTCTGGCAGAGTGGTCAGAGCTGCCCAGAGTGGCACAGGCTGCCCAGGGAGGTGATGGAGTCCCCATGCCTGGAGGTGTTGAAGAATCCTGTGGCCATGGCACTTGGGGCCAGGGTTTGGTGGCCATGGTGGCATTGGGTTGCTGGCTGGACTGGATGCTCCTAGAGGCCTTTTCCAACACAAATAATTCCATGTCTCTATGATTCTGCCTGGGCTGGAAGTGCTGCTGCCTCCCCTGCCACCAGATGTTGTTGTGCCATGTCACCTCACCTTGGTCAAGCACCCCTGCTGGGAATGTTCTCTGATGCCCCCCTGCTCCAGCTGGCAGGCAGGGCTCTGCTCCTCGGCCAGGCTGGGCTTTGGAGGCACAGAGCTGGGTGGCCTGGAGCTCCCTCCTGGGCGTGAGCTGCTTTGCAGCTCTGCCACATCCCAGGCAGGAGCTATCATGATGATTTCAGCTGAACAATCTGGTTCAGCCAGCCTGAAATTCAGGTTTGGGGATTTGAGGTCTGATCTGGCCTCACATTCTTGTCTGGGGCAGACTCGGGGCTGCATTAGCCCAGGGAGCTGGCAGTGCCATGGCAGGGCTGCTCTCAGGGGTACAGTGCTAGGGCCAGGGCACCGTGGCAGGCAGCAGGGCTGCTGGTGTCTGAAGGGGGAGGCAGGTCTGCCACAGCCCCTTGCACCCTGGGCCAAACCCGTGCCTGGAGCAGGGGGCTGGAGAGTGACTGGGCTGAAGTGAGTTGATTTGTACTCAGAAAGATGCTGCTGGCTGGAGCTGGGGGTGACATCTCCTTCCTCCTCCTCCTCTTCCCAGGCAGCCCTCTCACATGCCAGGCTGAGTTTCATTCCCCTCCTGACAGCCAAGCATCAACTCTGATTACTCATAAATGCAGCACGCTGCAGATCTGCCGAGCCTGATGAGAGGCTGCTCCTGACAGCACCAACCAGCAGCAGCCAGGGGCCAGAAGCTGAGATGAGTGGGGACAGGCTCGGCACCCTTGGTACTTCCACTCCATCCTGCCCTGAGGGACAGGCACCTGCTGCCTGCACCCAAATCACAGCATCACAGCATGTCAGGGGCTGGAAGGGACCTCCAAAGCTCATCCAGTCCAGCCCCCCTGCCAGAGCAGGATCACCCAGAGCAGGTCACACAGGAACACATCCAGGTGGGTTTTGAGTATCTCCAGAGAGGGAGACTCCACAACCCCCCTGGGCAGCCTGCTCCAGGGCTCTGTCACCCTGACAGTGAGGAAACTCCTCCTCATATTTCCATGGCACTTCCTGTGCCTCGGCTTCCACCATTGCCCCTTGTGCTGTCACTGGGCACCACCCAGCAGAGCTGGCTCCTGCCTCCTGGCACTCACCCTGCACATCTTTATAAACATTAATGAGGTCATCCCTCAGACTCCTTTTCTCCAGGCCCCAAGCCCCAGCTCCCTCAGGCTCTCCTCAGAACAGAGATGTTCCATTCCTTTCATCCACTTTGTGGCTCTGCACTGGACACTCTCAAGCAGTTCCATGTCCTTCTTGAACTGGGGAGCGCAGAACTGGACACAGTACTCCAGATGCAGCCTCAGCAGGGCAGAGCAGAGAAGGAGGAGAACCTCTCTTGACCTACTCACCACACCCCCTGGAACCTACCCAGCTTGGCTTGGCAACCTGGCTCAGGGGCACTGTGGCCATTTGGGCAGGCACAGAGATCCCACAGAATGGCTTGGGGTGGAAAGGACCTCAAAGATCATCTAGTTCCAACCCCCTGCCATGGGCAGGTTGCTCAGGGACAGTGCAAGAAGGCAATGCCCTGAGAGCTTGGATTGCAGCATCCTTTTATCTGGCATGGGAAAAAAAATACCTCATCCCTCCTCGTTTTTGTTCTCCTCTCTTTGTGTGGGCATTGATTAAGCTGGGAGTCACCCAGCCAGATTTTACTGGGCTGACTTAGAAAGCTGCCACCTGCAGCAGCCGCTTGTCTCTGGGGGATTATTTTTGGTGGAGCCTCTAAATAATTGCACAGAGCTTCTTCAGCCATGCTGATCACTTCATTCTCCCAGGGACACTGCCCAGAGAAAGATGAGCTGAGATGATGCTTGGAACACTTAGGGGAGGGAAAAGAACAACAGGATTGATGTTTGCTGGAGGGAAGAAGTAAATAATACAACACCTCTGCCTCAGGCTCTCTGTCAAGCAGCCTTGTTCCCAACCCCCTGCCTGTTATCTGCTTGGCTTGGCTGAATTTGGGATTCCAGAACAGCCCTGAGAATAGGTCTCAGCATTTCTGTGGTGCTAAAGCTGCTCAGGGAGCAGCAGGGCTGGCTCTGAGGAGGAGCCTGGCTGATAGCATCCAGGAATCATTAAGGTTCTAAGATCATCAAGTCCAACCTTCTATCCAACATCTTCACGGCCATTAGACCATGTCCCAGAGTGCTCCATCTCCTTGAGTTTTTGAGCACCTGGCAGCCTGTAGGGCTTGGGTAAATTTGGCTTCTTAGAGCTGTGATTGGAATAACTTGCAGAAGAGTTTTCATTAGTGCCTGAGAGGTGAAGCTGAGGAGGGACTTCAGGCACTCCTGGTGGCTCAGCTCCTCCCAGCTTGGCAAAGACTAAGTGAAGATCATAAACTGTGGTTCATAGCATCACAGCGTGGAAGGGGTTGGAAGGGAGCTCTGGAGATCATCCAGTCCAGCCTCCTGCCACAGCAGGGGCACCCAGGGCAGCTCACACAGGAACACATCCAGGTGGGGCTTGAAAGTCTCCAGAGAAGCAGACTCCACAACCCCTCTGGGCAGCCTGCTCCAGGCTCCAGCACCCCGATTGGATATTAGGAAGAGTTTCTCTGCTGCCAGAGTGGTCAGGGACTGGCACAGGCTGCCCAGGGAGGTGGTGAAGTCCCCATGTCTGGAGGTGTTGAAGAAAGGTGTGGCCATGGCACTTGGGGACAGGGTTTAGTGGCCATGGTGGTGTCAGGCTGATGGTTGGACTGGATGAGTTTGGAGGCCTTTTCCATCAGAAAAAAAAAAACCCTGATTTTGTGTTTCTATGATTATAACAAACAAGTTTCTCCTCCTGTTGAGGTGGAACTTCCCTGGGGTCCAGTTTGTGCCCATAGCCCCTTGTCCTGTTGCAGGACACCACCACAAAGGGCCTGGCCCTGCTTCTTGCCCTCCACCCTGCAGATCTTTACAGACATCAGTAAGGTCCCCTATGGGGCTGCTATTCTCCAGGCTCAGCAGCCCCAGGGCTCCCATCCTCTCCTCACCTCACAGATGTTGCAGTCCCTTCAGCATCCTCATAGTCTTTGTTGGACTCTCCCCTGTCTCTCTTGAACTGAGGAGCCCAGAAGGGCAGGAAGTTCCAGCTTGAAGGGCACTAACCAAGGTAGTGAGGTGCTGGGGGCACTGCTAGGCTCTGAGGATGGCTTCCTGATGTCTCATCTTCACCTGCTGGCCCTGCTGGCCCTGCTGGCAGCAGGAGCCTGGAGACTGGGGGGATGGATGGGGGAAGCTGCTCCTGCCCCTCCAGATGCCCCCCACAGCTGCTTGGCTGTGAGTGTCATCAGGAGAGGGAGGGTGGAGATGGGCACAAGGCTGGCTTGGGGGATTTGTTTCAAGGATCCAGGCAGATGGAGATGACTCTCTGCATTATTTCATTAAGGGATTTAGGATGTGCTGCCTAAACCCTGAGTCATCAATGAAATGAGCAAGCGAGAAGCAGCACAGCAGGGCCGCTGGAGGCTGACTCACGCTGCAGGGGGGGGCTGAGGGCTCACAGGGCACTCTTTGAACGGGAGGATGCTACACTCCCTCCCTCCAGGCACGGCCAGGGCCTCCGCAGCATCTTCAGCAGCGGGGTGGGAGCCTGTGGGGCTTTGGGATTGATCTGGGGGAGCTGAGCCATTGTATTTTAGCTGCACCCCCAGCCTCGATGCAGTGGAGCCACCAGCGTACAGCTCTGCTTGAAGCTCATCCACCAGCCACCAGCAGCTGGGCACACAGGAGGGCACTGGGATTGCTATGCTTAGAATCTGCCCCTCTGCTCTGCTGAAACCTCACCTGAGTTCCCCTGTGGGGCTCTCAAAACAAGAGAGACATGGACCCAAAGGAGAGGGTCCAGAGGAGGCCACAAAGATGATCAGAGGTTCGCAGGACACAGGATAGGAAGGGACCCAAGGAGATCATCGAGTCCAACCCCCCTGCTAGAGCAGGATGATGCTATCTGACACAGATCACAGAGGAACACATCCAGACAGGCCTTGAAAGTCTCCAGAGAAGGAGGCTCCACAGCCTCTCTGGGGAGCCTATTCAGTGCTCTGGGACCCTTACAGTAAAGAAGTTCCCCCTTGTGTTGAGACAGAACCTCTTTTGCTGCAACTTACATCTCTTGCTCTTTGTCCTAGCCCAGGGAGCAGTGAGCAGAGCCTGTCCCCTTACTCCTGGCAGCCCTCAGATACTTAGAAACATTTATCAAATGCCCTCTAAGTCGTCTTCTCTCCAGACTAAGCAGCCCCAGGTCCCTCAGCCTCTCCTTATAAGCCATGCCTTCCAGTCCCCTCATCATCCTTGTAGCCCTCCACTGGACCCTCTCCAGCAGATCCCTGTCCCTCTTCAACTGGGGAGCCCAAAACTGAAGGCAGTACTCAGGATGAGGTCTCAGCAGGACAGAATAGAGGGGGAGGAGAACCTCCCTTGATCTGCTGGACACACTCTTCCTAATGCACCCCAGGATCCCATTGGCATTCTGGCCACAAGGGCACATTGCTGTGCCATGGGTAACTTGTTAGCCACCAGAACCCCCAGGGCCCTCTCCACAGGACTGCTCTCCAGCAGATCACCTCCCAGCCTGTCCCGGTGCAGTTTTTTATTCCTCCCCAGGTGCAGGACTCTGCACTTGTCCTTGTTGAACTTCACCTGGTTCCTCTGTGCCCAGCTCTGTCTGTCCAGGTCTCTCTGGATTGCCTCACAGCCTGCAGCTGGATCAGCCAAGCCTCCCAGCTTGGTGTCATCAGCAGACTTGCTGAGCAGGCACTCTGTGCCCTCATCAGTGTCACTGATGAAGATGCTGCACAGGACCAGCTCCCAGCTTGGAGCATCTCTGCTATGGGGACAGGCTGGGAGAGTTGGAGCTACTGAGCCTGGAGATGAGAAGGCTCCAGGGAGACTTTAGAGCTGCATTTCAGTATCTGAAGGGAAGCTACAGCAAGGCTGAGGAGGGACTGTTCAGAAGGGCCTGTAGGGACAGGATGAGGGAGGGCAATGGTTTGAGACTGGAGCAGGGCAGAGTTAGGTTGGACACCAGAGGAAAGTTGTACGCAGTGAGGGTGGGGAGAGACTGGCACAGGCTGCCCAGGGAGGTGGTTGAGGCCACCCTGGAGATATTCAAGATCATCTTTGCTGTGTCCCTGGGCAGCCTGTGTTGGTTGGAGGTGCCCCTGCTGCCTGCAGGGGGGTGGACAGGATGACCTTTGATGGTCCCTTCCAAGGCAGTGCAATCTGTGAAACTATGACTCATAGAATCATAGAATGGTGGGGGTTGGAAGAATGAGTCCAAGGGGAAGATTGAGTGAAGGGCTGTGGTGAGCATGTTGACAGAGATTCTCCCCTTCTACTCTGCCCTGCTGAGGCCACCTCTGGAATATTGTGTCCAGTTCTGGGCCCCTCAGTTTGGAAGAGGTCCTGCATGAGAGAGTCCATCCCAGAGCCCCAAAGCTGCTGCAAGCAGTGAGCATCTCCTGTGAGGCTGAGGGAGCTGGAGCTGGGAGCAGAGGAGCCTGAGGGCTGCCCTCATTGCTGTGATAAAGATGTGCAGGGCTGGAGCAGGCTCTGCTCAGGGGTGGCCAAGGACAGCACAAGGGGCACTGAGTGCCAGCTGGAGCAGAGGAAGTGCTGCAGGATCAGGAGGGGAAACTTCCTCTCTGTGAGGATGACGGAGCCCTGGAGCAGGCTGCCCAAATGTTGTGGAGTCTCCCTCTCTGGAGACTTTCCAAACCCCCCTGGATGTGTTCCTGTGTGCCCTGCCCTGGGTGGCCCTGCTCTGGCAGGAAGGTTGGACTGGATGATCTTTCCAGGTCCCTTCCAGCCTTAACATTCTGTGATGCTGTGGTTGTGTGGAGGCTCTGGCTGCATGGCTGCATGTTTGCCATGTGCTGTTTCTGCAGTGTTGAGAAAGCTGTTTTCAGGGAGTCCTCCTTCCATCCCCACAGTTCTCCATCATCTCTGCTAGCACAGGTTGCAGAAGGAACTGAAGTTGTTGTGGCTTGTGAACCTCATTGCAAACAGTCCTTGGTTTGGGAACCAGCTCCTTGGGCTTTAGGTGTCAAGCTTAAAGAAGCAAGGAAATACTGTTGAGCTAAACAGCTGGGGCTGAGGAGGCTGAGGGCAGACCTCGTTGCTGTCTACAGCTACCTGAAAGGAGGTTGTGGAGAGGCTGCTGCTGGTCTCTGCTCACAGGTAAATAATGACAGAACAAGAGGCAATGGCCCCAAGCTGCCAGGTTTAGACTGGACATTGGGAAACATCTTTCTTAGCGAGCCTGATCAGGCACTGGAATGAGCTGCCCAGGCAGGTGGTGGAGTCACCAACCCTGGGTGTGGTTAAAAGTCATTTGGATGTGGTGCTTGAGGGCATGGTTTAAGGGTGAACTTCATAAAGCAGGGGTATGGGTTGGATGTGGTGATCCTGGGGGACTTTTCCAGGCAGAATGTTTCTGTGATTCTGTGTGAATGCTGTGCCCCAGGGAGTGGAGGTGTTGGCAGAGCTGCTGGGGGCTTGGAGGACAGGTCCCATGGCTCAGGGTGTTCACTCTGGGCACTGCCTGCTGGAGTTGTGTCTCTGCTGCTTCGGGAATGCACGGAGTGGTTGAGGAGATCTGGAGATCCCAGCCCAAGGGAGGATGCTCAAGGCAGGATCACCTACACTGGGCGTGATCCTGGGTTGTCCTGGAAACCCAAGACCATGTCCAGATGGGGGTTGGATGTCTCCAAGCCTGGAGACTCCACCACCCTTCTGAGGCAGTGCTGGACTGCTCCATTCTGGTTTCTGGCCACTGGCCCCACGGGGCTTTGTTGTAGGTTCTTGCTTTGCTGTGATGAGCAACTCTGGGAGCAGAGCAGGTCTCCTTCCCAGGTACATCAGCCCCATCTTCAAGACCTTCCAAGCTCCCTGCTTCTTCCTCGTCCCCTCAGAGGAGAAGAAGCATTGGGGGGAGCCAGAGGATGCTTCCATCTCTGGCTGGTGGGGCTTGCTTGGAGCTTCTGCACACTGACTTGGTCATCAGTCCATGGGAGAGGAGATCTTCCCACCCCAAAAGGGCTGCTCACTGTTCACTGCCAGCTGTACACGAAGCCAAGGCTCAGACATTTTTCAGAGGGACGTGGACAGGCTTAGATCTATCTACCAACATTAATGGGACGAGTTTCAACAAGGCCAAGTGCCAGGTCCTGCAACTGGGGCACAACAACACCAAGAAACACTACAGGCTTGGGGCAGTGTGGCTGGAGAGCTGCTGGCAGAAGGGGACCTGGGGGTTGTAATAGACAGGAGCTGAATGTGAGCCAGCAGTGTGCCCAGGCAGCCAAGAAGGCCAGTGGCATCCTGGCTTGGATTAAAAATGCTGTGTCCAGCAGGAGCAGGGAGGGGATTGTGCCCTTGGACTCGGCTCTGGTGAGGCCACACCTTGAGGGCTGTGTTCAGTTTGGGGCACCGCAATACAAGAGAGATGTGGAGGTGCTGGGGTGGGTCCAGAGGAGGGCAACGAAGCTGGGGAAGGGCCTGGAGAGTAAATCTGATGAGGAACAACTGAGGGGAAGGAGCTGGGGATGGTTAGTGTGAGGGGAGATCTCACTGCTGTCTGCAGCTACCTGAAGGGGCATTGTGGAGAGGCTGCTGCTGGGCTCCTGTCACGGGGAATTGGAGACAGAAGAAGGGGGAATGGCCTCGAGCTGAGGCTGGGGAGGCTTAGATTGGGCACTAGGAAAAGGTTTTTCACGGAGAGAGTGGTCAGGGCCTGGATGAGCTGCCCGGGGAGGTGTTGGAGGCACCAAGCCTGGCTGTGTTTAAGGGTCATTTGGATGTGGTGCTGAGGGCTGTGGTTTAAGGTGAATCTTGTTGAGTAGGGTTCTAGGTTGGAGTTGGTGATCCTGAGGGGCTTTGCCAACCTGTGTGTTTCTGTGATGGAGTGATTCATGTGCCCATGGGATGCACGGGAGGGCAGGAGGCATCCAGACCCATGTACTCCTCATACTGGTGTCACAGGAGGAAAAGCTGGGAGAGCTGAGGTTGTGCCTGGAGGAGGGAAGGCTCGGGGGAGACCTCAGCACCATGGGCCAGGGCATCAAGGGTTGCTGCCAGGAGGATGGAGTCTCCCTTTGTCCAAGGAGTCCCATGGGAAAGACAAGAGGTGATGGGAACAAGTCACTGCTGGGGAGATTCCCATTGCACTCCAGAAGGAAGTGGTTCCCCATGGGCA
The DNA here is from genome assembly GCF_015220805.1 of Pogoniulus pusillus. Classification (NCBI taxonomy): domain Eukaryota; kingdom Metazoa; phylum Chordata; class Aves; order Piciformes; family Lybiidae; genus Pogoniulus; species Pogoniulus pusillus. Next base: position 16,081,179 of record NC_087276.1, on the reverse strand, counting down.
CAGCCAGACACTGGAATCCTCTGCCAGGGGCAGCAGGGGAGTGCCCTGCACTGGGCAGTCAGAAGACAGCTTGGCAGGCTGGGGCAGGCTCATTTCAACTGCACCGTGACCTGGAGAGGTTGGAGCAGGTGCTCCCTGGGGGTCCTTCCAGCCTGGCATTGTGTCGTTCTGTGCCCAGCCACCGCCTCCACGCTGCCCAGAGGGTCAGCCACGGCTGTGCACGGCCTGGGGGCCGCTCTGGTGGCAGCGGATCCCTGCTGCTCAGGAGCCAGGGCGCTCCTCTCCCGTCTTGCTTCCCGTGCCAGGCTGGCAGCACTGGGTGGGCTCGGGGGGGCGCTTGGTGGGGAGCAGCAGCCCTGAGAGCTCCTGCACCCCTGATTAGCATTCGGCCCCGCTGCTCGGCGTCGGCTCTGCCATTGCCTGGCAACCACGGAGCCAAACTACAACAGCGGCCCCGGGGCCCCGGCGCGATTCCCGCGGGCACCGCCTGCTGCCGCCGCGGGCACGGCCACGCTGCTGGGGCGGCCCCGCACCGCTGCCCACCCGGGGTACCCCCGCACCGCTGCCCGCCCGGGGTGCCCCCGCACCGCTGCCCGCCCGGGGTGCCCCCGCACCGCTGCCCTCCCGGGGTGCCCCCGCACCGCTGCCCGCCCGGGGTGCCCCCGCACCGCTGCCCACCCGGGGTACCCCCGCACCGCTGCCCGCCCGGGGTGCCCCCGCGCCGCTGCCCTCCCGGGGTGCCCCCGCACCGCTGCCCGCCCGGGGTGCCTCCGCACCGCTGCCCGCCCGGGGTGCCCCCGCGCCGCTGCCCGCCCGGGGTGCCCCCGCACCTCTGCCCGCCCGGGGTGCCCCCGCACCGCTGCCCGCCGGCCCGCAGCCCAGCCAGCCGCAAGGGCCGGGACCATCCCCAGCAGCAGGAGGAGGAGGAAGAGAGGGCTCTGGCGATGCGGCTGCTGTGCTGACACCCAGGTTTGGAGTGTCTGTCTGTCTCTCTGTCTGTCTGCCCCGGTGCTGCCCCCAGCTGTGACGATCGCAGCGTGTCCCTCTGCCGCCCTTGGTGCCCATGAAGCGGGGCCTCGGAGCAGGGCAAGGCGCCAGGCTCTGCCAGGGAGGCTCTGCCAGGGATGGCTCCAGGATGGGATGTGTGTGGATGTAGCTGACCCTGTGCTCCTGCCTGTGCCCTGCCTGGCACCCGGAGCCGGGTCCGTGGGATGCCCACCAGCCCCAGGCTCCCCGCGGGGAGGCTCAGCCTGGCTGGGGGCTTTCAGGAGCCGCCGGAGCTCCGTCAGCCCGGGCCGGGTCGCTCTCAGCCTCCTGCTAGACTCTGCCGTCGGCGGAGCTGGCAGCACTCCCACTCCGGGAAGCGCTGGCTCCTGGCACTGCCTCTGCTTCCCAGGCCTCCACATGCCTGGGGGCTGATAGCTTCTTGGCAGGAGAATGTCATGGTCCTGCTGCCAGGGAGTGGCTGTGGGCCTGGGCTCTGCCCCCTGCCCTGCCAGGAGGTCTCTGCAAGCTGTGGTGGCTCAGTCTCTCTGCCAAGAGGCTCCCTCCTGACACAAGAGACCACACTTCTGCAAGGGAAGGGAGAACCTCAGACCTAAGGCATCCCCACACCTCTGCCTCGAGTCCAGTTTTCCATCTCTGGCTGCTGGGGGCTCTGCCTGTGGCGTGTTCAGTGGCTGGAGGTCCAGAGCTGCCTGCCCTGTCCTTTCAACCCTGGGGAAGGGGCTGGGGAACAGGGCTGGGGAGCAGCAGCTGAGGGAGCTGGAGGTGTGCAGCCTGGAGAAGAGGAGGCTGAGGGCAGAGCTCATTGCTCTCTACAGCTCCCTGAGAGGAGGCTGCAGCCAGCTGGGGGTTGGGCTCTGCTCCTTAGTCTCAGGTGATAAGAGGAGAGGAACTGGCTTGAAATTGTGTCAGGGGAGGGTTAGGTTGGGGAGGAGGAAAAATGTCTTTTCTGCTGGAGTGGTCAGGGCTGCCCAGAGTGGCACAGGCTGGCCAGGGAGGTGGTGGAGTCCCCATGGCTGGAGATGTTGAAGAATCCTGTGGCCATGGCACTTGGGGCCAGGGTTTGGTGGCCATGGTGGCATTGGGTTGCTGGGATGCTCTTGGGAGTGATTTCCATCCCAAACAGCTCCGCGGTGCCGTGATTGCAGGCAGCCACCAGGCAGGAGGAGGCGCAGGCTGGAGCCTTTTCCTGCTGGCCCCTGGCAGTCACAGCTCTTCATTAACCACACTTGCACAAGGGGTTAAAGCCATTCCTGTCCTTTGTGTCTTGCAGAGCCTGGGGTCAGCAGACAAGAAGGACTTCTACCAGCCCAAGTAAGTGGCAGCAGCCGTGGTGAGTAAGTGCGTGGCGGCTCTGAGGCTTGCTAAGCTTAGACACTTCAGTGTCCCAGAATAGCTGCTGCAATTACACAAGTGAGGGTGACAGTGGAAGGGCTGCCAGGCGTGTGGGCTCCAGGGCATATGCAAATCATCTCATCAGCTCAGCAGGCATCACTGACAGCTTGGCTGAGCCTGAGGGACAGGGCTGGGACCTGGTGGCTGAAAGCTTGCTACAGCAGGGGTGACCTTTCCCACCTTTCCCACCTGATCCGGGCTAGATGAGCTGCTGTGGAGGGTGGAAGGGTTTAGTTGTGTGAGGCAAAGGGACTGCTCCTGGAGCACATCTCCCAGATCCTGTGCTTGGACACTGACCTCTGTCCCCCTGCACCTATGAGCCGCAGGGGTGAGAGGAGGGGAAGAGGCTCTCTGGAGCCACCATGTTGGTGACTGGGAGCAAAGGGGCTGCCCAGCAGCCCACCCTCAGGAGCAACTGGTTACTGAGCACCAGGCTCTGAGCCGGCTGGGTTGGTCACCAGGAGATCTGGTGAGAGCAGAGGGCTCAGAGCTGCTGACCTCTGAGACCCACCTGGAGACATGAGCGGAGCTTGCTGTGCCCACAGCCCAGGCATGTGGTGGTGGTTGCACCCATGGCTGGCAGAACCTTGCTGCAGCATGGCAGGAAGATTGTCTCTTGGCTGGAAGGATGTGTCTGATGCCATCATGGTGCTCACATAGGACTGCAGGTGGAATCTCACCCGTGCTGAACCCCTGTATTGGGCACTGGTGGGACCATACATCAAGTGCTGTGTCCAGTTTGGGGCACTGCAGCATAAGAAAGACATTGAGGGGCTGGAGTAAGTCCAGAGAAGGGCAACCAAGCTGGGGAAGGGTTTTGAGAACAGGGCTGATGAGGAACAGATGAGCAACTGGAGCTGTGCAGCCTGGAGAAGAGGCCGCCGAGGTAGACCTCATTGCTCTCTGCAGCTCCTTGGAAAGGAGGTTGGAGTGAGGCTGGTATTGGCCTTGTCTCCCAGGTAGCTAATGACAGGACAAGAGCAAATGGCCTCAAGCTGTGCTTGGGGAGGTTTAGACTGGGGATTAGGAGGAATTTCTTTACTGAAGGAGTGGTGGGGCACTGGAACAGGCTGCCTAGGGAGGTGGTGGAGACCCCGTCCCTGGAGGAGTTAAAAAGGTGAGTAGATGCTGAGCTTCGGGACATGGTCTGGTGGTCAGGGAGCTGCTAGGTAGAAGCCTGGAATGCTGTAGGTCTTTTCCAGCTGTAACAGTTCTATGAGTCTATGATCATTGTCTGGATAATGGCAAACTCTCTTAAAAGCCATGCTGAGAGGTCTAGCCCTGGACCTGACCATGAGCAGTGGTCAACTGTGCTGAGCAGGCTGCATGAGTGACCTTGTGCTGCTCAGCTCTGTGTGGGAAAGTGCAATGTCTTTACAGTCTTGCCTTTTTTGACTCAGAGAAAGCCACCACAGGGAGTTTTGAGGTTGTAGGACAGTGCTCTGGTGTGCAGGGTTCTCAGAGGTGCATCTTTCTGTAGGATTCAGAAGAAACTGGGTTGAGGAAACTCCAAAACTCACCATCCTGCTGGACTTGTTCTCTCATTGCTGCTTTCTGAAGCATTCCTGCAGAGCTGCTTCACAGAATCATGGAACTGTTTGGAGTGAAAAAGGCCTCCAAGATCATCCAGTCCAACCCTCAATCCAAACCACCATGGCCACAAAACCCTATCCTCAAGTGCCATGGCCACAGGTTTCTTCAACACCTTCAGGCTTGGGGACTCCACCACCTCCCTGGGCAGCCCAGGCCAGTCCCTGACCACTCTTGTAAAGACATTTTTCCTCCTCTCCAGCCTTACCCTCTCCTGGCACAGTTTCAGGCCACTGCCTCTCCTCTCACCTGAGACAAGGGAGCAGAGCCCAACTCCCACCTGGCTGCAGCCTCCTCTGAGGGAGCTGCAGAGAGCAATGAGCTCTGCCCTCAGCCTCCTCTTCTCCAGGCTGCACACCCCCACCTCCCTCAGCTGCTCCTCCCCAGTCCTCTTCTCCAGACTCTTCCCCAGTTTTGTTACCCTTCTTTGGACCTGCTCCAGCCCCTCAATGTCCTTCTTGGAGTGAGAGGCACAAAACTGAACCCAGGGCTCAAGGTGTGGCCTCACCAGTGCCCAGTGTGGCCATGGCACTTGGGGACAGGGTTTGGTGGCCGTGGTGGTGTTGGGTTGCTGGTTGGACTGAATGAGCTTGGAGGCCTTCTCCAACCCAAACAATTCTGTGACTCAGTAATTCCAAATTCCTGACAGAGGGCCCTTGCCTGCTTTCCCAAGGCAGTTTCCTGATCAAAGACCTGCTGGCTGGAGCCCCAGTGCCACCATGCTCAGAGACAGAAATGGACTCCCCTGGGACAGATGCTTCTGCCTAATAACTGTCCTGGCAGGGCTGGCTGGAAGTGTCTTGAAAGGAGCTGAGAGGCTGCTGTGCCTGCTGATTCCCCCTGGCAGGGATCTGCTCCTCAGTGTCAGACACTGCCTGCAACTCATCTTCTTCAAACCCAGGAGGAAGCTTTGGCAGCAAGAGCAATCATAACCCCTCAGTAGAGCAGGACTCAGATCCCTGCCTTTAATTAAGGTGTCCCTGGTTTGCTGCTGCTGCTCCCTCTGGACGCTGTCTCCTCTGCTGAGAGCTGTGCTCCTGTCAAGAGAGCCTGGGGGAGCAGCTGGTATTTGCCAGGCACTTTGAGATGTCAGGAGAGACACTGCTGTAGTGACACAGAATGCTCAGCAAGACCAAGTGCAGGCTCCTGCAGTGGAGTTGGGGCAACACTTGATATTGGTTCCAGGCTGGGGGCTGATGAGGTTGAGAGCAGGCCTGCAGAGAAGGACTTGGGGGTGCTGGTGGAGAAGAAGCTGGACAGGAGCCAGCAATGGGCACTGGCAGCACAGAAGGCCAAAGGCAGCCTGGGCTGCATCCAAAGCAGGGTGGGCAGAGATGGAGAGAGGGGATCCTGCCCCTCTGCTCTGCTCTGGGGAGAGCTCACCTGCAGGTCTGGGGCCAGCTGTGGGACCCAAACACAAGAGAGACCTGGACCAGATGGAGAAGGTCCAGAAGAGGCCATGAAGATGATCAGAGGGCTGGAGAACCTGCTATGGGAACAGGTTGGGAGAGTTGGAGCTGTTGAGCCTGTAGGCTCCAGGGAGGTTTTGGAGCTGCATTTCAATATCTGAAGGAAACCTCCGGGCAGACTGGGGAGGGACTGTTCAGAAGGGCCTGTGGGGATAGGATGAGAGGCAATGGTTTGGAACCAGGGCAGGGCAGAGTTAGGTTGGACACCAGGAGGAAGTTGTGCACAGTGAGGGTGGGGAGAGACTGGCACAGGCTGCCCAGGGAGGTAGTTGATGCTCCCTCCCTGGAGACATTCAAGGTCAGTCCCCTGGGCAGCCTGCCCTACTTGTAGGTGTCCCTGCTGCCTGCAGGGGAGTTTGGATATGATGACCCTGATGCAATCTGTGACCTTTCAGTCCTTTCCTTCAGCCCCTTGGGATGCTGTGGCCACGGTGAAGAACCTTAGTGCCTGGGAGCCTGTTGTTGCTTCAGTAGAACCCCACAGCCCTTGCACAGAGGCATCTTGTGGCTCTGCCTCCACCTCAGATGAAAGACTGCTCCCCACCTCCCACCTGTAAGCACCCAGGGAGCCTTTGAAACCACCTCCCCTGAAGCTGCAGCTCCTGTTTGTTTTGCCTTGCAGCCTTCCACAGGCCGAGATGTCTCTGCAGCTAATTTGGTGGCACACAGCTCTTAAGGCAGAACTTTCCACCTCTCAGCCTCAAACCTTTCCTTGCCAGCACCTCAGATGAAAGCAAGTGGGTCCTGTTGCTGAGTCATTCTCTTGTAAAGCCCTGGTGGTTGGAAGGCTCTGGAAAGCAGTGCTTACAGCTGGGGAGCTTTGAGTGCCATCATCATAGGCTAGATGGGCTCCTGAGCTGGGTGCTCATTTCCTTGCCTCCTTAACTCAGCCCCCGTTGCTGCAGCAGTGATGCTAATGCCATGGATGTGCTGTGTGTGGCTTCTCCTGGGGAGCCTGTGAGTCATGCAGCTGGGATGCTCCTCAGGTGCCTCAGGTTCAGGCATCCGTGGAATGGGTTGGCTTGGAAGGGACATTCAAGATCATCCAGTTCCAGCCTCCCTGCCATGGGCAGGGACACCTCCCACCAGCACAGGTTGCTCAAGGCCTTATCCAGCTTGGACTTCAACATCTCCCTGGGCAACCTGTGCCAGTGTCTCCTCACCCTCACTGCAAGCCATTTCTTCCTCCTCTCCACTCTCACTCTCCCCTCTCCCAGCTCAAAGCTAGGCACTCCCTCATCCTGGCACTCCCAGCCCTTGTCTAAAGTCCCTTCCCAGGTTTCCTGCAGCCCCTTCAGGCACAGGAAGGCTGCTTTGAGGTCTCCCTGAAGCCTTCACTTCTCCAGGCTGAACATCCCCACCTCTCTCAGCCTGTCCTCACAGGAGAGGTCCTCCACCCCTCTGATCACCTTTGTGGCCTCTTCTGGCCCCTCTCCAGCAGCTCCAGGTCCTGCTTGTGCTGAAGACACCATAACTGGAGGCATTGCTGCAGGAGGGGTCTCAGCAGAGCGGAGGCGAAGTGCCCAGGAAGTGGGAGGAGGATGCCTTGGGAAAAGGAGTAAGAGAGAGTGCAGGTGATGCAAGGGGGGTGGTGGGGTAGGAGAAGCAATGCTGAGGCTACCTTTCAGTACTAAACCCATTGGATACTCAGTGCTGCAAGAAATTGGTCCCCAAAACCCTTCACAGCTTGCCCTGCAGCACAGTGCCCAGCTGGCCTTGGAAGCTCTCCACACAAGGACACTCCACAGCCTCTCTGGGCAGCCTGCTCCAGGCCTCCAGCACCCTCACAACAAACAACTTTCTCCTCCTGCTCAGATGCAACCTCCTGGCTGCCACTTTGTGCCACTTGTCCCTGGGCACCACTGACAAGAGTCTGGCCACAGCCTCTTGCCCCCCACAGCTCCTTTAGCTCTTGCTGAGCATTGCTCAGATGCCCTCTGGGGCTGCTCTTCTGCAGGCTCTCAGCCCCAGGGCTCTCAGCCTTTGCTCCTCCCAGAGCTGCTCCAGGCCCCTCAGCAGCTCTGCAACCTCCTCTGCACTCTCTCCAGCACTTCTCTGTCTCCACTGAACTGGGGAGCCCAGGACTGGACCCAGGGCTCCAGAGGTAGCCCCAGCAGGGCAGAGCAGAGGGTCAGAAGAGCCTCCCTTGCTCTGCTGCCCACACTCTTATGAATGATTCTTCTTATTCCTGTTCTTTTCCTTGCTCATTGTGTGGGAGTGCTCACTTAGGACCTGGTGGGGCTGAAGGAGCATTGTGGGATGCTCTACATGGAGATTTATTTGGGCAGAGATACCCTGGGTGTCACCAGGACCCTCAATAACCACAGTTAAACACCTTGGCCTGAGGGAAGCGAGGACAATGCAGCTGCTTTCAGAGAGCTTAAGAGACAGGAGAAGCTGTTAGGATTGGTTGAACCCTGCTGCCCTGCTCTGGGTGCCCAGGCCAGGGGACACTGCACCCTCCCCCATACCCCCCCATTGCAGCATGCTGGGTCTCAGGCTGGGAACAGCCCTCCTGGACCTGGTGAAAGGAGAAAGTTTTGGGTTTCATTGTCTCTGTGCAGCTGTGAATGTGTTAAGTGAGGTTGTGGTGCAGGCTCTCTCTGTGTGGTTGTCATAGAAACTCAAAGGGCTTTTTGCTTCGATCCCCCCCAGCCCCTTTCTTTAAACCAAAGCAGAGTTGGGTTTGTTGGTTGGGTTTTTCCAGCCCCCCTCTCCCTGTAATTTTAGTTGCAGCCCAATTAAAAAGCTGCCAGGCCCTGAGCCCTGCCTTGGACTCAGTGCCCTGGCATTGTGCTTCCCTTCATTCCACCTGAAGGGTGTTGGAGGGTTCCCACCAGCTGGGCACCTTTTTGGTAGCTCTGTGTGGGTTTCTGTCTTCGTGGAGTCCCCACTGGGATTGGGGCTGATCCCTATAGCTCTGATTCCCTCTCTCATCATGAGCTGCCTCCCCTTTGGTGCTTCTGTACCCAGGGAACAGAGTAGGCATGGCCACTTGGTGCCTGGTTACTGGAGGCTGCTGGACCATTACTGGAGACACTGAAATGGCATCTGCCTGCTCCACTGCTCTGAAACCAGGGCTGCCTCTCCTCCCGTGGGCTGGGAGAACACCACTGCCCACTCAGAGCTGAGACCAGCACAGAAGCCACCAGCTTCTGCCCTTCCACGCTTAGTGTGCTTGGCATTCATCAGGGGAAGGGGCCAAGCTTGGGAAAGTGGGCAGCAAAATCACCACAGCTGCCTTCTGCCCCGAGCCAGGGGGCAAAGTGATGGCTGCAGTGAGTCAGCAGAGAGCAGCTCTGGGCATGAGAGGTGAGGCTCCCACCCACAGCAGCCAGCAGCCCCATGCTGGCTACCATCAGGCAGAAGAGGGCTGTGGTGCCTGAGCTTTTTGGGCAGCTCTCCCTAATGGTGTTAGAGTCTCCAGGAGTTGCAAGAGATCCTTTCTAGCAGGATCTTTGCTGCTGGCATGAGGCTGGAGGAGGAGGACTCACAGCTGGCTGGACATCCAGCTAGGTGCCCAGACAGAGAGGTGGCAGAGCCTCTCTCTCTCTAGAGATCTTCCAAACCCACCTGGATGTGTTCCTGGATGTCCTGCTGTGGTTGGCTCTGCTTTGCAGGGTGCGTTGGGCTCAGTGATCTCTGGAGGTCCTTTCCAACCCCTAAGCCATTCTGTGGCTTGTGCCTCCAAACCCTGAGGAGCCAATGCCCATCTCTGATGCCTGCTGCCTCCCCAGCTCTCACTGCTCCTGGTGGTTGCTGCTGTCCCAGCTTCACTGTGGCGAGTGGCAGGGGTCAGCCTTGGAGCCCCAGTTAGCCACTGGGATGCGCTGGTGTGGGATTTAGGTACAAAAGGGTCTATGAAATCATCCTGCTCAGCTTTTCCTGTGCTGCCCACACACTCCTTGGCAAGCTGAAGAGGCTGTGGTTGCCCTCTGAGAGGTATCTCAAGCTCTGGGCACCTCCAAGAGGTTTCTAATCCTGACCCAAAGTGTATCTGAACTTGCTGAGCTGCATCTCCTAGGCCCTGGCTCTCTGCTTGGCTGGCTGGAGAAGAGCAGTTGGCACAGCTCTGGTCTGGGGAAGGGGGTGGCAGGATTTCTGTCAGTGAACTAAGATAGCTCAAGTCTCTTGCAGCAGGAGGATTTCTCCAGCTCTCAGATTGATTTTGTGAGTCATCTCTCCAGCCTCGCTGCTTTTTAGGTGTTCTCTTTTAATTGTGGGCATCTTAATGGGCATCAGTGGCAGCCTGGGCTGCATCCAAAGCAGTGTGGGCAGAGATGGAGAGAGGGGATCCTGCCCCTCTGCTCTGCTCTGGGAAGACCTCATCTGCAGGGCTGGGACCAACTCTGGGACTGTCAACAGAGGGAGGACATGAAACTGTTGGAGGGAGTCCAGAGGAGGCCATCAAGATGATCAGAGAGCTGGAGAACTGCTGTGGGGACAGGCTGGGAGACTTGGGGCTGTTCAGCCTGGAGAAGAGACAGCTCCAGGGAGACCTCAGAGCAGCCTTCCAGTACCTGGCACCAGGTGTGGGGATGCAGGAGAGTTGGGGAGAGACTTTGGACAAGGGCTGGGAGTGACAGGATGAGAGACAGTGGTTTGGAGCTGGAACAGGGCAGAGTTGGGTTGGACACCAGGAGGAAGTTTTGCACAGTGAGAGTGGGGAGACACTGGCACAGGCTGCCCAGGGAGGTGGAGACATTCAAGCTCAGCCTCGCTGTGGCCCTGAGCAGCCTGCTCTAGTTGGAGGTGTCCCTGCTGCCTGCAGGGGGGTTGGACAAGATGCCCTTGGGGGTCTCTTCTGACCTGATGCAGTCTGTGAAGCTGTGATTGCTGCAGAGTTCCAGTGTCAGGCTCAGCAGAGTGATGCTACAACTCTCCCAGGAACTGCACCAGCTCTTTTCATCCCAGCATCACATTAGAGCCTTGTGTTGGCTTGGTCACCCGTAGTGACCCTTTGGGCTTTTCTGGAGGCTCTCTCTTGTCTGGGATGCAGTCTCTAGCCATAAATCCTGCCCAAAGCCCTCCTCTCTAAGTGTGTCCTGGGCTGCTGTAACAGGCAGAGGCTTTGAATGGGCTCAGCACTACCAAGCAACCCACATTTTCCTCTCTCCTCATCAATATTTACCCTCACATCAATCTTCTTGTCATCTGCTAATGTTTTTGGGGGCGAGGATTTGGTACTTTTTCTCCTGGATCATCGATGGAAATATTGCCTGGAGCTGGCTCCCCACAGAGCCTGGAGAACCATCCCCATCCCCATGCCCAGCTCCTGCTGGAGAGCTCTCAGCCAGCGCCTCCTCTGCTGCACCTGCTCTGTGGAGAGACAGAGGCACAGTTTGGGTGGGAAGGCATCCTCAAAGGTCATCTTGTCCAACTGAACTCCAGCAGGCTGCTCACAGCCCCACACAACCTGAGCTGCAGTGCTGCCAGCCATGGGGCAGCTCCCACCTCTCTGGGCAGCCTGGGACAGGCTCTCCCCACCCTCACTGTCAAACATTTCTCCCTTCTCTCCACTCTCAATCTTCCTCTTTGAGTTCAACCATCCCTGCCTTGGCCTGCCACAACAAGCCTTGCTCAGAAGTCTGTCCCCAGCTTTCTAATCAGCCCCTTCACAGAGTCTCCAAATGTGTCAGGTTGGAAGGGACCCTCCAAGGGCATCTTGTCCAACCCCCCTGCAGTCAGACATCTCCAACCAGAGCAGGCTGCCCAGGGCCACAGCAAGGCTGATTTTGAATGTCTCCAGGAAGGGAGTCTCCACCACCTCCCTGGGCAACCTGTTCCAGTCTCTCCCCACCCTCACTGTGCAGAACTTCCTCCTCATCTCCAGCCTGCTCCAGTTTCAAACCCTTGCCCTTGTCCAGTCACCACAGGCCCTTCCTAAACCTTTGCTCCCCAGGTCTCCTGGAGCCCCTTCAGGTACTGGAAGGCTGCTCTGAGGTCTCCCTGGAGCCTTCTCTTCTGCAGGCTGAGCAGCCTCGATTCTTTCAGCCTGGCTTCATTTCAGAGGTGCTCCACAGGAGCCTGTGCAGTTCTGTCTCCTGAGCTCCCAAGCTTTGTGCTCTGTCCACCCAGCCACAGCCTGCACGATGCCTCCCTCAGCTCAGGCTGAGGAGTGCCACCAGGCTCACCCTTCCCACAGAGACACAGTGGCTGACTTTAATAACAACTTGCAGCCTTTAATTGGGTCTCAGTTTCATCCCAGATGAGTCCTGGCTTCCCAGCCTGACATCAGGCTGACCACTTTGCAGTTAACTGGGTCACCTTCACTCTGAAGGAGCCATTTGCCACTTGGAGGTGACAGCCCTGAGCCTCCTCTGCTGCAGGCTGCACTCCCTCAGCTCCCTCAGCCTCTCCTCACAGGGCTGTGCTCCAGGCCCCTCCCCAGCCTTGCTGCCCTTCTCTGGATACCTTCCAGGGCCTCAACATCTCTCTTGAATTGAGGAGCTGAGAACTGGACACAGGACTCAAGGAAGAAACCTGTGGCCATGGCACTTGGGGACAAGGTTTGGTGGCTGTGGTGGTGCCGGGTTGCTGGTTGGACTGCATGCTCTTGGAGGCCTTTTCCAGCCCAAACAGCTCATGATTCCATGATTTTTCATCCCTCAGCATGCACAGTGCTGCCTGCACTCCTCTCCTGCTTAGTCTGGAGAAGAGAAGGCTGAGAGGAGATCTGATCCATGTGTACAGACACCTGAGGGGTGGGGGGCAGGTGGCTGGGGCCAAGCTCCTTTGGGTGGTGCACAGCAATAAGCCAAGGAGCAGCAGCTGCAAACTGGAACAGAGAAGGTTTGAGCTCCACAAGAGGAGAAACTTCTTCACAGTGAGTCTGACAGAGGCCTGGAGCAGGCTGCCCAGAGAGGTTGTGGAGTCTCCTTCTCTGGAGGCTTCCCAAACCCACCTGAGACTACCCTTGGGGGATCCTCTTGGCAGGGGGATTGGACTGGATGATCTCTGGAGGTCCCCTCCAGCCTCTATGGTTCTGTGACCCTGTGACTCTCCTTACCCTGTGGAAGCCTTCCAAGGCCTGTCTGGATGTGTTCCTCTGTGATCTGTGCTAGATTGTGTGGTCCTGCTCTGGCAGGGGGGTTGGACTGGATGATCTCTTTGGGTCCCTTCTGTCTTGGGTTCAAATGCAAGTTCCCAGAGACTCTTATAAATTTGGTAGACCCAATGACAATTTATAGAATTTATAGAATTTATAGAGTGCCCTCCCCTCCTCCCCCTCCTTTCCCCAAAAGACAGGGAGAGAGATAAAAGGTAGGGACACCCCAATAAATCAATCTCACTCGATTTGGAAGTTAAAAAGGAAAAGTTTAACAATAACTTAGAAAAAAGGGATTGGAGGTAGGGGAGTTTACAAAGGATGAGGAAGGGAAAACAGCAAAATACAAAACAGGGATGGATACAACCCGAGTAGTGTGATGGTGTCTCTGCCTCGTGGCTGGTATACAGTATCAGTGTGTGTGTGCGGTCATGAACGCAGGTAGTGAGCAAGAGGGCGAAAAGAGGAAGAGACAGGAGAACTCCTGTCTTTTATACCACAGGAAGTGGGGGGAGTGGGCTAACCATCACCTGGAGTGTGGCCCACCCCTGAGGAGGGGCCGAGACCCCTAGGGTCAGGTTCAGGGTCACTCCCCCAGGAGTGTTAACCCTATACATTCCACCCCTTGGTTAGACCACTTCCACCTTCCTAAGAACAGTCTTCTTCTCCAAAGATGGGAAAAGTGTCCATGGGTTAAGAGTTCGTGAAGTCCTTCTTGGTCCCCGGCTGTATCCCAAGGCGATGTGCTCCTCTGGTCCGGTGCAGGTTGCTGAGATGTGAGCAGGGCAGGAACGGAAGAAAAGTCAGTGAATCAGGAACAGTTCTTGTTGGTACTCAGGAAAAAGTCTTTTCCCTCTGCGAAGAAAACATCAGGAACAGTCTCTTCATGTCTGGCATCAGGGGAACAGGTGTGGATGAGATGGCTGTAGACATCCTCTGGAGGGAAATCAGGAACAGTCTCTCACTGCAGGGCATCAGTGACGAATCAGATGCAGGGTTCTGGTTGGACGCCGTGGTGTGATGCGATGTTGTAGGACTCTGGATAGCTGCTGCTGTCATGTAGGTTCTGTTGGACGCCGTGTAGTGGTGAGGGTATAACTACAAAAACAACTTGTAACCCCTTATGAACTATAATACAAGTATTGCACAACTATGATACAAGTATTGCACAACTATGATACAACTATTATACAACTATAATACAAGATAACCTGAAAGTATCTGGAACACATGGAATCAACTCTGAGATTTCAAAACCTTTTCAGCTAAAGAGAGGTTTCTCTGAGGGACACACTCGATAACACCAGTTTCCATCATCACCCAGTATGTGTGACCAGGACCCTCTGCAGATACCACCCCTTTGATAGGTTTTCCCCCACCAGAGGCAGGAGCAACCCACACAGTCTTTCCCAGTAGATTCCTTTCACAGACTACAGGAACTCCATCTCCCTCAACTGTGGGCAGTAGGGCAGACTGAGCAGGACCAGCTCTGTTAACTGATCCCCTGCTGTTCACCAGCCAAGTGGCTTCTGCAAGGTGCTTCTCCCAGTTTCTGAGAGTTCCACCTCCCATAGCCTTCAGGGTGGTTTTCAGCAGGCCATTGTGTCGCTCAATCTTTCCTGCAGCTTGTGGGTAGTATGGGATGTGATAAACCCATTCTATCCCATGCTCTTTTGCCCAGTTGCTTACAAGGTGGTTCTTGAAATGGGTCCCATTGTCTGACTCAATTCTCTCTGGGGTACCGTGTCTCCACAGGATGTGGCTCTGCAGGCCCAGAATGGTGTTACAGGCAGTAGCATGAGGTACTGGGTAGGTTTCCAGCCACCCCGTGCTTCCCTCCACCATGGTTAACACATACTGCTTGCCACTACGAGACCGAGGCAGAGTGATGTAATCAATCTGCCAGGCCTCCCCATACCTGTACTTTGACCACCTTCCCCCATACCACAAAGGCTTCATGCGCTTGGCTTGCTTTATGGTGGCACAGATGTCACATTCATGGATAACCTGAGTTATGGCCTCCATGGATATGTCCACGGATCTGTCTCGGGCCCATTGGTATGTGGCATCTCTTCCTTGGTGACCAGAAGAGTCATGTGCCCACCGAGCTAAGAACAGTTCACCTTTGTGCTTCCAGTCCAGGTCAATCTGGCAGATGTGGGCAGCCTGGTCAGCTTGGTGGTTATGCTGCTGCTCTTCAGTGGCTCTGCTCTTTGGGATGTGAGCACTGATGTGTCGGATTTTAACTGGTAGTTTGTCCAGGCGTGCAGAAATGTCTTGCCAGAGATCAGCAGCCCAAATAGGCTTCCCTTTTCTCTGCCAATCATTTCTCTTCCACTCCTTCAGCCACCCCCATAAGGCATTTGCTACCATCCATGAGTCGGTGTAGATGTATAGCATTGGCCACTGCTCTCGTTCTGCAATGTCCAGGGCCAGCTGGATGGCTTTCACCTCAGCATACTGGCTGGATTCACCTTCTCCATCTCTTGCCTCTGCAACCCTGCGTGTGGGGTTCCAGACGGCAGCCTTCCATCTCCGCTTGCTGCCTACCAGGCGGCAGGATCCATCTGTGAAGAGAGCATATGCCTTTTCCTCCTCAGGAAGGTCACTGTATGGGGGGGCTTCCTCAGCCCGGGTCACTGCCTTCTCTTCTGCTGGCTTTCCAAAGTCAGTGCCCTCTGGCCAGTTGGTGATGACCTCCACAATGCCTGGACGCTCGAGAGTCCCCATCCTAGCCCTCTGAGTTATCAGAGCCATCCACTTACTCCAAGTGGCATCTGTGGCATGGTGCGGAGTCGAACCCTTCCCTTTAAACATCCAAGTCAGGACTGGAAGCCTTGGAGCTAAAAGGAGTGGTGACTCCGTCCCAATCACCTCAGAGGCAGCTCTGACTCCCTCATAGGCAGCTAGGATTTCTTTCTCTGTGGGGGTATACTTGGTCTCTGAGCCTTTGTACGCCTTGCTCCAGAACCCGAGTGGGCGGCCTCTTGTCTCATCAGGAGCTTTCTGCCATAGGCTCCAGCTAGGACCATTCTCACCGGCTGCTGTGTAGAGAATGTTCTTAATCTCTGGGCCGGTTCGAACTGGTCCCAAGGCCATGGCATGGACCACCTCTCGTTTGATCTGGTCAAATGCCACCTGCTGCTCAGGTCCCCACTCAAAGTTATTCCTCTTTCTTGTAACGTCAAAGAGGGGTTTCACAATTTGACTGTACCCGGGAATGTGCATCTTCCAAAAGCCCACAAACCCCAGGAAGGATTGTGTCTCCTTCCGGTTAGTGGGTTCCACCATAGTGGCCACTTTATTCACCACATCCATAGGGATGTGGCGTCGGCCATCCTGCCATCGAACTCCCAGGAACTGGATCTCTCTGGCAGGCCCTTTCACTTTGCTTCTCTTAATGGCAAAACCTGCATCCAACAGGATATTAATGATCTTCTCACCCTTCTGGAAGACCTCCTCTGCTGTCTCACCCCATACAATGATGTCATCGATGTACTGCAGATGTTCCGGAGCTCCACCCTTCTCCAGTGCAGTCTGGATGATGCTGTGGCAGATTGTAGGGCTGTGCTTCCACCCTTGAGGCAGTCTGTTCCAGTGGTACTGGACTCCTCTCCAGGTGAAGGCAAACTGCGGCCTACATTCTTCTGCAATGGGGATGGAGAAGAAAGCATTAGCAATGTCAATTGTGGCATACCATTTGGCCTCCTTCGTTTCCAGTTCATACTGTAGCTCCAACATGTCAGGCACGGCTGCGCTGATTGGAGGAGTCACTTCATTCAGGCCTCGGAAATCCACCGTGAGTCTCCACTCCCCTGTCTCCTTTCGCACTGGCCATATCGGGCTGTTGAAGGGCGAGTGGCTCTTGCTGATGACAAGCTGCTGCTCCAGGCGGCGAATCAGCTGCTGTATGGGTAGCAGGGAGTCTCTGTTGGTGCGGTATTGCCTGCGATGAACTACACGAGAAGCAATAGGTAACTTGACATCTTCCACCTTGTGGGTACCAACCACGGAAGGGTCATCTGACAAGCCAGGCATGATAGACAGCTGCTCTTTGTCTGCAGTCTCTACAGCTGCTATGCCAAAAGCCCACTTGTTCCCCTTTGGATCTTTAAAGTACCCTTCCCGGAGAAAGTCGATCCCCAGGATGCAAGGTGCATCAGGGCCAGTTACTATGGAGTGCTTCTCCCACACATTCCCGGTGAGGCTTATCTCAGCCTGCAGCACAGTCAACTCCCGAGACCCCCCTGTGACTCCTGCAATTGTAACAGTATCTGTCCCCCTGTGGCTGGAGGGGATCAGAGTGCATTGGGCACCGGTGTCTACCAACGCTCTGTACTTCTCGGCTTCAGAAGTGCCAGGCCATTTCACAAACACGTCCCAATATACTCTGTTATCCCTGGCCTCCGCCTGGCTGGAGACAGGGCACCTCTAATTCTGAGCAGTGTGACTGCATGAGGCACATGGACCTGAGTTACTGGCTTCACCACCCCTTGAGCGTGAGCGCTGCCTGCGGGACACTGGGGCAACCCCTCTTCTGGAGGAGTTATTCCCTGTGTTTGTCCCCTGCAGTTCCCTTACCCTGGCCGATAGAGCTGAGGTGGGCTGGCCATGCCATCTATCCATGTTTTCCCCATGGTCACACAGTGTTCTCCAGAGTGACCCCCTGTGTGTACCCTGTCTGCTCTGGGCTGGTCTCCTGCGGGGAGGAGGAGGAGCACGGCGGCGTGTGTTCCTTACAGCTGAGACTTGCACCCATTCTGAAGGTGAGGAGCAGTCATCCTCTGCCTTCTGCATTTCAGAGAAAGAGGCTTTCAGCTCGTTCATTTCTTGGGTGAGGGTCTCTACAGTGGCAATTAAGGTTTTCCTCGACAAACTGTCTTCAAACTGTCTTAGGTCATTCACAAACTCCCTGATTGTGGGAAGGTTGTTGGGGTCTCTGCCCAGCAGCAGTGCTCCCAATGTGGGGGCATATGTGGAAGGGGCACACTGAGTCAGTTTCTTTAAGAGTGCTGGCTTCATGCGGACATCATCAGGGTCCGAGGGCCTCTGGTCGGCTCCATAAATTATCTCTTGAACCGCCATTTGCCTCAGGTATGAGATACCCTGTTCCATATCTGTCCATCTAAGGGGATGGAAAATCATGTCATCCTTAGTCGGGTACCTGTACCTCACAGCTATCAGAAGCCTGGCCCAAAGTGAGTGGGTACCATCGAGCCTTCCCAGCTCCTTATCCACACCTCCATCCCTCGACAAGGATCCCAGCTGTTTCGCCTCCCTGTGATCTAGGTCCACTGTTTCTGCTCCTGCATCCCAGCATTTCAAAAGCCAGGCTAAAAGGGACTGTCCGTTTGCCCTTGCATACTCCTGCCTTATGTGCCTGATTTCCTTTCTGGGCGTGGAGCTGATAAGGATCACTCCATTATCAGGTCCATTTCCAGCTGGTTGCTGTTGCTGGGGGGTGCTGGTTCCCGAAGAGGTCCCTTGCCCTGGATCGGCATCTGCGGGAGGGTTTTGATTTGATCTTGCTGGCCGCGTCGTAATTGGCGCCAGGTGAAGGGGGCTGGGCTGAGGGGGCAGGGTCCGGGGGGCTGCCCTGGGCGGGACCGGAGGCGGAGTTCGGGGCGGAGCCGCGCTAGGGGCGGTCTGCCCTGTCGCCCATCCCCCGCAGTTGCAGCTGGGGCAGTGAGGACCACCCCTCCCCCTAAGCACCCTAATGGCGGCGCCCACTCGATATTTCCACGTGTCCCAGTTCACCGCTATCTTATTAATTCCCAAACCCACATTTACACACAGTGAAATAACAGCTATCCAGTACCATTTCTCGCCCAAAATATCTGGAGCTTCTGTGCTCCAATGCATATACTCAGATTGATTCCATGTTCCAGAAACATTTCTAAACACAGTGATATTACTAACAGAATTCAGGAAATAGGCATAGACTCGGGCAGGCAAATGCTTAGAATATTCCCAGAGCATATCAATGACAATCCAGAAGACATGGTAACTTATAAACTTTAACAGCCAGCCCCACAACAGCCATGCAAAAGCGTTAATGATTAAGACTTTCAGAATATCCATTTTTTAACTTCCAAATCTTCTCTGAAAGAATTCTTTCTACCTAGCCCCACGTTGGGCGCCAAATAAATTGTCTTGGGTTCAAATGCAAGTTCCCAGAGACTCTTATAAATTTGGTAGACCCAATGACAATTTATAGAATTTATAGAATTTATAGAGTGCCCTCCCCTCCTCCCCCTCCTTTCCCCAAAAGACAGGGAGAGAGATAAAAGGTAGGGACACCCCAATAAATCAATCTCACTCGATTTGGAAGTTAAAAAGGAAAAGTTTAACAATAACTTAGAAAAAAGGGATTGGAGGTAGGGGAGTTTACAAAGGATGAGGAAGGGAAAACAGCAAAATACAAAACAGGGATGGATACAACCCGAGTAGTGTGATGGTGTCTCTGCCTCGTGGCTGGTATACAGTATCAGTGTGTGTGTGCGGTCATGAACGCAGGTAGTGAGCAAGAGGGCGAAAAGAGGAAGAGACAGGAGAACTCCTGTCTTTTATACCACAGGAAGTGGGGGGAGTGGGCTAACCATCACCTGGAGTGTGGCCCACCCCTGAGGAGGGGCCGAGACCCCTAGGGTCAGGTTCAGGGTCACTCCCCCAGGAGTGTTAACCCTATACACCTTCCAACCCCTAACACCCTGTGAGCCTGGGTGAGCCTGGGTGAGATTGCTGCCAGCCTGGGCCACTCCTGCCTCTTTTGTCACCTGCTCTGCCTCGCGAAGTTGCCAGCTGCAGCGTTTGGAGAGGCTTGTGGCACTGCTGCTGGCTCTGTGACTCTTTCCCTGCGTGACTCACAAGCCCAAAGCCGTTATTAGCTCTCGTTGCTCTCCATCCATTCAGACGATCTATTTAAGCTGAGCTCCCGCGGTCCTGCGCTGCCTGAGGTATGATGTGCCTGTGCTGTTTGCCAGGCTCTGGGGGGAAAGCAAATCCATTTTTTCAAGCCCTGCTCTATAATTCTAAAGCAAACAATCCAAGAGCTTGTATTGTAAGCACAAATTGCCCTCCCTCTCCCCTCCCCACCACCCCTCCTACGCAGGGACTTCTGCTCGCCTCAAGCCTGGTAGCAAGTTGCAGCGGTGTCAACTGCGGTGAAGTGCTGCTTGGGAGTGAAAACTTCTCCTTCCTCCTGCTCCTTTCCCAACCTTGCTGCCTTGCTTCATCTCAAGAGCTCACTGCTTTGCCCAGCAGCACAGCATGAGGCAGGTCACTGAGCCTCTACCCTGGATCAGCTACAGATGAATGAGGAGGAGGTTAGGAGATCTTGAGCTGGGCAGCCTGGAGAAGAGGAGGCTGAGGGGGGCTTATGAATGCTTGCAAATACCTAAGGGGTGGGCGTCATGGGGGATGGGGACAGACTCTTCTCAGTGCTCTCCAGTGACAGGGCAAGAGGCAATGAGCACCAACTTGACCACAGGAAGTTCCATCTCAACAGGAGGAGGAACTTCTGTACTGTGAGGGTGGCAGAGCCCTGGAACAGGCTGCCCTGAGAGGCTGTGGAGTCTGCTTCTCTGGAGACTTTCCAAACCCACCCAGACATGCTCCTGTGTGACCTCTCAGCCTTCTCTTCTCCAGACTAAATAGAAGAGGAGGGCAGGCAGCACTGTGCACACTCAGTGATGAAAAATCATGGAATCATAGAGCTGTTTGGGTTGGAAAAGGCCTCCAAGCTCATTCAGTCCAACCATCAGCCTGACACCACCATGGCCACTAAACCCTGTCCCCAAGTGCCATGGCCACACCTTTCTTCAACACTTCCAGGGGTTGGGACTCCTCCACGTCCCTGGGCAGCCTGTGCCAGTCCCTGACCACTCTTGCAGCAAAGAAACTCTTCCTAATATCCAATCGGGGTGCTGGAGCCTGGAGCAGCCTGCCCAGAGGGGTTGTGGAGTCTGCTTCTCTGGAGACTTTCAAGCCCCACCTGGATGTGTTCCTGTGTGAGCTGCCCTGGGTGCCCCTGCTGTGGCAGGAGGCTGGACTGGATGATCTCTATAGTCTTTGTTTTTTTCTGGGTTTTTTTTTTTTTTGGTATTTTCTCTCCATGCTTTCAGCTTCAGTGCCAGATAGGCAGCTGGGCCACAGCACCATCAACCCCTGCCCTCTTCAGGAGCTCATCCTCACCTGAAACCACTCTCACCCTCAAGTGGCCACATGTCTGAGCACTTGGTTGTGTGGAGCAGCAGAGGCTGCTGGATGCTCACTTGTTCTGTACAAGGGAAGCAATCTGCTTCCTTCTCTTGAGGTGTTCCAAGCCTGCCTGGACACACTCCTGGACGGCCTGCTCTGGGTGGTCCTGCTTCATTCAGCATGCTAATTGGACAAGATGATCTCCAAAGGTCCCTTCCAGTTCCCATCATGCTGGCATCATTCTGTGATTTTGCTGTTCCTGAGCCCACTGGCAGCAGCATCTCTGGATGCACCTTCCCTGGAGGTGTTCAGGGCCAGGTCAGATGAGGCTTTGAGCAACCTGGGTTAGGGTTAGTTCCTGCCCATGTCCAGGGCTTGGAACTGGATGGTCTTGAAGGTCCCTTCCAATCCAGCTCATTCTTAGAATCTATGACTCTATGACTCTGTGATCTCCACGGAAATTCCAGCCATTCACAAGGTCCTTCCAAACCAGTCTGTGCTCTTCCCAGCTTCCCATTCCCTCAGGCACCGTTGTCTTCTGCCTTGCCCCAGCACTGACCACACCAAACTCACAGCATATGCTGTGGGTGGGAGCTCTGCAACCCCTCTTTGTGCTCCAAGAATTGCTGGTGGTGATGGAAGTGGCAGCATCATCCGGGAGAGCACTCAGCTGGGGCTTTGTGAGCTGCCTCCTTGGTGTTTCTCCTCTGGCTGCTAGCTTGGGGAGGGGATAACGAGGCTGAGCAACCTGCTCTCCTTGGGCTGTGCCGAGCACACATGCAGATTGTGCTCATTTGCTGAGGGAGCAGTGTGCCTGAGGACATTAGAGGAGGAGGAACAGGAGGAGGAGGAGGATACCTTTGTCCTGACAAAGCTGTGCCTGCAGAGGTGAGATCTCAGGCTCTCAGCATCCCTGCAGGTTGCTGCCATCGACGGAGGCAGGAATGGGAGCAGCAGGGTGATGTCCAGCAGGGCTAGGGAGGTTCTTCTCCCCCTCTACTCTGCCCTGCTGAGACCACACTTGTAATACTGTGTCCAGTTTGGGGGTCCTCAGTTAGGAGAGACAGAGACCTGCTGGAGAGAGTCCAGCAGAGAGCCAGGAGGATGAGTGGGGGACTTGAGCATCTCCCCTACAAGGAGAGACTGAGAGCCCTGGGGCTGCTTAGTCTGGAGAAGAGAAGGCTGAGAGGAGATCTGATCCATGCATACAGACACCTGAGGGGTGGGGGGGAAGTGGCTGGGGCCAAGCTCTTTTTGGTGTTCAAGGAGCAGCAGCTGCAAACTGGAACAGAGAAGGTTTGAGCTCCACATGAGGAGAAAACTTCCTTAAAGTGAGGGTAGCAGAGGCCTGGAGCAGGCTGCCCAGAGAGGTTGTGGAGTCTCCTTCTCTGGAGGCTTTCCAAATCCACCTGGATGCATTCCTGTGCAGACCACCCTGGGGGATCCTGCTTGCCAGAGGGGTTAGACTGGATGATCTCTGGAGGTCCCTTTCAACCTGTAAGGTTCTGTGACTCTGTGACTCTCTTTGCCCTGCGGCAGATTGCTGCCAGCCTGGGCCACTCCTGTGGCAGCGACTGCCTGCCTCTTTTGTCACCTGCTCTGCCTTGAGAAGTTCTCAACTGCAGCGTTTGGAGAGGCTTGTGGCAGTCTGCTGCTGGCTCTGTGGGTGCTTGGTCGTCTCTTCAGGCTTGGGTCATCCTGTAAAAGGTCCTCACCTCCAGCATTGTTGACTGATTGTCAGGGAAATGAATTCCTCCTCCAGAAGTGCCTCACCTCTCCGTGGACTGCACAGGGAGCTCGGGCAGCTGTAGCTCACATCTCTGCCATCAGTCAGGGTGGCTGCTGACAGCTTCCTTAAGATGCAGCTGAAGGTAGGATGAGCCCTGAATAATTGCTGAGGGAACACTGGAGGGTGGCCTTTATGCCTAATTAAAGGCTTGGCTGAATCAAGCTGTGGACAGCTTGGCCAGGTTGACTTTGAAGAGTCTCTGGGGCACTTTGATGAGGGGCTGGGGGAGATGTGCCAAACTCCCAGCCACCAGAAAACACCTTCCTGCCCCTCAGGCGATGGAAATGCCTTCAATGCTTGGAGGGCATGGGCAAAAGGAGCAATCAGGTCCACAAATGTACATCCTGAGATTGAAAACCAGAAGAATAGAAACAAAAAGAAGCCTTCCAGAGAGCTGGAATGCCTCAGCAGAGCTCTGGAGCTGACAGCACTCAAGCTGGGGCCGTTGCAGATTTTCCTCTGTGGTGTGAGGTAGGAAGGAAAAGCACAGAGAGAGAGAGGGAGGGAGGGAGGGAAAGCTCAGCTGCATTCATGCTCCCCCTCAGATGTCAGAGGTGCTTTTATGTTCCACGAGTGCTGATTATTCATACAGCTTTCTCATTAGACAGCTGAAATGCAGCTCCAGCCTGGGACTCAGCACAGCCTGGGCCTTGCCCTGTGGTGTGCCAGCTTTGCACCACCTGGGACATCTCACCAGAGGTGGATGGCAGGGTGCTAGCTGGAGC
Organism: Pogoniulus pusillus; assembly: GCF_015220805.1. NCBI lineage: Eukaryota > Metazoa > Chordata > Aves > Piciformes > Lybiidae > Pogoniulus > Pogoniulus pusillus. The sequence goes on along the minus strand of NC_087276.1, from coordinate 16,057,959 downwards.
CTGCCTTCAGGCTCCTAGTGCTGGTAGGACTTTGCTCATCTTTCCCCACTACTTTCCTCTTTTGGCCATCTTCAAATCAGAGGGTTAGCCCTGAATCCTGGGCACTGCCTGACAGCTGTAAGGGCTTAGCATTGCTTATCCTGGGCATCGCTTGGCTCTCAGCAGCAACCTTCCTGAAGAAGGTACAGCACAAGGGCTGCTGTCTCCAGGTGTCTCCCTTGTTCCCAGGTGTCTCCTTGTAAGCCTTCTGCCTGCACACAGCATCTTGGATCATCTATGTCACTGTCAGGTTGGCAAGCTCGGTTGTGCCATGGTGCAATGGGGCCACTCGGCTTTGCCACTTCCAGAGCAACTGAGCAGCTCTGAGGATGAGGAGAACTTCTTCTGGGCTTGCAGGGAATTGCAGCATGGTGAGGTTGGAAGTGATCTCTGGGGGATCAGCCAGTCCAATCCCCCTGCTAAAGCAGGGCACCCACAGCAGCTTGCCCAGGATCAAAATGGCCAGGGGGGGCTGGAAACTCTCCAGAGGAGGAGACTCCACAACCTCTCTGGGCAGCCTGCTCCAGGGCTACAGCAACCTCACACTCCAGAACTTTCTGCTCCTGTTGAGGTGGAACTTCCTGGGCTCCAGTCTGTGCCCACTGCCCCTTGTCCTGTCACAGGGCACTACAAAAAAGAGCCTGGCACCTTCACTCTGACAGCCACCCCTTGGATACTGGTAGATGTTTACCAGATCCCCGCTCAGCCTTCTCCCCTGCAGACTAACCAGCCCCAGGGCTCTCAGCCTTTCTTCACAGCAGAGATGTTTCAATCCCTTCATCATCCTCATAGCCTCCATTGGACTGTCCAGCAGGTCTCTGTCTGTATTGAACTGGGGAGCCCAAAACTGAACACAGTATTGCAGGTGTGGGAAGGGGAATCTCCCTAGGAGACTCTTACCTGTGAGCTTTTGTTGGCTGACCAGGACCAGCAGGGCTGTCACCAGAAGGTGCCACACCCCCCACAGTGTCCTTCATGGCAGTCAGCTCTGAGTCTGGCTTCTGACACCCAGCCCCACCACCCTGCTGGCTACTATAGGTAGGACTAACAGAGGTGCTCCAGGCTGAGTCCAGCCTGATGGATCCCAGCTCCTCCCACTAGTGCTCAGTGTGGTCCTGGGGGGACTGCTAACCACAGGGGTCTTCTAACCACAAGCTCCATGCTTCTGGCACCCAACCCCACCATGCTGCTGGCTACAATAGGTAGGACTAACAGAGAGGGTCCAGAAAAAGTTCAGTCTGATGGATCCATCCTTGTCCCACCAGTGCTGAGCATGGTCCTGGGGGTGGTCTTCTAGCCACAAGCTCTGCCACCCAACTCCCCCACACTGCTGGGACCAACCACATCTTCTGGTTGTCCAGCAGCAGGGACGCTGCAGGGGGTGTGAGCCACAGGCAGTGTGAAACCCTAACTCTTTGTAGACACAGAGAGCAGGCTGAAATCCCCATGGCAGGCCAGAGCTCAGAGGTGTCATTGCTGATTTCCCGGACACAGAGAGAGCCCTTTCAGCCCCGGTCCTGCTCAGACACTGCAGCTTTAATGTCCCAGCACCCAGCGTGTTTCCACTCCCTTCCAATGCATCAATCAGGCCTCGGTGAGGGGCTGAAAGAGGCAGTTTGTTAAAAAAACACACTTAGTGTAAAAAGTTGATTCCAGTTAATTAGGGCTTCATTGCAATGGAAACAAATTACCCAGCTGGCATCTGCCAAGGCAAACAGCGGCGGGGGAGAGGGGTCCCGGCCAGGCAGGAGACAAACAACCATCTCAGGCAGCCTTATTTATGGCCTTTTTATGCATTTCTCTATTTATTTGGACATTCCTGAGCTGGAGAGCTGGGTTCTTGCCCAGCTGCCTGCCCCAGCACTTGCATGGCCTCGCCTGTCACCGGCAGCAGGTTCTCGGGGCTCCCGGTGCTGGCCCAAGAGGCTCCTGCACATGGGGACCTGGGCTGGTGCCTGGTGTCCCTGAGCACCTCTCTCCAGACTTGTCCAAGGCTCTTGCTTCAGAAACAGAGGTCAGCAGTTGGATGTGGAAGCTATGGGCAGGCCAGGGTAGGCTGTTGGTTGCTGCTCACCAGTGGAGGTGAGGATGTGGAAGTCATAGAATCATTGAATCATTGAATCATGGAGTCAGAGAATTGTTTGGGTTGGAAAAGGCCTCCAAGGGCATCCAGTCCAACCAGCAACCCATCCCCACCATGGCCACAAAACCTGTCCCCAGTGCCATGGCCACAGGTTTCTTCAACACCTCCAGGGATGGGGACTCCACCACCTCCCTGGGCAGCCTGTGCCAGTCCCTGACCACTCTGGCAGCAAAGACATTTTTCCTCCTCTCCAACCTAACCCTCCCTGGTACAACTTCAGGCCAGTTCCTCTCCTTCTCTCACCTGAGTCTAGGGAGCAGAGCTGAACCCCCACCTGGCTGCAGCCTCCTCTCAGGAGGCTGTAGAGAACAATGAGCTCTGCCCTCAGCCTCCTCTTCTCCAGGCTGCACACCCCCAGCTCCTTCAGCTGCTCCTCCTCAGCCCTCTTCTCCAGACCAGCTTGGTTGCCCTTCTCTGGCCCTGCTCCAGCCTCTCAGTGTCCTTCTGGGAGTGAGGGGCCCAGAACTGAACCCAGCACTGGAGGTGCAGCCTTGCCAGCACCTGATGCAAGGGGACAATCCCTTCCCCGCTCCTGCTGATACCATTGCTGGTACTGGTGCTGGTCCCTGGATGGGGAAGAAAGGCTGAGAGCCCTGGGGCTGGTTAGTCTGCAGGGGAGAAGGCTGGGAGGGAATGTGGTAAACATCTACCAGTACCCAAGGGGTGGCTGTCAGAGTGAAGGTGCCAGGCTCCTTTTAGTGGTGCCCTGTGACAGGACAAGGGGCAGTGGGCACAGACTGGAGCCCAGGAAGTTCCACCTCAACAGGAGCAGAAAGTTCTGGAGTGTGAGGTTGCTGTAGCCCTGGAGCAGGCTGCCCGGAGAGGTTGTGGAGTCTCCTCTGGAGACTTTCAAGCCCCTCCTGGATGTGTTCCTGTGTGACCTGCCCTGATGCTCCTGCTCTGGTAAGGGGCCTGGACTTAACGCCCTGCAGAGGTCCCTGGAGAATCTTTGCTCCTTTGATTCCGTGGCGTTATTTAATCCAACACCTCGTCGAGATTTGCGGCTTTGCTTTTTTGCCTCGGAGAGGGCGGCAGCAAGGGGCTGCGCTGGGGGCTGGAGCAGCAGGAGGAGCTGGGTGGGGGCCGGAGGGATTCCCGGAGGAGGCAGGCAGGATGGTGCCGCGGAAGCGGCGGCTAAAGCCCGGGGATTAGCAGCGGGTCCCGTTGCAGGAGGGCAGCCGCAGCCCCTTCCTGCAGCCGCCGTCACCCGAGCCTGCCGCCGGGGCGGGCGAAGCAAGTGCGAGTCATCAGCTTCCCTCCTGCTGCCTCTGCCCCGGCCCCGGCCTGCCCCCTGCTCCCAGCTGCCCTGCCCTTGCTTCTTGCGCTCCGGCTCTGCCCTGCCTCGCCAGGCTGCGCCAGGGCTCTGTGCCCGGGCTGGGGCCGAGAAGGTGTTGGGTCTGGAAGGGGGCACACGGCAGCTCTCTTGGTCCTCCCTCCCTATTGTAGCCAGCAGCACGGTGGGATGGGGTGGCAGAAGCGTGGGGTCCTCTTCTGCCTGCTCTCTGGAGGACAAGAGCAGGTTTCTGCCCTTGCATGGGGACTTCCCAGCAGGCTCTTACGTGACAGAGGCTCTTCCACTCATCTACCCTGATCGTGTCTGGGCCAGACTCTTCTTCTGGTCCTGTGAAGTCCTGAAGTTGACATCTGAGTTTCCCATCGGGAGCAAGTTGCCATCCAGAGCCTTTGATACACTTTGCAGGGATGTGTCTGCTGCCTTGCATGTGTGAGATCACAGATCACAGGAGGTCAGGGGTTGGCAGGTACACAAAGAGACCTAGTCCAAGACCCCTGCTGGAGCAGGACCTCACAGTGTAGCTCAGGCCACTGTGAGCCGCTCTCTGAGCCCTCTGTCTGTGATGGCACACAAGGGTGGAAAGCCTGGACTGGGGCACACGTCCTTGGAGGGGTGAACATCAGAGCTGAGCATTGATAGCTGCAGAGGTGAGTCCTGAGGCTGGCCATGAGGTCAGGATGAACAGCCTGGTTGAGTAGGTGTCCCCAGCCATGGCAAAGGGCTTGGAACTGCATGACCTTGAAGGTCCCTTCCAACCCAAACCATTCTGTGATCTCATCTGAGGCATATGGCAAAGGTGGTGACCAGCACTGGAAAGTGGCTTGAAAGGGAGCAGAGGAGAGATTAGGGAGTTTGGTGCAAGCATCCTGGTTCCCTGGAGTCTGCTGGGCCATCTTGACAGGTCATTTGAAAACCCCAAGCTGAAAAGCAGTGAGGAACCTCAGCACCACCTTTCCCTGCCCCAGAGCTGGGCTCCGTTGGAGCTTCAGAGGCAACAATGTCCCCTCAGTCCCACAGCGACCTGTCCCTGTGCCCCCACTCTCCACAGGCAGAGTGCAGAGTGCCAGGCACCTCCTTCCTCCTCTGCTCTCAGGGATTTGAGCTTTCTCTTCCTAGATTGACTTGTTGTCAGGGTTTATTTTTAGCTCCTCCAGTGCCATGCAGATTTCCTTGAGGGATTCTTTCTTCCCTTCCTCCTCCTCCAGGTTTGTTTGTAACACAGCCACGGGCAGGAGCTCTGTGGAGCACATCAGCTTTGTGGGTTCATCTCAGATCCTTGGGGTCTGCGTGCCCAAGGGTCCTGGGAGGGAATATTGCTCCCACCAGCAGCTGGTCACAGAATGCCAGCTTGGAAAGGACCCCAGGGATCATCTGGTGGCTCCTTCAGCCTGAGGTCATCACTAAAAAAATCAAAGGATGCTCTTGGTGTAGTTGGAGTTGTCCCTGCTCACTACAGGGGGCTTGGACTTTCCAGGGTGTCCTTTCCAGCCTGGTGGCTTTTTTCCCCAAGCCCTTCTCAGTGCTGCCCTCCCCAGGATCAGAAACTTGGAGTAGAATCATGGACTATGGTGGGGAGAGACTGGCAAAGGTTGCCCAGGGAGAATCACAGAATGTGAACCTCCCTGGAGATGTTCCAGGCCAGGTTGGATGAGGCCTTGAGCATCCTGTCCTGGTGGGAGTTGTCCCTGCCCATGGCAGATGGGGGTTGGAACTGGATGATCTTTGAGGTCTCTTCCATCCCAAACCAGTCTGGGATTCTATGAATATCAGGTTGGAAGGGACCTCAAGGATCTTCTGGTCCATCTTTGAGCTTCCTCTGGTTTCACTAGCCAGGGGAAGAGGTTCAGACCAGCCTCACCAGACTGCCTGGGTGGGAGGGGAACACCAGCAGGGTCCTCCTGCAGCTTCCCAGCCAGGTTGGGTGGAAAGTTTTCAGCGTCCTGTTTTGGAGGCCTGCAGAAGGTCATTCAAAACAACTCGGGAGTGTATTTTGGACTCAGGCAGGGCTGTCGTCGTCACCTCCCTTCTCCTGCTGCCTGTCCCAGACAAGGGCTCACTTTCAGAGCACCTTTCTGCAGAGCAAGGTGGGTTTGGGCAGGGGGGGGGGAATGTTTGCCTTCCTAATTTAGAGCATCCGTCCCACCAGGGGCCAGCCCCTGGCCCCTGCAGTCAGGGGACCTGTCACCACCAGCTCCAGGGCTCTCTGCTAACGTCTTCACCAGAAAATGTGACTCTGCTTGGACTTAGCCTCCTTCTTCTCCCCGCTCCAGGCTGGCTCTGGGTGGGGGATGTGTGAAGGTACAGCCTGTGCTCTGGGTTTTTTCCAGGGTTTCTGTTATTTTGGAGAGGAGGGGAAGTTTTGCTTATTTTTAAACACCTCAAATATAGGTTGGAATTCAGTATAGGTTTGATGGGTTTATTTTCTCCTAGGGAGAGACAGCACTGGGAGGTCCCAGTCTGATGTGGTGGTGGTGACTCCTGGGTTCAGGGAGGTGCCTTCTTCTGAAGCATTGATCTCCACAGGCTGCTCTCACCCTGGGGTATGAGCACATAGAATAATGGAACTCCAGACTGGTTTGGGTTGGAAAGGACCTTTCAAGCTCATCCTGCACTCAGCAGGGACAGCTGCAACCAGAGCAGGCTGCTCACAGCCCCACACAACCTCATCTGCAGTGCTGCCAGCCATGGGGCAGCTCCCACCTCTCTGGGCAGCTTGAGCCAGGCTCTCCCCAACCTCACTGTCAAACACTCCTCCCTTCTCTCCACTCTCAAGCTCTCTCTTTTAGTTCAAACTATCCCAGTCTCAGCCTGCCACAACAGGCCCTGCTCCAGACTCTGTCCCCAGATTTCTTCTATGCATCCTTTAAGCCCCAAAAGGCCACCAGAAGGTCTCTGCGGAGGTGACGCCAAGGTCTCATCACCCTCAGTGTCACACATTTCTTCCTTCTCTCAGGTCTGAGTTTCTCTTTTCTACTTTAAACCATCACCCCTTGCTCAGAATCCTGTCCCCAGCTTTCTTCTGGCCCCTTGAAGCACTGTGTCTCGGTTCTAATTTACATTTCCCAGGGACTCAAACATAGCTGATGGAACCAGTAACAGTTTCTAGGATGCCCTTCCCTCTTCCCCTTTCTATCCCAAAGAAAAGGAATTAGGTGGAGAGAGAGGAAAGGTAAGCAGGCCCAAATAAATGATCTCACTGCGATTTAGAAGTTAAAAGAGGAAAGGTTTAACAATAAATTAAAGGTATATGAGGTAGGGAAGGTACAGAGGTGCAGGGAAGGCAAAACAAGATACAAAATGTGTCAGTACAACCAGATTTGATGGCAGTGGGTTTGTCTGCCTCGTGGGTGATGGCCCCGGGGTGAAACAAAGGGAAACGAGGATGGTGATGCTGGTAAGCAGAGAGGCAGGGCAAGAGAGCAAGGAACAAGAAGTCCCCCTGCTTTTATGGGTCTTAGACAGGAAGGGGGAGTGGGCTAACCACCAGCCTGGCAGTGTTCAGACCCACCGCTGGGGAGGGGTCAAGACCACCTGGGGTCAGGTTCAAAGACCACTCTCCCAGATGGGTTAACCCTTTACACACTGAAAGACCACCAGAAGGTCTCCTTGCAGCCTCCTCTTCTCCAGGCTGAACAAGCCCAGCTCTCTCAGCCTGGCCTCCCATCAGAGAGCTTCCATCATTAAGTGCTCTGTGGGACCTGGTTCTGGAAGACCTGAGTCCCTTCAGCAGCTGAGGGAACCAAAGTCAATGATTCAAACCACTGACAGCCACTCACAAGGCCACAAGAGTGGGGCCAAAGCCTGAGCATCAAAAAATGGCAGCTCCTGGTCCTCTCCATGGATCTGCCAGCTGTAAGGAGGAGCAAGGAGAGCAGGCACCACAGCCACATATCCCCATGGAAGGATGAGATATGCTGAAGCAGAAAACAGGGGAAAGTGGTACTCTTGGTGTCTACTATGTCACAAAGCCATGAATAAGTCATGACCTCACAGTGATTTCTACCCCATGGGGTTATGGCTGGCTGACATCATGGCCAGGGCTGGCACGGGGGCCTGAGGGTGCCTCTGTGATGAGCCTAATGTCAGACAATGCTTTGATGAAGCTCCCTGGTGCTGGAGGTGAGAGGTTCTGAACATGGGCCCTGATGCTGTGAGCTGAGATGTTCTGAACATGGGCCCTGGTGCTGGAGATGAGAGGTTCTGGACATGGTCCCTGGTGCTGGAGCTGAGAGGTTTTGGACCTGGTCCCTGGTGCTGATGTGAGCTGAGAAGTTCTGGACATGGTTCCTTGTGCTGATGTGAGCTGAGAGGTTCTGGTTGTGGTCTTTGGTGCTGGAGATGAGAGGTTCTGGACACTGTCCCTGGTGTTGCGAGGTGCTGGGTCCAAGGTGGTCTCAGGCCTCTCCTCTCTTGGCTCTGAGGTCTGTCTGCAGCCTTTCTGGAGCTGAAGCTGTCACTGAGGCCCTTCTGATCTTTCTTTTCACAACGTTCATTAGCAAAGCTGCTGCCAGAGCACAGCAGTTCCCTCCCTGCCCTCCTTCTCTCTCTGCTTAACAGCCCTGTGCTGGGGAGGCTTATTTGGACAGAGAGAACAAGAGCTCTGGGAGCCACTCCTGGCACAAAGGGCAGAGCTCAGCACTCCCAGGCAGAGCTGAAGAGTAGCCTTAATTCAAAGAGAGGGCTGCCTGAACCCCCACACAAGGCTCACCCTCTGCTCAGCCTTGAGCCAACCTGTACCAACCCATGGCAGTGTGCCTGTGTGCCCTCCGAGCTGCTGAGAGGGCAGGGCACCTGCAACCAGGAGTTGCTTTCCCTGTCAGAAATGGCCACAGCAGCCTCCTGCTCCTCCCTTCCCTCCCTGAAGCTCTGCTTACCATCACTGAGGCTCATAGTCCAATGAAAACCCTTATAACGGGAGCAGGAGAAGGCCTAAGGTGGAGATGACACAGCAAAAGCTGAGCTGTTGCAAGCACCATTGGTGTTGGAGGGACATGCTGGGGAGCTGTGTTTTGGCTGGGTTTGGCTGGTGGTTATGGTTTCTGAGCCTCTGCTCTGCTCCTGCACATTCTCAGCTGGGCTTTATCAGTACTGAGGACCAACCTGAGGACACCAGGATGAGGTCTGAAGCAAGCAGGGACAGCCAATTGCAAGACCGTGCTCCAAACCTGCTGCCTTGTGGGGTAGTGGGGCAGGTGCCAGCATGGCAGCCCAGGCACTGAACCCGTGGGCATTAGCAGCGCAGTCCCATCCTGAGGACCTGCAGGTAGAACCCAGAGATGGGGTGGAAGCCAAATCTGTGGAGACATTCAGAGTCAGAGCTGAGCCCTGAGCAACCTGTTCTTGTTGGAGGTGTCCCTGCTTACTGCAGGGGGGTTGGGCAAGATGCTCTTTGAGGCTCCCTTCCAACCCAGTGCATTCTATCACCCTCCTACAGGTGGTAGGGAGCCTGCTGCTGGTCTGGAAACAGTCAGACTCAGGTGGGACCTTTCCTTGTGGAGAAGGGGTGCAGACCATGCAGGGCTGAGTCATCCTGGAGTAGGGAGAAGGCTTTGTCCAATGACTGGCATCTAGTTCAGGGAAGGTCAGGATCACTGTGGGAGTTTGACAGCCAAGGAGAGGGAAGCAAGAGGCACCAGCATGATGCCCTAAATCTCAGAGACAAGGTCTCACCTTACCTGCTGTGGCCCTGACCATTTCAAGGTCCCTTTTCCACTGTCTGCACAACAGAAACATCTCCAACTGCTGTTCTCCTCCAGAGCAGAAATCCCAGCTCTGCAAGAAAACCCAAACCAAACCCCCAGGGGACATCTTTCGGCAGAGCCTCCAGAAACTCAGCTCTTGGCTGCGGTGCCCTGCGGGGGACCTGCTGCCCTGCTCTCCTCAAAAGGTGGTTTGTTCAGAGAGGTTGGAAAGCAGCTGCCCTGGGGCAGGCTGGATGCAGCTGCAGGCAGGTGGGGATGGTGCTGTGCCGTGGGGGACCTGCCTCCCGCCGAGTCCCCACCCCGTGGGCAGTGTTTGCTCTGCACCACCAGGCGGTTTTGGCAGCGCTCACTGTTGTGACCCGTGCTGGGGGATGGAGGCACCTGGAAAGCCTCCACGCAGCGCTTGCCAGTGTGAACAGTGCACCTCTTCTGGATCCTTCAGGCCCGCAGGTTCTCCCCTCCCATGGTTTTCTCTTTCGTCTCTGGCTGTCTGCTTTCTGAGTGTCTGAAACCACTTGTGAAGGCTCTGGGCTGCTGGCAGCCAGCGCTGCAGACCACACCAGCCCGGGGGCTGGAGGTCAGCTGCTGCAGAGTCTGACCTCGTGGGGCTGCTGCCACTCAGCATCTGCACCGAGCCTGTGCACAGCCACGCAGCACTCTGGTGCTCTGATGTGTGCAGCCCAAGGCCACCTGGAGTACTGCATCCAGTTCTGGAGCCCCTCTGACAAGAGGGATATGGAGGTGCTGGAAGGTGTCCAGAGAAGGGCCATGAGGATGCTCAGAGGGCTGGAGCTGCTCTGCTGTGAGGAGAGACTGAGGGAGTTGGGGCTGTTCAGTCTGGAGAGGAGAAGGCTCTGAGGTGACCTTATTGTGGCCTTTCAGTATCTGAAGTGGACTACAGGAAAGCTGGGGAGGGACTTTTTAGGCTGTCAGGCAGTGATAGGACTGGGGAGAATGGAACAAAGCTGGAAATGGGTAGATTCAGACTGGATGTAGGAAGAAGTTCTTCAGCATGAGGGTGGTGAGAGCCTGGAAGGGATTGCCCAGGGAGGTGGTGGAAGCCTCATCTCTGGAGGTGTTTCAGGCCAGGCTGGATGAGGCTCTGGACAGCCTGATTTAGTGTGAGGTGTCCCTGCCCATGGCAGGGGGGTTGGAACTGGCTGATCCTTGTGGTCCCTTCCAACCCTGACTGATTCTGTGATTCTATGAGGAGGTGCTGGAGCCAGGGCAAGGAAGCTGTGAAGGGCCTGGAGAATAAGTCTGATGAGGAGCGACTGAAGGAGCTGGGGATGGTTAGTGTGAGGAGGAGGAGGCTGAGGGCAGACCTCACTGCTGTCTACAGCTACCTGAAAGGAAGTTGTGGAGGGGCTGCTGCTGGTCTCTGCTCAGAGGTAATTAGTGGCAGAAGAAGAGGGGGTGGCCTCAAGCTGCCACCTGGCAGGTTTAGCCTGGACATGAGGACACTTTTCCCAGGGAGAGCAGCCAGGCGCTGGGATGTGCTGCCCAGGGGCTGGTGCAGGGACTGAGAGTCATTGGGATGTGGTGATTCGGGCTGTGGCTCAGGCTGCACCTTGCAGGGCTCCTGAAGGGCTTTGCCAGCTGGGATGGTTCTGTGCCTGTGTGATTTCCCCGAGGGCAGCGAGTGCCTCTCGCTGCGCTGCAGTCCCGCACGCCCCAGGCGCCGAGGAGCTGCGCTCCGCCTTGGCTGCAGGAGCAGGCTCAGCATCCCAGAAATCCCAGGCTTTCATGTAGGAGCCAATAGTCACACAACTTTCCATCCAGAAACCCTCAGCACCGGCCCCGCTCGCTTTTGCTGGACGGCTTTGAACTACAGCTCCCAAGATGCCCGAAGCTATGCAGACACGCCGAAGACAGTGGTTTCCCAGAAACTGGTGGGGGTTTCATGCTCTTGCAGGCAGGAATGTTTTGATTGCATCCCAAAGCCCTTCCAGTCCCTCAAATCTCCCAGGCGCTTCCCTATTGTGGGGCAGCCGCCGAGGCTGGAGGCGGCCGGGCAGGAGCCTCTCCTCTCCTCTCCTCTCCTCTCCTCTCCTCTCCTCTCCTCTCCTCTCCTCTCCTCTCCTCTCCTCTCCTCTCCTCTCCTCTCCTCTCCTCTCCTCTCCTCTCCTCTCCTCTCCTCTCCTCTCCTCTCCTCTCCTCTCCTCTCCTCTCCTCTCCTCTCCTCTCCTCTCCTCTCCTCTCCTCTCCTCTCCTCTCCTCTCCTCTCCTCTCCTCTCCTCTCCTCTCCTCTCCTCTCCTCTCCGCTCCTCTCCTCTCCTCTCCTCTCCTCTCCTCTCCTCTCCTCTCCTCTCCTCTCCTCTCCTCTCCTCTCCTCTCCCTTCCCTGGAGCACAGCCCTGTGAGGAGAGGCTGAGGCAGCTGGGGGTGTGCAGCCTGGAGAAGAGGAGGCTGAGGGCAGAGCTCATTGCTCTCTACAGCTACCTGAAAGGAGGTTGTAGCCAGGTGGGGTTGAGCTCTTTTGCCAGGCACTCAGAGACAGGACAAGAGGACACAGCCTCAAGCTGTGCCAGGGCAGGTTCAGGCTGGATGTTAGGAAGTTCTTCACAGCAAGAGTGATTGGCATTGGAATGGGCTGCCCGGGGAGGTGGTGGAGTCACCGTCCCTGGAGGTGTTTAAAAGGAGGCTGGATGAGGCACTTAGTGCCATGGGCTAGTTAATTAGAAGGGTTAGGTGACAGGTTGGACTCTGTGATCTTAAAGGTCTTTCCCAAGCTGGTTCATTCCGTGATCCCGTGGGAGGGAGGGAGGGAGGGATGTCTTGACAGCCCCTCAGGCTGTGCTGCCCTCCAGTGAGACTGCAGAGCTGGTTGGAGGGGAACCTCATGAGGTTCAGCACGGACAGGTGTAGAGTCTCCACTTCAAGAGGGACAAGCACAGGCTAGAGAGTGTCCAGCAGAAGCTATCAGGATGCTGAAGGGACTGGAACAGCTGTGTGAGGAGCAAAGGCTGAGAGCCCTGGGGCCGTTAAGCCTGGGGAAGAGAAGGCTGAGAGGGGACCTTATGAATGTTTATGTACTTGAGGGGTGGGGAACAAGAAGCAGGGGCCAGGCTCTTGTCAGTGGTGACAAGGGGCAATGAGCACAAACCAGAACCCAGGAGGTTCCATCTCAATGTGAAGAACCACTTTAGTGTGAAGGTGCTGGAGGCCTGGAGCAGTGCCCAGAGAGGCTGTGGAGTCTCCTTCTCTGGACATTTTCAAGCCCCACCTAAATGTGCTCCTTTGTGACCTGCCCTGAGTGCCCCTGCTCTGGCAGGGGCTTGAGCTGGATGATCCCCAGAGGTTCTGTGAGTCTGTGGTTCTATGATGTGCTGCAGCCCCTCTGCTGTCCTTCCCTGCAGCCCCCAGTGTGCACAAGAATGCCCCTGTGCACACACAACCCCTGGCACCTGCCAGCCTGGCCCAGTAGTGCACTGCTGACAGCTGGTGTGGTCTGCTGGGGGAGGTAGATGCCAGTTCAGAAAGGAAACCCATGGAGGCTCTGTGGCCATCTGGCCTTAACCACAGCACTGCTGTCCCACACTGGGACAGCCTGGCCAGCTCAGCATAACCCTGAGCTGTGCCAGTCCTGCCCAGCCTTGGCTGTGAGGCCATTGCACACCAGAGCCAGCTGCAGCACTCAGACCAAGCAACAGCTTGTCCCTGGCAAAGGAGGGTCAGGCTGGAGTCACCACCCCTGGGGCAGGTGGTGATGGCACTGTGGGGATGGTGTTATGGTGCCTCACTGCATGTGGGCTCAGCCTGAGCTGGAGGAGGATGATGAAGGTCCCAAGAGGGACCTCCTCACCCAGCCGTGCTACTGTGCGTGGGCTCAGCCTGAGCTGGTGGAGGATGATGAAGGTCCCAGGAGGGACCTCCTCACCCAGCTGTGCTGATGGCTCTCAAAGAAAGAGTTTTGCTGAGTTTTATCCTCTTTTAATTTGAGTAACAACAAGAGTTTCCTGGTGGGGAAAGCTGAGTGCCAGGGCCGTATGTGGAGATCTCAGGCAAGATCATGGGATGAGTTGGATTAGGAAGGACCTTCATCAGCCAGTTACAAACCCCTGCCAGGGGCAGGGACACCTCCCACCAGCCCAGGTTGCTCAAGGCCTCATCCAGCCTGGCCTTCAACACCTCCCTGGGCAACCTGTTCCAGTGTCTCCCCACCCTCACTGCAAGGAATTTCTTCCTCCTCTCCACTCTCAGCCTCCCCTCTCCCAGCCCAAAGCCATTGTCCCTGGTTCCTGTCCCTCCCCAGCTCTCCTGTAACCCCCTTCAGGTACTGGAAGGCTGTTCTAAGGTCTTCCTGGAGCCTGCTCTTCTTCAGCCAGAACAACCCTGACTCAGAGAATGGGTTGAGTTGGAAGCGACCTCCGAAGCTTATCCAGTCCAACCCCCTGCACTCAGCAGGGACATCCTCTGCTAGATCAGGTTGCCCAGAGCCCTGTCCAGCCTCACCTCGAGTATCTCCAGGCACGGGGCCTCAACCACCTCCCTGGGCAACCTGTTGCAGTGTTCCAGCAGCCTCCTGCTGCAGAATTTGTTCCTCACATCCAATCTCAGTCTGCTCTGCTCTCATCTCAAACCGTTGCCCTTGTCCTGTCCCTGCAGGGCTTTGGGAATAGTCCCTCTGCAGCCTGCTCGTAGCCTCTTCAGGTGCTGGAATTTCTTCCTCCTCTCCACTCTCAATCTCCCCTCTCCCAGCTCAAAGCCACTGTCCCTTGTCTTGGCACTCCCAGCTCTCTTGGCCCCTCAGCAGCATTGCAGCCTGCCCTGGACTCTGTCCCATAGTCCCCTGTCTCTCTGGAACTGGGGAGCCCAGAGCTGGACACAGAACTGGACACATGTCCCACGACCTCCTCGCTGTGCTCACCCCCGGGCTGCTTCCTGGCTCACACCCCTGGCTGGATGGGTTCACACCAGGATAACTTGGGCCCATGAGTGATTGTGGTGCCCAGGAAGCAGGATGGTGCCGGTGCAGATCCATGGTGTGTGTGTGCAGAGCCCAGTGTGACTCACCACGCTGCGGGCACACGTGCCCAGCATCTCTGGTGGCTGTGTGGACAGCTGTGGGTCAGAGGGGGGACAGCTGTTATTGTTGGGATGCAAATGAAGGCAGTAATTGTTGTGGCAGAGAATTCTGAAGGGGAAGGACATGCAAATTCACCTTCCTCCCAGAGAACATTGCTATTAACACACACAATGTTTGGAGGCCAAAAACAAAGGAACATTTTAATTTGGGGCTCGTCAGATGGTCCTTTCTGCTTGGATTAGCATCAAATTCTTTGCAGCACATGCTCTAAGTTTGGCAGAACTCTGCTTTCCCAAACCAAACAACAGAAAACTTCTGCAGATGCCACCCACTGCCAGGCCTTGTTGCTGCACTCAGCTGTCTCCACTGTTGGGAGGCAGCTGGCACGGTGCCCAGCGATGGACAGGCCAAGAGGGACAGGCTTTGGGGAAGTGGAGCTCAATGTGAGGCTGTTTCTGCCTTCTGTATAGCTCAGAGAAACCAACCTGGGGATCTCTTTGGAGACACAGACCGTGGGAGGTCTGGTGGGACCTGAGAGAACACCTGCGGGGTGCTGGCAGGCCTCCTATAATAGGCTCCTAGAATGGGTTGGGCTGGAGGGGACCTGCAAGACCAGCCAGTGCCAGCCCTCCTGCCATGGGCAGGGACACTCCTTGCAAACTGCTCCTCTGAGCCCACCAGGAAGCACAAGGAGGGGGGCAAGGAGGGAGCCCAAGCTCCTGGCTGGTTGGTTGGATGCCAGTTGCTTCCTTCACCCTAGTCTAAGATTTGATTCTGAAGCACAAATCTCACCTCAGGAGGATATCTTCATTGTCACAAAATCCTAGAATGGGTTGGGTTGGAAGAGATCATAAAGATCAGCCAGTGCCCACCCCCTGCCATGGGCAAGGACACCTCCCACCAGCCCAGGCTGCTCAAGGCCTCATCCAGCCTGGTCTTCAGCACCTCCAGGGAGGTTGTGAACCTCCCTGGGCAACCTGTGCTAGTCTCTCCACACCCTCACTGCAAACAGTTTCTTCCTCCTCTCCACTCTCAGTCTCCCCTCTCCCAGCTCAAAGGCATTGTCCTTCATCCTGGCACTCCCAGCCCTTGACAAAAGTTCCTCCCCAGCTCTCCTGCAGCCCCTTCAGCTACTGGAACATTGCTTTGAGGTCTCCCTGAAGCCTTTTCTCCAGGCTGAACAGCCCAAACTCTCTCAGCCTGTCCCCACATGGGAAGTTTTCCAGGCTGTGATCACCTTCATAGCTTCTTCTGGAGCCTCTCCAGCAGCTCCAGGTCCTTCTTCTGCTGGGGGCCCCAGAGCTGGAGGCAGTGCTACAGGTGAGGTCTGAGCAGAGCAGAGGGGCAGAATCCCCTCCCTGTGCTGCTGCTCTCCCTGCTCTGGCTGCAGCCAGCACACAGCTGCCTGCTGGGCTGCGAGGGCATCAAGGTGGGATGTGGTGGGCATCAGGGCCCCAAGGCTGCCCAGACTGCTGCTGGGAACTGTGCTGAAGGCCTGGGCTGTGTTTCTTTCATTGGCCTTTAGAAACAGCCTCCAAATACATCCTGCTTTTCCCCCGGCTCGGAAACAGCTGCGTTGCTTATTTAAAGCCATCCATGAGGTATCTCTGCCCTTCTGCCCCTGCTTCCTCCTCCTCCTCCTCTCATCCTTGGTGCACCTACTCGCCTTGTGTTGCAGGTCAGAAATAGAGACTGGTCACCAACTTGCTAATTGTAACCCAGCCTGATGGTGGCAGTTATAATTAGCTGGGGCTGTCCAAGTGGCTTTGCTGGCAGAAGCTCTTTGTGACCCCTCTAAATAGAGGATCCTGCCTGCCTGGTTCCTCCTGCAGATTCCAACAAGATCCTTCCCAAGGGAGTCAGCCCAGCAGCAGGAGAGGTGCTTACATCTGCCAAGCTTCTACAGAACCAGGCTGAACAAAGAAGTGTTCACTGACAATCTGAAAGTGCTGCTTATGCCTCTCATAGAGAATTGTTTGGGCTAGAAAAGGCCTCCAAGAGCATCCAGGCCAACCAGCAACCCAGCACCACCATGGCCACCAAACCCTGTGCCCGTGTGCCATGGCCACAGGTTTCCAGAATCCCTCCAGGGATGAGGACTCCACCACCTCCCTGGGCAGCCTGTGCCTGCTGGGCATTTTCCAGCCATTCTGCCCCAAGCCTGGAGCCTTCCTGGGGTTGTTGTGCCCCAGGTGCAGGACTCAGCATGTGGCCTTGTTGAACCTCATCCCACTGGGCTCAGCCCATGGTTCTACTCTGCTGAGACCCCTCCTGCAACACTGCCTCCAGTTCTGGAGCCCCCAGCACATAGAAAGACCTGGAGCTGCTGGAGAGGGTTCAGAGGAGGCCACCAACATGATCACAATCTGGAGAACCTCTGCTATGGGGACAGGCTGGGAGAGTTGGGGCTACTGAGCCTGGAGAAGAAAAGGCTCCAGGGAGAGCTCAGAGCAGCCTTCCAGTAGCTGGAGGAGCTCCAGGAGAGCTGGGGAGGGACTTTTGGTGAGGGCTGGGAGTGCTAGGCTGAGGGACAATGGCTTTGAGCTGGGAGAGGGAAGACTGAGAGTGGAGAGGAGGAAGGAATTGTTTGCAGTGAGGATGGGGAGAGACTGGCACAGGCTCCCCAGGGAGGTTGTGGAGGCCTGGGAGACATTCAAAATCAAACTCTGTGTCCTTGGGCAGCCTACTCTAGTTGGAGATGTCCCTGCTGACTGCAGGTGGTTGGAAAAGATGACCTTTGAGGGTGCCTTCTAAGCCAATGCAATCTGTGATTCTGTTGAAAGGTTTGGTTGGGTCAATACAGCTAAATTTGTCACTTGGAGTCATAGAATCATTTAGGCTGGAGAGGACCTTTAAGGTCATTTGGTCCAACATTACCCCAGCACTGCCAGAGCACCACTAAACCATGGCCCTCAGCATCGCATCTACACAGCTTTGAAATCCTTCCAGGCATGGGGACTCCAGCACTGCCTTGGGCAGCCTGGACCAGGCCTTGACAACCCTTTTGAGCAAGAAATCTTTTCTCATGTTCAATCTAAACCTCTCCTGGTGCATCTTGAGGCCATCTCCTCTCCTTCTCTCACTTGTTCCTTGGGAGCAGAGACCAATCCCCACCCGGCTCCAGCCTCCTTTCAAGGAGTTGTAGAGAGCAATGAAGTCTGCCCTGGGACTTGCTCACACTGTGGCTGTCTGCAGCTGTTCTGTTCCACTGTTTTATTTGTCCTGAGGTTGTCAGGGATGTCTAGGAGCACCTGTCCCATGGATGTGCTGTTTGGCACTGAGGTTCTCAGCATGGCAGAGCTTTCCTAATGCTGTAGCCCGAGGGCAGACACTGGGCATCAGACCTCACAGCTAGTAACAGCTGAGCCAGCCTGAGAAGTGGGACAGTGAAGTCCCAGAGGAAGCCCAGGGACCTGGAGAAACTATTGATGAGTTCCTCTCCCTGTGCAGAGACAGTGTCCTGCCCTTCGGGTGAGGAACCAAACCTCCTGAGTTCCATCCTGCTGCCCTGCTGAGCTCCTGTGCTGCTGCTTGCAGGAGGGCACCTCACTGCCCTTTGGGTCAGACTGTTGTGTCCTGGCAGAAGATCACCCAAGCTTCCCATTTCCAGCCTTGAGCAGCACCTAGGGAGCCCCCATAGTGCAGCAGAATGACAATGTCCAGTGCAGGTGTGGGAGTTCATCAGCAGAAGCCTTGAGTGGGCAACCTTGGCAAGCAGCAGTGGCTCCATGCAGTCAGTGTCTGTGCTTGAGCTAAGGGCACCCACTGAGGGCAGGCTCCTCACCACTTCCCATCCATCCCTCTCCTGGAGCTAAGGTATGAAGCAACCATTTGGGCTTGGGAAGTCTCTCTGGGCAGTGTCCTGTGCTGGTCACTCAATGACCCAAAACAGTGGTGCAAAAGCTTGATCGGTGGTTTGTGTGTCCTAGCCCCAGACATTGCTGCTGGATTGAGGAGATTGAGGAGGAGGAGGAAGGTGAGGAGAGTGGGCAATGTGGCTGTCTGCCCACCACCAGAGTCCCTGTGCTGCCATCCACAAGCCAACAGTGGCCAAATCCACTTTCCTGAGTAGTGAGGCAGGCAGAGGTGGCCTGGTGGTCCTCCCACAGCTGAGCCTGGACCGTTCATCTGCGCTTGGGTCTTCTCATCTGAGACCACACACCAGTCCAAGCCTGGTCCTGAACTGAGCCTGATCTCCTCACTCAAGGACTTGGCTGAGCCTGGTCCCACTTGTCTCAGTCCAGGCTCTCTCATCTGAGCCTGCTCTCCCCATCCAAGCTTGGCCTCTTCCTCTGAGCCTGGTTTCCTTGGCCAAGCCTGGTCCCCCTATCTCAGCTGGGTCCCCCTATCTCAGCCTGGTCTTCTTGGCCAAACCTGATCCTCCCATCTGAGCCTGGCCTCCTTGGCCAAGCTTGGTGCCCCATCTGAGCCTGGTCCCCTCATGTGAGCCTGGCCTCCTTGGCCAAGCTTGGTGCCCCACCTGAGCCTGGTCCCCTCATGTGAGCCTGGCCTCCTTGGCCAAGCTTGGTGCCCCATCTGAGCCTGGTCCCCTGTGTGAGCCTGGCCTCCTTGGCCAAGGTTGGTGCCCCACCTGAGCCTGGTCCCCTCATGTGAGCCTGGCCTCCTTGGCCAAGCTTGGTGCCCCATCTGAGCCTGGTCCCCTGTGTGAGCCTGGCTTCTTTGGCCAAGCTTGGTGCCCCATCTGAGCCTGGTCCCCTGTGTGAGCCTGGCTTCTTTGGCCAAGCTTGGTGCCCCATCTGAGCCTGGTCCCCTGTGTGAGCCTGGCCTCCTTGGCCAAGCTTGGTGCCCCATCTGAGCCTGGTCCCCTGTGTGAGCCTGGCTTCTTTGGCCAAGCTTGGTGCCCCATCTGAGCCTGGTCCCCTGTGTGAGCCTGGCCTCCTTGGCCAAGCTTGGTGCCCCATCTGAGCCTGGTCCCCTGTGTGAGCCTGGCTTCTTTGGCCAAGCTTGGTGCCCCATCTGAGCCTGGTCCCCTCGTGTGAGTCTGGCCTCCTTGGCCAAGCTTGGTGCCCCATCTGAGCCTGGTCCCCTGTGTGAGCCTGGCTTCTTTGGCCAAGCTTGGTGCCCCATCTGAGCCTGGTCCCCTGTGTGAGCCTGGCCTCCTTGGCCAAGCTTGGTGCCCCATCTGAGCCTGGTCCCCTGTGTGAGCCTGGCCTCCTTGGCCAAGCTTGGTGCCCCATCTGAGCCTGGTCCCCTGTGTGAGCCTGGCTTCTTTGGCCAAGCTTGGTGCCCCACCTGAGCCTGGTCCCCTCATGTGAGCCTGGCCTCCTTGGCCAAGCTTGGTGCCCCATCTGAGCCTGGTCCCCTGTGTGAGCCTGGCCTCCTTGGCCAAGCTTGGTGCCCCATCTGAGCCTGGTCCCCTGTGTGAGCCTGGCCTCCTTGGCCAAGGTTGGTGCCCCACCTGAGCCTGGTCCCCTCATGTGAGCCTGGCCTCCTTGGCCAAGCTTGGTGCCCCATCTGAGCCTGGTCCCCTGTGTGAGCCTGGCTTCTTTGGCCAAGCTTGGTGCCCCATCTGAGCCTGGTCCCCTGTGTGAGCCTGGCTTCTTTGGCCAAGCTTGGTGCCCCATCTGAGCCTGGTCCCCTGTGTGAGCCTGGCTTCTTTGGCCAAGCTTGGTGCCCCATCTGAGCCTGGTCCCCTGTGTGAGCCTGGCCTCCTTGGCCAAGCTTGGTGCCCCATCTGAGCCTGGTCCCCTGTGTGAGCCTGGCTTCTTTGGCCAAGCTTGGTGCCCCATCTGAGCCTGGTCCCCTCGTGTGAGTCTGGCCTCCTTGGCCAAGCTTGGTGCCCCATCTGAGCCTGGTCCCCTGTGTGAGCCTGGCTTCTTTGGCCAAGCTTGGTGCCCCATCTGAGCCTGGTCCCCTGTGTGAGCCTGGCCTCCTTGGCCAAGCTTGGTGCCCCATCTGAGCCTGGTCCCCTGTGTGAGCCTGGCCTCCTTGGCCAAGCTTGGTGCCCCATCTGAGCCTGGTCCCCTGTGTGAGCCTGGCTTCTTTGGCCAAGCTTGGTGCCCCACCTGAGCCTGGTCCCCTCATGTGAGCCTGGCCTCCTTGGCCAAGCTTGGTGCCCCACCTGAGCCTGGTCCCCTGTGTGAGCCTGGCCTCCTTGGCCAAGCTTGGTGCCCCATCTGAGCCTGGTCCCCTGTGTGAGCCTGGCCTCCTTGGCCAAGGTTGGTGCCCCACCTGAGCCTGGTCCCCTCATGTGAGCCTGGCCTCCTTGGCCAAGCTTGGTGCCCCATCTGAGCCTGGTCCCCTCGTGTGAGTCTGGCCTCCTTGGCCAAGCTTGGTGCCCCATCTGAGCCTGGTCCCCTGTGTGAGCCTGGCTTCTTTGGCCAAGCTTGGTGCCCCATCTGAGCCTGGTCCCCTCGTGTGAGTCTGGCTTTCTTGGCCAAGCTTGGTGCCCCACCTGAGCCTGGCCTCCTTGGCCAAGCGTAGTGACCCCCATCTGAGCCTGGTCCCCTTACCCTTGGCCAAGTCTCGTCCTCCCAGCTGAGCCTGGCGCCCTTGGCCACGCCGGTGCCCCCCGGTGCCCTGCGCCGAGCGGGCGCAGACTCATGGTTATGTAAAGCGGCGTCCAGCACGCCCGGGAGATTCTTCAGTGTCGGAATCTGAGTCACATGGGGCTGTTTTATTTCCCCCTCTGCTAATCTGGTTTCTATAGAAACAAGATTGGGAGGAAAAAAAGAGAGAGAGAGAGAAAGGAAAAGGGGAGAAAAAAACCCCAAAGCCAAAGCAAAAGAAGGAGGCAAGCAGAGAGCGAGTGAGCAGCCCGAGGTGATGGCTGAGGGAAGCGGAGGTGGTGCGTGAGGAGGTCGCTGATGCGGGTGCGAGCTGGGGATCCCGGCCGGGATGGGAGCCTGGCTGCGTGCGTGGAGGGGCCGGGGACTGTCCCGCAGAGCCGCTCGCAGCTGAGTCGCTCCTCCAGCAGCGGGGGACCGGCGGAGCCCGGGGGAAGGGGAGCGGCGGCTGTGCAGGTGAGCGGGCATCGCTGGCGAGGCTGCCGGGCATCCTGCCGTGGCGTGGCACGGCGCGGCACGGCTCGGCACGGCACGGCTCGCCGGGGGCCTGGCCCTTCCTGCCGCTTCGGGGACCTGCTCGCAGCCGGAGCCGCGGGCGGTGGGCACCGTGCCCGACGCGTGCCGCTGCGGCGGGCGGTGAGCGGGCTTTGCCCGGGCAGCCCTGGCTCGCCCCGGGGGCTGCCTGTGTGCGTGTGGCCGGGCACGGTCCCTTGCCACAGCCTCTCCTGAAGGCTGCTGCCAGCTCGGGAGGCACCTTGCCGGCTCCCATTCTTTCCCCTTTGGTTTGTTCTGCCTGCACCTGAGCAAACCCGAGGCTCCCGGAGCACCTGCAGGGAGCGCAGCTCACCCCCAGCCAGCGCCCAGCCAGCTCCCAACTCCCCGAGTGCAGGCTGCAGGGCACGGGGGTGAGCCCAACTCGGAAGCTGGTTTTACAGCGACTGCTCCTGAAGGTAGGAGCAGCTGGAAACGCTGCTGGCTTGCCAGGTGCCTGGGCTTGCCCCAGGACTCCTGCTTGCCTGTGCTGGAGGCTGGCAGCTGCCAGCCAGGAGCTGCCTCAGTTCAGAGCCACGCAGGAGCACGTGCGGGCTTGGCAGTGCAACAGGTGGCACTTGTTCTGCCTGGGCTGGGACAGCTCTGAGGGGTGGGAGGATGGTGCCCATGCCGTGGTGACAGTTTCAGCTGGGTATCTTGGAGGAGCAGGAGCATTGCCAGTGCTGCGCCAGTGCATGGCTGGCACTGACTTGTGACCTCAGTCATCCTGCAGGCACGGCATGGTGTGGCCATGCCTGGGCAGACCATAGTGTGCTCTGCAGCTCTGGCCGTGGCATGGCCAGCATCTAGGTGAGGTGCCACATGAGCACCAGGGCTCCTGCAGGCACACGCACGCCCTGATGGCTGCAGGCTGCTGAGGTGCCCTGTTTTTGCAGAGGCAGCTCACAGTGTCCCTCCACAGGCCACCACAGGGCAGATGCCATGGGGAGAGTGGGCAGGGATTGTAGTGGTCACTGCTCTCCAGTTGTGGTGTGGGGGTCCTGCCATGGAGGTATCACAAGCCCCCAGCTGGACCCGGTGCAGCTGTAGGGCTGAATGGAGCCCTGGTGTGTTTCCGTACCAGGTCAGCCCTGGCAGATGTCACTGCTGTCACCCCTGGCCAGCGAGGGCACCACTGCAGACCCTTCACCCCAAGCAGCAGCCCAGCAGCTGCTTGTGCCAGGCTGGCTTAGCCATGGGCAAGATGTGGCCCAGCTGCCATCTGACTATGTCCCTGCTCTGCCTGCCATCTCAGCAGGCTGGAGGCTTCAGCTGACCCATGCTGGGGTTACCCCCACGCTCCAGAAAATGTGCCTAGTGAAGGGGTGGCAGCAGGCTTTGAACAACGTGCTTAGGCAGAGCAGTTGGCATGGGAGCTGTGCCCAGCACCAAGCCAGAGGCTCACCAGGTTGGGCTGTGACAGCAGTGAAGGTCCAAGCTCATCTGGCTTGGACACGCCAGGTCCATCAGCACATGCCAGGCTGGGGACAGCACTGTCCCCATCTGCCTTCAGCAGCAGCCTCTGCTGCTGCCTGGGGTGAGGGTTGCAGCCTTTGGTCAAGGCTGGAGGCTGTGGTGAGGCTGGGGGCTGTGATGAGGCTGTAGGCTGTGGTGAGTCTGGAGGCTGTGGTTAGAGCTAAGGGTCATGGTGAGTCTGGGGGCTGTGGTGAGCCTGGAGACTGTGGTTAGAGCTAGGGATCGTGGTGAGTCTGGGGGCTGTGGTTAGAGCTAAGGGTCATGGTGAGTCTGGTGGCTGTGGTGCTGGGGGCTGTGGTGAGTCTGGAGGCTGTGGTTAGAACTAGGGATCGTGGTGAGTCTGGGGGCTGTGGTTAGAGCTAGGGGGTCGTGGTGAGTCTGGGGGCTGTGGTTAGAGCTAGGGGGTCGTGGTGAGTCTGGGGGCTGTGGTTAGAGCTAGGGGGTCGTGGTGAGTCTGGGGGCTGTGGTTAGAACTAGGGATTGTGGAGAGTCTGGGGGCTGTGGTGAGCCTCGGGGCTGTGGCTGGTGCTGCAGTGGGTGTTTGCCATGCCAGGTCCTGCCACCCCCCGGCGTGCAGGGAGCGGTGGCTGTGTGGGGAAGGGGGGAAGCCACAGGCAGGCTTTGCAGCCCCTGCCCCGTCCCTGTCTCCCTGCCGCCGCCAGCTCTGCCGGGCCGGGGAGGCTGGGCAGGGCGGGCAGGGCATGGATGCCGCTGCAAGGGGCTCCAGCAGCCGCTGGCGGGGGGCAGGTGCCGTGCGTGAGAGCGGCTCCCCAGGGGCTG
This sequence comes from Pogoniulus pusillus, assembly GCF_015220805.1. NCBI lineage: Eukaryota > Metazoa > Chordata > Aves > Piciformes > Lybiidae > Pogoniulus > Pogoniulus pusillus. The sequence continues at coordinate 16,034,439 of NC_087276.1, read as the reverse complement.
CCGAGCGGGTGTGATGTGGCTGACAGATGGCGAGGCAGAGAGGTGTGATTGATGAGGCAGCAGGAGCTGCACAGCCTCCTCTGGTTGTCAGGAGACAATTCTGCCCGGCGCATCCTCGAGGTTTCGGCTGCTGGCCCGTCCTGCCCGTCCCCTCGGCTCCTTGGCACCGTGTGAGGCCACCAGGGAGCCTTGGGAGGTGCCACCCTACGCAGGCTCTGGCAGCACCTATGCTGCTGCTTCTCATGGTGGGATGGGCAGGTCACCCCAGATCCTGCCTGCGCTGGACCATGAGATCTCCTGTGCAGGAGGCAGGGCTGGGAGAGCGATGCTGGCCTGGTCCCCATGGCATGGCTGGGGTGGAGCTGAATGGTCTAGTCTGAGCTGAGTGAGAGTGGCCCTCTGGGGCTTCTTCCTCAGGCTGGCATTGGTGGTGCTGATCATGCTGGCACAGGTGGGAGAGGGAAAATCAAGTGCCAGGACAAGAGGAAATGGGTTCAAGTTGTGCCAGGGGAGGTGCAGGTTGGACATGGGGAACAATTTCTTCCCAGCAGAGGCTGTCAGGGAGGTGGTGCTGTCCCCATCCCTGGAGGTGTCTAAAAGCCTCATGGCTGTGATGCTGAGGGAGGTGGTGCAGTGGCAGTGGCTCAGCAGCAGTGGTGAGGTTGTGAGCTCTGAGTGAGAGGTCGGACTTGATGATCTCCAAGGTCTCTTCCAACCTCAGCAGTTGTGTGGTTCTATGAAATCTTTCCCAGCAGTGACACAAGAGCTCAGATGCCCATGAGCTCAGATGTCCATAGCCACGTTAAACCTACAGCACTCACACATCCTCTCTGTGACTCAGCTTCCCTGCCTTAAGACCTCTCACAAGGGCATCTTTTAGAAGCTCACCACCACTGCCACCCACACAGTGCCCAGCATGGCTGTTGCAGCATGAAATCATGGAATCCTAGAATGGGTTGGGTTGGAAAGGACCTTCAAGGTCAGCCAGTTCCAACCCCCTGCCGTGGGCAGAGACATCTCCCACTAGATCAGGTCGCTCAGGGCCTCATCCAGCCTGAACTTCAACACCTCCAGGGAGGTTGTGGACCACAGAATCACAGAATGTAATGACATTCTGTGATTCTGTGATCCACAACCTCCCTGGGCAACCTGTGTCAGTGTCTCTCCACCCTCACTGCAAACAATTTCTTCCTCATCTCCTCTCTCAATCTCCCCGCTCCCAGCTCAAAGCCATTGTCCCTCCTCCTGCCCTTGTACAAAGTCCCTCCTCAGCTCTTCTGCAGCTCCTTCAGCAGCTGGAAGGCTGCTCTAAGATCTCCCTGGAGCCTTCTCCAGGCTGAACAGCCCCAACTCTCCCAGCCTGTCCCCACAGGGGAGGTTCTCCATCCCTCTGATCATCTTGGTGGCCTACTCTGACCCCTCTCCAGCAGCTCCAGGTCCTTCTTGTGCAGGGGCCCCCAGAACTTGGGGTTAGACTCGATGATCTCTTTGTGTCTCTTCCAACCCCTGACATCCTGTGAACTATAGGCAGTGTTGCAGGTGTGGTGTCAGCAGAGCAGAGCAGAGCGGGGGTGGGGGTGAGGGCAGAATCATTCACATCCTGACCTCGGGAGCATCCCAGCCCTGGGGGTCCAGAGCAGCTCCATCAGAGGAGCTGAGGGAAGCTGCCGCAGGGGCAGGACCTCGGTGGGGCTGGGGGAGCAGGCAGGGGAGCAGGGCTGCGTGCACAGCAGGTGTGATTCATCCCCCTGCTGCAGCTCAGTTTATGTAAAGCAGTGCTGTAAATAGCCAGCTGAGGCCCCAGTGTGCTCCTGGCTCTCTAATTAGTGACGCCCCTGCTCCTGCTGGAGCTCTGGTGGAGGTGAGAGGAGGTTGCTTGGCTGTGGAGGGCTGGAGGAGCTGCTGACAGCATTCAGGTGGGGAGGTGGAGACCCCTCGCAGTGGTCACAGCCATCTCCTTTAACCTGAGCAGACGGAGGTCGAGGCTGGGATGTTGGTCAGTTTTGGGGGGTGTGTGTGAAAGCAGCACCTCGGGACTGTTGGTCAGCCTCTGCCCAAGCATGGCCTTGCTTGTCCACCCCGAGTCGGACAGGCCTGGGCAGCACCTGCCCTGAACTGGGGACCAGCTTCTTTCTCCCTGCCCCTGCCATGGCGCGGTGGGGAGGCACGGTGAGGTGACACAGCCCTGAGCACCCAGGTGGCTTCTCCAGCCCCACCAGTACACCTTGGCTCCTCCAACCCTGTTGGCACATTCCCTCACCCCGAGCCCTGCTTCCCTCCTGCCAGCTCTTCTGCTCGGGTGCTGCTGGCTCTATCCAGCGGCTGCTCCCTCCTTGTTCAGGTCGACCTCCTGGGTGTGGAGCTGCTCTAGTGGTGCTGAGCACACCTAGTGGTGCTGAGCACACCTAGTGGTGCTGGCTGGGCTGGATGAGGCCTTGAGCAACCTGGGCTGATGGGAGGTGTCCCTGCTTATGGCTGCGGGTTGGAACTGGTTGATCTTGACGGTCCTTTGCAACCCAAGCCATGGGCATGTACCATACTGGCAGACACCCGTTTGTCACAGTGGAGGCACCTTCCTGCAGCTGTGCAGATGGTTTGGGCTTTCCCAGGTCCCAACCCCTGCTGGGGACCAGTTTGGAAGGGGTGGCTGTAATGGTATGGGGAGCAGGGTGGGGATGGGGTGAGCACAGGGGGTCTCCAAAGCTCATGAGATCAACATCCCCAGCATCCTGGCAGCTGGAGGTGGGTGGGGTGGCAGGGAGCTGGAAGGTTGGAAGCAGTGTTAGAACTGCTGCAGTGGGAACAGTCAAATGCTGCTGAGGAAGTGCTATGGGAAGCCAGCAGGTACCTGTTCCCCCCACCCAGCCCCAGCCCTAGGGCATCCCAGGTTGTGCCTATATCTCCCTGAACTGGGATGTTAGCCATCGAGATCAAAGGGCAGGCAAGGTGCTGGGGGTGGTGTCAGTGTCAGGCTCTGCTCCAGGAGCTGTCAGGAGTTGCCTGCATCACTCCTCCTTGAATGCCTCTTCCTCTGGTTGAGAGCTGGAGAGAGCTGGGCTTTGGGTTTCTTGTTGGGTTTCTTTTAAGGCAAACCTCAGCCTTTACATCAAAGTAATATTTCTTTGCAAGAATGTAAAGAATGGCCCTGGAAGGTCTGAGCAGCTCTTTCCCAGCAGTGATTGGAGAGACCCAGAGCCTTCTCCAGCAAGCTGTCTCCACCCCGTCCCCGGCAACAGCAACTCATAAGCTGCAAAATAAATCAATAGCCAGAGTTAATGAATTGAAGATGTCTGTGTTTAAGATGCAGCAGGCAAAAAAACTGTGAGCTGCTCGTGGTTGCCTTAATTATTGTGAAGAGAGGCAGGGAGAGCTCATGTCTGAGAAATGCCTTTTCCTGGCCTGTTTTAGGAGGAATTTTGTTTGGGAGAGGAGAGGATCTGCTTTAGCAATGTGTGTAGGTTCCAAGTCTCCCTCCAGGTCTGTCCCTCATCTCCCAGGACCTCTGTGGAATCTCTGCTGACCCCTTCCCTGCCCAGACCAGGGCCAGCTGAGCAGCAGAGCAGGTCATGCTGGCACAGGACCAAAGGAGGAGGAAAGGCAGTGGCTGTGCCAGCATGTGTGGCAGGGCTGGCAGACAGCAGCAGTGCCAGCAGCCTGGTTGTGTGCCCAAGCTGGGGTGTCTCAGCTCCCTGGGCTGCTCCTTCCTTGCTTGCACTTCTGCTCCTGGTTAATTGGCAGCACAGACAGGTTGTGAAGCTATGTTTGGCTGCAAGCTGGGGATGCCAGCCCTTGGCACTGGGGTTTCCATGTGCTGCTGGGGAAAGCAGAGGGCTGTGGGACTCTGCAAGACAGGAGCCTTGCACACAGGTCTTTACATCAGCCTTCTCCAGCCCTTGGGCATGGAGATGCTGTGGTTGTGCCTCTGGAGAGAGCTGCAGGGGGACATGCATGGCCTACTTTGCTTCTCATCCAGCTCCAAGGAAATGGGAGTGAGCCTGGAGCATCCTACCTGGGCATGCTTCTGCTCCAGGTTCAAGGGATTGGGCCTGACACTGAGACATCTTTCTTCCAGATCCAAGGGACTGGGACTGGGGATGGAGCATCCCACCTGGGCATTCTTCTCCTCCAGGTCTAAAGGACTAGGGATGACACTGGAGCATCTCTCCTCCAGGTCCAAGGGATTGGGCCAAGTGAGGCTGCAGCTTCACACCTGGTGGAAAGGAGCTTTGTCAGCACAGAAGGGTCTTGAGGCTGAACTCATTTGCTTGCACACACTTCTGTTCCTTCCTCCAAAACATTTCCCAGCACAGGCTGTTCCCTCATCAGGAAAGCTGTCCTGGTACCTGAGAGCAGTGGGGGGGAGGCCGCAGTGGCCGTGGCAGAGATCTGCTTTGCTGCTGTCTGCCAGTGCTTCCCTGGCTGCCCAGGGAAGAAGCAGCAGCTGCAGGTGACACTTCTCTAGGGTTGGCCATCGCCTGCTGGGGTTTGGGCAGAGCTTGTGACTTATGGAGGTGATTTTGCTGTAGCAGGGAGCAGGTCCCAGTGCTAACTCATCCTTGCCAGGCTTGCAGCTTCAGTTTAACTAACAGCACCCCACGGACCTCTGCTGCTGTGGCTTTCTGAGGCGATGCTAGAGCTGCTGCTGCTGCTCTGCTGGTGCATGCCGGCACCGCTGCCAGCTCTGAGCGGCCCCTGGCTTCGTGCCCTGCATCCTGGCTCCTGGGAGCTGGATTCAGTGACATTAATGCCTCTCCTCTCCCCTTCCCCAGGTCGGAAAGCAGCCTCTCTAGGTTTGCCCACCGCTTGTCGGTGAAGCAGAAGCAGGAGAAGAGAAGGAAAGCTGAGTATGGCTCAGCCGAGCTGTCTGCCTTCCGGCCCAGGTCCCTGAGCATTGAATGGTAAGAGCTGCAGCACAGGGCTGAGGGAGAGGAGCTCCTGCCTCTCCAGTCCCCCTCCTGCCCCCTGTCCTCACCACTGACACCCTTTCAATGCCTTCCATCTGCTGCAGAAGCTCTCCTAGGGGATCAAGCCAGATCATCTTCCCTCATCCCAGTGCAGGGAGCAGCAGGGAGCCCCAGGTGGCTTCTACTTTAGGGGGCTGCAGGAGATCCCCCAGATGGAGCCCTGGGGGCTTTCAGGGTCAAGTGTAGATATGTGTGTGTCTGCAAGGCACACATGGCTGCAGGACCTGCAGCAGATTCATAGACTCATAGAATCTCAGAATGGGTTGGGTTGGAAATGACCTTTAAGATCAGCCAGTTCCAGCCCCCCTGCCATGAGCAGGGATACCTCCCACCAGCACAGGGTGTTCAGGGCCTCATCCAGCCTGGCCTTCAGCACCTCTAGGGAGGTTGTGCATCAGAATCACAGAATGTGATCCAAGATTCTGTGATTCTGCCATCCACAGCCTCCCTGGGCAACCTGTGCCAGTCTCTCCCCACTCTCACTGCAATCAATTTCTTCCTCCACTCTCAGTCTCCCCTCTCCCAGCTCAAAGTCATTGTCCCTCATCCTGGCATTCCCAGCCTTTCTCCAGAGTCCCTCCCCAGCTCTCCTGGAGCCTCCTGCAGGTACTGGAAGGCTGCTGCAAGATGCTCCTTTTCTCTCTTCTTCGCTCTCCATGCTCCTTACAGGAGCTGCCAGAGGAGGCATCCTACAGCCTCTCACTGCCCAGCACAGCTCCATTGGATAAGCAGAGCTGAGCGCCACGATGGGATGGCTGCAGCTGGTGCAAGGGCACCAGGAGTTGCACCACGACCCACAGGGGAACAAGGCAGTACCTCAAGTACTGTGTTCACTTTTGTGCCACTCATTCCAAGAAGGACCTCGAGGGGCTGGAGCAGGTCCAGAGAAAGGCAACCAAGCTGGGGAAGGGTCTGGAGAAGAGGGCTGGGGAGGAGCAGCTGAGGGAGCTGGGGGTGTGCAGCCTGGAGAAGAGGAGGCTGAAGGCAGAGCTCATTGTTCTCTACAACTCCCTGAGAGGAGGCTGCAGCCAGGCAGGAGTTGGGCTCTGCTTCCAAGGTGAAAGTGACAGATCAAGAAGAAATGTCCTCAAGTTGTGCCAGGGAAGGTTCAGGTTGGCCATGAGGAACAATTTCTTCCCATCACGGGTGCTCAGGCACTGTCCCAGCCTGCCCGGGAAAGTGGTGTTTAAAAGCTGCCTGGCTGTGGTGTTGAGAGAGGTGGTGCAGTGGCAGTGGCTCAGCAGCAGTGGTGAGGTTGTGAGCTCTGGGTGAGAAGTTGGACTTGATGATCTCTAAGGTCTCTTCTGTCCTCAACGGGTCTATGGTTCTGTGACTCTAAGGAGCGGCAGGGGCACAGGGAGCCACACGGGCAGCAGGAATTACTTGGGCATCAGGAGCCACACGGTTGCCAGAAGGTACAGGGGTACCAGGACCCACAGACACTCCCCCCTGGCATCACACCCAATCTGAGTGAGGGTTGTGAGTGTACAAGGCTGCCCCAACACAAACCACCCTCTGGGCCATCCCCCTTTGTCCACCCCAGGGTGGGATGCTGTGCTGCCTCCTTCCCTGCTGCTGCTCTGGCACTCACGGGGCCCCTCCTCGGGTCTCACGTTGGAGTCCCTGCTCCAGCAGGGAGTCCCTTACACTGGGTTGCTAAGCTGTGATGCGACAGCCTTGGAAGCAGATCACAGTCAGCCTTCGAGGTGACCTGCTAAGGATAGTTAAAAGAACTGGAAGCTGCGTGGCTTTCTGCTTCCTTAGATGGAGAACCCAGCGTCAAACTTCAAAAGGAAAAGGGGAAAGAGGGAAAAAAGCAATGATTAGAAATGGCAGGAATGTGGAGTTTGGTTTGTGCTTCCCCTGCTGCTCTTGGAGCTCCTTCTGGCATTGATTGTATGTTCTAACACTTCGGCGTGAGCTTGTGGAGTCCTCCTCAAAGGCTTCTTCTGTCGGTGAGGTTCGTTAGGCATCAAAGCTTAACGAGGTATTAATGAGGCCAGACAAAGGAGTGGAGCTGCTTGGTGGCAAATTGCTTTCTTCTCCCCCTTGCAAACTTTGCTTCCCCTTGCTGCCACCCTGTCGTCGGACAAGTGGTGCTGCAGACTTCCAGGCAGACAAATCGGTGGATTTGTGATGCAGCAAAGAGGAAAAGAAGCAAGGAACTCGTTAGAACGCACCAGTGAGAGCAGGCAGCAAACCTTTTTGCTCCATTTGCAGTGTCTCTTTGAAGCCCACAGATGCCATCTGAGCCCTTCTAAAGGTGTCTTTGAGCGACCTCCTCACTGGCTCCTGGGTGTTTGCCTGGGGCAAACCATCTGCCTGGGCTCGTTGTGCAAAGGAGCCTGCACAGCAGTGCTGGGGGATGCTCTTGGATAGGGGGTTGTAAACCAGCTTGGAAATGAGCTCACCTTTGCCTCTCCTTGGCCACACACCATCGTGCTGGAGATGCAGGCTGCACGGAGAAGGACTTGTGCTGTGTCCAGCTCAGCTGCCCTCAGCATAAGAGGGGCATGCAACTACTTGGCAGGGTCTAGAGGAGGCCATGGAGATGAACAGAGGGCTGGAGAACCTCCCCTGTGGGGACAGGCTGGGAGAGCCATCCCATGAGCCTGTGGCAGGGCTAACAAAGTTCTACCCAGGGCTGTTGGTCTCCTTTCTAGAGCCAAGGTCGTGCCCAAGGACACCCCAGCCAGAGGCTCAGTTCAGCATCACTGACTTCCCATCATGAGCAGCTTTAGGCAGGAGCAGAACTCTTCCCCACTGCAGGAAGTCCCTCGGGATGTTCCCAGCAGCCACTCCCCAGTGAGGGTCTCTGATGTTCTGCACCAGTGCAGTGGCCCCTGTGCCAGCTGACAAACTGCCCAGGAGCCAGCACTGGTCAGTGGCAGCCCAGAGCCAGCTGTGTGCTGGCTGCAGCCAGAGCAGGGAGAGCAGCAGCACAGGGAGGGGGATTCTGCCCCTCTGCTCTGCTCTGTGAGACCTCACCTGCAGCACTGCCTCCAGCTCTGGGGAACCCAGCAGAAGAAGCACCTGGAGCTGCTGGAGAGGGGCCAGAGGAGGCCATGAAGGTGATCAGAGGGATGGCGAACCTCTGCTGTGAGGACAGGCTGAGAGTTGGGGCTGTTGAGCCTGGAGAAGAGAAGGCTCCAGGCAGACCTTAGAGCACCCTTCCAGTACCTGCAGGAGAGCTGGGGAGGGACTTTGGAGAAGGGCTGGGAGTGCCAGTACCAGGGACAATGACTTTGAGCTGGGAGAGGGGAGACTGAGAGTGGAGAGGAAGAAGAAATTGATTGCAGTGAGAGTGGGGAGAGACTGGCACAGGTTGCCCAGGGAGGCTGTGGATGGCAGAATCACAGAATCTTGGATCACATTCTGTGATTCTGTGATCCACAACCTCCCTGGAGGTGCTGAAGGCCAGGCTGGATGAGGCCCTGAGCACCCTGTGCTGGTGGGAGGTGTCCCTGCCCATAGCAGGGGGTTGGCACTGGATGACCTTGCATGCAGCCTACCCCTAAGCAGCGGGAGGCTCCTAGCACACAGCTCACTGCCCATCCCCTTCTGGCTAGGTGGGACCAGCTGGCAGGTTACATTGCTCCCTGGGTACAAGGCTGGCATTATTGACAGGGCACATGCTTGTGAGCTGCACTGGGTGAGTGGAGCATCGTCCTGCTCCCAGCCTGGCCCTGGCCCTCATTAGTTCCACTTGCTAATGAGCAAGGCTGTGACTCCATGCAAAGGGCTGCAATCTGTGCCTCAGGCTTGCAATACAGAGCCTGAAAGCTTCTGTTTCCCTCTTGCACCCTTCTAGCTCTGGTGCTCCTCAGCAGTTCCAGCCCTGGCAGGTTTGCCCTCTTGGCACCCATTCCTCTCCTCTTTTCTCCCTTCCTTTCCTCTGAATCTGGTTTTCCTTCTTCCATTTGTTCCTCTGCTAATGTTACATGCTCCTTTTCCAATCCTCACCCCTTCTTCACCCTGATTTTCCCCTCTTGTTTTTGCCTTCTTGCCTGTTTTCTTCTGGCTGCCTTTCCTATTTGTGCTCCTCCAGTGTTCCAGGTCGGGCAGCCTCCCTACCACCCCAGCTCAGGAATTGCCTATTCCCTCTGGTGGCCCAGGAAAAATGCAGCACATTCCTCACTCTCCCCCATCTCCTTATCTCGGTTCTGCTCCTTGGCTGCCCACCACGGGCTGTGAGAGCCCTGCTGGCAGCAGCTTGTCCCCCGGTGGTTAGAGGCAGCTGGACAGCTCAGCTCAGCCCTGCCTGCCTGACCCCGGGCACGCTGCTGAAGCTCAGCTCCTCGCTTGCCTTCTGCCCGAGAGGGGGGACGCCCAGAGACCCACCTGCCCGGGAGCTCCCATGCCACCCTGTGCCCACCCAGCTGGGAAGATGCAGAGTGGCTTCCCCATCTCTGCAATGGGACTCTCATGTCCTGAAGGCAGGAGTCGCAGCTGCCAGGCGCAGGAGTGGTGCTGGCAGAGGTGGCACGCGTGGTTCAGATTTGGTTATAGGCAAATTGGGTTTTAGTGGGAGTGATTGGATGGAGTTATTTAGAACCTCATAATCCAATGGGAATTCCTCTCTGGGGTTTGAGGGTCTCACAGTATGGAAGTTCTCCCAGAATCGCTGTGCCAGGGCGTGAAAAAACATGCCATGCTGGTGCTTGGCACTGCTCAGCATCCTTCCGTAGCTGCTGTCAGCTGGGAGCCACCTGATGGAGCCAGAGGTGCCCCTGCTCACTGCAGCGGGGCTGGACGAGATGACCTTTGAGGGTCCCTTCCAACCTGCTGCACTCTGTGGCTCTGCGATGACCTGACCCCGTGGGCTGGCACCTCACCGGCTGGCACCTGAGCCCCTGGGGCTGCGGAGCCCGTGGGAGGTGCTGAGCTGCAGGCTGCTCCCGCACAGCTTGCCGAGTGCCCAGGACTCTTGGCAGTTGTTGGCTGCTCAGGAGGAGGCAGCACGAAGTGAGGCGCCAGCAGCGTTCTGGGAGGTGGGGAGGGGCAGCACCCGAAGCGAACTGCCTCACTCACTCCTAAGTCCTGAACAGGAGGTTTGGACTCCTCCTTCCAACCCAGGAGGTCTGTGGGCACCGGGATGGCCTTGGGCAGGCAGGCTCGGGGGCGCAGCAGCCTGAGGCAGGGGTGGGGGCGGCGGTGGGCTGTGCCAGCCGTCTGGCCGGGCTGGCGTGGTGCGGACAGGGGACACGAGGCACTTTGTCTGCGCTGGGAGCGCTCTGAGGCCTCGCCGAGGAACAATGCCCAAGCTGTGGGGTCATTTGTTCTGCTATTTCAGCAGCTCCTCATGATTTATGGAATGTTTTGTTCTGCTGCCGCTTGTCTTAGCTTCCCCCTCTCTACCCTCCCTGTCTCCATCCCTTCTCCATTTCAGCTCCTCCTCCGCCCCCCCCCCCCCCCCCCTCCCAGTTCCCCCTAATAGCTGTGGAGCCTCTCTGCCTCATGAAGTCATGGGAGCTGGGGCTTAGGAATTAGCTATCTGGGAGCTGGACTTGCACACCCTGCCGTGGTCTGCTGGGGTGTCCTGGCTGCCCACGGAGCTGGCCCACAGCAAAGCTCCTTGCCCGAGGGTTCCAGGCAGCCTGAGCTTCCCTGTGGTGTGGCAGAAGGACTTTGCCATTGGGAGGCTGACAGAAAGTTGTTTTTCAGGTGCTAAATGTGCTCAAGAGGAGCTGTGGCCCTGGTGAGCAAGGGCAGTTCTGCCTGGAGATGCTCAGTTCTAGGCAGGACAGGACTTGGCTGCCTGCTCCCGGTGCTGCCATCCCCACCCACCCAGGACAGCTCTCTATGGTGAGGTGGTAACCACTTAGAGATTTTGGTATTGGGTTCATGGTTCCAGAGCATGGCTTCACCCCCAGCACCCCTGGGAATGGCCAGGGTTGGGCAATTAGAAGAGTCAGCTTGACAGGGTGCTGGGCCAGCTCATTTCAACTCAACTGTGACCTAGAGAGGTAGGGCCAGGTGGTCCTTGAGGTCTCTTCCAACCTGCCATCCTGTCACTCTGTGATCCTGTGCTGTAAGGGGAGGGGGGAGTGTTGGAGTAGGAGTTCACCCACCCAGAGCTGGTGGGACAGTGATTCACCAGTGACTGTGAGTGACTTGCTGATGGGGATGGAGAGAAGCAAGCCCTCAAAATGTCTCCAGTAGTTACATTTGCCTTTAGGAAAGGATCTGAAAGCAGTAATTTGTTTGTGGGAAAATCACCTTTTATCCTCCCTGCCTCTGAGTCATCTGCAAATAGAAAGAGGCTCAAGGGTAACTGCTGCCTGCTGCTCAGGGAGGTGATCTGCTGCAGGGCAGGAAGCTCTGCAGAGGGCTCTGACCAGGCTGGATCCATGGGCTGAGGCCAGTGGGCTGAGGTTCAACAAGGCCAAGTGCTGGGTCCTGCCCTTGGGGCACAGCAACCCCAGGAAGGCTCCAGGCTTGGGGCAGAGTGGCTGGAAAGTGCCCAGCAGAAAAAGACCTGGAGGTGCTGGTTGGTAGCAGCTGAAGATGAGCCAAGGGGTGCCCAGGTGGGCAAGAAGGGCACCAGCAGCCTGGCCTGGATCAGCAGTGGTGTGGGCAGCAGGAGCAGGGCAGGGATTGACCTCCTAGAGTGGGCACTGGGGAGGCCACAGCTTGAATCTTGTTAGGAACAAGTTCTGCACTGTGAGGGAGGTGGTGGAGCCCCCATCCCTGGAGGTGTTGAAGGGCTGCATGGATGTGGTGCCAAGGGAGGTGGTGCAGTGGCAGTGTCTCAGCAGCAGTGGTTGAAGTGAGCTCTGGGTGAGTGCTTGGACTTGATGAGCTCAAAGGTCTCTTCCAACCCCAACAGTTCTATGTCTGTGATTCTGTGGTTCAGTGACACTGATGTGCCTGCCACAGCCAGTCCTGGGCCTGGAAAGAGGCCCAATGCATTGGCAGAGCAGTCATCGTCCATGCAGCTCTGCTGGCAGGCAGCTGGCAGCACCCATCCTATGGGCACGGGTAGGGAAGGAGGGCAGCATGGAGGCATCCAAACCTGCAGGCTCTCTGTGCATCTCTCCTGATGCCCCAAGCCTCCATTAGCCCAGGTTTCCTCCTTGTCTGGACAGAGGCAGCTCAGCTGAGGCTGCAGAGCCTGGGAGAAGCCCAAGAGCCAGATCCTGGCACTGGCTCCAGCAGGGCCAGAGGTCTCCTCTGCTTTTGTTCCTCGTGTCTCTGCAACAGGACAAATACAGCCCTTTGGGAAAGTGACAGAGGAAAATGTTCAGAGGAGACTGGAAGCAGAGCCCTCAGCCAGATCCCTTCCTCTCTGACAGCCCAGGAAGCAAATCTCATTTATTTAAAAGACAAATAGCAAAGATACTGCTGCTGAGTTGTTCTGGGCAGTTCCCTCTGTGGGTAGCTGACACCTCCAAGGCCCAAGGAGATCATTTCCCAGAGCAGCACACCCAGGCTGGGATTTCTCTCAAGCAGCCTATTTGCCTGATGGGTTCATTCTCATCATCTCCCTGCCATTTCCCATGGTCTGGATCTGCAAAGCAGGATGAATGCTTTGGTCCCTGATGAGACACCTGCAGGATCTTCACTGGTTCTTCTCCATGGTTGTGTCCATGTCCAGAAGGTGCCAGCTGCCTGGATTTGCACAGCAGGCAGCCCTCACCCACCTGGATATGCTTGGGGGGAAGTGCAGAGATGCCTCCCCCTTGGTATGGGAGGAAAACCTCACCCCAAGGATGGATGTCTGCATCTTAGTGTGAGTCATGGAATCATGGAAGGGACCTTCAAGATCAGCCAGTGCCAACTCCCTGCCAAGGGTAGGAACATGTCCCACCAGCACAGGTTGCTCAAGGCCTCATCCAACCTGGCCTTCAACACCTCCATTCTGTGATTCTGTCATCCACAACCTCCCTGGGCAACCTGTGCCAGTCTCTGCCCACCCTCACTGCAACCAATTTCTTCCTCCCCTCCAATCTCAGGCTCCTCTCTCCCAGCTCAAAGCCATTGTCCTAGCACTCCCAGCCCTTCCTGATGGATGCTCCCCTCCTGCTGGTGTTTCCGTAGTGTCAGGGGAGCTTGGCTCTCCCAGTCCCCTTAGCCAGCAAATGAAAAGCATCTCAATACATTTCTGCCAGGAGCAACACCATAATAGTCCTGGTTTCTTACTAGTGCCCAGGCCTTCAGACCTGCTGGTTTTGAACCTGGCTCCTTCATGAGCTAAGCTGCACACAGGGAAGGGCCAAGATTCAAGCTGTGGCCTCCCCAGTGCCATCCCACAGATGGCCTTTGTGGCCATCTGGGCACACACTGGTTCAGGTTCAGCTGCTGTGGATCAGCACCCTCCAGGTCTTTCTCCCTTTCAAGGGATTCAGGGACTCTTAACCCTTAACTTCAGCAGTGGCTTTCCCTCTTGTGCAGAGTTTGTCTGCTCTTAGTTTATTTCTGGCTCAGACACTTTTGCTGCTCAGAGCTCCAGGAGCCTCCTGTTTATCTTCCTGGAGAGCATCTCTCAGTGCCAGGTCAGTATTGGACCTACTGGCTCGGATGCTGGCAGGACGAGCAGCACTCAGCAGGAAGGCCAAACCGGAGGTGGAAGTCAGCCCAGGACACTTGGGAAAGTCAGGAGCAGATCCTCCAATGTTTTGGGATCTTGCTGCACCTTGGCTTGAGTCTTTCCTGCTGGTGCATGCTCTCTCTTCCCCATTGCTCAGTTTCATGCCCATCCCTCCTTCCCACCTGTCTTCTGCTGGCTACTTGCTCCTCCAAGGAGGTTTGTGAGCTCCACATCTGCCCAGTGGAAGTCAGAGGGAAGCAGTTACACTCCCCTCTGCCTCTCTCTCCTAGATGCTTCTTCTCCTCACTGATATATTCATCCATCTACCTCTGGTTTCTTCCATCCAGCCCCTGGCTCCACCTCGAAGTGCTAAAGTGTCCAGGACCCAAAGTGATTCATCAGAGCTCCTGAGCTTCACCCATCACTGCCTTGGGTGGGGGCCAGGGGTGAAGCCCTGGCCTGGTGCATAGGGCACCTCTCTTCTCATGGCTTGCTGAGTGACTGAGGGCAAGAACTTTGTGCCTTGATGTCTGAGAGCAGCAGAGCAGGGATGACTTTTCTCGGGCTCTTTGAGACATGCTGAGGAAGGAGCTGTCTGGCTGCAGCAGGGCACTTGGTCACTGAGGTCTTCTGTCAGCAGGCTCCAGCCCCAGGGGCTCGACATGGGCTGCTTCCATGCTTGGAGCTGTCAGGTCAAGCTTTGCTGCTAGGCTTTGTATTTGTTTGGGTTCAGCACGTGGAGCTGCTCACTGGTGGCACCACGAGCACCCAGGTCAAGGTGTCTGGGGGGGTCCTGTGTGGCTGGAATGTCCACTGCCTGCAGCAGGCACTACAAAAGGGAGTCATCTTTGTGCCCCAGGTGACATTCTCCTCAGCACCATCTTCACTGGGGAAGAGAAGGCAGCTGTGGCCAGAGGAGGTGGCAGGAGTGGAGGAGGGCAGAGCCTATTCTTTAGGTCTGGGGAGATCCAAACAGGTCCAGTCTTGAATTTGTCTGGGTTTAAATGTCCCTGCACTGAGCTCCTGTTCTGATGGAGCCTTCCTGCAGGCCTGGCCTGCATCAGAAGACACAGGTTTGGAGGACTCAGCAAGGGGTCAGCCCAGGCTGTCTTGTGCCAGAGAGCAGCCTGGAGGTCAGGGACAGCCTGGTGAGGCTCAGCTGGATTTCTGGTGCTGGGTGGGAGCCAGGCAGAACATGGCAGTGGGTGAGGGCAAGCCTGGTGAGCAAGGAGGTCATCTGAGCTCTGACACATGCCAAGTGCTGCCAGGGTGCCTTGTCACTGCCCATGCCACTCCTGAGCAGCCTGTCCACCTCCCACTCCATCATCCTTGCTGTCAGCACTGTTGGGCTTCAGGGCCAGGTCCTCCCATGGCCCGGGTGGGTTCTCATGGTCAGGAGGGCTGGGTTGGGTTTCCCTCTGCAGCGAAATGCCAGGCCAATGCCAGGAAGCAAGGAGGCTGCTTCTGGCCACTGATCAGCTGGTGTGACATTAGCTGAAAGCTTCTGCTCTCCCTGCCCGGTGTCTGGCTGGCTGTCCAAGGGGTGGCTGAGGGAACCTCAGCTCTGAGAGTGTTCTTGGAGGTGGCCTGGCAGCCTGGAGGAGCACTTTCTTGCTCTGTGTGCAAGTGGAAGGCTGCTGCTGCCAAGAGGTCCCATCCTCCCAGTGCTCTCCTGGCCTCGCTCTGCCCTGCTCTGAAAGGTTCATGGCAAGCAGCAAAGCAGTTTTGCTTGTGGAGCAGAGCTCCATTTGGGTGACCTTCACATGACCCCCTGAAGTTTCTCTGGCGGTTTTCTTCCCCCAGTGCTGCAGGCAGGTCAGGAGGAGAGCACTGCGTTGCATGGGGACCCAAGGCTGCCTTCCCCATGCACCAGCATGGTCACCTCACCCTCCTGCTGTGCATCACAGGATGTTAGGGGTTGAAAGGGACCTCCACAGATCATCAAGTCCAACCCCCCTGCCAGAGCAGGACCCTCAGGTCACACAGGAACACATCCAGACAAGGCTGGAAAGTCTGCAGGGAAGGAGACTCCACAGCCTCTCTGGGCAGCCTGTGCCAGGGCTCTGGGACCCTCACAGTCAAGAAGTTCTTCATCATGCTGAGGTGGAACCTCCTGTACTGTGGTTTGTATCCATTGCCCTTTGTCCTGTCACAGGGCACAAGTGAGAAGAATTTGTCCTCTCCCTCCTGAGCAGGTATCTGCTGCTCTTCTCCCCAGCTGGAAACAGCAGCAGATAGGCAGACCTGTGCCTGGGCTACCCTGGGACCCTGCTGCCATAGCTGTGGCTCTCTCTGATCCTGGGGAGGGTGGTGGGCACCCCTTTGCATTGCCAGGGTTTTAGGGACCTGCTCCAGCTCACCCAGGTGGCCTGTGGGAGAGGTGAGAGTTAAATCCCTCCACCCTGCCCTGCTTCTGCACTGTACCTGGAGATGGCATTTTCAAGCTTCCAGGTCTGCCTTCACATCACATTGTTTGCTCTGTCACCAGAGAGAAATGGGGCAACAGAGGCAGAAGGACCCCTGTCCTGGGGACAGTAAACCAGGAAAAGTGACTGCAGCCTGGGCCAGCCCATGGCAACATGGGGACAAGGTCATCACAGGCCAGCAGGTACTCAGTGGGCACCTAAAGGGGCATTGCAGAGCCATGGACATCTTGGATTTGAGGAAGCTGCCTTGCAGTGCACAGCCAGGACAAGCAGAGTGCGACGAGCAGGGTGTCTGAGGAGCAGAAGGATGTCTGAGGAGCAGAAGGGTGTCTCAGGAGGATGAGGATGCCTGGGGAGCAGAAGGATGTCTCAGGAGCAGAAGGAGTCTCAGGAGCAGGAGATTGTCTCAGGAGCATGAGGGTGTCTCAGGAGCAGGAGATTGTCTCAGGAGCATGAGGGTGTCTGAGGAACATGAGAGTAGCTGAGGAGCATAAGAGTGTCTGAGGAACATAAAAGTGTCTCCATCCCCCCTCTTTCTGTTGAGGAGATGGCGAGGGGAGGAAGGAGGCGATAGGTTGGACTGGACAATCTCGGAGGTCTCCTCCAACCTGGTGGATTCTGTGATTCAGTGAGATGGCAGTGCCCACCATGGCTTGGGTCCAGCTCTTTGCCAGCCTCTCGGTGATGTAGCAGCCCTTGAAGCTCCAGCTCAAGGATGAACAAGGATCTTCCAAGTACCCTGAGATACCTCTGAGGAGCTGGGGTGGCAGCGAGCTCCTCTCATCCCATGCCACCACCTCCAAACTCCAGGGCCAGCTGCAGCCAGCTCCTGCCACCCTTGCTCTGAAGTCACCCCTGTGTGCTGCTGTGGAGGGGCGAGCAGGACACCTCTGGCCTGACAGGGTGGTGGGAGCTGGAGCCAGCAGAAGTCCTTTGTTCAGGCCGGAGGACATTTGCCAGGGGAAGTTTGCTTGTTGCTACCTTTGCCAGACTTTAACTGTTTGAGCTGAATTTTTTCCATCCTCTCCTCTGCCTCGGGCTGAACTTTCTCCTTTTCTTCTTCTTTTTCCTTTTTCTGTTGTTGTTTTGTTTGGTTTGGTTTGGTTTTGTTGAGTAGTTTCAGCAGAAGGATGGAGGGAAATGGCAGCTTGGCCAAATTCTTTTCTTTCTCTGCTGTCTCTTTGTTTGAGGACTTTTGGTGCCTCTGCGTTTTGGGAAGGAGACTTGGAAATTTGGCAGCCTCGGTGCATTCCTGGTGGAAATCAACACAGATTTGGTCAAGTTGTTGCCTCTGGAAGGCTGGGCTGTGCACGCCCAGAGGAGCTCCTCAGAGGGTAGCAGCTAAAGAGGGATGCGGAGGTGCTGGAGCCAGGGCAAGGAAGTTGTGGAGGGCCTGGAGAGTAAACCTGATGAGGAGAGACTGGGGGAGCTGAGGATGGTTAGAGTGAAAAAGAGGAGGCTGAGGGCAGACCTCATTGCTATCCACAGCTACCTGAAAGGAGGCTGTGGAGAGGTTGGTGCTGGTCTCTGCTCACAGGTAATTAGTGACAGAACAAGAGGGGATGGCCTTAAGCTGCCACTGGGGAGGCTTAGGCTGGACATGAGGTGAACTTTTCACCCATCAAGAGTGATCAGGCACTGGAAAGTGCTGCCCACGGGGGGGTCACCAACCCTGGCTGTGTTTAAAGGTCGTTTGGCTGTGGTGCTTGGGGCTATGGTTTAGGGTGACCCTGGGAGAGCTGGGATCTGGGTTGGGCTTGTGCCATGGGCTACGATGCCACAGGCAATTTCCAAGAGCTGTACCATTCCAACAGGCTTGGGGATCCCGAGGGACTGAATGCTTCTGTGTGTAAAGTCCCCTTCTGCAGTGTGCAGCTCTGGCCACTGCTCTCCAGCTGCACCCAGCATCTCCTGCTCCCATCTCTAGAGGCCACTTCAACTGGGGCCAGGAGTAGTGACTTCAGGAAGCCCAAGTGAATCTCAAGGTGACTCTTGAAGAGTAAGGGTTATAGGTTGGACTTGGTGACCCTGAGGGTCTTTCCCAACTGGGATGGTTCTCTGGTTCTGTGATTCTGTGAAGTGGTTCTTTGGAGCTCCTCATGAGCAAGTCTCAAAGCACTCTGCAGCTGGCAACATTGTCTTCATGCCCACTTCCCACCCATGGACACTGAGGCATGGGCATCACCCACCTCTTGTCCTCAGTGGCAGAGCAAGGAACAGAGCTCAGGTCATAGAATCACAAAGTGCTCTGGGTTGGAAGGGACTTCCAAAGCTCATCCAGTCCAACCCCACTGCAATCAGCAGCGACATCTGCAACTAGAGCAGGTTGCCCAAGGCCCTGTCTAGCCTCACCTTGAATATCTCTAGGGATGGGGCCTCAGCCATCTCCCTGGGCAGCATCTTGTCTGTGGACCAGAGGAAGCTGAGAGAGTGCTCAAGGAGAGCAGAGAGCATTCTGCCGTGCTCCTGTGCCCTGTAAGAGCTGAGGAGAGGGCATTTGCAGCCCTGCCTCTGCCACGGGTGTGCCTAGCAGCACTGCTTGCATCAGTGCATGGAGGGATGAGCATGTTCTGGTGGTCAGAGGTTTGACCTGGGGATTGCCATGGTTTGACCTGGTGGTTCCCATGATTCCTAAGCAGTGTTTGCTGGGTTTTTGATGTGTTTTATGGACATCACTGTGGGTTTTTGCTCTCTCATATTAGGGTGGAAATGTTGTCTACTTGCAGCTAGAGGGGGAACGAGGTGGGAAAGCTGTGGTCTGGTGGAGGCAGCAGGAAGGAGGCCTGGCTGGTGCTGAGGTCTGCCTATCTTGTGCCATTACAAGAGCATTTGTGAGGTGTTCTCTAGCAAAATGGTCAAACCAAACGAGTTGAATCTCTTCCTGGACCACCATCCATGGGACTCTGACACCACTGGAGATCTGTCTGCTCTGGCATACAGGAGTGCTTTTGTAGCTGGGTGGCAGTGAAGCAGCTCCTCTGGCACTGCATGAGATAGCAGCGCTACAGGGTAGGGCTGGTCCCTCCTGCCAGAGGACAGGAGCCCAGTGGGCACTGGGCAGGGAGCAAACCCTGGCATTCAGCTGTGCCAAACGGGGAGCCAGTGTAGGACACACCACCAGAGCTCCCTGGTGGGGGAGTGGCTGTTCTTGGTAGCAGTGCCAGGGACATCCCATGGGCAGTGGCCAGCATGCCTGGCACTGCTGGGCGCCTTCCAGCAGGATAGGGCTTCTCTGACTCCGGCAGCATTCAGCAGCTGGGCAGCAGCAGTGGAGCCTTTGTCTCTGCTTCCATTGTGTCTTGGCCCTGTCTCCTCCTCCCCCCCGAGATCAATGCCTGTGGCCTGCCTTTTATAAGCCCCTTGGGTGCAGCTCTGGAAGCCTCCAGCCAGCGCTGCTGGTTCCCAGCCTGCAGCTTCAGTTGGCTTCAGCAAGCTCCTTGCTTCCCGGCTCTCTGAATGGCTTGGGCAGGACAATGGGCTGGAGGGAGGTGGATTTCCATCAGAAGGGACATCTCAGGGGTGGACTGGGGATTTCTCCTGGAGACTGGTGGAGCGCAAGTGGGATGCCGTTGGCTGAGGATGAAGGCCAGGCAGAGGTGGTGCAGGAATGAGCTCAGATGACCTCCACAAGTCCTTTCTTGGGCCAGTTTTCTCCCGTGCCATGGTGTTGGAGGTGAGGTGGCTCCTGGTGAGGGCCGGGCCTCACCAGTGTATTCTTCTTGGTGGCACCAGGTGGCGCAGGAGGGCAAAGGATTTGCTCCTCACTGGCCAGTCCGGGGTCCGAACTGGTTACCTCTCACTGCTGCGATGAGTCTCTGAGGTCTCAGTCCCCATGGCATGAGGCTGTCAGGAGGATTTGCTCCTCATCAGCCATTTGGAGTCCAAAGTGGTTGCCTCTCACTGCTGTGATGAGTTTCTAAGGTCTCAGCCCCCATGGCATGAGGCATGAGGCATGAGGCATGAGGTGGATTTGCTCCTCAACAGTCAGTCAGGGGCCCAAACTGGTTGCTCCAGGCAAGCTGGGGCTGTCAGAGCAGCTTTGCTAGCAGCCTGCTCCTCTCCCTTCCAAGAAGTGGGTGTCAGGACCCAAACGAGGAGACAGGAACAAGTCTGGATCAGAGAGAAAGAATTAAGAAGAAATTGTTTTCAGTGAGGGTGGGGACAAACTGGCACAGGTTGCCCAGGGAGGTTGTGGATCACAACCTCCTTGGAGGTGTTCAAGGCCAGGCTGGATGAGGCATTGAGCAACCTGGGCTGGTGAGAGGTGTCCCTGCCTATGGCAGGGGGTTTGGCTGATCTTGAAGATCCCTCCCAACCTGACCCACTCTGGCATTCTGGGATGAGGTGGGCTCACATCCCTTCCCACACCTCCCAGCACGGCAGCCAAAGCTGAGCATTCCCACACTGAGCATCCACCTCCTGCTCCAGCTGGGCCCAAGCTGGGGCCCAGCAACCCCTCAGCGATATTTCCCCCCCGCCTTTGCCTTCAGTGATCTTTGAGCCCAGGCATCGTATGACTCAGCTTCTGCATTTGATACCCCCGGGTCTGTGGCACAGAGCAGGGCTCGTTCCTGGCAGGCCACGCCAGGGTAGGGTTTCTCTCTGCCAGAGGAGCAGTGAGTCCCACTTTTCATCTGCGGAAGTCTTGATTTAGCCAGGATGGTGCCAGCAGGTCGGGAGGTGTCTTCCAGAGCACCACTGACCTGCTCCTGCATCTGATCTTGTGAGAGAGATCCTGGCAGGATGGGAGGAAGCAGCACTGCAATGCAGAGCAGGTGCTCAGCAGTGCCTGCTGTGCTTCGGAAATCTCTTTACCCTCCCATGCCGACCTGCAAGGGTCCAGCTGGTTGTGGGTGCCAGGGGCACCGGGCACATTTTGGGTGCTAGGGTTGAACTGCTTGTTCTGGCAGTTGGCACAGGGCACGGTCAGCAGAAGTTGACACCGATGTAGATCCTGTGAAGGGCAGTTTGAGCTCTGACCTTTAGGTCCTGTCCATTTCTGCTGTCCAGTCCCTGCGATTAGTTTGGGTCTGGAGGCAACTCCCAGCTGGAGCAAGGAGCCCTCGGCCAGCCCCTGGACTGAGCAGCCTGGGTGGTGGTGCCAAGCTCCTTACCCAGGGTGCTGGGCGAACACAAGGTCACAGACTCTTGAGCCAGACCCACAGATACAGAGCAGAGGTTTGCAGGGGGCTTGCAGACTACAGAGGTTGGAAGGGGACAGAGGTTTGTAGGGGCAAGGGGTTTGCAGGGGCTAGGGCTTTACTGGGCACAGAGGTGTGCAGGGTTTAGAGGTTTTGCAGGGCTGGGCACATGGGTACGCAGTAGGCAGAGGTTTGGAGAGTACAGGAGTTGGAAGAGCACAGGGGTTGGAAGGGAGAAAGGGTGTGCAGGGGGCAAGTGTTTGCAAGGTGTAAGGATCTGCAGCGGGCAGGGGTTTAGGGCGCAGGGTTTGCAGGGCACAGAATGTTTCAGAAGGCAGGGGTTTAGGGCACAGGGTTTGCAGGGCACAGAATGTTTCAGAAGGCAGGGGTTTAGGGCACAGGGTTTGCAGGGCATGGAGGGTTTCAGAAGGCAGGGGTTTAGGGCACAGGGTTTGCAGGGCATGGAGGGTTTCAGAAGGCAGGGGATTAGGGCACAGGGTTTGCAGGGTACAGAGGGTTTCAGAAGGCAGGGGCTTAGGGCACAGGGTTTGCAGGGCACGGAGGGTTTCAGAAGGCAGGGGCTTAGGGCACAGGGTTTGCAGGGCATGGAGGGTTTCAGAAGGCAGGGGCTTAGGGCACAGGGTTTGCAGGGCACGGAGGGTTTCAGAAGGCAGGGGCTTAGGGCACAGGGTTTGCAGGGCACGGAGGGTTTCAGAAGGCAGGGGCTTAGGGCACAGGGTTTGCAGGGCACGGAGGGTTGCAAGGGGCAGGGGATTAGGGCACAGGGTTTGCAGGGCACAGAGGGTTTCAGAAGGCAGGGGCTTAGGGCACAGGGTTTGCAGGGCACGGAGGGTTGCAAGGGGCAGGGGATTAGGGCGCAGGGAGCAGGGGTTTAGGGCAGGGCGGCTGCAAGCCCCAGCTGAGGCAGGCTCCGGCGCTCGTCTCTTGGCACCCAGGGCTGGTGCCGTCCGCCTCCTGCCTGCCAGCCGCGGGGTTTGTCGGGCGGCCACGGGGCTGCGGTCGCAGGCGGTGCCGCCCGTGGCTGCCGTGGGTACCTGGCAGCGGGGCTGGCCGCGCAGGGCTTCCCCAGCAGCTGCAGGCGCAGCTCGGGGCAGGCATTCCTGCTGGGTCCTGTCTCCATCGGGTTCCAGTTAAAACCAAATGCGTTCCCCAGCCGCAGCCGCGCTGCCGCTCCAGCCCTTCCCAAAACCAAACAAATACCCACGGACTGCAATTCCAATTGCAGCTCAATTAGGGCTCGTTCCCAGGGCGGTCGTAAAACCTCCAGTACGAAAACAAACAACTCAACCAAACCACATCCAAGCCTGACAGCGTCCTCTGGAATGCCTTTAAAATAACAAAGAGGAGGGCAGAGGGAGATGAAAGCGGTGCGGGGCCGGTGTGAAGAGGGCTCCTGGGCCCCGAGGGGCAGCCCAGAGGTGGGCTCAGCAGGTGTGGGGCACAGCACCTTGGGATGGGCAGTAGCATAGAGGTGATGGGGGTGGTGGAAATGGGATGGAGACCAGTGAGGAGGGGGGTGGGTATGAGGGAGATGCGATGTGGACCAGTGTGGAAGGGATATGGGTAGGATGGAGATGGGATGGGGGCCAGTGTGGAAGGGGATGTGTATGAGGGAGATGGGATGGGGGCCAGTGTGGAAGGGGATGTGTATGAGGGAGATGAGATGGGGACCAGTGTGGAAGGGGATGTGTATGAGGGAGATGGGATGGGGACCAGTGTGGAAGGGATGTGTATGATGGAGCTAGGATGGAGACCAGTGTGGAAGGGATGGGTATGATGGCAGTGGGCCAACTTGGGGTCACAGATTCACAGCATGCGTTGGCTTGGAAGAGACTCTCAAAGCTCATTTTGCTGCACTCAGCAGGGCCACCTCCAACTAGAGCAGGCTGCCCAGGGCCACATCCAGTCTGACCTTGGCTGTCTGCAGGGCTGGGGCCGGCGGAGTCACGGATGTGTTGCCAGCAGGGTTTGGTGGGGCGAGGAGGAGCTTGTGTGGGTGGTTCGGAGCGTGGCGGTGGTGCCGTGAGCCGCTTTGGTGGTGGGTGCAGGAGCAGGCAGCGACCGGGGGGTGGGACTGCAGAGACCGCAGGGCTGGAATGTGTCCCCCACGTAAGCCTGGCTTGCGCTGAGTCCAGCCAGTCTGGTGCCGCGGTTCGGGTTTCAGGCCGGACTTTCAACCCAGCCATATTTAGCGTGAGCCTCGCTGGGCTGTCAGGGAGGGGAAGCCGCAGCACAACGCAGGGAAAAAAAGGCAAACAAAAACAATGTCATTAAAGCGGCTCGGCACTGCCTGTTCCCACAGCCCCAGCCTCTCCGGGCTGCTCGCTCAGATACTTGCCGGCAAGCGGCAATGAAAGGCTGGCGCTGCGGGGAGTGTGGCACCCAGAGGTTACCCTGCCTGCGGGGTGGCAGCCCCGCACCTGGGGCAGCCCCCGTGGCAGATCCGCCAGCCCCACTGCTGCTGCCTGCCATCAGGGGCTTCTGGCACTGGGAGGCGTCTCAGGGGTGACAGGGGCATGTTGTGCCCACAGCAGCAGCTCCTGAGCCCCTCCAGGCAGGGACACTCTCGGTCTGCAGTGCACCAAGCCTACTTGGCACAGCCACAGAGTGCTCTGGCTTGGAAGGAACCTCCAAAGCTCATCCAGTCCAACCTCCTCTGCACTCAGCAGGGACATCCTCCACTAGAGCAGGTCACTCAAAGCTCTGTCCAGCTTCACCAAGGCTCTTTTCCAGCCTGAATGATTCTGTGACATCTGTGACATCTGTGACCTTGAGTATCTGCAGGGACTGGGACTCAGCCACCTCCCTGGGCAACCTGCTGCAGTGTTCCAGCAGCCTCCTGGTAAAGAACTGGTTCCTCACATCCAGTCTTCACCTGATCCCCAACAGACATTTGGTGGCATACAAGCCAAAATGGGCACTTTCTTGACATGATCTCTTGGCAGGGCAGGCCAGGAGCTCTCCTGGGGTAAATCCTTGTGGAAGAGGTGAAGCCAGCAGCGCTGGGCTGGGGTGCACAGCCAAGAGCCTGACCTAGGCATTGTATCTTCCCTCCAGTATCACCATCCTGACCCAGGTCCATGCATGGAGCCCATTATGAGCCTCTGAGATGTTTTATTTCCCTTCATTCAAAGGATGTCTTGGGGTGCATGATGCCAGGCTGTGCCAGCTGGTTCCCACTTCAGAGCAGCTCGAGGCTGGTGCTCACAGACTGATGGCACTGTTAGCATTGTCTGCCTTGGCTAGAGAGCCAGCCTTTGTGCACCATCCCTTAGCACAGGCCACAAGAAGAAGTGTCCTGGTGGCCATGGCAATCCAGGAGCTGCCCAGGAGGGACCTGTGTGTGTGAGCAGGGCCAGGACGGTGCCACTTTGTGACTGCAGGATGTACAGGACAGCAGCCCCAACCCTGATGGCAGAGTGTCAGTGGGGACTGAGGAACAGAAAGCTTGATTTTGGTCATATTTGAATAGGGGTTGAGCCAGAGGCTCCTTCAGAGCTGCTCTGAGAGCAGTGATCAGGATGCTTAATTAGAAAAAAAAATAGAGAAGGAGCAGCAACTTGCTTGTGTAGCAGCAGAACTGTTCCAGTGTCTCTGCTCCCTTTGCCTCCCCCCAGCAGCACTTCTGGGCCTGCAGCAAAGGGGAGTTTGTGGGAGGCCTCCATGGACTGTCAGCAAGTGATCTACTTGGTTGGCTCCAAAGCTCTGCTGGAGCCTTGAAGTCTCCTTCCCTCCTGAATTCAGAGCCTGTGATTTAGGAGGGAGGTGAGGTGGAGGAGAGAGCTGCAGGGCAGGCTCTTCCCCGCTGTGCTGCACCAGGGACACAGCCTACCTTGGGAGGACACCACTGACTGAGCAGCCCCCTGGGGTGGGACATGCTGCTGGAATGAGTCCAGAGGAGGCCACGACGATGCTCAGAGGGCTGGAGTACCTCTCCTACAAGGACAGGCTACAAGAGTTGGGACTCTTCAGCCTGGAGAAGAGAAGGCTTCGAAGAGACCTTGGAGTGGCTTTCCAGTATCTGAAGGGGGCTACGGGAAGGCTGGGGAGGGACATCCTGTCTTGTGATGACAAGATGAGGAGTAATGGGTTTAAACTTGCAGAGGGGAGATTTAAACTGGATGTTAGGAAGAAGTTCTTTACAGTGAGGGTGGTGAGATACTGGCACAGGTTGCCCAGGGAGACTGTGGCTGCTCCCTCCCTGGAGGTGTTCAGGCCAGGTTGGATGAGACCTTGAGTAACCTGTTCTAGTGTGATGTGTCCCTGCCAATGGTGAGAGGTTGGAACTGGATGATCTTTGAGATCCCTTCCAACCTAAACCATTCTATGATTCTATGATCCTGTTCAGTCTCCAGCCCCTTGCTTCCCTGCAGCCATGGCCCCTCCAGCAGTAGGCTAAGGGCTGGTCCAAGGGGTCCTCACCAATCTGCAGCTCCTGAACTCCCAGCAGAAGCATTCCTCAACGGATGCAAAGTCCTCCTGATCCAGGTAACAGTGAGCCATGCTGCTGCCAACATCCTCCCTCTGTGGGGGTATCCTCCACCTCTTCCCATGCAGAGGTGCAAGATGCTGAGCGCTAGTGGGATGCTGCAGGTATCACCTAGGTTGTGCCTATCTTCTCCAGCTTCTTTGGGTGCTGAGCTGCTGGAAGTCCAAATCCAGTGCCATGGCCATGATGTGTCTGTGTGCCCATGATGTGCTGTGTGCTCACAATGTGGCTGTGTGCCTGTGATGTGTCTGTGTGCTCATGATGTGCTATATGCCCGTGATGTGCAGTGTGCCCGTGGTGTGCAGTGTGTCTATCATGTGCTGTGTGCCCATGATGTGTCTGTGTGCCCATGATGTGACTGTGCACCCATGATGTGTCTATGTGCCCATAATGTGCTGTGTGGCCATGGATCCATTCTCTGCTGCCTCAGGTGTATGAGCTCCTCGTGTGGCACCTACATGTACCACGATGTGCCTGGTATGGAGACAGCAGAGATAGCTGCTGCCTGGCACTTCGGAAGTCCTGCACCAACTTGTGTGCAGCATCTCCTGGCCTGGCACCACGAGGAGCTGCTCTGAGCACTGGGCTAACAGCATCAGGCTCCTGGAGCTCCAACAAAAATGTCCTGGCAGCAGCAGGATCTATACGAGCGAGCTGTTATTGCTAAACAGAACAGGGCTGCTCGCTTCAGCTCCACTCCAAACAAAGCCCAGTGGCTCTGCCAAGTGGGGGAAAAGAAAATCTGTAGGAAGCACACAAAACAAGCCCTGGATCTCCTTTGGTGCCTTTCCCCTGTCCCAGGTTCCCATAAGCAAATGCATTCTGCAGGCAGGCAGATATTTCTGCGGAGCAGGAGAGCTTAGCTGCATCTCCCTTTGCATGCCTGCATCTCCACACAGGGCTGAAACACCTCTGAGCACTGCACACCTCAGGATGTGCAGCTGCCTCAAGACGTGTCCTGTTGCCTCACAGGGCAATGCCCTGAGCTCTGGGTGAGCAGTAGGGCTTGGTGATCTCAGAGGTCTCTTCCAACCTCAGCAGCTCTATGGTCCTGGGCCTCCCATCATGCTCCATTTAGATTGGATGGGAGGAACAAGCCATGAGGGAGGTGGAACACTGAAGCAGGTTGCCCAGGGAGGTGGTTGAGGCCCTATCCCTGGAGATACTCAAAGTGAGGCTCAACGGGGCTCTGGCAATGTGATCTAGTGGAGGATGTCCCTGTTGAGGGCAGAGGGACTGGATGAGCTTTGGAGGTCCCTTCCAACCCAGACCATTCCATGATTCTGTGATTTCATCCTAGCCTTGAGCTGCCTTTTGGTGGGTTATGAAATCCTCTCCTTTGGTGTGCTCCCCTGCTTGTGCTCCATTTTGGATCCTGTCTCTATTGCCCCAGTCCTGAAACGTTGCCTCTACTCCAGCAGGAAGCGTAGGAAATGTGGGTGCAGCACTAGCTCCTCTTTGTGCTGGGTGCTGCACTCCTGGTCCCTGTCCCCATGAGCTGGAGGAGCTCCTCTGTGTGTTAGGGGCTGGAAAGGTCTTGCCAGAGAGTAGTTGGTGCAAGAGTGCTTGTGGCTGGCCATGGTTTGCTGTGTGTGCCAAGGGTGAGCATGGCTGAGTGTGCTCAGGAGAGGAAGGACCCCCCTGGGCTCAGACGGTGCTGGAAACAGCTCTTCTTTGGAGGTGATCTCCTGATGGAAGCTGCCTGTTTGGGGTGCAGTTGGCTAGGCTGGAGTGGCTTTCACTGGTCTCTTGTTCTCAGGCGTCTCCTGTCCATCAGTTGTTTATTTTGTGGATAACCCTGTGACTGAACTGTCATTCAGGAAAGCACCCCTGGTGCTGAGGTACCACTGACATCCACAATGCTACAACGAGCTCCGAAGGACTCAGGCCTTCTGCATTGAGCTGGGAGAGGAGAGATTGAGACTAGAGATGAGGAAGAAATTGTTTGCAGTGAGGGTGGGAAGACGCTGGCACAGGCTGCCCAGAGACATTGTGGATGCCTCCTGCCTGGAGGTGTTGAAGGCCAGGCTGGATGAGGCCTTGAGCAATCAGGGCTGGTGGGAGGTGTCCCTGCCCATGGCAGGGGGCATGGAATTGAATGAACTTTAAGGTCCTTTCCAACCCAAACCATTCTGTGATTATCCTGTTCCCCCACCCTAAGCCTCACCCTTTCAAAGCCTCAACAGTTTTCACCCTCCCTTTTTCTTGTACATGGAGCCCTGTGATTTCTATCTCTGCTGCATGAGGCTGCAGGCAGAGGGGAGCAGCTTTATGAGGTGCCAGCTGCCAAAGCTGCCCCCAGGAGCATGGTGCCTGTGAAACTCATCCCTTCCAGGGCTGGTACAGGGGACAGCAGGGACCAGCCAGTCATAGGGTATGGCTGGAGGAAGGTCACTGCCATCACCAACAGCTTTGCTGGCAAATGAGGCTTGCCACAGAACAGGCTGACACTGGTGGAAGGTTGTGTGGGATGATTGCTGTGATCCCCAGCAACCTCCCTAGGACCAGGTGATAGGAAAGGAAATGGCCTGAAACTGTGCCAGGGGAGGGTTAGTCTGGAGAGGAGAAAAAGGTTCTTTGCTGCAAGAGTGGTCAGGGACTGGCACAAGCTGCCCAGGGAGGTGATGGAGTCCCCATCCTTGGAGGTGGTCTAGAAAGGTGTGGCCATGGCCCCTGGGGACATGCTTTGATGGCCATGGTGGTGCTGGTTTGCTGGTTGGACTGGATAAGCTCAGAGGGCTTCTCCAACCCAGACAGGTCTGTGATTCTCTGATTCTATAACCAGATCTGGACAGGGTGCTCAGCCTGCCCGTATACCTCCAGCCTGTCTCTGCTTAGGGGAGGAGGCACTTGCAGATCTGGTGCAGCAGGCATTGAGTACAGGCCATCCCTGTGGGCACCCTGCCCTGATGAGGCTGTGTCTGGAGTATTGGCTCCAGTTCTGTGCTCCCCAGTTGAAGAAGGGTGAAAAACTCCTCGAGAGAGTCCACTGGAGGCTTGCAAAGCTGCTGAAGGGCCTGGAGTAACTCTGTGAGGAGCAAAGGCTGAGACCCCTGGGGCTGAGAGCCTGCAGAAGAGCAGCCCCAGAGGGCATCTGAGCCATGCTCAGCAAGAGCTAAAGCAGCTATGGGAGGCAAGAGGCTGTGGCCAGACTCTTGTCAGTGGTGCCCAGGGCCAGGCCAAGAGGCAGTGGGCACAACGTGGCAGCCAGGAGGTTGCATCTGAGCAGGAGGAGAAAGTTGTTTGTTGTGAGGGTGCTGGAAGCCTGGAGCAGTCTGCCCAGAGAGGCTGTGGAGTGTCCTTGTGTGGAGAGCTTCCAAGGGCAGCTGGGCACTGTGCTGCTGGGCAAGCTGCTGTGGGTGCCCTGCTTCAGCAGGGGCTTGGGCTGGGTGATCCTTAGAGATCCCTTCCAACCCCACCCTCCTGGGGTTCTGTGCCTGGGGAAGGACTGCTGGGTCCCGCTGGGCTCAGGGTGGGCAGGGCTCCTTGCTGCTCAGCTGGTGGGACTGGGCAGCCCTGTCTGCCATGGACTGGTTCTCTGCTGGAGGCTTGGAGAGGCCACACCCTTAAGGAAAATGCACTTAAAACCCTCTAATGACAACAACTCTTAACGCTGTTCTCTGGGCCAAGATCCGCAGCGCTGGGAACACTGAAGCCCAGAATGCGGAGGAGCCCCGGCGTGATGAACGGCCCCACGGCCCCGCTTCTGTCCGCGGCAGGAGGGGGAGGATGGAGCTGTCTTGTGCACATCCATCCTCGTCTGCTTTTAGAAACAAATCTTCCTTGCACTGCTTCCACGAGCTGGGGCTGGCCAGCCCTGACACATCCTTTCGCAGAACCTCAGCTTTTCCATGGAGAGGGAGCCGGAGTTTGCCGCGGTGTGGATTTATGGCACTGCAGACGTGATGTCCGCACCACCTCCCCGACGGTCACAAACACATGCGCGGCCAGGAGGCTGAACTGCTGGGGTCAAGGCAAAGCTCCCCTGCCCCGCTGCAGTGTTTGCAGGGAGGGAGGTAAACAATCAGGAACAAGAAGCGATTGTGGCTGAGGTACACTGAGCTCAGCGGCGCTGGGGCCGGGGAGGCAGGGGAGATAGGACCTCCCTGCAGGATGGGGCTTTGCCATGGTGGTGAGCTGGTGTTGGCTGGTCCTGCCTTAAGGGCATGACATCTGTGGGTGTTATTTTGAGCTATCAGTTGCTCCACCACGAGGTTTAGCTCCAGATAAATCAAGCTGATTTCCCCAGGTCCAGATGAGTCATAACCACAGGGCAGGAAACCCTTTTATCCCTGGGGCAGCCAGGCTGATGGAGATCGATGTTCGCTCCTCGTCTCGGAATTATTTCTGTCTCTTTGCCTCCCATTAAAAGCAAATCAGAAAAGGGGAAAAAATAATGAGCAAGTTCTCTGTGTCGCCTCTGTTTCTACCATCTCTGAGAGATCATCCTCCAAGCTGTGCTGTCTGCCTGGGCTGGGGCATTTGCCACATATTTTAACTGGCAGAGAAAAGGGCTTCTGCTCCAAAGCACCCTCCCTCGCTTGAATCTTGAGTCTGAAGGCATGGATCGAACAGAGATCTCTTAGAGCAGGGTCTACAGCAGCTTTCAGAGAGATACTTTTGGGGTCTTCCTTCCTTTCCTGATGTGGGGGAGCATTGCTGCCTCCTTGGATGAAGGACAACCACAGCAATATTAGTGATCTTGTTAACAAGCCTGCTTAAAAGAGTTGTCTTCAGTTCCAAGAGGAAGCTGGAGTTGGAAAGAGAAGAACTTGGGCAGCAGGGAGATCTTAAACACAAGAGGGAGGGCAAAGTTTTACTGGAGGGTCTCTCAAGATGGTTATTTCTCTTTCCTAAGTGACCCTGGCCTGGATCACCAATAGGGTGGTCAGCAGGAGTAAGAAAGTGATGGTGTCCCTGTACTGGGCACTGGTGATGCTGCACCTCGAATACTGAGGTTGGGTTTGGGTGCTTCACTCCAAGGAGCACATTGAGGGGCTGGAGTGTGTCTAGAGAAGGGCAACAAAGGTGGGGAAGGGTCTGGAGAGGAGCAGCTGAGGGAGCTGGGGTTGCTTAGTCTGGAGAAGAGGAGGCTGAGGGCAGAGCTCATTGCTCTCTACAGCTCCCTGAGAGGAGGCTGCAGCCAGTCGGCTCTGCTCCCTAGTCTCAGGTGATAGAAGGAGAGGCAATGGCCTGAAATTGTGGCAGGGGAGGGGTAGGTTGGAGAGGAGGAAAAATGTCTTTGCTGCAAGAGTGGTCAGGGACTGGCACAGGTCACCCAGGGAGGTGGTGGAGTCCCCATTCTTGGAGGTGTTGAAGAAGGGTTTGGCCATGGCACTTGGGGCCATGGCACTTGGGGCCATAGTGGTGCTGGGCTGCTGACTGGCCTGGATGCTCTTGGAGGCCTTCTCCAACCCAAGTTATTCTATGAGCCTCTTTGCCCTTCTCCCTTTACAGCACATCCTCCACTCCTGGCTTCCCCACACCTCCTTGTCTTTTCCCAGGTCATCGTCCCCTAAGATGACGCAGCAGATGCGGGACCTGCAGCTGGCGCAGGCCAGGAAGCCTCCAGGCCCTTCCTCACCCAACGCAGCCAAGAGGCTCTACCGCAACCTGTCCGGGAAGTTCCGCGTCAACTACACCTCCTTCGACGAGGGCAGCCTGGCCGGGCGCGGCGACAAGGACAAGCTCCGCAAGTCCTACCTGGTCAGTGCCTGCTGGCTCCATCCCGCCCTGCTGCTGGCAGTGGGGACCGGGGCTCCTCCCGGGGGTCATGCTGTCAGCTGGGCGCAGCTCCGGGAATGGGAAGCCAGCCTGAAGCAAGCTCAGCTGGAGCTGCTCTGAGGGGTTTCCTCGGCATCCTCTGGTTGTGTCTGCAAGGAGCTGGTGCTCTGCAGCACATGGGGCTGCATCGCTTGGGTTTGTGGGGTGCTGGGGTGGGGCTGGGGTGTTTGGTAGGATGGGATAGGGTGCTGGGGTGGGGCCGGGGTGTTCGGTGGGATGGGATAGGGTGCTGGGGTGGGGCTGGAGTGTTCGGTGGGATGGGATAGGGTGCTGGGGTGGGGCTGGAGTGTTTGGTGGGATGGGATAGGGTGCTGGGGTGGGGCTGGAGTGTTCGGTGGGATGGGATAGGGTGCTGGGGTGGGGCTGGAGTGTTCGGTGGGATGGGATAGGGTGCTGGGGTGGGGCTGGAGTGTTCGGTGGGATGGGATAGGGTGCTGGGGTGGGGCTGGAGTGTTCGGTGGGATGGGATAGGGTGCTGGGGTGGGGCTGGAGTGTTCGGTGGGATGGGATAGGGTGCTGGGGTGGGGCTGGAGTGTTTGGTGGGATGGGATAGGGTGCTGGGGTGGGGCCGGGGTGTTCGGTGGGATGGGATAGGGTGCTGGGGTGGGGCTGGGGTGTTCGGTGGGATGGGATAGGGTACTCCATGCTCAGCCAATCTGTGTTTCTACTTGCACCTAGTTCCAGAGCAATGCTGCCCTTTTCGAGGCTGTGGAGCTGCAGGACCTAGACAGGGTCCAGGAGCTGCTGAAGCAGTACAGCCCGGAGGAGCTGGACCTCAACACTCCCAACAGCGAGGGGCTACTGCCCCTGGACATCGCCATCATGACCAACAACGCTCCCATCGCCAGGGCTCTGCTGCAGGCAGGAGCAAAGGAGAGCCCACACTGTGAGTTGGTGTGGAGACCCAGGTGATGGAACCTGGTGGAACAGAGCACTGAAGAGTCTGGGTGGGGAGGTGGCCATTGGCCTCTGGGAAGCTGCCAGGGCTGTGCTGCAGGCAGGAGCAAAGGAGAGCCCACACTGTGAGTTGGTGTGGAGACCCAGGTGATGGAACGTGGGGGAACAGAGCGCTGTAGGCAGCAGGGTCTGGGTGGAGAGGTGGTCCCTGGGCTCTAGGAAGCGGCTGCAGGCTGTCGCGGAGCAGCCATGCCTTGAGAGCAGGAGCATGCCTGGGAGCAGGGCACGGAGGGAAGGGCGGGGTTTTAGGGAGAGAACTCGGTGCTTGTGAGAGGCTGGACTCGCTCTCACCAGCTCCCTTCCGTCCCTGCCGGCCGTCCCCGCGGCGGGCTCGGCAGTCGTGAGCCTGGAGAGCCGCTCGCTGCACGTCTCGACGCTGGTGCGGGAAGCGGAGCTGCGCGTCAACGAGCTGACGGCGCAGGTGGTGAACGAGGCGCCCGGCGCCGACTGCTCCGACAAGGAGAAGCAGCTGAAGGCCTGGGAGTGGCGCTATCGGCTCTACAAGCGCATGAAGGCAGGCTTTGAGCACGCCCGTGAGTGCCCGCAGCAGGCCCGGGGGGGATCGGGGCAGTCCCCGCGCAGGAGGCTGTGCGGTACAGGCACGGGGCCGCGGCCGGTCCCTGCCCCCTGCGGGCAGCGCTCCGGGAATCATAGAACGGCCCGGGTGGGAAGCGACCTCCAAGCCCCTCTGCACTCAGCAGGGACATCCTCCACTAGGTCAGGTTGGCAGAGCCCTGTTGAGCCTCACCTTGAATATCTGCAGGCATGGGGCCTCAACCACCTCCCTGGACAGCCTGCTGCAGTGTTTCAGCAGCCTCATAGTAAAGATCTTGTTCCTCATGTCCGATCTAAGTCCACTCCCTTGAGCATGATGGGAGGGGCCCAGGACCATAGAGCTGCTGAGTTTGGAAGAGACCTCTGAGATTACCAAGCCCAAATGCTCACCCAGGGCTCACAGCCCCACCACTGCTGCTGAGCCACTGCCCCTGAACCACGACCCTCAGCACCACATCCACGCAGCTTTTAAACACCTTCAGGGATGAGGACTGCACCACCTCCCTGGGCAGCCTCATCCAGTGCCTGAGAACCGCTGCTGGAAAGAAACAGTTCCTAATATCCAACCTAAACCTCACTTGGCACGTGTGAGGTTTAGGTTGTTGCATGTGAGCAGAAACCAACCCCCACCTGGCTCCTACCTCCTTTGAGGGAGTTTTGAGTTCCTCTCCTGAAGCCTAAACAGCCCCAGTTCCCTCAGCTGCTCCTCATAAGACATGTATTAAGGCCCTTCACCAGCTTCACCAGGAGGGGCATGGAGTGACCATTCTTGCTGTAGTGGTCCCTGCTCTCTGTCTCCAGGAGTGCCAGATGCCCCTACCAACGTCCACCTCTCTGTGGCCAGCAGCTCCTCGGTGCAGGTGACCTTCTGGGAGCCCCTGAGCGTCAACTCTGCTGTTGTCACCAAGTACAAAGGTAAGGACCAAGGTCCCCATAGCAGTGCAGAGGACATGTGGCTGTGGCAAGCAATTTGGCTGTGCTGAGGGTGGACACGCTCAGCCCATGCTCAGCCATACCCATGCTTTGCCAGGGGTGTGGGTAGTGCTGCTGAGCCCTCTTTGAGCTGCCTTTGCACCTAAATGTGGGGTAACCAGGGCTGCAGACTGTGACATCTGCACCACAGCAGTGTCCTGCACCGTGGCAAAACTCAGGCAGCTTCTTTCCCCAGTGCCTTATCCTGCACACTGGTGAGACTTTGCCATCCTGAAGCTCCTGTGCCTCTCACCCTCTTAAACCAGACATTTTTGCCTTCTGAGGCAGTTTCATAGAATCAATCACAGAATAGTAGGGGTTGGAAGGGACCCCTGAAGATCATCGAGTCCAACCTCCCCTGCCAGAGCAGGATCACCTAGGACAAGTCACACATGAATGCATCCATTCCTCCATCCCCATCTCCTGACCCATTGCTTAAGGGTGCTGACCCTGCCTGGCATGGCTTGGTGAGGAGGACCATAGCTCCCTGTATTGTCCCTGCCATTGCATCTCTCTCCCCTGCCTTCACGCCACTCCCCCCAGCTCTGGTGCTGCCCTCATCCCTCTGCAGCTGCTGGCCCAAACATGCATCAGCCAGCACTGGTGCCCTGTCCCTGCTCAGGGGCTACCTGACACCCTGGGGTCTCTCCTTCCAGTGGAGTGGAGTTGCTCATCCACCTTCTCACCTGTGCTGGGGGAGGCTGTGGTCGACAAGCTGAAGAACCTGCACTACACCATCCAGGGGCTGACATCGGTGAGCTTTTGGGCTGCCCCACGGGGGTCCGGCCTGCCAGGGGAGAGCCCAGGACTGGGAGAAGCCTCTGGGCACAGCATTCCCCATGGGGTACTGTAGGGAGGGGATGAGGCATCATCTCCATCAGGACAGGATTGTGCCAAGGTGCATATGGTGTTCCCTACAGCCCATGGGTGTCCTGAGAGGCTCCTTGCAGCAGGAAGCCTCTGCACTGGGTGCGTGGGGGCTCACCAGTGAAAGGCAGAAGGGACTTGTTCAGTGTCTGATGTATCCTCTGCCCCCACCTCTCCTCGTCCTTTCACCAAGTGCTCCTCCCGGGCAATAAATCAGCAGCTGGTTCCTCTGCCACCTGCACTGACCCAGCTTTTGCTCGCTGGAGGAGGGGGACTAGCCCCATCTCCATCTCCAGGAGCTCGGTGGGGCCATGGGCTGGGGCTCCATGCAGTTTAATCTCCCGGAGAACCACGGGAGCCACCCTGCCTGACAGCTGTCCTCCCCCCATGGGCTGCCGTCTAGCTGCAGGCACCGGCCCCGTGGAGAAAGACGGAGCAGGGTGGGGACCAGGGGGATGTAGAGCTTGGAATGGGAACGTGAGGGATTGCCCTCATGCTGCTCCTCCTGGTCAGCAGTCACCGGCACCAGAGCTCCAGGACAGGCAGGCAGGGACCGCTGGCTCCGGGAGCAGGCAGAGCCGCTGGTGCAGGCAGAGGGGCTGGGCCAGGGCAGCGGTGGCAGAGCACTGCAGCCGCTCTCAGGGCAGGAGAGCTGCAGGGGCACACGGCGGGATGGGGCTGCCCTGGCACACGGCGGGATGGGGCTGGAGCGGCGCCCGCAGCGGTACTACTGCAAGGAGCTGGCCCGACCCCATCCATCATGCTCTGAGAGCTGTTTTGCAGGCTCCCCTCTGCCTTCATGAGAGCCTGGAGGCCTTGCAACATCTGGCAGCTTGACTGGGGGCCTTCAATCACTGTCACTGTGCCACCAGCTCTCCACAGTGTTTAGCCAGCTCCAAGTCTCCAGGGGCTGGATCCGCACACATCCCGGTGGGAAAGCAGCACCTCTGCAGGCTGCAGAATCCCCATGTCTCTAAGGCTGGAGCATCTCCCAGCAATGGGCTCTTACTATGGCCCTCCTTCCCCTGCCTCCCTCCAGACCCACCGCACACGTGGGGATTCTGTAGTGTCTGATAACAAGAGCTTTGTACTGTGGGGGAGGTCAAAGCAGGTGACCCAGGCTGCAGGCTCCCAGTTTGGTGCTCCTGGTGGTATAGTGGGTGTGCTGGGCTAGGGGAGATGCTCCTTCTCTTTCACACTGAGCCAGGAGAGGTGCCAGGTGCCAGTGTGTGCTGAGTGTGGTTCCCTCCTTGCAGGGCACAGCTTACTACGTCCGGGTGTCTGCCTACAACATGAAGGGCTGGGGCCCCCCGCAAGCCTCCGTGCCCCCTTTCGCCATCCCTTCCAGTAAGTACCACTGGGCATGGCCATGGGAACTGGCAGCAGCTGTGGGATGGATGGTTAGGAGGAAGTGGCAGTTCCCTGTGCAATCCA
Source organism: Pogoniulus pusillus (assembly GCF_015220805.1). Lineage (NCBI taxonomy): Eukaryota > Metazoa > Chordata > Aves > Piciformes > Lybiidae > Pogoniulus > Pogoniulus pusillus. Next base: position 15,998,299 of record NC_087276.1, on the reverse strand, counting down.
GGAGTCCCTCTTGCTGCTGGGATGGGGTCTGTTGGACCCAGAAGCAGATTCAACACTTGGGGTCTTGAAGCAGGCAAGGAGGCTAAGCCTGGGATGGTGCCTCCAGCCAGCAGGAGCTTTGGCCAATCTTCCTTTTGTGACCTGAACTTCTCCTGGCTGCCTGGTAAAGGCTGAGCCATTCTGGACCACCTGCATCAGCTCATCCTAAGATGGAAGCTAGAGAGAGGATGTTTTGCTTTGTCAGAGTGGCCAAGCTTGTGCAAAACTGTGCTGATGGGTGACAATGGTGGGATGTCCCACCAGTGCCTGGAGCCATCCCGGTCCTGGATGCTAATGGCTCTGGAACTCTCCCTGTGACACTCTGTGCTTTCACCCACTCAGCACAGCCCCAGTGACCTGCATTCCCTGGCACTGAGCTCCCTGGGGAGCCACCCAGGAGTGCACGAAGCACCCCAAGATGTTGAGGGAGACATACCAGGAGGATCAGACTGGGGAGAGGTGGAGTCCCCATGCCTGAAGTGGCTTCAAAGCTGTGTAGATGTGGTGCTGAGGGACATGGTTTAGCGGTGACCTGGCAGTGCTAGGTCATCTTAAAGGTCTCTTCCAACCCATTCTGTGATTTCATGACTGTTCTGGAAGGAACAGTCCCACAGCGTGAACTTGAGAGCTGACCAGGCTCTGAGGTGGCCTCTGCCCCTTGCTGCTGCTCCCAAGATGGGTCTCCACTACATGCTGATCCCATGGGATCAGTACTGTCAGATGTGTGAGAAGCAGCCCCATGTGCAGGTGGGGAGGCTAAGCCCACCCTGACGAGGCAGGAAGGTGGTGGGTACACGGTCAGTGCCAGCATTGTGGCTGGCAGTGAGGGAGCAGGCACGGTGCTGCGTGTGACCAGTGAACACCCTGAGGTGCCCAGGAGCAGGCACCGTGTGGAGCTCTGCTTGCATGTGCACAAACACCACAGCAGCAGTGTGTAATGGTGAAAAGATAGAGCTATTCTAGAGTCATGGAAAAGGCTGGCTTGGAAAGCACCTTAGGGGTCATCCAGTTCCAAACCCTCTGCCACATGAGCAGGTTGCTCAAGGCCTCATCCAGCCTGGCCTTCAACAACATCCAGGGAGGAGAAATTCACAACCTCCCTGGGCAACCTGCACCAGTCTCTGCCCACCCTCATTGCAAACAATTTCTCCCTCATCTCCACTCGCAGTCTCCCCTCTCCCACCTTGTCTTGGCACTCTCAGCCAACGTCTGAAGTCCCTTCCCAGCTCTCCTGCAGGCACTGGAAATCTGCTCTAAGGTCTCCCTGGAGTCCTCTCTAGGCTGCACAGTCCCAGCTCTCCCAGCCTGTCCCCACAGGGAAGGTTCTCCACCCTCTGATCATCTTCATAGTCTCCTCTGGCACCTCTCCAGCAGCTCCAGGTCCTGCTTGTGCTGGGGGTCCCAGAGCTGGAGGCAGTGCTGCAGGTGAGGTCTGAGCAGAGCAGAGGGGCAGAATCCCCTCCCTGTGCTGCTGCTCTCCCTGCTCTGGCTGCAGCCAGCACACAGCTGGCTCTGGGCTGCCAGGCTCGAAGTATACGAGCGCCTATAGTGAGCCTGTGCATGCACTGCATTGCCCTGACTTTACCCTGTGCTGGCAGCTGGTGCCAGTGGTGTTTGCACCCACTTTGTATCCTGTTTGCCATCCTGGGTCGTGTTCCCCATGGCCGAGATCCAGGCAGCACACACAGTGTGGCTGAAGTGAATCAGGCACGAGTGGGCTTCAGTTATTTTTGTCTCCATTAATATTTCTCCCTTCAGCGAAGATCACCTCCCTGGCCCAGCAGAATACAGTCTGGCACCTCCCTGGGTGTTTTGGAAGCTCCTAAAAATAGTGGTGAGCCCCAGCCAAAGGCAACAGAGCTGCACTTTCCATGGAAAACAGCGGCGGGCAGGACGCGGGGGGTGTTGGGAGCAATTAACCTAAAGCTGAGGCTGTCCTGCTCTGGGCCCTGCCGCTGGCAGAGCAGCTGAGCTCTGTGTGTGTGCCGAGCTGATCCGCAGCTCCCAGCACTCACCTGCAGCAGGCTGCAGCTGCAGGGGAGGCCTGGAGGAAGACGCTGGAAGGAGTTGTGGATTTTAAGGCCACGGAAGTGCAGCGGCAGCAGACAGGACCTCGTTCACCTTGTTCCTGCTCTCTGCTGCAGGCTGGCTGATGGCTGTGGGGTGCCGTGCAGGGCTGGGGTGCTCCTGAGTGTTCCCAGTGGCACAACGCTGGGCATGTGCCCAAAGCTCAGTGTGCCCAGAGGCGCCCAGCAGCCAACAGCTGCTGCTGTGCCGTGCTGCGTCGTGCTGTGCCTGTGGGACAGCCAGGTGGGGTGCCAGGAGGTGCCGTGCCCTGGGCAGAAGGGGATGAGAAGCCCTTTCTGGCACAGGTCAAGGGGTGCTGGGGGTGATGCTGGTGTGTCCCTCCCCTAGACTGGCGGGAGTACGACGGCCGTGCCCCGCGGCGACGGGGCCAAGCTGAAGCTCTGGACCATCTGCTGAGCCAGGTGAAGACTGTCCACCAGCACTGCGTCTGCCATGGTGAGTGCAGGGCACTGTGGGGAGGCTGGCCTCATGGGGGTTCACCTGGTGTGTGTGTCCCCCCAGGTTTGTGGCACGGTCACAGGGCTGTGGTGGAACCAAGAATAGGATGGGCACAGCAAGGAGGCAGCTCAGGCAGTGGAGACCTCCACAGAGCTCTGTCACCAGGCTGCCATCCCACCAGGGCAGCTCTGCGTCTCCTGCAGCTGCTTCCTCTGCTCTCTGCTCCCCAGAGCCCTGCAAGAACCAGCCCCAGAGCAGAAAACACTCGGTCTCCAAAAGCCTCAAGCACCTCTTCCACCCTGGCAGCAAGTTCCTCAAGACACTGAAGCGGTGAGAGGCTGGCATGGGGATGGGGGGAGCTTGGCTGCCAGCAGGGGCACAGGGCTGCCCATCATGGGCACAGCTGGGAGCTATGCCAGCAAGCCAGGTGCTATGGGGTGGATCCTTGCCTAGAGTGAGCTGGTGGTGTCAGTGGAGATGGGTCCCATTGCCTACAACTCACCTTTCTTCTTGGTGTTTCTATTTGGCTTAGCCAAGTCATGTCCATAGCAAGATCCCTGCACCATCTGCAAGCATCACCCAGCACCCCACCTTCCTCCAGACCCCACCATCCCACTAGTCACACACTTGGCCCCCAGGCACCACAGCCTGGCCCCTGGCATCCTGCACATGCCTGGCACCATCCACCTCCCTTGCCTTAAGAGCAGTGTGGCCAGCAGATGGAGGTTCTCCTCCTGCTGTCCTCTGCCCTGCTGAGGCCTCACCTGCAATATTGCATCCAGCTCTGGGCTCCCCGGTTCAGGAGGAACAGGGATCTGCTGGAGACTGTCCAAGGGAGGGCTACGAAGATGATGAAGGGGCTGGAGCACTGTGACGAGAGGCTGAGGAGAGTTGTTTGGTCGGGTGAAGGGAAGACTTAGAGGGGATTTAGTCAATGTTCATAAGTATCTGAGGGATGGGGGTCAAGAGGGAAGGGACAAACTCTGCTCAGTTGTGTCCTGGGATAGGACCAGGGGCAATGGATGGAAACTACGGCACAGGAGGTTCCACCTCAACATGAGGAAGAACTTCTTGACTGTGAGACTCACAGAGCACTGGCATAGGCTGCCCAGAGAGGTTGTGGAGCTTCCCCTGGACACTTTCAAGACCTGTGCAACCTGAGCTAGATTCTATGGTTCTGCTCTGACAAGGCTGTTGAACTCCTAACATCCTGTGGCATCAGCCAGGCTCACCTTGCTGGCGGCTCTGGACTCCTGTTCCTGCTCCTGTGCTGGCCATGTGCTGCTTCTGCCATGGGCTGCTGGAGAGGAGCTGAGATCTGGGCCAGGGGCCCCTTGGGAGAGAAACCCTTTGGGAAATGCAGCTCGGGGTGACCCTGAAGTCTGTCTTCCCTCCCGTGCAGGGGTCTCTACCTGACAGCCATCTTCTACAAGGATGACAACATCTTGGTGACCCATGAAGACCAGATCCCTGTGGTGGAGATCGATGACACCTACTCCTGCCTGCTCATGCAGGATTTTCTCTGGTTCACCAAGGTGGGGGTGCTCAGGGACCCTGTGCTGTATGCTGGGCCATGGCAGCAGTGTGTCTCCTGGCACATCTCTGTCTTCTTGGCCACCAGCCTGCACACTGCTGAGATGATGGCCACCACCCTGTGGGTGTCACAATCTGCAGAGCACCTTCATGGGCATTGGTGCCTGTCATATGTGGGGCACTGAGGGCTGCCATAGGGTTGGTTGGCTCAGAATTTGGGCTGGGAGCAGCATCAGGGGACACCCCACATGCACCATGGGCATGAGCTAGTCCAGCTACTCCCACCAAGCAACATAAGATCTGGTGGCTTCCTGACATCTCTGCTGTGTGGTCTGTGGAGCAGAGTGATGTTGAGAGATGATTGTAGTCCAGGAGTGCCAAGGCCAACCAAGAGGGCATCACTCATCTCCTCCATCCAGGCACCAGGGCTTGGCTGACACTTGCTGGGGCTCAGGATGGACCAAGAAGTGCACAGGTTGCTCTGGGCAACCTGCTCCAGCTACAGATGTCCCTGCTAACTGTAGGAGTTGGACTGGAAAGGCTTAGAAGGTCTCTTCCAACCCACTCTGGGATGCTCTGAAAATCTTTGGCTGGATGGTCCTTATCTATCAAGGGAGAAATCTGTCTTCTCCCTTCTTCTTTCGGCTGCTATCTACCCAAATTTAAGAAGGTCTCAGCCCTAGGGGAAGACAAATAGCTGGGGGGCATGGCATGGTGCTTCCCTTGGGTACAGGCTCTGGAGGCATCTTGGGGTGCCTGTGATGTGTTGAAAGAGTACTGAAAAGCTGCCCAAGGAGGTGGTGGAGTCCCCATGCCTGGAAGTGATCAAGAAGCGTGTGGCCATGGCATGTGGAGGGCACGGTTTAATGGCCTTGGTGGTGTTGGGTGGATGGTTGATGACCTTGGAGGGCTTTTCCTACAAGACCAATCCTGTGACTGTGTGAAATGCCAGCTGAGAGAGGAGCTGTGCCCATGCCCCTTCCTAAGCCAGCTGACCCAAACGGGCTGCCGCAGAGCGCCTCTGTGTGAGAAGCCGCAGGCCAGGGCGGCTGCTGGTGACAGCCCTGTGGTGCCCTGCAGGTGTCGTGCATGTGGGAGGAGATCCTGTGGCTGCGGCAGTGCGTCACCGTCTCCCAGTCCTCCTGCTCCTGCGTCCTGCAGACGCGCTTCAAGATGCTGCTGGCCATCTCTCAGATGCAGGTGGCGTGGGGCCTGGGCAGGGATCGGGCAGGTGTGGGGAGGCACTGTAGGCTGGGCACCCTCGGGAGAAGAAGGCAGATGTACCACAGCCAGGAAGAGCCCAGGCTGTGCCAGCTTGGCCAGTGTCAGATCAGGGTGCTCCTACCTTGTCCTCCCTGGCAGGACTTCAGTGTGGTGATGGAGTGTCAGGATCTGTGGCAAGTCTCATGCTGAGGGGTTGGCAGTTGCCAGGTGGGTCTTTGCTGGGCAGAGTTGGACTCGATGATCTGTGAGGTCTCTTCCAACCCTGATGATACTATGATACTATGAGTGGCTTCCAGCTGGCAGAGAGGACACCCTCAGACACATCCCGACTGCCCAGACCTGCAGAGCACTGTGCCTCGAGGGTGTCCCCTGACACTCTGCTTTCTCCTGCCTGAGGATGAGTGGGGAACTTGAGCATCTCCCCTGTGGAGAGAGACTGAGAGTCCTGGGGCTGCTTAGTCTGGAGAAGAGAAGGCTGAGAGGAGATCTGATCCATGTGTACAAACACCTGAGGGGTGGGGGGCAGGTGGCTGGGGCCAAGCTCTTTTGGGTGGTGCACAGCAATAAGCCAAGGAGCAGCAGCTGCAAACTGGAGCAGAGAAGGTTTCAGCTCCACATGAGGAGAAACTTCTTCACTGTGAGGGTGACAGAGGCCTGGAGCAGGCTGCCCAGAGAGGTTGTGGAGTCTCCTTCTCTGGAGGCTTCCCAAACCCACCTGGATGCATTCCTGTGCAGACCACCCTGTGGGGGGGGATCCTGCTTGGCAGGGAGTTAGACCTCTCTGGAGGTCCCTTCCAACCTCTAAAGTTCTGTGATTGTGTGATCATGCAGGGGCTGCTGGGTATCCAGGATCTGGGGCAGGTCTTCTTCGAGCCTGTCAAAGATAAACAGGGCAACATCCTCATCGTCACCCTGAAGGAGGTGAAGACCAACCAGACCTTCGAGAGCGTCCGCTGGGTGCCGGTCTGCAAGCTGCAGAGCAGCCGCAAGTCAGTGTCCTCCCCAGAGGAGCCTACTGCTCTGGACACGCTGCTCATCTCCATCCAGGTGCTGCACCAGTGCTCTGGGCACAGGGAGTCGTGGTGTGCTCCACTTCGGGGCTTCCTGCTTCCCCTTGGGGTGGAAAGGCCCAGGGCAAAGCCCAGACCCCCAAGGGTTGGGTCCTGGCTGCAGGCAGCAGGGCAGCAAAGCCCACCCAGGCTGCAAAGTCCTGTTGCTTTGTGAGGGGAGGCACCAGGCTGGAGCTGGGTTCATCCCAGCAGCTCTGGATTGTATTTGCTCTGCCCTTTCCCTTCTGTTGGTTGGGCTGGCAGCCAGCACGAGGGCAAGAGAGATGTCCACTGCCAGGGCTTGCTCACCCCAGTGCCTCTCTCCTCAGGACAAGCTGGCTTACCACCAGCGGAGCAGCCATGCCCTCTCCCCAGGCCTCTACCTGGGCTACCTGAAGCTCTGCAGTGCCGTGGATCAGATCCGAGTGCTGGTGCCCGAGCAGCTCCCCAACATCCTGTGCCACGTCAAGATTCGCTCCAACCCCAACGTCTCCAGGTGGGGCTTGCAGGGCAGCCAGGCTCCTCTGACCCACCCAGCCTCTGAGCACCCTCACAGAATCATGGAATGGGTTGGATTGGAAAGGACCTTTAAAGGTCCAAGCCCCTGGCAGCAAACAGGGACATCTTCAGTTGCAGTAGGCTGCTCAAAATCCCATCCAAGCTGACCTCCTGCTTTTGCTCTAGTGCTCCTGGCAGCATCAGAATATTCCCTCACAGTCCTGCTGCCTGGAGCTGGAGTGAACCAAGGTCCTCCTCTACCCCCACAGCGTCACTTGTGATGCAGCACCATCTGAGGGAGGAACAGCCAAGCAAACAGCTCTGGTAGCAGTTGTACAGTTAGTTCCACCCTGAGCTTCTCCTTCCTTCATGTCTCTCTCCTTCTCCAGGGAGGAGTGGGAATGGCTGCAGAAGATGGCCAGCATGGATGAGCCTGTTCCTGTGGAGCCAGAGGCTGAGACTTCCCAGAACCACTTGTTTCAGGAGCTCCAAGTGGCCATCAAGGAGCTGATAACCCTGGTCAACATCCCATTGCAAGAGGTACAGACAGGTGCAGAGGTCTGGGAAGGGGCTGTGCAACACCATGCTGGTCAGTGTGGCAGGAGGGGTACCCCAGCCCTTGGTACCTCTCTGGGGGCCTGAGGCATCACTGGGACCCTGTGCAAAGAGAAGGCTGGTGGTGTACAGCCAGCATCTGAAGTGTCTGCCTGCCCAGGGGGGCTGTCTGGAGGAGCTGACGCCTGTAGTTCTGAAGCAAGAGTGGTGAATCTGGGTTTGCATTGCTGCCTGCTGCATGTTCTGCTCCTGGGCTCAGCTCCTGCAGCACAGGACCGGCCCAACTCTGCCCCTCCAAAGCAGGATGGTCCCTGGCCAGTGGTGGGATGGAGCCAGATTGCATGGTGGGAAATCTCTTCTCCACCATGCTCAGTATTCCCTGGGAAGGTGCCCACTGGCCTAAGTCCAGGCATGTGAGGCATGGCAAGCAACTATGGGGGCACCTCTTTGAGCAGCACTCTGAGCTGGTGGAAATTCTTCTCTGAGACCCTGTTGTAGTGGCTTGGACCAGTAGTTAGAGACGTTGAGGAGAATGAGAGAGACAGGGAGGCTTGCAGGAACTTCTGTTTGTGTGCTGAAACAGAAGTGTCCCCTGGCTGCAGGTAGTCCCTGGGGACTCCTCTGTGGCTGAAAGCTTGGTGGAGGCCCTAGCAGGTCACGTTTGCAGCTGCTACCTGCAGTGTCTCCTTGCAGGCCAAAGATTTCCGTCTGTACAGTCAAGAGGTGCTGGACTTTGGGGACCAGGTCTCCTTCCTGCTGCTGCTGCCTCCCTCAGATGATGTCTGCACTGCTCCAGGCCAGAACAACCCCTACACCCCTCGCTCCGGCTTCCTCACGCTGCCGCTGCAGATATTCGAGCTAGGTGAGGACAGGGAACGCTGCCACGAGGATGAGGAGGGGGCTGGAGCACCTCTGCTGTGAGGACAGGCTGAGGGAGCTGGGCTCGTTCAGTTTGGAGGAGAGAAGGCTCTGAGGAAACCTTACTGTGGCCTTCCAATATCTGAAGGGAAGCTAGAGGAAAGCTGTTGAGGAACTTTTTAGGGCGTCAGGTAGTGACAGGACTGGGGGAAATGGATCCAAGCTAGCCGAGGGGAGAGATACATTAGACCTTAGGAAAAAGCTCTTCACCCTGAGGGTGGTGAGACACTGGCATAGGTTGCCCAGGGAGGTGCTGGAAGCCTCATCCCTGGAAGTTTTTGAGGCCAGGCTGGATGTGGCTCTGGGCAACCTGATCTAGTGCAAAGCAGGGAGGTTGGAACAGGATGATCCTTGGGGTTTCTTCCAACCCTGACAGTGCTGTGATTCTGTGAAAGCCAACCTTGATGGTCTCCTTGTCCTCTGAGACCTGCAGAGAGATGGGACAGGCAGTGAAGTGGGCTAGAACTATCCCATCTTCCTTCCCTGAGAGAAAAGGGGTGGAGGGGAATGCTGTGGGCTGTCAGGGTGGGCTAGGAGGACAATGTTGTCTCCTCCCTGTGCTGAGGGAGGGGGAGAAGCCTGTAGGACACCCACATCATTTTCATTTCTCCCATCTCCTTTCCCCCTTCCCCCAGTCCACTTCTTCACCTATGACCGGGAGTTCATCACCCAGTACTGCCAGGTGTCTGCCCTCCTGGAGCTGGAGTCACTCCTGTCTCAGCAGAGCCTCAGGGAGGCCTTCTCCGACGTTGAGCTCTCCACTGCCAAGCAGAGGCACCAGCAGATCCAGGACTACATGCAGGTATGGAGCAGAAGTGCTCAGGGAGGAAGCCGGGCTTGATGGTGTCCACGGGACAGGAGCAGGGCAGTTGTGTCTTGGCTGAGATCCAGGAGCATCTGCACTGGGGCTTTTCACTGCTCTTGGTGGCTGTCACCTTGTGGCAGCTGCAACTTCTCACTGCAAAGGTCCCCACCCTGCTAGCAAGGATCCTGGAAGTGCATTTTGGGATAGATGTTCCCCATGCTACCTTCTCCCAGCACCCCTGCCTGTGGCAGGCAGGTCCTCCTGATCCAGCAGCTGCTGGTGGTTGAGCACTGTCTGTACAGGTTGTCTTGGGTTGGAAGGCACCCTGAAAGGTCATCTTGCCCACCCCCCTGCAGTCAGCAGGGACACCTCCAACTAGAGCAGGCTGCCCAGGGCCCCACGGAGGCTGTTCTGGAATATCTCCAGGGACAGGACCTCCACCACCTCTCTGGGCAGCCTGTCTTGGGTTCTCCTGACTCAGGGATTCCCCAGAGCTTCCTCCTCTTGGGCAGGGTGTTCGAGCAGAGCCCGCCTTCTGCTGGGGGGCTTTCTTGGTGCTGGTGGTTGCTTTCTGAAGGGTCTCCTTGCTTCTGTTGGCAGCAAATGGAGGAGATCTGGCGTGAGATGCGCTGGATCATGGATGCCCTGCAGCACGCCCGCTACAAGCAGCCCTCGGGCGGGGTGTCTCTCGGTGGCTTCCTCGGCGAGGCTGGTGGTGCAGCCAAGGAGAAACCCCGATCCAGCTCCTCCCACCTCGACTACCTTCCCTCCCCAGCAGCCTCGCCGGAGACCAGCCGTAAGCTCAACTCCGGTAAGGACCCAGCTCCACAAAGCTCCTGCCGCTGGGCTCACTGGGGCTGGGAGGGCTGCTCTGGCTGGTTGCACTGCCGGTGGCAGGAGTGTGGTCAGGGTACAGCTGCACTGGGTTGGGGCAGGACCTGTGTGTCCAGCAGGTCTAGAGAGGTTCTTCTCCCCCTCTACTCTGCCCTGCTGAGACCACACCTGCAATACTGTGTCCAGTTTTGGGCCTTCCAGTTCAGGAAAGAGAGAGACCTGCTGGAGAGAGTCCAGCAGAGAGCCATGAGGATGAGTGGGGGACTTGAGCATCTCCCCTGTGGAGAGAGACTGAGAGCCCTGGGGCTGCTTAGTCTGGAGAAGAGAGGCTGAGAGGAGATCTGATCCATGTGTACAAACACCTGAGGGGTGGGGGCCAAGTGGAGAGGACCAATCTCTTTTGGGTGGTGCACAGCAATAAGCCAAGGAGCAATGGATGTAAACCGGAACAGAGAAGATTTCACCTCCACACGAGAAGAAACTTCTTTACAGTGAGGGTGACAGAGACCTGGAGCAGGCTGCCCAGAGAGGTTGTGGAGTCTCCTTCTCTGGAGGCTTCCCAAACCCACCTGGATGCATTCCTGTGCAGACTACCCTGGGGGATCCTACTTTTGGCAGTGGGTTTGGACCCCATGATCTCCGGAGGTCCCTTCCAGCCTCTAATACCCTGTGGTTCTGCCTGTGCCTTGTTAGGTGTAGAGTAAGGGGGTAAATGCTCAGAGGCTTTGTTGGACTCTACCTGGTGCAAACAAAGCACAAGCTGGAGGACTGAGCACATGTGAAAGTCATGGGGCTCAACAAGGCCAAGGGCAAGGTCCTGCAGCTGAGTCAGTACAACTCCCAGTACCAACCCAGGCTGGGGCTGAAGGGGTGGAGAGCAATCCTGACGAGAAGGACTTGTGGGTGCTGGGGGTGCAAAGCTGGACAGGAGCTGGCACCCAGCACTGCCAGCCCAGCCCCAGACTGTCCTGGGCTGATCTGATCCCCAGCAGCATGGGCAGGGAGGGGATTCTGCCCCTCTGCTTCACTCTGCTGAGGCCCACCCTGCAGTGCTGGGGCAGCTCTGCAGTGCTCAGCACAGCACAGACAGGGAGCTGTTGCAGCAGGGCCAGAGGAGGCCACAGAAGTGCTGGCAGGGTGGAAGCTCTGCTGTGAGGCCAGGCTGGGAGAGTTGGGCTTGGTCAGCCTGGAGAAGAGAAGGCTCCAGGGAGACCTTCTGGTGGCTTTTCAGTGCTTTGAGGGGCCAAAAGAAAGCTGGGGATGGACTTTTGAGCAGGGCTTGTTGGGACAGGCCAAGGAGGGATGGTTTGAACTGGAAGAGGGAGATTGAGAGTGGAGAGGAGGGAGAAATGTTTGACAGTGAGGGTGGGGAGAGCCTGTCCCAGGCTGCCCAGAGAGGTGGGAGCTGCCCCATGGCTGGCAGCACTGCAGGTCAGGTTGTGTGGGGCTGTGAGCAGCCTGCTCTGGCTGCAGCTGTCCCTGCTGACTGCAGGGGAATTGGACTGGATGAGCTGTAAAGTTCCTTTCTAACCCAGATTATTCTCTGCTTCTGTGAGAACTGGAAGGTTGCTGGCAGAAGGCTGAGCCCCTCTTTTCTTCCTGCACCCTTCCAGACTCTCACGGGCTGTCAGATGAGGAGGGCTCCTCGGAGGTGTTCCTGGCCACTGACAGCGACTACGACTCCAGCAGGGCACAGAGCCCGAAGGAGCTCGACCTGCTCTACTCCTCCGCGGGGCCCGAGTGCTGCAGCAGGAGAGCCGCCCGCAGCCTGCGGGACAGTGCTCCGGACGTCCTGCAGACCCACGAGCTAAAGACACCACCGCCACCACCTCCAGCTCCCGCGGGGGAGCCGCAGCCCCACGCCGAGCTCTACGACAGCGACTTTGTGCTGCCCAGCCGGCAGATCGAGCTGCTGCGCATCACGGAGAAGCGGCACGCTTACTGCGTCCGCACCAGCAGCCTGGACTTCCCCAAGCCCCACTGCCAGGCGGCCAGAAAGTCCTGCCCCGGCTCCGTCGACAGCTCCCCGACGGAGAGCAGGACCGCGGGGCAGCAGTGCGGCCAGCTCAGGCCGGGGACTGGCACCGCGCCCAGCCCCGAGCGTGGCCGGGGCGGGCAGGGCTCGGAGCCTGTCTTCCGGACGCGCTCGGCCGAGTGGACTCAGAACTTGCAGGAGCAGCTGGAGCAGCCCGGGGGCTGCTCGGGCGACCGAGGGAAGAAGCCAGGCTCTGTCACCCTGCGGGTCTGTCCTCAGTACGAAACTGGACTCTCCAAAGACACCAGCGTCAAGGTACCGCAGCCTGCAGCAGGCAGTGGAGCAGCTCTTCTGTGCCCGGACGGAAAGGGCTGGCAGGATGGGGGATGTGGGCAGTGGGAGCTCACCTGTTCCTCCCCTAGCGCTACCCTCTCCATTCTCCACCATCCTGGGGGAAGCTTTTGTGCCACAGTACTCGTGCCCTGCAGCCCTTTGCCCCTGCAGTAGTGACAAGGCTCCAGCAGCACAGGATGTGGCACCTGGATCTGCGAGACCAATAGCTACTGATGCAGAGGGGGCAAGCCAGGGCCATGGGTAGGGTGTTCTGGGGGGATCAGGCAGTGGAGCTGTGCTTCAGCTCCTGGCCTGTGGTTCAGCAGCTGACAATGGGTTATTGACATTCATTATGGGCAGGCAGTCAGCAGAGAGTCTCCTTCTCTAGATACTTTCAAGAGCCATCTAGAAGTGTTCCTGTGTGACCTGCCCTAAGTGGTCCTGATTTGGCAAAGGGGTTGGACTCAGTGATCTTCAGAGGTCCCTTCCAACCCCTGCCATTCTATGGTTCTGTGAAAGGTCACTTTGATGAGTTTCCCTCACCCATCCTGGTGTTCAAACAAAATGAGCTCCCAAGCCAAAATCCACCTGTCACCTCCCTGCCCTGTCCCAGCCCTCCCACAGCCTCCTCTCCCTGGGGGTCTGTGCTTCCCACTCCAGCCCTGTGTGCTTTTGGGGAAGGAAGGGCAGGAGCTGCTTGTGTCCAGCCTGTGAAGAAGAGCAGGCAAAGCTGTCTCCTTACTGCAAGGACTGAGGTCCATCAGAGCAGCTCTGCCACCTACATTATGGCTTCACTGCTGAACTGACCCCCACCTGTGATCCCCAGCATCTGCTTTGGGTGGGATCTCCTACAGAGGGGGTCTTATAGGGAAGACAGCTCAAGCAGGTGCCCCTTTGGCTCTGCTGCCTCCTTTGCTCACAGACATGAATCCTAGACTCATAGAATTGTTTGGGCTGGAAAAGACCTCCAAGGTGATCAACCCAACACTACTGTGGCCATTAAATTATGTCCCGCATGTTTCTGGAACACCTCCAGGCATGGGGACTCCACCACCTCCCTGGGCAGCCTGGGACAGTCCCTGGCCACTCTTGCAGCAAAGACATTTTTCCTCCTTTCCAGCCTAACCCTCCCCTGGCACAGTTTCAGGACATGTCCTTTCCTTCTGTCACCTGAGATTAGGGAGCACCCCCTACCTGGCTGCAGCCTCCTGTCAGGGAGCTGTAGAGAGCAATGAGGTCTCCCCTCAGCCTCCTCCAGGCTCAACATCCCCAGCTCCCTCAGCTGCTCCTCCCAAGCCCTGTTACCCAGACTCTTTGCCATCTTTGTTGCACTTCGCTGGACCAGCTTGAGCCCCTCAACGTCCTCCTTGAAGAGAGGGACCTTGGAAGCTCCTTCCCTTCCAACATTCCCAGTGCCCAGAGCAGAAGCTGGTGGAGCAGCCCAGCCATAAAACGGCAGAGGGAGGAGAGAACTGCTGGGCTGCTGGGGAGATTTGACAGCCAGGTTCTCCGTGCCCAGGAAGGAGGCAGGCAGCAGAGGGGAGCCTGCCTAGTGGGGTTTATTTTCCCTCTGAGCACAGATGACAAACCTCTGTGTGGCTGCAGGCAGCCCTTGGAGTGCTGGCAGGCTGCCTGCCTGGCTTCTGGACACGCCTGCTTGCAAGCCTCTGACCATCTTGTTCTGCAAGGAGGCTGAGTGCAAAGGCTCCTCCACGGTGTAAATCAGCTGAGCCTTGCTGGGAGCTGGCAGGGTTCACGTGGGCCCAGGGCTCAGACCACCCTGCCAGGGCACTGCTCGTGGTGCTCTGAATAGAGTCTGAATGGAGGTGCCAAAGGAAACCGTCGCCTTGCCCGGGCTGGGATGGATGTCCCACTCCAGGGCCTTTGAAGTCAAGTAGCAGGCTCCCAGTGGTCATTAGCAGGCGGAGCCCAGACGAGCTCATTTTCTTGGCCACGTTTGGGATCCAGAGGGCGGTCCCCAAAGCAGCACAGAGGGAGAGCAAGGGCTGGAAGAACCCTGAGCTCATGAAGGGATGAAATTCAGTGCCACTTCCCACAGAGGCTTCTGCTCAGCACTAGTTTGCCAGAGCTGTTGTGGTTCAGCTGCTCTGATGGTCTGGATCCTGCCCGTGAGAGGGACTTGACGCAAATGTCTCCGTGGTGCCAGGATGAGGGCTGGCACTGTCCCCGTGTGGTGCAGGGAGGGGGGCGGTGGCGCAGCCTGCACGGAGCTGGCGAGCCGTAGGTGACAGCTACAAGAGCTGAGCTGTTAAGGAAGGACGCAGAGAGTGCAGTGAGGGCAAGGAAGTGGTGTGCGAGTTGGGGTCCCAGGTGTCTCTGGGCATGGTGTGCTCACGGCCCCATGCCAGGCTGCTGCCCCTGGCTCGCTGGGCACCACCGGGGCGGCTGTTCCTCCACTCTAACGTTCACCGCTGTAGGCCACACCGTGTGCTGCCTACCCGCCCCTGGGTCCTCCTCCTTCCTCCCCCTCACCATCCGTCTCTCCCACCTTTCTCTTTCCCAGCTGCACATCACCAGCCAGACGTCCGCTGGGGAGGTGGTGAAGCTGGTGGTGCTGGAGATGAACGCCATCTCCCGCGCCGTGCTGGGCACCTCGGCCGCCTTCTGCTACAGCGAGGAGCAGCTGGAGCACTTCGGACTGCTGTTCGCCTCCGACGAGGGCGAGCGGTGGCTTCCCGATGACTTCCTGCCGCTGTCCCTCCAGAGCAGCCAGCCCGAGGGGCGGTTCTACGTCCGCATCAAGGAGACCTCCCCTCTGGTGCTCCAGTACGGGCCAGCGACCACCGTATAAGAGCAGGAGAGCCGGCGGGGCGGTGCGGGACCTCAGCTTCCAGAGAGCAGACAGCTCGTCTCTGATGCTTCCTTCTTCCACAGACACCCTCTCATCAGGCGTCCGCGGGGTGGAATGGGCTCACACCGGGCTGTGTCTTAGTTGTTTGTGTTCTTCTCCTTGCTTTTTTTTTTCCCCCCTTCCCCCCCCTCCCCTTTTTCTTTCTTTTTTTTTAACCAAAGAGACACCAAGACTCAGTTTTTCTGACTGCAGAAGAGGAGGGTGGAGTGCAGAGACCTCAGAGTTTGGGAGGAATCTCTGCAGGAATGGAATTTTTGAAAGTAAACAGTTTTCAAAGGGGAAGTGAGGGGAAGAAAGAGAGGAAAAAAATTAGAAGAAGAAGGAGCAGCAATACCTTTTTTTTTTTTCCTTCTGTAAAGCCTTGTTTGGGATTCACTGAAGGCAAAGCCACAGAGGACTGCTGGGGTGGGTTGTGGTGTTCACCAGGAGAGAACATGAGTCACAAAGGCAGCACTGAGAGGGTGTTTTCCTGCCTGCACTCCTTGCACTGTACCTGGAGAAACGATTCTTGCACATAGATCCTGTAGAATCCTAGGTCAGGTTGGAAGGGAGCTCAAGGATCATCCAGTTCCAACCCCCCTGCTGCGGGCAGAGACACCTTCTACCAGCCCAGGTTGCTCAAGGCTGGAGCTGCTGTGGTCTTCTGGGCAGCCAGCTCCAGCCTGGGGCTTCCCAAGGGCCGAGGCAGGTGCAGAGGGGGTCCCAGGTAGCTGCTTCCCAGCAAGGGGCTGCAAGCTGTGCACAGCTCTGTGCTGCTCCGAGCCAGAGGCTTTTGATCCTGCTGCCCATCAACCCATTTGCAGCAGGCGCATGGAAATCCCAGCATGGTGGGGATTGGAGGGGACCTCTGGGCATCATCCAGTCCAACCCCCCCTGCTAAAGCAGGGCATCCACAGTCGCTTGCTCAGTTTCATAGAGTCACAGAATGGTAAGGGTTGGGAGGGAGCTCTGGAGATCATCCAGTTCAGCCCCCCTGCCAGAGTAGGATCATCGAGGGCAGGTGGCACAGGAACACATCCTAGATGGGTTTCAAAAGCCTCCAGAGAGGGAGACTCCATAACCTCTCTGGGAAAATGATACCTTGGAGCAAATTTTGTTCCAAACCTTGGGACAAACTGATAGGATTATTTAGTGGTTGGGTGTTTTTTTTTCTTCCCCTGATGAAAACAAAAACCCATCATAATTGTGCTGGGGACCCTGGAGTTGTGCAAGAGATGAAGCCCCTCTGACTTGTTTTAGAGACAAAAGGAGTGGCACAGCCAACCTCACATGCCAGCTGGGTTGGTACCACCACCAGAGGTTTGCTATAGGGCACCCACTGCAACCCTCCCACCCATCCCCCTGGGATCTTCTTTCCTCTTTGGTTGCTGTTTTGTTCTGGTGATTGTGCTTGGCCTCTCTTGTACGTCCTACAGCATGATGTTTTGTTAGCCTCTAGGGCTCTTGTTAGCAAGGTTCTTTTTCTGATCTCCTGTGGTCCATAGTAAAGATGACTGCTGCTGACCGTGTAGAGCTCTTCTCCTTCTTGTGCCTTGGTGAGTTGTGGTCCTTCAGCCCTTCCCAAGTCACCCTTCCCTCGAATCACCCCCGTTTTCAAGGGCTGGGCTCATCTTTAATGGGATGCTTTCCACCCAGGGGAAGTTTACCCACCCAGTGGAGGTTTACTTACCACTCAAGGTTTGCCCACCCCTGAAGGTTTGCCCACCCGGTAGAGGTTGAGCTGCCACTGGAGGTTTGCTCACTACTAAAGGTTTGCCCACCCACTAGAAGTTGAGCCACCCCTGGAGGTTTACCCACTCAGTAGAGGTTGAGCCACCACTGAAGTTTTGCCCACCACTAAAGGTTGAGCTGCCACTGGAGGTTTGCCCACCTCTAAGGTTTGCCCACCCAGTAGAGGCTGAGCTGCCATTGGAGGTTTGCCCACCACTAAAGGTTGAGTTGCCACTGGAGGTTTGCCCACTCTAAATGTTTGCCCACTCTAAAGGTTTGCCCACCCAGTAGAGGCTGAGCTGCTACTGGAGGTTTGCCCACTCTAAAGGTTTGCCCACCCAGTGGAGGCTGAGCTGCCACTGGAGGTTTGCCCACTCTAAAGGTTTGCCCACCCAGTGGAGGCTGAGCTGCCACTGGGGCTTTGCCACCTGCCAGAGGTTTATGTCAATGCACAAATCCTAACTGTGGGAGCACAGCACAAGTTTGAAATGTTTTTTTTTTTTCCTGGGCTTCCTAGCTGTGAGTGGCAATAAAATCAGCATGGGGAGGAGGTCACATCCACATGGTGTTGGCAGCCAGATGGTTGCAGGGTCTGAGTGTCTGCAGCTAAGTGCACTAAGCTGGTCCTGCAGCCTCCTCCACGGAGGAACTCCAGGAGAGGAGCATGGAAGGCAGCAAGGGGCTCACAGCTGTGTTGCAACTGGCACGGACACGTCCAAGCAAGCAGCAGCAAGCAAGGCTCAGGGTTGGCAGTCCCTCACAAGGTAAGGCTCATGTCACTGATGCCCCTGTAGGAGCTACCTCACTCCTTTCTGCCAGGAGGGCTTGGACTGGACAGCAAAGCCCTGTCCCTGAGTGTTCAGAGGCTCACAGGATGTTAGGAGTTGGAAAGGACCTCTATAGATTATCGAGTCCAACCCCCTGCCAAAGCAGGACCATAGAATCCATCTCAGGTGGCACAGGAATGCATCCAGATGGGGCTTGAAAGTCTCCAGAGAAGGAGACTCCCTCTCAGGGCAGCCTGTGCCTGTGATCTGTGACCCTTACAGTCAAGAAGTTCTTCCCTATGTTGAGGTAGAACTTCGTGTGCTGTAGTTTATAGCCATTGCCTCTTGTCCTGTCCCAGGGCACATCCCCTCCCTCTTGACCCCCAGCCCTCAGATATTTACAAACATTGATCAGATCTCTTCTAAGTCTTCTCTTCACCAGACCAAACAGCCCCAGGTCCCTCAGCCTCTCCTCACTGGGCAGTGCTCCAGCCCTTTCATCATCTTCATAGCCTTCCTTTGGACTCTGACAGAATCAGAGCTGTGTTGGGATGGAAGCAGAAGTGGCAGGAGCAGCTGAGGATGGAGGTGAATCATGGAATGACAGAACTGTTTGTGTTGGGAAAGACCTCCAAGAGTGAGACCAACTGTTGGCCCAACGCCACCGTGGCCATCAAACTGTGTTCCCAGCTGCCATGGCCACAGTTTTCCTGAACACCTCCAGGGATGGGGACTCCACTGTCTCCCTCTTTCAATCCCTGACCATCTTGCAGCAAAGATATCTTTCCTAATCTCCAACCTGAACACAATTTCAGGTTAGTTTCTCTCCTTCTATCACCTGAGACTAGGAGGAGGAGACCAATCTCCAGCTCACCACAGGCTCCTCTCAGGGAGCTGTAGAGAGTAATGAGGTCTCCCCTCAGCCAGCTCTTCTCCAGGCTGAACATCCTCGGGTCCCTCAGCTACTCCTCACCAGCTCTATTCTCCAGACCCTTCCCCAACTTCTGTGCCCTTCTCTTGACACACTCCTGTCCCTCGATGTCTTTACTGGACCAAGGGGCTCAAAACTGAACACAGCACTCAACATGCAGCACCTGGCTCCTGTCTTTGGCTTTGGAGGGAAGAGGATGGAGAGGAGAAACACTGATCAACATTGGAACAGGCTGCTCAGGGAGGTTGTGGAGCCTCCTGCTCTGAAGACATTCAAAACCTGCCACCAACCCCCAGCTCAACAGTGCCACGTTGATGTCAGTGCTGACAGCATCCCAGGACACAGAGCTGAGTGGCAAAGGAAGGTTTTAAAAGGCTCCTCTCTCATTTCATGCCCTTTTCACTCATCTCCTGCTGCAAGGTAAAACTAGTTCCACTTTCCCAGGTGCTGGCAGTTGGAGTTGATGATCTGAAAGGTCTCTTCCAACCAAAACAATTCTGTGGTTCTGTGAACTTTTCTGCCCTGTTATTTGACCCTAGCGGGGAAAAGGCCTTCCCCCTTTTTGAAGCAATTGTTCTTCCTACCTAGAAGACCTGCTCCATCAAGACAGAAGATGTGACCCAAAGCCAGGTGCTGTCTCTTCTGCTGGAGTGGCCATGGGCAAGCTCTGCAGCTAGACCCTGCTGGGATCTGCTACCTTCATTTCCCAGGGCAGAGCCCCTGCCCATGGGAGGACCTTGCTGGCTGTGCTGTCCCTTCCTGCAGGAATTTCTCTGGTGGCGTAGCAGGGTGTAGGGAACACAATCTGCTCATGGCTTCTGGCAGCTCCTCCCCTTGCCTGGAAGTGAAAGGGAGAAATAGCAGGGGCCAGAGTGGGCAAGGTGGGTGCTGCACAGCACTCATGCAGGAAACCCTTCTAGCAGGAACAGTGGAACTTGTGATACCCCAATGGAAGCTTCGCTCCTGCCCCAAACACATCTTCAGCCTCATGAAATGGATTTTGCAGCACCTCTGTCCTGCCCTGGCAAATGCTGTGTGATTTACACAGCCTCCTACAGTAGCCTCCTGGAGAATTTGGCTGCTCTTGGCTTGGAGAGGTGAAGGTTTCCCTGGGTTGAGAACTGGCTGATGGCTGGGCACAAAGAGTGGTGGGGAGTGGAGTTAGCTCCAGCTGGTGGCCACTCACCAGTGGTGTTCCCCAAGGCACAGTGCTGGGCCAGTTCTCTTCAGCATCTTCACCAATGATCTATTTGAGAGGGTGGAGGAATCCTCAGAGAGTTTGCAGATGGCACTAAGTTGGGTGGCAGTGTTGATCTGCTGCAGGGTAGGAGGCTCTGCGGAGGGCTCTGACCAGGCTGGATCCATGGGCTGAGGCCAATAGGATGAGGTTCAACAAGGCCCAGTGCTGGGTCCTGCTCTTGGGGCACAGCAACCCCAGGAGGGCTCCAGGCTTGGGGCAGAGTGGCTGGAAAGTGCCCAGCAGAAAAGGGCCGGGGGGTGCTGGGTGAGAGCAGCTGAAGATGAGCCAAGGGGTGCCCAGGTGGGCGAGAAGGTCACAGGCATCTTGGCCTGGATCAGCAATGGTGTGGGCAGCAGGAGCCGGGCAGGGATTGGGCATAATCACTAGGGAGAAGAGCCCAACCCCCAGCCTGCTTCCAAGGAGCTGTAGAGAGCAATGAGCTCTGCCCTCAGCCTCCTCTTCTCCAGACTGCACACCCCCAGCTCCCTCAGCTGCTCCTCCTCAGCCCTCTTCTCCAGACCCTTCCCCAGCTCTGTTGCCCTTCTCTGGCCCTGCTGCAGCCCCTCAGTGTCCTTCTTGGAGTGAGAGGCACAGAACTTTTGCTGTTGGGGTTTTTTTTCCCTTTTTTGCCTTTCCCTTGGTTGTTGGTTTTTTTTTTTTTTTCCCTTCTATTTGGTTGGTTCTTGCTGGTGGTGGTTTTGTTCCTGCTTGGTTTTGCCCCTTGCCTTTGGGTTCTTCTTCTTTCCGTGGTTCTGGTCACGGTGGGAAGCTGAGCAGATACTCTTCCCGTAAAGCAGCTGCCATGTGAGCAGAGCAGAGCCGTCTGAACCTGCTCTGTCCGTGTCAGAGGAGGTGAGAATGTGCAGGAGCCGTGGCTGCCATCCCAAACTGAGGGGGAGTGCCAGGGCATGCAATTAGTGCCTCAATTATCCCCCTCCCATCTGTAGGAACTCTGTGCAGTGACACGAGCTGCTTCCCCACCCAGCTTATAAATAGAGCTGTCAGGTAATTGCCATGGGGTGTGATCAGATTTATGGGGGGGTTGCAGGGTGCCCACACTTTCCATGCCTGGCACCGATGCCCACTGAGGATGCAGCTTCGCCAGGCAGCCACAGAGCAAAACACTGTTGGCCTGAGGTTGGCTGTCCAGGAGCCTTTACTCATCTGACCCAGCAACCACACACTGGTCTGCTCTGTAGGCTGTGGGCAAAGCCACTTCCCATGTGGAACTGGGTTGGACAAGGCAGATTTGAGCCTGAGCTTGCAATTTGCCAACCACAAAGACACTTGGGTTGGAGAAGATGAGAGCCCTGGTGATGTTAGCACCCTTGGAAAGCTCCAGATGACTTTGGTGTGTCTAGGATTTTTTGGCTTGAGATTCTCCAAAGCCACCTAGAGACCAGGAAGAAACCAGTTCTTTCCACCCCCCCTGAACATTTCCCAGCACACAGGAAAGTCTTCTGCTCTTCTGTTCCCAAAGAGGCCTGAAAAAGAAAGCATGGGCAAAACAGGAGCTGGAAAGACAAAGGTGGAAATTCATGGGGAAGCAACAAAAAAAACCCACTCCAAAACCTCCTTCCAGTACCTGAAGGAGAGCTGGGGAGGGACTTTGGAAAAGGGCTGGGAGGGACAGACAGAGGGACAATGATTTTGAGCTGGGAGAGGGGAGACTGAGAGTGGAGGTGAAAAAGAAATGAGTGGAGGTGAAAAAGAAATTCGTGGCAGTGAGGGTGGGGAGAGACTGGCACAGGGAGGCTGTGGATCACAGGATCACAGAATCACAGAGTCACAGCCTCCCTGGAGGTGCTCAAGGCCAGGCTGGATCAGGGCTTGAGCAACCTGGGCTGGTGGGAGGTTTCCATGCCCATGGCAGGAGGTTGGCACTGGGTGATCCTGAAGATCCTTTCCAACTCAAACCCTCCTGCTATGATTCTACAAAGAACAAACAAAACCAAATCAACAACAACAAACCCTGAAACAAAGAAACAAACAAACAGAACCCCAAACCCAACCTCACAAAGTTGATTTTTTTTCTTTTCTAAACCAACTCCTTTTCCCTTGAAAACTCCAAACCACCCCAGGGAGCCACTGACTTACCTCTGAATTTGTTCCACCTCAAGGATTTTGGAGGTTGAACCCAACAAACCTTTCTGACCGTCTGTATCATGGCTAAGGTTTGGATTTGGGTGGAAGAAGAATCCAACAGATTAAAAACTGGTTAGCCCTGGTGGCTCCGTGAAGCCTCAGCTGACGCTGGGAGATCACAAAGCATGCAGCTGAAGGCTGAGCTGTGCTGTGCTGACTCAGCTTTCAAAGACGCTTTGGAGCTGCAAATGTATTTGGCCTGAAGGGGTTGTTTGAGCTGTAAATTAAGGCAGCAGCAAGTCATCAGCTTGCTCCTCTTCCTCTTGCCATTTGCTGTGGGCTCCCCACTTCAAGAGGGACAGGGATAGGCTAGAGAGTGTCCAGCAGAGGCTATGAGGATGCTGAAGGGACTGGAGCAGCTGTGTGAGGAGCAAGGGCTGAGAGCCCTGGGGCCGTTGAGCCTGGGGAAGAGAAGGCTGAGAGGGGACCTTCTCGATGTCTGTCTGTTGGGTGTCAAGGAGCAGGGGCCAGGCTCTGCTCCGTGGTGCCCTGTGACAAGACAAGGAGCAATGGACACAAACGGGACCCCAGGAAGTTCCACCTCAACATGAGGAGAAACTCGTTTGGTGTGAGGGTGCTGGAGGCCTGGAGCAGGCTGCCCAGAGAGGTTGTGGAGTCTCCTTCTCTGGAGACTTTCCTGCCACATCTGGGTGTGTTCTTTGTGACCTACCCTGTCAGGGGGCTAGACTGGATGATCTCCAGGGGTCCCTTCCAACCCTGCCATTCTGCATTCTGTATCTTCTTTTTTTTTTTGCTGGTATTTTGTTGTTGTTGTTGTTGTTGTTTTTGTTTTCTCTCCATGCTTTCAGCTTCAGTGCCAGATAGGCAGCTGGGCCACAGCACCATCAACCTGTGCCCTCTTTGGGAGCTCATCCTCACCTGAGACCATCCTCACCACGCCCAAGTCTGAGCACTTGGCTGTCTGGAGCAGCAGAGGTTGCTGGATGCTCACTTGCCAGGAATGTTGTCCTGTAGAAGGGCAACAATCTCCTTCCTTCTCTTGGGATATTCCAAAGCTGCCCCATCTGGATGGACTTGCCCTGGGTGAACCTGCTCTGGCAGCGGGGTTGGACTCTACAACCTGATCTACAACTGATCTAGGGTAGGGTGTCCCTACCCATGGTGGGGGGGGGGGGGGGGGGTGTGGAACTAGATGATCCCTGTGTTCCCTTCCAACCCTGACTGATTCTATGATTCTAACCTCCACAGATCCACCCCAACCCCTACCATTCCATCATTAAACTCAAAAAGCCAAACCTCGTGGTGAGACCTTGCAGTGCTGGCTCCCACTGCTGAGGCAGGCCACCCACCTCCCTCCTCCCACCTTCAGTCCTGGGGCACCACCACCCTGTGATTTCTCTCTTGGTGCTTGTGTCAGGCAGGCTGGCAGGGCCATGCAGCCACTGTTGGGCCAGGGTTTTTCCACCAGCCTGGTGGAGCAATCTGTGCTTGTGTTCTACCGACGCTGGCTGCAGGGCACAGAAGTGGGACCCTGGCATACTTGTCCCTGCCTTGCTTCTGTGCCCAAGCACACATGGCCTTTGAGGCTGCTCCACCAAACACCACCCAAGGGAAGGCTGGTTTAAGGATTTATGGATCTGCCTCAGCTACTTTTAAGTTGCAGTTTTGGAGCATTGCTGGAAGCTCACTGTCTTAAGGGAAAAGGCTGGGGGAAAGGTCAACTGATACCACCACAGTGACAAGCCCTCTGCAGCTGGCAGCAGGAGCAGTGCCATCTGCTTGTGCAGAGGGCTCTGTTGTGGCTTGGCTGTGGCTGATGCCACACTGGGGGTTAGGGGGAAGAGAGGAATGTGGCTGGCTCAGGAGCAGCGCCTGCCGAAAATGACTCCTCAGCAACAGAGCTGCTGTGGTCTTCTGGGCAGCCAGCTCCAGCCTGGGGCTTCCCAAGGGCTGAGGCAGGTGAAAAGAGAGTCCCAAGCAGCTGCTTCCCAGCAAGGGAAGCTGTGCACAGCTCTGTGCTGCAGTGAGCCAGAGGCTTTTGATCCTGCTGCTCATCAACCCACTTCCAGCAGGGGCATGAAAATCCCAGCATGATGGGAGTTGGAAGGAAGCTCTGGAGATTGTCCAGTCCAACCCTCCTGCTAAAGCAGGGCACAGCAGCTTGCCCAGGGTCACGGTGCCCAGCTGGGTTTTGAATGTCTCTAGAGAAGGGGACTCCACAATCTCTCTAGGCAGATTGTCCCAGGGCTCCAACACCCTCACACCAAACAAATCTCTCCTCCTCATGTTCAGATGGAAATTCCTGGGTGCCAGTTTGTGCCCATTGCCCCTTGTTCAGTCCCTGGACTCCACTGATACAAGTCTGGCCCCATCCTCTTGCTCCTCACCCTGTAACTCTCACTGAGTATTGATTAGATCCCCTCTGGGATTGCTCTGCTCCAGGCTGAGCAGCCCCAGGGTTCTCAGCCTTTGCTTACCAGACAGATGTCCCAGTCCCTTCATCACCCTCATAGCCTCCCTTGGACACTCTCTGGTCTATCCCTGTCCTTCATGAACTGGAGAGCCCAGACTGGCCACAATACTCCAGATGTGGACTCATCAGGGCAGTGTAGAGGGGCAGGAGAACCCTGCTGGCCATACTCTTCTGAATGCACCCCGGGAGCCCCTTGGCTCTCTTGGCCACAAGGACACATTGCTGTGCCATGGATAACTTCTTGTTTGCCAGTACTCCAAGGAGCTTCTGCATGGAGCTGCTTCCTAACAGGTCAGCCCCTCACCTGTACTGGTGTGATGGAGAGCTCTGCAAGAGGAAGCCCCTGTGATATGGTCTGCAGTCACTCTGGTCTAGGCTAAGCACTGAGCAGGGATCAGTGCCACATCCAAGGTGCCATAGGGGTTAAAATGCCAGGTTTTGTAGTTTGTAGGTAAAGATGCACTTCTTTGCACCAGGCTGGGCCACAAATTCTTCTACTGAGTCTAGGTGCAGGCCTGACTGGCCCAGGGCCTGCTGGCCCAGGTGCTGCCATGGCAAGCAGAGGGGAAGCCATGCTGGCAGAAGCTGTGGCCCCTTGCTGCTCAGGCCTGATGACACAAGCATGTGCTTGGTGCTGGTGCAGACAGGCAGCTTGTGTGCTGCCAGGGGTTGGGGTCCTGGATGCCCACAAGGTGAGTGCAATAGAGGCAGAAGATGCATTAGAGAGCCTCTGGGAAACACCCATCTGGGTAATTTTGCAGTGCTGTTTCCTTCCAGATGACTTTCCCAGCCCTCCTGCTTTGCTGGGTTAACTCAAGGTCAAATCTCAATGAACTCAACTGGCGAGCTGCCCTGGGCACTGCTGGGGCCAGACATCTGGGCTGGGAGCAGGGCAAGGGCTGGCAATACCCCACTGCAGGGAGTGCCTCCCTCCAGCAAGCTCATGTGCCCCAGGTCCCTCATCCGTTGGCCACGGCTTGGGTCTTGTTTGCTGGTGCAGGTTGTGCTGGGGAGCCAAGGGGGAACATTCCCTCCCTCCATTGGCAGTGGTCTCCCATTTCCATGTGTGGCTGGTCCAGGGCAACCCAGGACCTTTTTGGTTTGTCACCAGTTGTGGGTGACTTCACCAAGCCAAGCTCTGCTGCGCCGTCATGCTCTGGCTGGGAGCGGCTTTGATCTGGGTGTTTAATGAAGACGTTAATTAATAGCACGTGGGGAGGAATTTGAGCTGCTCTGAGCTGTCTCCAAGTCCTTCAGATCCCAGAGCCATCATCCCCCTTCAAAACAGAACAGAAGAAGAGTTATTACAAAACAAATCATGTTTGTATAGGGGCTTAAAAAAGAAGTCCTCTCCGGCTCGCCTAAGCTCAGATTCCTGGCAGGGCTGAGCTGGAGTCTCTGTGTGCACCATGGAGCTCCTTCAGCAAACTAAAGCTGCACCAAGGAGAGGAGAAACGAGGCACTGCTGTCCAGACCCTGCCCAGCCTGCAGCAAGGCATTAGGTGGCCACGGGTCCATCTCTGCTTGGAGAAGTGCCCATGGCATGGCTCCGCTCCTGGCAGCGCTGTCCCTCTTGGGAGGAGGGGAAACTCCTGCCGAGGAATCCTCAGCCCCGGCGCTTTGGAGAGTTGGAGGTTGCTCAGTGCTCTGTTCCTCATGCTCTGGCAGCCATGGCTTGCACCAGGCTCTGTCCCTCTCTGCCCAGGCTCTGCGTAGCTGGAGCTCACACCCTTCCAGGCAGGTTTCTTCTAGCTGATGGTGCAGCGGTCACTGCTGGTGAGGTTCTCTTCCCAACAGGGCTGTGGACTACCCACTGGAAGCCAGCTCTGTCCTTGCTGCTCTTCTCCATGGCTCTGGGGAGAAGGTGCTTCCAGTCCCCACCTTGTCCAAGTGACCTGTCCCCTCAGCTAGCCACCCAGCCTGTTGCTGGGAGACCTGGGAGGATGCAAGATCTTGAGACCTCTCCTCCTGCATCCTATTGGATTGGAATTGGCCGGTGGACTGAGGAGTGATTAGGAACAGACACCCCCAGACAATGTGATTGCACAAGCTTCATTTCCTCAGCAAAGCAGGGCCAGCAGAGCAGGAGCCTGTCAGTAAATATGTTGACTCCAGGGTCTTCTCCATTCTGCTCACAGGAAGGAGCTCACTGGCGCCTGGCCCTCCCCAGAGCACTTCAGCAGAGGGTTGCATTGCCCTTGGCTCTTGTTGATTGCCAACAGCCTGAGGTTCTCCCAAGGCTGGCAGAATGGGTGATGTGGGTTGAGCTGCTGACTGCTCCTGCAGTGTGCAGAGCATAGGATGGGCACTGGGGGACTCGGGCTTAGCCCTGCCTGGCAGCTGTGTCAGACTCCACCACTGCTCAGAGGTGAGCTGAGAGCAGGACATGATGGGGCTCGTGTCCAGAGCTGTCCATCCTCCACCCCAGGAAGGTGCAGAAAGCCCAGGTTTTCCCAGGGTTCCTGCAGCCCAGCCTCTATGCTTTCCAGTTTGTATTCCAGCTGGGACTCAGAAGTGGGAATCTTGGGGCATTTTCTCCTTTTCCTTCCCCCAGATGCTTCTCCCTGCTCTTCCTGGCCTCCGGAGCCACAGGCTCCCCACAGCCAGGCTGCAGGAAGATCTCTTGCAACACTGGAATGCTCTGCAGTCATTACCTCCCTCCCTAGAAATTTTTGGGGTCAGAGGACATAAGTCTCAGCAATCGTCCAACAACGTCAGTGGAGCTCCACTGATTTACACCAGCTGAGGATCAGACCCCTCCCTTTCCTCTCCTGTATTTAAGATACTTTCCAGACTTCAGATGCACACACAGGAGGGACTTGGTGGCTTCTGAGGTTGCTGAAGAGGTTCCAGCTTTGGCCTTTGGTCCTGGCCTGGCATAACATGAATATGGTGGCTCCCCTGGCTCTGCTCCCGTGGGGAAGATCCATGCTCCTGCAGGGAAGATCCATGCTCCTGCAGTTTGCTGGCCATCGAGTGGCTGGGGCAGGCATGCTGAAGGTCTCCTCGGTCTGAGCCGTGGCCACACCAGCATTTCTCCAGTGACCACCAGAAGCACACCCCCACGCACGCCACGGCCGCCCCGCAGCACCCACCACCACCTCGGCTCTTTGTCCCTCCAGCCACGACCAAGCCCAGCTCGCCGAAACCTGGCCCGGTCCACCTCGGGGCTCACCACAGCCCTCCTCAAGCCTTTGCCGAGCAGATTATCGCTGCCTGGGGGCCGCCGGCATTAGCGGCGGCACTGCCGAGCGCGGAGGGCAGCCCCCGGGGAGCGGAGAGCGGAGCCGCCCGGAGCGCTGAGCTGGCTGGCTGCAGGGAGACACTCCCAAGCCTGCAGGCAATGAGGCTTGCGGCGGTCGGCAGCGAAAGTCTACCCTGAGCCCAGCGTTGGAGTCCGGGCGGCCGGGCCGGTCCTGAGGGAAAGGCGGCAAAGGGCTGCTGATAGCTGGATCCAATTTATAAGGCGCTCAGCAGAGACAATCATCAGGGAAGGAGACAAATAATCTTCAGGCAATTAAATTTAATTGTTCCATCTGAAGATTATTTATCTCCTTGCCTGATGAATGTCTCCTCCAAGCGCCTAATAAATTGGATCCAGCCACGGCTGATAGTGGCTGCTTTCCCCTGGCAGCAGGGAAGGGTGTGGAGAGCAGAGCAGCGCTCGGCTCTCTGTGTTGCTTAAGATCTGTCACCTCCAAACATCTTTTTAGCAGACTTGAAAGTGTCCACAGGCTTTATCCAGGCACTGCTTGGCAGCCCCGGGGCTAGATCGTGCAAAAGCTCCCAGACCAAGGTGCTGGGTGGAACAAGATCCCACATATTAGGTTATAATGTCAGGCACCAGTGAAGATTTGGAAAGATCTCGGTCTGTTTGTCTGTCTGTCTCCACTTCATTAGCTTTTGATCTGGCTGCTTGTGCTAAGGGCTGAGGAGGAGGAACTGCAGGGCTGGAGTTGGCTGAGAGTAGATCTGTCAAAGCACGGGAGCGTGGAGAAGGGTTTCCCATGGGATTATCACAGATCTGTGGAGTTGTTTGGGTGGGAAAAGCCTTCCAAAAGCATCCAGTCCAGCCAGCAACCCAACACCACCGCGGCCACCAAACCATGGCTCCAAGTGCCATGGCCACACTTTCCTTCAACACCTCCCTGGGCAGCCTGTGCCAGTCCCTGACCACTCTGGCAGCAAAGGAATTTTTCCTAATCTCCAACCTAACCCTGCTCTGTCCCAGTTTCAGGGCAGTTCCTCTTTTCCCATCCCCTGATACTAGGAAGAAGAGACCAACCCCCAGTACACATGCTTCCAGAAAGCAACACAAGGTTGGGCCAGGTGAAGTGGAAAATGCTTCAGAAAGCTGTGCAGTCAGATCATCCTGGAAAGGGGAAGAGGCATCACTGAGGAGTGTGGCCAGAGGAGGCCACCAAGATGATCAGAGGCTGCAGAACCTCCCCTCTGGGGACAGGCTGGGAGAGTTGGGGTTGTTGAGCCTGGAGAAGGCTCCAGGGAGGCCTTAGAGCAGCCTTCCAGCACCTGAAGGGGCTCCAGGAGAGCTGAAGAGGGACTTTTTACAAGGGATGGGAGTGGCAGGATGAAGGACAATGGCTTTGAGCTGGGAAGGGGAGACTGAGAGTGGAGAGGAGGAAGAATGCTTCTGGATGTGTTCCTGTGTGATCTACTCAAGGTGATCCTGCTCTGGCAGGGAGTTGGACTGAATGACCTTTCAAGTTCCCTTACTACCCCAAACTTTCTGTGAGTCTGTGATTCTATGAAGAAATTATTTGCAGTGAGGATGGGGAGACACTGGAACAGGTTGCCCAGGAAGGCTGTAGATGACCCCTCCCTGGAGGTGTTGAAGGCCAGGTTGGATAATGCCTTGAGCAACCTGAGCTAATGGGAGGTGTCTCTGCCCATGGCAGGGGGTTGGAACTGGATGACCTTGAAGGTCCCTTCCAGCCCAACCCATTCTGCAATTCTCTGGGGTGTGTTGAGGTCTTCTCCCTAGTGAAAGAGAGTAACTGCAGACCAAGCTATGCTGTGGCTGGTCTGATTTCCAGAAGATGGGAGGTTCAGTGCTCTCTGGAGGTCACTCACCCAGGCAGAGAGTGGATGGTAGCTGTATTTATGTTCCCAGAGCTCCTGAGGGTCAGGTCCCTTGCCCTGTGAATGGCCTCCCCTGCCTGCCCACAGCCTGTGGATAAAGCTGGTTGCCGACTGGAGACAGCAGCCGTGGGAGTCTGTGGGTGTTCTGAGGGCCTCGTGTGGCTTTCTCCAAGCCAGCCTCTCTTCACCACCCGGCCCTTGGAGCAGCTCAGTAGTATTTAATTAGCATACAATAACTGTCCCATTGAATTTGAGGGAAGACATCATTCTGGAATGCTCTTTACAGCGCTGCTTTTCTTACAGCACTCCATGTGTCGGAGCTTTACCCGATTGGAGTCTTTTAAGACAGGCAGATGTGCCTCGCCTGGCCAGCTGCATGTCTGTTAATGGGCTAGAACTATCAGATGTGTTGGAAATCACAGGACTGAGCCACCACTCTGCTGCTGCTCTCCCCCACAGTCCCAAGGCAAGTGAGCTGCATCGCCTGGAAGAGCCTGCAAGGAGCCACGGGGCGCTTGCTGGATGCTCTGCTCCAACAGCAGCTTCTCTCAAGCCCTGGTGGTCCTCTCTGCACTGCCATCACTGCTTGACCTCTTCTACTGCACCTTCACCTCCATCTGGAACATGCCAACCTTCACAACCTGGATGCAGATAATACAATGACTGTGGGCTGGCTCTGCTCCCACAGCTCTCTCTTCTTCCTCTTGTGGTTCACCTTTCACCTGTTCTTCTCACATAGCGAGTTGGCCTGATTGACCTTTCAAGTTCCCTTACAACCCCTAACTTTCTGTGAGTCTGTGAGTCTATGAAGAAATTCTTTGCAGTGAGGGTGGGGAGAGACTGGCACAGGCTGCCCAGGAAGGCTGTGGATGCTCCCTCCCTGGAGGTGTTGAAGGCCAGGTTGGCTGGGACCTTGAGCAACCTGTGCTAGTGGGAAGTGTCCCTGTGCATGGCAGGGGGTTGGAACAGGATGACCTTGAAGGTCTCTTCCAGCACAAACCATTCTATCAATCTATGAAGCACCAGTGGAGATCCCAGACCCTCTCCTGCAGATAATCTTGTCAGGTTTTACACCTGCCTGTGGGCAGAAATCCCCTGTGGCTGCTAACATGGAGCACAGGCAGTGACCAGGGTCACTAAGGAGAGCTTTTGGAGGGCACCTGTGGTGAGCTCAAGTCAGCTGCAGCACTGCACAAGTAGTTCTTGGGATGATGGTTTGATTAGAAGATCACAGAATCACAGAACCTCAGAATGGTTTAGGTTGGAAGAGACCTCCAAAGCTCAGCCAGTCCAACCTCCTGCAGTCAGCAGGGACATCCTCCACTAGATCAGGCTGCCCAGAGCCCTGTCCAGCCTCACTTTGAATATCTATAGGGGTGAGACCTCAATGATCTTTGGGGTCTCTTCCAACTGGATAGATTTTGTGGCTCTGTGATTCTGTGGCTCTGTGATGCTGTGTGCAAGGACATCTTATCTGAGGCAGCCTGCAGCCTTCTGAGGGCTGCTCCTGGAAGATGTTTGGAGACCTCTATCTGCAAAAAGAGATGTTTTCCATGGCTGGCTTCATAGAGTTGTGAAGGACCAGCCTTTGGCCCAGGCATGCTCCTGTCTGCTGCTCAAGTGCTGCTCCCCAGCAGCATCAATACACAGGAGAAGAGATGGAAGAAGGCCAGAAGGAGAGCATCATGGTTAGAAAGCACTCCAAGATCTGGAAACAGCAGGAGAAGCTGATGTGATGTAACTGTGCCCCTGTTCTGGCACTGAGGAGGCATCACCTCAACCCCTGTGTGCAGCTCTGGGCCCTCACTGCAAGAGAGAGATTGAGAGGTTGGAGTGGGGCCAGAGGAGAGAGACAAGACTGGGGAGGGAGCTGGAGGGAAAGGATGGTGAGAAGAGGCTGAGGGAGCTGGGGGTGTTCAGCCTGGAAAAGAGGAGACTTAAAGGGGACCTTATCACTCTCCACAACTACCTGAAGAGAAGTTGTAGTCAGGTGGGGATCAGGCTTTGCTCCTAGGCAACTTGTGACAGGACCAGAGGGCATGCCTGAAGCTGTGCCAGGGGAGGTTTAGGTTGGATGTCAGGAAGCACTTCCTCATGGAAAGGGTCATTAGGCACTGGGATGGCCTGCCCAGGGAGGTGGTGGAGTCACCATCCCTGGAGGTCTTCAGAGAAAGGTTGGATGTGGCACTTAGTGCCATGGTCTGGTCAGTGTGGTGGTGTTAGGTCATAGGTTGGGCTTGATGACCTCAGAGGTCACTCCAGCCTCAATAGTTCTGTGATTCTGTGATGTGCAAAGGGAGCCATGGCAGGCTGCAGGCAGGAAAGGCAGGGAGGAGGAGGGAGTGCAGGGCTGTGCCTCAGCATCCCAGCTCTGGACGTGAGCACAATGCTAAAATGCTGGCTCCCTGCACAATCCTCCACTGGGGACAGATGTCCTCTCTTGTTTTCTACACTCTACATACAACATCAGTCCCAAACCCAAACGACTCCCCCATCCAGCACTGTCCTTTCCACCCACCATCCTCCTCCTGCCCCCCCTCCCCCCAGCATCAGCTGCAAATGGCACAGATGGCTGGAAAAGAAGAATAGCTATTTTTAAAAAACAACCCCAAAAAATCCCATCCCAACCCTGTGATTTCTGCATTTTTTCTGCGTGAGGACACTTCCTTCCTTCCAGGAGAAATCAATCTAGCACCAAAGTGTTAACCGCTTCCCAGCCGTCTCCTCCACGCAAGGTGAAGCTCTGCTGGTCCCGGGCTCACCTCCCACCTCGCCGCCTCTCTTGGCCCCTTTGGTCCCCAGGGAGAAGGACAGAGAAGGCTGGTGGCATGGCCGAAGTCACGGTGAGCCTTCAGGAGGGCTGTGCTGGTTGCTGGAGCTGCTGGACAGAGAAGGCTCCAGTTGCAGAGCAGAGCAGGAGAGGACGAAGGAGCTCAGCCTGGCTGGCTGGGCGGTTGGCTTCCCAGCAGATGAATGAGGAGCAGGATGAGTCCTTGGCAAGGACATCCCGCAGCAGCTCGGAGGGGCTGGATGGGCTGGACAGCAGAGAACGTCCTCCTGGGACGCCAGAGAGCTGGCAGGACACAGCCTCCCAGCAGTGTCAGGGACAGCTCCTGCACCGCACCTTCTCGCACTTCCTCCTCACCCAGGTCAGCAGACCCTGCTGGACACTTTGGGGTGTCCTGTCGGAGGTGCTTAGGAGTGTGAGAAGGGCCACAAGCTGCATGGATGCTTTGGTGAGCCTTCAGTGCTTGCTGGTGCAAGCTAAGGGTTCTGTTTATCACCATGAGCAAGCTCCTCTGTCCCCCAAGCAATTCCTACCTTCCTCTAGAGGTTGAGTCCATTGCCTGGAGCAGAGCCGCTGCCAAGGTCTTCCTCTTGCCACAGCGAATGAAGCTTCCTTGCAGGCAGGATGGAGGAAGCCCAGAGGTCCAGACTTGTTCTGGTTCTTCTGCAGCTGAAGCAGCTGAAGCCACCAGCTGGAGAAACTGTGTGGGAGGTAGAAGCTGCCATGATGCCACAGGTAAGCAAAGTCGAGAGGCAGTCAGGGGAACTTGGCTGTTCTAGCAACCAAGGAAGAGAGTTGCATTGGAACAGGTCAGGCATTGGCACAGGCTGCCCAGGGAGGTGGTGGAGTCCCCATCCCTGGAGGTGTTCAAGAAACACATGGCCATGGCACTTGGGGACATGGTTTGATGGCCATGGTGGTGCTGGGTTGAAGGTTGGAGTGGATGATCTTACAGGTCTCTTCCAACTGAAACAACTCTGTGGTTCCATGATTCTGTGTGTGGGCAGTGCCCAACACTGCTGTGCTGAGAGGTCTCCTGCCCCCGTGCAGGATGGTGTGGGGAGATGCCTGTGAAGGTCCAGCAATGCACAAACCAAAGCACCACATTCAGACTCCTCCATTTAAATAACAGTGGTGAAAATGAGGTTGTCCCCCAGGTTTTCAGCCCCATCTGATGACTTAGGGGAGGAAAAGGAGATCCCTTTGTGATCTTAGAGCCACGGGGAAATGGGGAGAAGCTCTCAGCCCTTGAGTCCCCCCTTGGATGTCCTACAGTGAGGATGGGGTCTCTTGGCACCTGAATTGCAAACACCTTCCTTCTGTGGCACTCTGAAGGACACTTGGTGAGCAAGATCTCCAGCAATGGAGTGACTCTGAGGTGCCTGGTGGCAACAGCTGGGGTGGCCCTGGTTTGCAGGAGTCACACCTCACTCACATGTCCTCCAGATACCATTCCACAAGGAACTCCAGGAAAAGGCCCAAGTGCTTGGATTTTACTGGTGGAGGAGCAGTTGGCAAAGGACTGCTGCCTGCAGGAGGTTGCACACAGAGACCCCATGGTGGCACAGACCTGAGTGGGGATGAAATCCCTGTTAAGAGTCTACTGATGTCAAGAGACGGCATCAGTGCCAGGGATGCTGGACAGCGCAGGGGATGACCAAGGCAGAGGGGGATGGTGTGGGGAGTTCTGCAGGACTCCAGCAATGGCCATTCTGTTTGGAGCATGAGCACATTTCTCCACGCAAGGAGGACTTCCTCACTGGCATCCTCCATGCAGGGACAGCTACCTCACTGGGACCTTCCACATATTAGAAGATACCGTACCATTGAAGGAAAGCTCCCCCAAAAGGACCCTGTCCTATCCCTTCTCAGGGTTCAGCTGCCCATGGGGCACTGTCTTGGCCAAAGGGTTGGCACCTCTGCCTCACTACCCCCATGCTGAGAGGGTGCATGAGGTGGGTGAAGATGGGGAGGGTGTGAGAAAGGGCAGGGATCAGGAAGGATCCATCCAGGTTGAGCGGCTCGGGAGGGTTGGGAGCAGCAGAGGCAGGGGGGCTGAGTGATTAAGGCTGAGCTGGGGTTGTAGCCCGTGGGGCAGAGGTAAAGGGGTCAGGAGCTGGATCTGCCAGAGGGCTGCGTGGGGGCTGGCGGGGGACAGGGCGAGGTGCAGGCGGGGGCTTTGTGTGCACAGCCCTCACAACAGCTGCTGGCAGTATGGTTGGCTCCAAAGCTGGTGTTGACAGTCCTTCACTTTTATGGGAACTAAATTTACCCAGACACACGCAAAATCAAAAAAAAAAGGGGGGGAGGGGGGCGAGGGAAGAAGAAGATGGGGGAGCTGGGACTGAAATAAATCCCAGCAGCGCCGGCATCTGCTGCTTTGTGGCTCAGTCTGGGTTACGGAGAGGGGAGGAGAAGTCCCCAAAAGGGAGTAGCTCTGCTGTTTACTGCAGCCCCCAACATCCCCCTTTTGCCAGTTGGATGTGTTTTCACTCTGCTGCCTCAGGAATGCCTGACAGCCAGGGTGCCAAAGGCCTGTGCCCGCTTGCTCGCTGTGCACTGAGTGCCCAACCATGCCCCATGGGCAAGCCTGGAGAGTCACAGAAACATAGAAGGGTGAGGGCTGGAAGGGACCTCTGGAGATCAACCAGTCCAACCCCCTGCTAAAGCAGGGTCACCCAGGGCAGGTCACACAGGAACACATCACACATCCAGATGGGGTTTGAAAGTCTCCACAGAAGGAAACTTCACAACCTCTCTGGGCAGACTGCTCCAGGCCTCCAGCTCCCTCACACCAAAGAAGTTTCTCCTTCTGTTGAGGTGGAACTTCCTGGGTTCCTGCTTATGTCCATTGCTCCTTGTCCTATCAGAGGACACCACTGAGCAGAGCCTGGCCCCTGCTTTTTGACACCCGCCATGCAGATATTTATAGACATTGATAAGGTCTCCTCTCAGCCTTCTCTTCTCCAGGCTCAACAGCCCCAGGACTCTCAGACTTTCCTAATCAGATGCTCCAGTTCCTTCAGCATCCTCATAGCCTCCAATGGACTGTCTCCAGTAGCTCCCTGTCCCTCTTGAACTGGGAGCCCGGAACTGGACACAGATGTGGTCTCAGCAGGGCAGAGGGGCAGGAAAACCTCCTAGCCACACTCTTCCAAATGCACCCCAGGAGACTCTTTCTGGGAAGAAATTGTTCCTCATGTCCACACTGAACCTCCCCTGGCACAACCTGAGGTCATTTCATGCCCTGTCACTTGTTGCAGGTGAGAAGAGACCACCCCCCTCCTCTGCACCAGCCCAGGCTGAGCCGGGACTTCGATTCAGAAGATGAAGAACCATCCCCGTTTTGAAGTACCACCACCACTGCCAGGGACATTGTTGGTGGTACCCAGGGAGAGAAAAGGCACAATAGGTACAAAGTGAAACCCAGGAGGTTCCACCTGAAGAGGAGGAGAAACTTGTTTGGTGTAAGGGTGCTGGAGACTTGGAGAGGTTGTGGAGTCTCCTTCTCTGGAGAGCTTCCAAATCACAGTATCACAGTATCACAGTATCATCAAGGTTGGAAGAGACCTCATAGATCAAGTCCAACCCTTTACCACAGAGCTCAAGGCTAGACCATGGCACCAAGTGCCACGTCCAATCCTGCCTTGAACAGCCCCAGGGACGGCGACTCCACCACCTCCCCAGGCAGCCCATTCCAGTGTCCAATGACTCTCTCAGTGAAGAACTTTCTCCTCACCTCCAGCCTAAATCTCCCCTGGCACAGCCTGAGGCTGTGTCCTCTTGTTCTGGAGCTGGCCACCTGAGAGAAGAGAGCAACCTCCTCCTGGCCACAACCACCCCTCAGGTAGTTGTAGACAGCAATAAGGTTTGGACAAACGTTCCTGTGTGACCTGCCCTGGGTGGCCCTGCTCTGGCAGGGGGTTTGGACTCGATGACCTCCAGAGGTCCCTTCCACCCCCTGCCATTCTGTGGTTCTTTCATGTGTGGCATGCTCAGCAAAGGAAGTGACCTGAGGGCAAACCCAGCTGCTGATACCTCCTGTCCATGGCATGTCCACAGACAGCTCTTCTGCTTCACAGGTTCCTGCAGCCTGGGCAGGCTCTGGGTTGGGTGCTGCCAGCGCATGTGGCATTGGTCTGGGTGCTTTCCCATCAGAGCCCCAGCTCCTGGAGCCATGCAAGGCAGCAGAGGGTTTCCGTTTGTGCTGGATAATCTCCCAGGCCTCCCGGCTGTGGAGCAAACTGGTCCATCAGGAAAGAAATGCAAAGAATCCAAATAGGTTTAATTGCTGCCTGGAATTGGAGCTCTGGTTCTGGGTGGCCAAGCAAATCCCTGTCACTGCTGGTAGCACTGCCAGCTCCAAACTCGGAGCGTGGATCTGAGGAACCTGGGAACTTTCTCTGCCATGTAGCTGGCATGGTTAGTGTGAGGGTGAATTTTTGGGTGGAAAAGCCCTTTGAGATTGTCCAGTCCAACCATTCCCTAACTCTAGCAAGGCTGGTGCTAAGCCATGGCCTTCAGCACTACATCTCTGCAGCTTTGAAACACCTCGAGGGATGAGGATTCAATCACTTCCCTGGGCAGCCTGGAGCAGGGCTTGAGAACCCTTTCAGTGAAGAAGTTTCTTCTAATGTCCAACCTAAACTTCTCTTGTTGCAACTTGTGACCACTATCATTTGTTTCTAGGGAGCAGAGCCCAATCTCCAGCTGGCTGCAGCCTCCTCTCAGGGAGCTGTAGAGAGCAATGAGCTCTGCCCTCAGCCTCCTCTTCTCCAGACTAAACACCCCCAGCTCCCTCAGCTGCTCCTCTCCAGCCTTGTTCTCTAGATCCTTCTCCAGCTTTGCTGCCCTTCTCTGGCCCTGCTCCAGCCCCTCAATGTCCTTCTGGGAGCGAGTGGCACAGAACTGAACCCAGGACTCAAGGTGTGGCTTCACCAGTGCTCCATACGGGGTGACAACCCCTGCCCTGCTCCTGCTGGCCACATTCACTGCTGATCCAGGCTAGAATGCTGTTAGCCTCCTTGGCTGTCTGGGCACACACTGCCAACATCATCCTCTCTCTGGGCACCGCAAGGCCATCTTGGCATCACAGCCCCTGGGAAGTCTGTGGCATTGCCTAAGCTGGGGTCAAGCTCCTGTGTGAGCTGGGCTGTGCAGGTGGAGGACGCCAAAGCCCTTAGCATCAAACTTGGACATAGAAGGTTTCACCTCAACATGAAGAGAAACTTTAGAGTGAGGATGCTGGAGCCCCGGAGCCCAGAGAGGCTGTGGCGTGTCCTTCTCGGGACTTTCAAGACCTGCCTGGACGCATTCCTGTGCGGACTACCCCGGTGGGGGATCCTGCTTTTGGCAGGCGGTTTGGAGTGGCTGATCCCCGGAGGTGCCTCCCAGCCTCTCCGCCTCGGTTGACGCGGCGGTGCCGGGAGCGGGGCCGGTGGCCGCGCAGGGCTCGGTGCCGCTGCAGCGCGGCGGCGGCAGGCACGCTCCTGCGCGGGACTTCAAAGCGGAGCCCTTTGTGTGCGTGGCGTTTGTCCCCCTCCCCTCGGTGCGGCTGCTCTGATCGATGTGACATCACCTAGAGAGCATGTGGGGGGGACCAGGCCCCGCCATTGTCCCCGGGCTGGGAGGCGATGTCCGTCTCCTAGGAGGTGGGAGCCGGCGCTGGCAGGCATGCTTTCATCTGCCTGACCTGCCCCGCCGCCGAGAGGGCTCTTCCCAAGGCAGCGGCCCCGGGGAGAGGCGTCCCCACGGCACACAGCAGCAGGGACACGAGTGAGAGACAGACACCCTCCCTGG
This sequence comes from Pogoniulus pusillus, assembly GCF_015220805.1. NCBI lineage: Eukaryota > Metazoa > Chordata > Aves > Piciformes > Lybiidae > Pogoniulus > Pogoniulus pusillus. The sequence continues at coordinate 15,960,224 of NC_087276.1, read as the reverse complement.
CTCTAATGGCACGGTTAAAGGGCCCGCCCGGCACGCCTGCGCTGGCCAGCTCGGCACAGCTGCTGCTTTTCATGCGGACAGGCAGAGAATGGCTGGGGTTGAAAGGGGCCGCAAAGATCATCCTGCTCCAGCGCCGCTGCCGTGGGCAGGGACAGCTCCCACCGGCACAGGTTGCTCCAGGCTTCATCCAACCTGGGCTTCAGCACCTCCTGGGAGGCTGTGGATCGCAGAATCACGTTTTGTAATTCTATGATTCTGCGATCCACAGCCTCCCTGGGCAGCCTGTGCCAGTCTCTCCCCATCCTCACTGCAAACACTTTCTTCCTCCTCTCCACTCTCAGCCTCCCCTCTCCCAGCTCAAAGCCATTGTCCCTCAGCCTGCCACGCCCGGACGTCGTCAAAATTCCCTCCCCAGCCCTCCTGGAGCGCCTTCAGCTACTGGAGGGCTGCTCTCAGTTCTCCCTGGAGCCTTCTCTTCTCCAGGCCGAACAGCTCAAGTCTCTCAACCTGCCCCCACCGGAGAGGTGTTCCAACCTCTAATCATCTTGGTGGCCTCCTCTGGACCCACTCCAACAGATCCATGTCCTCTGTCCCCCCTAAGGAGACTCTGCTCCTTTCAGAGGAGTGTGTGTGTGCTCAGCACCCCCGCAGCACCATCCATCTCTGCCCCCAAGAAGGAGGTGGGTGGGAGGCAGCCTCCTGCTTACTGGGACCTGCTGGGTTGAGCTGGAAGCAATGTCAGGGACATGGGGACAGCCATCTGGGAGCTTCTGAGTTCGGGGAGGGTGGCAGGGAGGAGGCAGAAGGTAGACTTGTGTCTTCCCACACTGCCAGAGAGGAAGTGTTCCAAGGCTGGATGGCAGAGGAGGAAGACTCCACCTTGGCAGAGCTTGGAGGAAGACTGAGGAACATCTCTCTTTCTGCAAGAGCCAAAACTTTGTAGCTGTTCTTCTTTTAGCTTTAGGAGGACAGCAGACTGGTGTTTCACCTTAGGCAGTGACCAGAGAGCCTTGGACTTGGCTGTGCTGTAGCAGCGGCAGAAGGGACACCAATGGACAGCTCCCCACACCACCTGCATCCCTTTCCTGCCTGCCGTGAGGGAAATCCTCCAAATCATCCTCTGAGTGCAGGATCCCCTCATCTTCCGCCTTGTGGCAGGACTGGAGAGAGAAAAGGACTTCCAGTAGCTGGCTGGAAAGAAGGAGCAAGCAACTGCCTGCCCCATGGGCAAGAGGAGAGCACACAGATGTGATGCATCCACCTTGACCACTGCCATTGTGGTGGAGGCAAAGAGGCAATTCAGTGCCTGGTCCTTCACAGAACTATAGAATGGTTTGGGATGGAAGGGACCTTAAAGATCATCCAGGTCCAGGGGGGCCCTGCCATGTTGTTGCAGATACCAGCAAGCTCTCTGGAAAGATGAGAGACAGGCAGGTGTGCTCCACCCAGCAGCAGCAGCTGAGCAGGCTGGCACACATCTCCATTGTCACAGGCCTTCACCTCTTCTTCTGTGCTCCAGCTCCAGGGCCACCACTCCAGGGAGAGGGACAACACCAGCAAGGAAATCAAGAGTCCTCCCCAGGCTGGACCTCCTGGCTCTGCACAACACACCCTTGGTCCCACAGCCCAAGGCACCTCTGTGCCGACTGCATTTGATATGACCTTGGAAGGTGTCTCAGAGAGGACATTTGTCACCTAAGCTGGAGCCAGGCAAGAATGATTCCCGGTGAAGGGTCCCCACTGCCAGGGCAGGCTGGCAGAGCTGGATGCACTCCATTTCCCCCACCAAGTGTACCACAGCAGCTTAACTGTGAGCAGGAAGGTGGGTGCTGGGCTTTGGCAGTCTGTAAGTCAAAGCTCCTCTTGACCCTCCCCATAAACATGGGATGCTCTCAGCAGAATGTTGGACTGAATGATAGTGATTGAGGCCATCCTGCCAGCACAAAGGCCTGACCAGAGGAGAACACTTCATTCTTCCACCCCATGGTCTCTCTCTCAAGAACTGATGCCAAGGGCTGGCATAGTTCAGGCTCTCACCAGAAGTAGAAAGCTCTTCTCTGCCAGCCAGAATTTTTCCCAGGTCATCTCTGCAGGAGATCCAGCAAGCCTTGCCATGTGGGCAGCCTACCCAGGAGGGCTTCATACAGCTGCCTCATTTTACAGTGGCTTGGAGCACTCTGGGTTTGCCCCACTTGCTGAAGTGCTTTATCTGCAGAGCTGCACAAGGAGAAGGGCCCCCAGGAGAGGTGGGCCATGGCCAAGTGCCCACATTCCCTCAAGTCCCTGGGTCATGTAAGTCAATAATCAGAGCACCTGTGCACCATGCTCTGCTTGCTGTGTGATGGTGGAAACAGTGGTGAGCTGCCCATGCTGAGCAGTGCCAGGGCTCTTCAGGCAGAGACCTCATTGCTCTCTACAGCTCCCTGAGAGGAGGTTGCAGTGTGGTGGGGATTGGTTTCTTCTCCCTAGCCTCAGGTGATAGAAGGAGAGGAACTGGCCTGAAACTGTGCCAGAGGAGGGTTAGGTTGGAGAGGAGGAAAAATTTCTTTGCTGCAAGAGTGGTCAGGGATTGGAACAGGCTGCCCAGGGAGGTGGTGGAGTCCCCATCCCTGGAGGTGTTGAAGAAAGGTGTGGCCATGGCACCTGGGACATGGTTTAGTGGCCATGGTGGTATTGGGCTGCTGGTTGGACTGGATGCTCTCGGAGGCCTTTTCCAAACCAAACAATTCCATGATTCTATGATCTCCACCTTGCACAGTGCTGGGGAAAGCTCAGAGGCTGCCATTCTCTACCTCTTGGAGGCACAGGACATACTTTCCTTGCAGGAAGAAGAACACTGAGAAGAGGAATTGCTCAGTGAATGCTCTTGCATCACTCCTCACACCTATGTATGATGCCCAGAGCTGGTGTCAGTGGGAGGTTCCAGGAGGGAAAGAGCCTCATGCATGGTCCTTGGGAAGGATGTCTGGAAAGCCAGAGTGATGTCTCCAACCACCACAACTTGTATAGCTCAGCTCCAGGATGGAGCTGACATGCAGGGAGAGTTTTCATCTAGACCTGACCTTGCCAATCCAACGCTGGCACATGCCACTGTCTGGGACAGGCCTGCCTGGCAGACCAGCACCAGAATGCCCATGGCTTGCCCCTTCCCCAGTATCTGAAGGGGGCCTACAGGAGGACTGGAGAGGGACTATTTACAAGGTCTTGTAATGACAGTGTGAGGAGTAACTGGATGGTAGGAAGAAGTTCTTTACAGTGAGGGTGGTGAGACACTGGAGCAGGTTTGTCGATGCTCCTGCCCTGGAGGTGTTCAAGGCCAGGTTGGATGAGGGCTTGAGCAAGCTGGGATAGTGGGAGATGTCCCTGCCTATGGCAGAGGGTTGGAACTGAATGATCTTTGAGGTCACTTCCAACCTAAAGCATTCTGTGATTCTATGATTCTGCCTCCATGGTGCAGCAGTTCTCGGTGCTTCATGTGCAGGAGGAGCAGGGCAGGGTGGCAGGAGCTGAACTGCTCCTCTGGACAGCCTGTCCCACTCAGTCCATGCTGCCCTACCCAGCCCAGGCCTCCCCACGGAGTGTGGGACACAGTTTAGGGACTCTCTGATCTTCCTTCTGGCACCCTAGGTCTACCTTCCTGGACCACCAGGACTGCACCCGCACTTCACACCCACATGGCGAGCTGGGGCTGTCCCCACACCTACAGCTTGTGAGGGGGTTACCAGCACCCCAGCTGAGCTTGCACCTCACCGAGGCATTTTGCACCTCCTCCTCACCCAGTCAGCCCCTGGGGTGCAGTGGGGACCAGTCCGTACTGGAGAGTAGAGAGCTCTTGGGATAGAGCCGTCAGGGCCCTGCATTTACAGCCCAGGACAAAGTCAATCTCCATTATTTGCTGTGGGGATTAGGTGGCAGGAAAAGCTCTTCTTGGAAAGCACTGCACTTAATTATCAGCACATCGTTAGCTAGCAGGCTATCTCCTAAGGTGAGAAGCTCTGAGCTGATGCCATCAGCCACTTCTGAGGATGTGGGCTGTAGTTTGCCTGGCAGATTTAGAGAGTCTGATAGGCAGAGCAATTCTCTATGGCATGAAGGAATTGAGTAACTGCTGCTACGTGATGTCCTCTGCAGCTGGTGAGAGAAAGAACCAGCACCAGAACGTGGTGCTGGAGAAACTGCAGCCATGGTAGAATCATAAAATCATTAGGGTTGGAGAAGCCTTCCCAGAGCATCCAGTCCAACTAGCAACACAACACCACCATGGCCACCAAACCCTGTCCCCAAGTGCCATGACCACACCTTTCTGGAACACCTCCAGGCATGGGGAATCCACCACCTCCCTGGGCAGCCAGTGACCTGAGACAGGATGAGGATCAATGGACACAAACTGGAACACAGGAGATTCCACCCCAACATGAGGAAAACCCCCTTAGCTGTGAGGTTGATGCAGCCTTGGAGCAGGCTGCCCAGGAAGGCTGTGGAGTCTCTCCTGGAGACACTCAAGGCATTCCAATTTGTGCCCATTGCCCCTTGTCCTGGCCCTGGGCACCACTAACAAGAGTCTGGCTGCAGCATCTTGGCCCACACAGGTCCTTTAGCTGTTGCTGAGCATTGCTCAGATGCCCTCTGGGGCTGCTCTTCTACAGGCTCTCGGCCCTTGCTCCTCACAGAGGTGGTCCAGGCCCCTTGGCAACTTCATAGCCTTTTCTGGTCTCTCTCCAGCAGTCTCCTGCCTCTCTCGAGCTGGGGAGCACAAAACTGCATCCAGGACTCCAGAGGTGACCTCCCTAGGGCACAATAGAGGGGAAGGAAACCCTCCCTCAACTTGCTGGTGGTAAGGTTTTCCTAATGAACCACACTGACAAGTTTGCCCCAGTCAGCATGAGCTAGGACAGAGTTTTGTAGGTCACTGGACCAGCAGCAGGTGACCACAGAATCATAGAATGGTAGGAGATGGAAGGGTCCTCTGAAGATGATTGAGTTCAATTCCCCTGCCAAAGCAGGATCACCTGGGGCAGGTCACACAGGGACACATCCAGATGAGTCTTGAAATTCTCTAGATGTAAAAGAATACCACAGGGCCTTGGGCTCTCCTAACCCTGTCAACCAGCCCTCCCATGACACACCACCTCACCTGGGCAACTGGCATGGCCATCTGATGTTGCAAAGTTGCCAGGATAATGAGCCTCACCCTCAGGTGTCTGTCTAGAGCAGTGTACCCTTCTGGCACAGCTGCTGTGCCAAAGCTGTAACAGGTGGTTGGTGTGTGAGCAGCTTCTCTGCTTTGCTTTTTCTTTCAAGCCAAGAAAACCTCCAGGAGATTCAGGCTCTGGGGAGCACCTCAGCACCCTGGGGCACCCCCGTGGCACAAACGTGTGTGCTGGGATCTGTTGTTCCCCTTTTTCTGTGCACTGGGAGCACATTAGCAGGACAGGCATTGGGAAAGGTCCTGTGTTCTGCTCAGTTTGAAGGTGGAACCCTTGTGGTGGAGTCCCCATCCCTGCTGAGCGTTTTGAGGCATGGATGTGGTGCTGAGGGAGTGGTTTAGTCGCAGCGGTTTATCAGCAGCGGTGGCATTGTGAGTTCTGGGAACGTGGTTGGACCTGATGATATCCAAGGTCCTTTCCAATCTCAACAGCTCTGTGGTTCTATGAAATAGAGGCAGTAAAAACGACTGCTTGGGCAGGGAGGGAAGCACACGGGCCAAGAAGCTGATGTCAAGTCATCAGAGGCAGTGGGAGTCTTCCCCCAGCTTGGCCGAGCCGTGCTGGAGGACGAGATGGCACTGGCAGAGCCCAGGGGACCGCTCTGGCAGCGCTGAAGACGCTGCCCTTGGAGGTGATGATGTCTCCGGGCTGCGCTTCCCAGCAGGATGAGGAGCCCTGGCCCCTGCGGCAGCAGCAGGCTCTCTCCTCCCCTCCTCTCCATCTGCTCTCTCCTGAGCTTCTGTTTTGGCCCCTCTGCCTTTGCCTGCCCCTTGCCCTGCCCTCTCTTGCCCCAGCCGCGGGGGCAGACGGCGAGCGGGCGTTCGGCGTGGGGCAGCCTGAACGCGATCCAGCGGCTGGATCTGAGGGCTCCGGCACCAACCGGTGCTGCTACCACAGCGAGCCGAGAGCTACGGGGAGGAGAAAAATCCATCACATCACCCCCCCCCCCCCCACCCCACCCCAACACCCCCTCCTCACATACACCCCCTCCACCCCCATCCCGTGCCTGTCTCTAGAAGGATTACACATCAATACCAACCACCCTGCTCACCCCCACCCCGGCCACCATTGTTCTTCGCAGGGCGCTGCTCTGCCTTTGATGCTGATCACTGGCAGGAGTTCAAAACGATGTTTTATAAAATCCTCAAAAAAAAAAAAATCCAAAATAATAATAAAAAAAGAAGCCCCAAACCCTCCCCAAGCCCTGCAGTTGCCATAACGTAATGCAGATTTTTGTCACCGCTCCACCGCTTCTGCTTTCAATTTCCAGTGAGGGGGAGAGACTCGGTCGCAGTCAGATGGAGACCAGCTCACATCCCCGCTCCCTGGGCCCCCAGGCAAAATCCCTGGAATTTGTTCCTTACTGTTTGAAGGCAAAGCTGAGGGAGGAGAGTGAAGAGAGGAGAGAGGAGGCAGAAAGCGAGGTGCCAGTCCCGTCCCTCCTCCCCCTCGCCCCAGGCGGATGGGCACCAGCGCAGGCTGTGGAAGTAGCCAAGTGTCCCAAAGGAGGCTGGAGTGAGGTGGGGATCGGTGTCTTCTCAGATGCAACAAGTGACAGGACAAGAGGAAATGGCCTCGGATTGCTCCCTAACCTCAGGTTAGGTATTGGGAACAATTTCTTCCCATCAAGGATTCCCAGGCACTGTCTCAGGCTGCCCCGGGAGGTGGTGGAATCCCTATCCCTAGAGGGGTTTAAAAGCTGCACTGAAGTGGTGCTGAGGGACGAGGTGCAGTGACAGTGGTGGGACTGTGAGGTCTGGGTGAGTGGTTGGATTTGGTGCTCTCAAAAGCCTCTTCCAGCCTCAACAGTTCGATGGCTCTGTGGTTCTCTGGAGCTCACCCTGAGCTCTGCAGGACAGGAGAGGTTGGGCAGAACATCCCACAAGGCTTGGAGCAGTGACATGGGGTCTCAGCCTGGCTTAGGCTTTGGATGCAGCCTGTCTGTCTGCCTTGTCCCTCACCAAGCATCTGACCAAGGGACTGTGCTCTGCTCCCACTGATCACCTGTCACTGCAAGCAGGCCAGCATGTGCCAGGCTGTAGCCCTCCAGCTGGGGCCTGGGGGATCTCTGGCCTCTGGAAAGGCTGCAGCCTTTGAATTCCAGTGGGACTCACAGCCAGCAGCTCTGCCCACAGACACTTGTGTCTTCTGCTGGGTGATGGGGTTCTGGCTGCCCATGAGAGCCCAGTTTCCCCATCACTGCTGCTCCTGCAAGCCCTGAGCCGGCTGCAGGCAGGTGAAAAGGGCCAAAGCAATCTCTGCCAGGTAGAGCTCTATCTCTGCCACCCAGAACTGCTGCCACCTGTCCTGCTGGGATCAATGTGAAGAACAATCCAGGTACCCCAGTGTGTGGCACCATGACTTTAACTGCCCAGTTTAGAATCAGAGAATCATTCCAGTTGGGAAAGTCCTCTCAAGACCTCGAGTCCAGCTGCCAACCCAACGCCACCACAGCCATTGACCCACAGCCCCAAGTGCCATGGCCACACCTTTCCTGAACACCTCCAGGGATGGGGACTCCACCACCTTCCTGGGCAGCCTAACTCTCCATCCTCTTGGCCTTTACTCTCCACCTGCTGTTTCAGAAGAAGGTTTCTCAGCTGCAGTGGTCTGGAGGGTACTGAGATATCATTCCTGAGCATCAAAAGACCTGGGACGTTTCTGGGAAAGCAGTGACACTTGGGCTATAACCCTCCCACTGCAGTCTCCCCCCTCAGAGCTGGAAAGTGAGGTGGGCTTTCCCCAGGCTTGCAGCCTGAGTGTGAGGTCGCTCCAGGCTGTCACTGCTGTGGTGGGAGGAATAGTATTGGAGCTCTCCAAGCCAGGCATGCCGCACATTTTTGGAGCAAAGAGGCTGTTTCTGAATAGTTGAGAGCTTTCCAGGATTCATATCGCAGCACGAGGAGAGCCAGGCAGACAGGGTCAGCCCTTGCCACAGAGCAAAGGGACTCGGTGGTGGCCATGGCTCTGCCACAAGCAGGGTGGATTTGGAGTTGGTCCATTAGGGGCCTCTTGGGCTTCAGAGGTTTCCTGGCCACCAAAAGCAATGTGTGCAGCCTCTCTGTGGCACCCTGCACCTGAATGGGGTGAGCCTGGGAAAGCCCCTGAAGCTTCAGAGTGTCCTGAGGGACCCTCTCTGCTCCCATCTCCAGCACAGACCTAGCTGGGCTTGCAGCTTCCCATGTGGGAAGTGCATCCACTAACTGGAACACCTGAGCAGAATGGGGGGGAAGGGCACACCATTCTGGCATCACTCTTGGGAAGCAGCCATGAGTGTTGCAGAGGCTTTAGTTTTGGAAAGGTTAATCACCTTCCCCTGAGAAATGGTAATGCAGCCTGCAGAGTGTGAAACATCCAACACAGGAGGCACCTCCAAGCCCAGCATCTTCACAGGTGGAAATCTTCCACAGATTTTCCTGGAGACAGCAGCACTTATCAGCTTCCTTCAGGAGCATTTGGTCATCCCATGGCTGACCAAGCTGTGGATAACATAGCAGGTATCAGAACATAAAACATAAAATGACCTCTCCATTCGTTCCTGGTGTTCAGCAGTCCTGACTGGGGCTGTCACTGCTTCCTTTGATCCATCACAGTGCTTAACCTGTCCTCTATGGCTGTCACCTCATGGATGGTGGCTGAAATCTCCAAATGGTAGCTTGGGGAAGAGAGGCTGGAGAGCTGCTCAGCAGAGACAGACCTGGGGGTGATGATTAATGGCCAGGCGAAGGTGAGCCAGCAGTGTGTCCAGCTGGCCAAAAAGACCAGCAGCATCCTGGCCTGGGTCAGCAATGGTGTGGCCAGGAGGTCTAGGGATGTGACTGTCAGCCTGTACTGAGCACTGGTGAGGCCACATCTTGAGTCCTGGGGTCAGTTTTGGGCACTCACTCCGTGAAGGACATTGAGGAGCTGGAAGCAGGTCCAGAGAAGGGCAACAGAGCTGGGGAAGGGTTTGGAAAACAGGGCTGGGGAGGAGCAGCTGAGGGAGCTGGGGGTGTGCAGCCTGGAGAAGAGGAGGCTGAGTGGAGTTGTGTCAGGGGAGATTCAGGAGGAGCAGTTTCTTCCCAGCAAGGATTCCCAGGCTCTGGAAAAGGCTGCCCAGGGAGGTGATGGAAACCCCATCCCCAGAGGTGTTTAAAAGCTGCACGGATGTGGTGTTGAGGGAGGTGGTGCTGTGGCAGTGGCTTAGCAGCAGTGATTGGAGTTGTGAGCTCTGGGTGAGTGGTTGGACTTGATGATCTCCAAGGTCTCTTCCAACCTGAACAGCTCTCTGGTGCTATGAATCTAAGACCTGGAGGGTCAATCTGTGCTCCTGTCTGCTGAGTCTCCACCAAGGACCACAGAGCTGTCCATAGCTGCTCTTCTCCCCACACTAGCCCTCCTCTGCCTCTTGCACATCCTCCAGCTCATCCTTTCCCCTAGTGCCGACCTGGGTGGGTGCAAGGAATGCTGCTGGGAGGTGACTCGGCGGAACGCAGGGACTTCCGAGCAGCACTAGAGCTCCTAGCGCCATCCCTGCTGGCTGCTCCTAAAAGGCAGCATTTTGAGGCCAGCCCTGAGCTGTGCAAACAGAGCTTTATAAGGCAGCGGCACTAACGCGGAGCGTAACCTCCCCTGCCCACAGACGTCCTGGTAGCCTCTGCCGGTGTGAGTTTGGCTTTGTAAGTCCAGCCAGATCTGATCAGGAAAATCCTGGGGAGAAAACAAACAAGGAGCCCCAGGAGGAAGCTGGAAGTAGCTTTCCAGAGTCAGAGCAGATGTTGCTCAGTAGACAATGATGCCACAGATGTGCCTTGGCTGGCCGATCTGCAAGGGACGAGGCAGCCTGGCCGCGGGGCAGCGGAGGCTTTGTCCCCGCGTTCCTGGCTGCCCTGGCCCTTCCCTCAGGACAGGCTCCAGGAGCATCAAGGACCCTTCCGTGTCACCCTCGGTCATCCCTCCTTCCCCCTCCCGGGGGCCATGAGACGACATTTCAGGGTCAGCTGCTTTTGTGGCGGCGCTGATGCCAAAGGCTGCGGCGAGCGCTTTTACCGGGCTCGGCAGTGCCCTGCTCCTCCCAGCCACCGCGTCTGCGGCTCTAGGCGGGGGGGAAGAGGCCGAAGGCCCAGGGGAAGGGCTCCTTCTTTAAGAGTTTTATTTCCCTTCCACTTCTCGGCACTGCTGCAGCCGTGTCCGTCCCGTCCCCGTCCTCCGTCGTCGTCCGTTCCCCCCCCCCGCCCCCCGCCCCCCGATAATGAGCTGTTGTCTTGTGCAGCATTGAGAGCTAAGTAAGCATGAAAAATTGGAACAATAAAGAAGTAGTTCTGGGACAGCAAAGCCCCTTGTTTGACAAGGCTAATTCCACACCCCCCAGCCTCATTTTCTTTCAGCCACCTTCCCCCTCCTCGCTCCTCCTTTATTAGATGAACTGGCTTTTATTGGGGTGGAAGCTGGGTTTCCTTTTCCCCTCTCGCCTCCCCCTCTGTTCACATGTAATTTGGAGAGTTAATCTCCTCAGGCAGGAAATGTTGTTTCTTTCACTCTTTCTCTCCTGCCCTTTCCATTTGGCTCTTTTAATTGGGGCCCAGACCAAGGAAATGGCCACACCACAGAGCCCAAGCAGGGAGAGGGTTTGTTTCTGTTGAGGGGCCCTGACCAGCCCTTTCCACCACCCCAGCTCAGGTGTTCCCCTGTACAGATGCACCCTCCAGCCAGGGATGGTGGTACCTGGATGCCCTTGTCTGGGAGCACACCCACCCCAGCTCAGGTGTTCCCCTGTGTAGATGCACCTTTCAGCCAGGGATGATGGTACCTTGATGCCCTTGTCTGGGTGAACACCCATCCCACCTCAAGTACTTCACTTTGCAGATGCACCCTTCAGCCAGGGATGGTGGTACCTGGATGCCCTTGTCTGGGAGCACACCCACCCCAGCTCAGGTGTTCCCCTGTGCAGATGCACCTTTCAGCCAGGGATGATGGTACCTTGATGCCCTTGTCTGGGTGAACACCCATCCCACCTCAAGTACTTCACTTTGCAGATGCACCCTTCAGCCAGGGATGGTGGTACCTGGGTGCCCTTGGCTGGTTGGACACCTTGAATAGCCTGGAGATGTTGGTTGGCATTTCTGCTTCTCTGAATTGCTCTTCCTGCATCAGGCCAAGTCACCCAAAAGAGTTCAAGACTGAGGCCTTGAGCAACCTGGGCTGCTGGGAGGTGTCCCTGCCCGTGGCAGGAGGGTTGGAACTGGGCAACCTTTAAGGTGCCTTCCAACCCAAACCATTCTTTGAAGACCTAACATCACCCAGAGCCATCCTCTCCAGCTCTCCAGCAGTATGAAGGCACTTGGCTGCTCATATTTTCCCATGGCACCTCTCTCAGAGTCAAGACGCCATAAACCCTGATGGAAGTTCTCCAGGTTTTTATTGATCCTCTTCAAGAGAATAATTCCATTTTAATGAAAAGTATGGAGCTGGGGCTCGCCCCCAGCCTCTGCCTGTCTTGTCTCCTTAGGCTGCAGGAGATTTACACCAGGTTCTCCTGCTGGCTGTATGAGAGGCAGCAGCCCAGTGTGGGCACTGCCATGGGTGGTGCTGGTGAATCCAACTCGCAGTACAAGAAGCTATGAGCCCTGATCGCTCAGCACTCACCAGGTGAGGGCTTCCTTCAGAAAAGGCAGGCAGAGCTACAACCCATGTCTCACCTGGAGGCAGAGCAAGACCACGGTGAGCTGTTGGGTTTTTTTAACACACCACCCCAGGAAAGCTCTTGGAAACTCGTGGGAGAAACCTTTCCTAGAGCAGAGCAATGCTGGCCAGGAGCAGGCACTCGGAGCCTGCAGCAGCCTCTGAAGATGCTGGCTTGGTGTGCACCAGCGTCTGCAGGGAAGCGTGGGGAGGTCTGAAAGGTTTGTGATGGGAACAGCCATCAGAGCCTGGTCAGCTGCTCAGATCAGTCCTGCTTCCACCGTGCCCTTCAGATGATGAGGCTGCTGGGGACAAGGCTCTGGGACACCTTCACAGTTGCTGCACCAGCCCTTGGCTGCTTCCAGCTCCTCCAGAGATGCAGACAGGGCAGAGGAAGCTGGAGAGGGAGAGGCTGGTCAGCTGCCGACAGGCTGGGAAGCTCTGGAGCCTCCAGTCTGCTCCTAACCACAGCTTGGCCTGAACGCTCCCAGCTCTCTGGCAGCCAAAAGCTTTTGGCTCGCTCTCTGGCACCGTTCAGTGCTCCCAACAGGGCAATGATTCATGCTGGGAGGCTGATTGTTGTTGGAGTCACTCAGCCCTCTGCAGATAACCCCTGGAGGAGGGGACGGGCTGGGGCTGCACCTTTGTCACCTCCCAGGGGACTCGGTGTCCGTGCAGATGGCATCAATGTCCTGCAGCAGTGGAGGGCCTTGTCTGTTCTTCCCGGCTCCAGTCAGTGCTTGGGAAGCAGAGGCTGCGTGGGCAGCCTCTGGTCCTGCTGCAGGAGATAAGCCACCCTGCTGCAACATGCACCATGCCCAGGGTGGTGGCCACAGGCTGCTCTCCTTGAGCATCTGCTGAGAAAAACGGAGGTGATGAGAGGGCTGCAGAGCAGAAGGGTGCTGGGAGAAGCAGCTGGAGTTCAGAACTTGATAACCAGACCCCTGGCATTAATTGATGCCATCCTGGAGAGGGCAAAGCCTTGCTGGTCCATGCTGGGTCCAGCCTCTGGAGTGAGAGGACAGGTAGCTGAAGGCAGGGATGCCTGGAAAGGAGAAACCCACCCTTAGATGAGAACCCTGAAGAATCTGGGAGGAGCTGGAGGGAGGGAAGTGAGATGTTACTGCAAGCTGAAGTAGCTGTGACCCACAGGCTATCTACTGACTTCTCCCTCACCTGTTTGGGGACAATCTTAGTCCAGTAAGGACCTCAGTCTCCAGGCAGCTCAGCTCCTACAGAGTCGTGCCAGCCATGGGGCAGCTCCCACCTCTCTGAGCAACCTGGGCCAGGCTCTCCCCACCCTCAGTGCCAAACATTTCTCCCTTTCCTCCACACTCAGTCTCTCTCTTTGAGTTCAAACCATTACCCCCCCCACCTCCTGCCCCCCTTTGTCCTGGCTCTGCACCAAAAGTCTGGACCTAGCTTTCTTTTGACCCCTTTAAATCCTGAATGGTATCCCCAAAGCCTTCTCCTCTCCAGGATGAACACCCCTGCTTCTCCCCCAGTCCTGTGCCCCTGTGTGGAGACTCAGGAGCAATCTCCAGGCTTTGCTGCTGCTGCCTGTGGAGCACTCAGGGGCTGTGCATCGGCTGCCCTGCCCCAGGCTTTCCAGGGACAGGTTGATCTGTGCTTGCAGAAGATGAAGGGCCATATCCTGCCTGCAGTGACCCTCATGTAAAGAGAGGTGTAGCGCTGCTCAACTCGGGTGCTGAGCAGGACTGCACCTCTCTTTGTGCACCTCAGTATCTCCTGGATGCTTGTGGGTCCTTTTATTGAAGGAGAAGCAAATAAAATCTTAAAAGAGGAGACCTCAGAGCAGCCTTCTTGTACCGAAGGGGCTGCAGGAGAGCTGGAGAGGGACTTCTGACAATGGCTGGGAGCACCAGGATGAGGGACAAAGGCTTTGAGTTGGGAGAGGGGAGACTGAGAGTAGAGATGAGGATGAGATTATTTGCAGTGAGAGTGGAGAGAGACTGGCACATGTTGCCCAGGGAGGCTGTGGATGTCCCCTGCCTGGAGGTGTTCAAGGCCAGGTCAGATGGGGTCTTGAGCAAGATCTATGGCAGGGGGCTGGAACCAGATGGCCTTTAATGTGCCACTCCAAACCCTTCTATTCCTCTCTGAAATCCTAGCAGCATCCTCTTGGGCAATCCTGGCTCTGCTTTCAGGGCAGCCTGGCCCTCCAGCTGCCTCCACCTTCACTTTCCTAAAACTTGGCCACCTGGAGCCAGCTAAGAACACTTGTGTTGGGCTCAGGTGGTGCTGTGCAAGCAGAAGGCAGCAGCAGCATGCCCTACCTGGTGCCAGGGGCCATCAGGAGCCACCATGGGCAGGCCTGGAGTGGAAAGGCAGCTGTGCTCCCCCGGTGGCACCGCAGTATCACATGGGGATGTGTTGTAGGATTCAGACATAAGCAGGAGGCTGAGTTCCTTCGGGCCTCCCCCAGCTGCCTCAGGAAGCTGCTCACAGCTCAAGGCTCGGAGCAGAGACTGGCAGCAGTGGTCTCAGGACGTCAGCAGTGGGACAGAGGGGCTGTGCAGGGGCTCACAAGGGTGACATGGTGCTGCTGGGTATAAGTACAATTATAGACACCCTTGAAGGTCATCTTGTCCAGCCCCCTGCAGTGAGCAGGGACAGCTCCAACTCGAGCAGGCTGCTCAGAGCCACATCAGGTTTTACCTTGAATGTCTCCAGGGATGGGGTCTCCACCACATCTATGGGTGGCAACCTGTCCCAGCCCTTTTGATGCTGTGCAGTAGAAGAGGGATAGAATGAGAATAAATGGCCTGAAATTGTGCCAGGGGAGGGTTAGGTTGGAGAGGAGGAAAAAATTATTTGCTGCCAGAGTGGTCAGGGATTGGAAAAGGCTGCCCAGGGAGGTGGTGGAGTCTCCATCCCTGGAGGTGTTGAAGAAAGGTGTGGCTGTGGCACCCGGGGACAGGGTTTGGTGACCATGGTGGTGTCGAGTTGCTGGCTGGACTGGATGAGCTTGAAGGCATTTTCCAACCCAAACAATGCCATGATTCTATGCAGTCAGCAGGGACATCTCCTGCTGGAGCAGGTTGCTCAGGGCCACATCAAGTTCAACCTTGAATGCCCCCAAGGATGGGGCCTCCATCACATCCCTGGGCAGCCTGTTCTACTGTCTACCACCCTCAAGTGAGGTTTCTGGGGCTTTGGGGGCTTCTGGGGGCTTTTTGGTGCTACCTGGGTGTGGTGGGGGGAGGGGGTGGAGATGATCGGGATGGAAAACCTGCAGTGGAAAACTTGCAGCAGAAGCTGCTCCTTGCAGAACTTGGTTGAGACGGAGCCAGCCCTGGGTAGGAACAGTACTGCTGGGCAGGAGGTGAGCATCACTGCTGCAGGGGGACCCCAGGAGCCTGATGGACACGGGTGACAGGGCTGGGAGGGCAGGAAGGAGAGGGTTAACCCACTCCCCAGGGCCCGGGCTGTCCCAAAGCTGGTGCCACGCTCTGCAGCCCACCGCCTGCTGCCTTCCACCCCCCTCCCCACTGCCCGGCAGAGCCCTGAATAGGGAATTGGTTTTGCCTGCGTGTAGACCTCTTAATTAGCCATTCTTCTGGCTGGGCTGGGGGAGAGGAGGGGCGGGGGCAGCCCCTGCCCCCCCCAGCTGAGCCCTGGCCCCGCTCCTGCAGCAGCACAAAGGAGCGCAGCGGGCAGAGTCATCGGAGGGCGTTGGGGACGCCAGGACCTGTCAAAGCTTGTTTCCCACCTTCCAGAGCCAACCTTTTCTGTCCCGACCAGGAGACAGCCTGCCTTAATTGGGCTGAAAATCTAATCATTTGTACCTCCGGGCCTGGGAAGGGGGCAGGGGAGGGGTGCGGAGCCCGCAGTGGGGCTGGGAGGAGGGATGGAGGACGAGGGGGAAGCATGTAATGAGAAAAGGCAGGATGGAGATGAGGCAGGAGAGGGGGAGAGAGTCCCAGAAAGTGCTTCTGGAGGAGCTGAGAGGACAGAAAAAGAAATCTCTTTTTAAGAAGTAAATTAACAAGAGTCTCTTTGGTAAGAGAAGAAAACAAAACAAGTGAGAAGCTGAAGGCTGGAAAAGCAAACCAGCAGCAAAACACACGTGAGCCACTCCTGAGCTCCATCTGCTATCTTCACGGGTCCCACCGACATCCAGAGCTGAGACACTCCTGCACTGTGAGCACTGTGTCCACACAGCCTCACTCCCACCTCAGCATCTGCTTCACAGAATGACAGAACTGTTTGGGTTGGGAAAGGCCTCCAAGAGCATCCAGTTCAACCAGCAACACAACACAACCATGGCCACTAAACCCTGGCCCCAAGTGCCATGGCCACACCTTTCCTCAACACCTCCACCACCTCCCTGAGCAGCCTGGGACAGTCCCTGACCACTCTGGCAGCAAAGAAATTTTTCCTCCTCTCCAACCTAACCCTCCCCGGGCACAATTCCAGGCCAGTTCCTCTCCTTCTATCACCTGAGACTAGGGAGCAGAGCCCAACCCCAGCTGGCTGCAGCCTCCTCTCAGGGAGCTGAAGAGAGCAATGAGGTCTCCCCTCAGCCTCCTCTTCTCCAGTGCAACCCAACCCATTCCCTCAGCTGCTCCTCACAAGCTTTGCTCTCTAAGCTCTGTCCAGCTCAGCCCCCACATCTTTCCCACCTACCTGCTACGTTCAAGCCAGGTCTGCACAGTGAGGTCCAGCCCCAGGTCCCTTGCAGAGAGGCTCCCCTGCTTACCCCACGTACACCTTCACACCTGAGGCCTCCTCCTACCAAACCTGGCTGGTCTGGGGCAGTGTCAAAGTGGCAGCAGCAGAGGACAAGCCTGTGAGTAGTGCCAGCACATGCAGGGCATGACACTGCTCATGTCTTCTAGCACAGTTTCCTCAGGACTGGAAGTTTTCACCACCACTACTCTCAAACCACACCTGTTGAACAGGAGAACATTTGGTGTATCCAAAATGATGGACACACATCAGGGTTCCACCTGCACATCTTCCCTCTCCTGGGTTTTATATAAAGAAGCAATGCCCTCCTCACAGTTCTCTTTCTTCTTCCATTGAGGGCCCCAGATTTTCTTCCTTCTGCCTCCATAAGTGATCCAGAATTGTCTTCCTTTTCCCTCCATAAAGGATGCAGGATTTCTTCATTTTTCCTCCATAAAGGATCTGGAATTTCTTCCTTTTCCCTCCACAAAGGATTCAGATTTTTCTTCTTTTTCCCTCCATAAGGAATACAGAATTTTGCTCCTTTTTCCTCCACAAAGGGCCCAGAATTTTCTTCCTTTTCCCTCTATAAGGGATCTGGAATTTTCTTCCTTCCCCCAGAGATCCAGACTTTTCTTCTTTCTCCTTCCCAGGGAAAGGCAAAGCAAAGGCAATGCCCCAGCAAGGAGACTGCACATCCTGGCTTTGGCCCGTCCCACACACCAGCCTGCACATGGCACCATGGCCAACCCAGCAGCAGGATGGCAGCTGGGCAGACTGGCTTGAGCTACAACCAGGAGTCACCTGCAGTCACAGGCAACTAAGTCCAGTCTGCACTGTGACTGCTCCCACACTCTCTGCCCAGCAGCCCAGCCCAAAGGAGAGGTCTTGAAGTCCAGCAGTAGTTGTGCAACTGGACGAGCAGGGCAGATGGAGGCACCAGAGCAGTCTCAAACCATGGTGTGATGGACACACTGAGCAGAAGCTGGTCTGACACAGCAAGTGGATTCTGCCAGGGAATGCTGTAGGGATCCAGAGTAAAAGGGGTCAGAGGTGGAGACTCCAGCCAAGGGGACCCAGGGCAGAGAGAGACTCCTGAAACTGAGCCCACTGTGGTTCAGTGGGCAAGAAAAACCTCTGGAGTGCAGAAAACAGGGCAGATTGCCAGGGAAGAAAAAGGTTGAGAGAGCCTAGTTAAAAGCCTTGGTTGTGCAGGGAGAGTGGAGAGGAGGAAGAAATTGTTTGCAGTGAGGGTAGGGAGACACTGGTACAGGTTGCCCAGGGAGGTTGTGGATATCCCCTCGCTGGAGGGGTCCAAGGCCAGGCTGGATGAGGCTTTGAGCAACCTGGGCTGGTGGGACCTGTCCCCGCCCATGGCAGGAGGGTGGGACTGGATAAGCTTTAAGGTCCCTTTCAACCCAGCCTGTGATTGTATGTTGCTTTGCACAAGTCACCTGTGTTTGCAGCTGCAGGGAGCAGCAGAGCAGGCTGTGGTGGCTCCTGGGCCAGCTGAGGTAGCTCTGTCCCAGCCAGGCAGGATGGCACAGCGCAGGCAGTTGGAACAGGAGATCTGCCCTTGCAATACCCTTCCATTTGCTAGCAATTGGCTCCTTAGCAACTTCCTGAGCCAGGAGCAGTCCCAGCCTCCATGGAGACTGCCCAGGGTGAGTTTGTCTAATCCCTTTTCAAAGCCTTGTGTGGCATCCTGTGGAGGTGAGGTCTCACAGTGTAATTACAGTTTGTGTAGGACAGCAATGCCCTGGCACTGAGCAGAGCCCAGCGCAGGCTCCTTTCATTCATAACTTCTCTCTCTGACCTCAGCTTCCTGATTCCAGTGGAAATGAGTCAGCAAAATGCTGGGGCTCTCGTGTCTGGTGTCCTTTTATCTGGAGGTGTCTTTGGAGGCAAGCAGCCAGGGCTGACCTCGGTGGAAAGTCCTAAGACAAGCAGGATGCCTGTGCCCGGTGGGGACGGAGGAGGTGGGCTGGGTGGTGCTCCTCACCAGTGGGGAAAGGATCTGGGAGACCCTTAGGAGGCCAAGGAGAGAGACCTCAGGGGTTTGTAGTCATTAGGGTTCCTTGGTCAGCTCATGCCACCAGCTGGCAGCATGAAGCTTGGGGCAGGGAGTTGGTGGTTGCATGTGAGGTCACAAAGCAAAGCACGGTCATGAGAAGTGAAGTGGAAAGGCTGTGGTGGCGCTGGAGCCTGCCCCAGGGCTGTGGCAGGGGAAACCCAGAGCATCTCTTACCACGTTGCCCCATAGTGGGGCTGCCTTGAAGAGTGCAGCACTGGAGACCCTCAGGGGTTGGCCAGTGCTGGTGTAGACTCTCCTCTCTAACACTGCTACCTCAAGTGTCTGGGTTCAATCTCCTGTGAGTCAGGGGCCCATGCCAAGACATGAAAAGTGCTGCTTGAATAACCAGTGGCCAAATCTTTGCAGGCAAGCTGGAGTTACAAAACATCTCAGATAAGGTGATGAGCTCCAGAACAAGCCCCTGGAGTTTAGTGTTTATCCCACAGAGCATGTCCCCAGAGCCTGGCTCCAGCGAGGCTCCGGCAGGGCCAGTCTCCAGCCTGGTCCCAGTCAGGGCTTCAGAGCTGCTGGCACAGGTGCAAGAGTCAGGTTGATGTTGTCTCCGATTCCTGCTCTTATTGCTTCTGGCTTTGTGCAGGAGTCAAGAGTGCAAGAACACAGCAGGAGCCCTGGTGGGGAGATCAGGAGGGGACAGGGCAGGGACTGTGGCTGTCTGATGGCACTGAGAAGCAGGACTGTGAGTTCGCTTGGATAAATCAAGTTAACCAGAACAATGAGGAAGGTCCTTTGGCTCAGAAGGTCAATAAATCACTCACTCATTGGACAAAAACTGCCAACCCCCTGCTGCAACCTGGAGCAGCTTAGCTCTGGGCTTCTCATCAGTGCAGAGGGAAGGGCTGGAAGCTCTTGTGCAGCAAGTGCTGCCTCCCTGCCTCTTCTCCAGCAAGGACCTCATGATCCTCTCTGCCTCAAGATTCCTGCCTCCACATGCTGGGTGCTGCAAGTGGTCACCTCCTCACATCCCTGCTTCACCTTTACTCTCCAAACCAGTCATGTGCTGGAGCAGGAAGATCTGAAGGGTGCTAAGTGACATTTTAAGATTAATATTGTATTGCTTATTCTGTTAAATGCAGGTTCAGGGCAAGCAAGACTTGTCCTGCATTTAGCTCAGATAAAGCAAGCCATTTCCTCTGTAGAAAAGGAAAAGGATGGAGAAGTTTCTCTCAGACATCAGAAGATGAGATGACTCCTCTGGATGTTTCTGTCCAGTGGGTGAAGAGGAGATGCCTGCCCCATGCTGATGCTGAGGGAAAGCTCAGTGACGAAGCTGCAGGTACATTTCCCCCTCCCCAGTGCCCTCCCAGCCTCTCACAACTGGTGCTTGTGTCCCCTCTCTCCTGGTGCATATCCTGGCCCCCACATCACCCTGCAGCAGCCAGCTCCATAGGCAGAGGCTGCAGGAGAGTCACCTCCCCTGCTCACTGAAACCTGAGGTGTGAGAGGACCCTTGTTTGCTGAGGAACCAGGAGCAGGCAGCCTGCTGGGACTTCCTCCCCTCTGCCCACCACACAGGTCCTGCCAGGGTCTGTCCCTGCATGAGATCCTTGGTTCACAGGGCTCTGAGGGTGATGACCCAAGGTTTGTGGTTTCCTTACCACTTTGTGATCACTGTTTCTCCTGGTGTAGCCCATAGGCTGCAGAGGCATGAACAGGGGGGACTGTGGCAAGAAGGTGCCAGTCTCTGCCCAGTGATGTCCTGTGATGGCAACAGACACAAACTGGAACCTGGGAAGTTCCACCTTCACATGAGGGGGGAATTCTTTACTGTAAGAGTGCTGGAGCCCTGCAGCAGGCTCCCTGAGAGGTTGTGGAGAATTTCAAGACCAACCTGGATGTGTTCCTGTGTGACCTACCCTAGGTGACTCTGCCTAGGCAGGAGGTTTGGACTGGATGATCTCCAAAGGTCCTTTCCAACCCCAACCATTCTGTGATTTCTCACCTGGGAGGAGAGGCACTCAAGAGCCCAAACTCACACTGGAACAGACATTTCCCACCTCTCCCTGGCTCAGCGTTTCTCTTTCCCTCTTGCCTCCTCTTTGCTGCTGCACTCCGACATGTCCCTCAGGACAAAGGCCACGTCAAAGTGTCAGCTGTACCAAGGGCGTTTCTCTCGCTCCCTTTGTGGTCCCCTCCAGGGCTGATCAAAGCCCCACAGAAAGCCTCTGGATGGGGATCCTCTTGGTGCTGCATCTTCTGCAAGCGTGAGGATGGAGTGAGCAGGAGCCAAACACCCCAGGGCAGAGCAGCAGCTCCTTGCACCCACGAAGGGCAGCACGGGAGGAGAGGAGGAGCGTGAGGCAGGCTGAGCTCCGCCGCTCCTGTGTGTGAACCCCCTTGCCGCTAAGGTTCCGGCCGCTGGGGATGACTGACAGAGCCTGCTGGTGGCTCTGCTGCTGTGTAATCCTAGAGCCCGCTGGATTTGGGAAATCTCTTTCATTGCTTTAAAAAAATAAGCAAGTGACTAGACTGAAGGGTCCCGATTAACTGGGAAAATCCGGGCAAAATGCAAACACCTTCTCAGGTTCTCGCCCCTGAACCGTGCTGCACGTCCCGGGGGAGAGAGGCGAAGCCCCCGCTCAGCCTGCAGCCCGGGAGGCACGGCCCCAGCCCCACCGGCCACACCGCAGCCATGTGAACGGGTCCTGAACGCAGAGCCGGAGCTTTCCCCTCCAAGCGGCCCAGCCCTGGAGAAGTCTTTGCGTGAGGAGCACTTTGCAGGCACTGGGATGTGCTGCTGCTGGTGCTGCGAGCCCTCCCCTGCCCCGGCCGGGCTGTGCTGCGGGATGCTCGCACCCTCCGCCCCGCAACAGCTGCCTTCCTCCTGGGCTTTGTGTTCTTGGGGTCTGAAGGGAGAGCCACAACTGGTCAGGGATGACGTTATGACGTTGAGTTATTATCCACAGACAGGCTTTTTCAAACAGGAATTTAGGGAGGATTTGGCACCCACCCCCTGCTTCTGCCTGCTCCCTTCCCACGGGGTCCCTGAGTCACCCGGCCCCATGTTTATCTCTATGGGATGTGTCTCTTAGGGACAAGTGAAGCTGGAACTGAATCAAGAGAAAACAAATGCACTGGCAGAGCACAGCTGAGAGAAAGCTGCATGGGTGCAATATAAAATCCCCTGAGGGCTGACCAAAGCCTGTGGAAAGCTGGAAAAGTGCAGTTCCCACCAGTTTGGATCCAGGTAGCAGCAGCCTCTGCAGCCCGCTCTCTGGAAAGCTGTGGTGCTGCCGGGTGTGTTCTGCTAGAAGGACCTTTTTCAAACCTGTCACCTTGGCTCCCACAGCTGCAGTGCATGGAGTGTGCAGCCTGCAGTGAGCAATGGCAGGTGGAGCACCTGCAGCTGCACCTTTCCCAGCTGCCTGGGACCAAGGCTGTGAAAGAAAACCAGAGGCAGGACACCCAAGCTGTGTGTACTCAGTTGAGGAGCTGCAGCTCGGAGCTGCTGCGGCCTCACTACAAGAAGGTGCTGGACTGTGTCCAGAGAAGGGCAACCAAGCTGGGGAAGGGTCTGGAGAACAGGGCTGGGGATGAGCAGCTGAGGGATCTGGGAGTGTTTAGTCTGGAGAAGAGGAGGCTGAGGAGAGACCTCATTGCTCTCTACAGCTCCCTGAAAGGAGGATGGAGCCAGGTGGGGGTTGAGCTCTGCTCCAAAGTAACAAGTGACAGGATGAGAGGAAACTACCTCAAGTTGCACCAGAGAAGGTTTATGGGACATGAAGAACAATTTCTTCCCCTTGAGGGCTGTCAAGCCCTGCCCCAGGCTGCCCAGGACAGTGATGGAGTCCCTGACCCTGGAGGGATTTAAAAGCCATGTAGAGGTGGTGCTGAGAGATGTGCTTTAGTGGTCGCCTGGCAGTGCTGAGTTGATGGTTGGGTTCAATGATCTTACAGGTCCCATCCTACCAGACCAATTTTGTGACCTCCAGCACTCAGCCACTGAGGATGCTCCAAGCCCACACTAGGGTCCCTTGTTGGTCTGTGCACGAAGTGTCCATGCCATGAGGAGAGCCACCTGGTGACCAGCAGCCCTGCTCTGCGCCTCCTGGCTCCAGAACAGGCTCTGCCACAGTACGAAGTGGCTCAGAGCTGATCACACCCAGGGCCAGGCTCAGACCAGCCACTGGCTCCTCTGGTGTTAGGAACTTGCCCCTGCCACAGCCACTGCAGAGCTGACTCTGCTGGTGAGGTGAGACAGGAGGTAAGGATCACAGGGAGACCTTCACAGCTGAAGTATTTTCCTCAGGGTAAGCACAAGGCCATGTGCCAGCACAGGATCCCATTTTCCATCCCATGTCAGACTGTGCCTCCTGCTGCCTTCCATTAACTTCCCTTGGGCAGGGGCCCACGTCACTGCAGTGAGAAATGTCCCTCCTGGAGCTACATGAAACAGGAGGCAGCAAGCCCGTGGACAATCTCTCTGGCTGCCCTTTGCCCCTTGCTATACAGAAGGACCAGGCTTTGGCAGTATTCAGCCTTGACACATACTCTTAGGACTGCTCTGGCCACTGTTACCTCAGCTTGGTGGCTGATGGGCTCCTCAAAGATACAGAGGTTCCCTGTCTCCTGGTAATTTAAGCTACCCAGCCCCCGCTAGCCCTGCTCTCCTCTGATGCCCAAATCCTGCTAGGGTGAGCAGTGCTGGCAGGAAGAGATAGTTTTCCTTGGGAGAATCTCTGGGATGTAGCTCCCTAAAGCTGGTGAACAGATCAGAGTGTCTCTCTAGGCAGTCATCAAGCCTGCGCAGAGGGGCGAGCTAGGAGGCAGTACTCCAAGACCCCACAGTGTGCTGAAGAGAAAAGCAAGAGCCACTCCACTGCCAGGAGTCTCATGGGCAGGGCATCATCACAGCACTACAGGAGCAGATCTCTGCACCCTGAGCCACTCACTGGGGTAACCCATGAGGATGAAAAACTCAAAGAAGATGAAAAATCCTTGAAGATGGGGAAAAAATGAGAAGAACAAATTTTGCCCTGGCATTTTTGCTGTGGGTACAGCTCCCAGAGACACAACCCCCTTGCCAGAGGAGTGTGCTTAAGCTGCCAGGCTGGGGAGGAGAGTTGGGCTGCAGAGTGGCAGTTCACCCTTGGAAATGCAACATGGAATTCTCCTGAAGTAGTGGAACGTGGCCTCTTCTCCCAGGCAACCAGCAATAGAACAAGGGGACACAGTCTCAAGTTGTGCCGGGGGAAGTATAGGCTGGATGTTAGGAGGAAGTTCTTCACAGAGAGAGTGATTGGCATTGGAATGGGCTGCCCAGGGAGGTGGTGGAGGCACCATTCCTGGAGGTGTTCAAGAAAAGACTGGATGAGGCACTTAGTGCCATGGTCTAGTTGACTGGCTAGGGCTGGGGGATAGGTTGGACTGGATGATCTTTGAGGTCTCTTCCAACCTGGTTGATTCTATGATTCTATGATTTACTGGTGCAGCAGCAACTCAGCCTTTGTGGAGCTGAGGGCAGGAGTACTGCCTGTGTATCTCAGCAGGGTTAGCAGACAGCACTGGCCCTATCCTGACTGTCACCTGAGCTGGAGCTGCTTTAGGTGTCTCTCTCACATGGCAGTTACAGCCACAACTTGGTGTTCCTGGGAATATCATCATTGTGGTGCTGCCTTTGGCCTCAAGCCCATGGTGCTTGGCCATGAGCTTGCACCTGGACAAGCAGGCTGGCTTGAGGAGGGAGCTGCTGGAAGCCAGCGTGCCAGGGCTCTACAGGAAGGAGAGCCTGGGCCAGTGCTTGAGGCAGCAAAAGGCAAGTGCAAAGAAAAGACAAAGAGACGTGTGGGAAGTGAGCTGGTGATGATGGGCTGTAGCTGGATCTTTGGTCCGGCTGCAGGTGGAGGAAATTCCTCCCCGGGCAAAGGCTGGGTGCACTGGGCAGGGCAGCATGGCAAGGGTCCCCTTCACTGGCTGCCAGGTGGTGCCAGCTGCACTTCAAGGTGGTACAATGTTTCTCAGAGCAGAAAGGAAGGGGTGGCAAATTTGACACAGCCTTGTGTCACCAGGTTAGCCTGGGGCTCGTTGTCGGGGTTTGGTTTACCCTGGCAGCAAACGCTCTGCCTGGAGGGTGGCTCCGGGACTCCCTGAGCCACTGCTGCTCCCCAGCGTGGTGGGTCATGTCCCCAGGGCATGCTCCAGCCTTCTGATTCAGGACTCCCTGAGCCACTGCTGCTCCCCAGCGTGGTGGGTCGTGTCCCCAGGGCATGCTCCAGCCTTCTGATTCAGGACTCCCTGAGCCACTGCTGCTCCCCAGCGTGGTGGGTCGTGTCCCCAGGGCATGCTCCAGCCTTCTGATTCGGGACTCCCTGAGCCACTGCTGCTCCCCAGCGTGGTGGGTCGTGTCCCCAGGGCATGCTCCAGCCTTCTGATTCAGGACTCCCTGAGCCACTGCTGCTCCCCAGCGTGGTGGGTCATGTCCCCAGGGCATGCTCCAGCCTTCTGATTCAGGACTCCCTGAGCCACTGCTGCTCCCCAGCATGGTGGGTCATGTCCCCAGGGCATGCTCCAGCCTTCTGATTCGGGACTCCCTGAGCCACTGCTGCTCCCCAGCATGGTAGGTCATGTCCCCAGGGCATGCTCCAGCCCTTTGATCCGGGACCTTTTCAAAAAATAGCTGCCCTGAGCACTTCTCTCTGCCTCACACTGGTGTTGACAGCCACTGCCACGTACAGCATGACGTGGCAGCATTGCTCTGTGTCAACACATGTGGTGACAGATGTATGCCAAGCGGGCAGAGCTCTCAGAGCTCCATGTTGTTGTTTTTTAATGTTGGCAGTTGTCCAGGGATCATTCCTGGTCTCTTTGCTGAGGAGCATTGCCTTTGCCAAGCCCCCGGGGCTGTGCGGCGGGCACTTTGGTCTGGAGGGAGGTCAGGAAGATCAAACTGCTGGAGGGAGCTCAAGAACTGTTCCACTGGGGACTTTTCTTCCCCTTGCTGGAGGGTGAAGTCTCCTGCCCATGAGTGCTGGGCCACAGCAACTGATTGGCAGGGTGAATGTCACCAAAACCGATGGCTGCAGTGAACCAACCCTGCTTCTTCCTTCCTGTCCAGAGGAGCTGTGCAGAGAACACCAGCCTAGTCAACACAGTTCATCAGGTGGTAAGAGTTATAGTCACCAAGAATGTGTTGAGAACAACCAAACCTCTGGTTCAGTGCAACCTTTTACACCTCTGCAGCCTGCTGCACCTCCTACGACCTTCAACACCACCAGCCAAGCCTCTTGCTCAGTGCAAACTTCTACACCATCCTGGGCATCACCTTTGCTCTAGGCTTTAGGCTGCAGCAAACCAGATGTAATCAACACCAGGCTGTGAGGGAAGAAGGGAAGAAACCCTGCCTTTGGACTTCTTATATCATGGTGATGGGGTAGGTTTTTCTGAAGTGTTTGGGACATCTGGCACTACTGGAAGCATGCCAGGATTTGGGCAGATTGCTAACTGGAACCAGTAGAGCAATTGCTGGGCTCTCAGGGACACAAGGGAAATAGGAGGCCAGAGGCAGTGCTACTGGTATGGGAGACCAAGGGGCTGCAGCCAGCACACAGCACGGGGCACCCACAGAGTGAACATCAAAAGACCAGGTCCAGGCAGCTGATGACGACTCAGATGCAAGAAAATAGGGAGACATGGGGCCAGGAGTAGGGCAGGAAACCAGCCTGGATCAAAAATGAGCAAAGCAGCAAGGGATGGGGCACAATGTTCTGATGCCAAGAGGACAAAAGTCAAAGGAGCTTGAAAGGCAGAAAAATACCTCATGATGAGGGCAAAAAAAGGACACCAGGAAGCTCAGAATAGCAAAACACCCTACTTGGTATAGAGAAAATGTCTTTCTGAGGCACAAGTAATCCCCTCCCTGGGGCTACAGGGGTGTTTTTTCATTCCCATCAGCTCTCTGGCACATCTGAACTTGGTGCAGGGTAAGCACCAGGGCAGTGCTGGGCCCTCAGGAGCATGGCTCTGAGGTTTCACTGGCTTCTCAGAGGAGACCTTTGCCAAGATGCTCTCCATAACCCCAGTGGGGAAGGGCAGCTCTGGGAAGCTGAGGGGGTTTTGTTTGGCCTGGTGGCTCACAACTGTTGAGAAGGGAGCTGAGGGTGAAGAGGGAGATCCCAGATCTAGACAGATTTGAGCACCTGAAAGCAGAAAAAGGTGGCTGGAGCCACCTTTCTTCCCATCCTATTTATCTTCCCAGTCCCACTCCTGAAGAGAAACCTGTGAGCTGCTGAATAGCTTCATTCATATTTGGCCTACTGAACGAAGTAGAGATGAAGAAGACCTTTGATGAAAATGAGGAACACTGTGTGTGTTTGTGTGTCCCTGTGTCCGGCTTGTTTGACCCCTACAGTGACATTTTTGCCCCAGGAAATTCAGCTGAGTCCTGCCCTGAGCTCTGCAGTGCAGAAGTGCTTGCTGAGACACAGGCCAGCCCCAGGTCTCCTTCACTTTCTGCAGGTCCTGGGGCCAGGTGGCAGGAGGAGGGAAGGTGTTTGGGTGCATACAACTGCTCAGTCCACACATGCAACCCTAAACAGGATTTTACCATAGCACCTCTGGTCCTGAAAAGAACAGCAAAGAATTGGGGAAGGAGCCTTTGGACCCCATGGGCATAATTAAACCTTAAACTTCCTGCCTGGGGGCCTGTCTTTGTATTTTTTCCCTCCTTGCAAAATTCAGAAGAACATCAAGTGAAGAGCCTCATGCTGGCTAGCACAAGAACACAGCAGTTAGCCCTCCACAAGCTGCCCACTAGAAAGGCTGTGAGGGTCTCCCAAGCCTCTTGCAGACCTTGATGCCTTCCCCCTGGGACATTCCAAGCACCATTTCCCAAAGGATCTTGCCTCCAAAAGGGGAAACCTTCTGCAGCCCACCCTGGAGAGCCACTCCTCTCCCACGTGGGACGTGTTGAAGGGGGCATGATTGTGCCCAGAGCAAAGCCATCATCACCTGGCATGGGATAGTTCAGAAGCATGTTATAAAGCGCAAGAGTTAAGTTACTTGAGTTGGTTTGGGATCCTTCAGGATGAAAAACGCTGGCTACACGTCGGGTTGGATTATTGCAGTCACAGGCAGATGTTAATCTCCTCACCCAGGCTCACTGGGGCAGCAGTGCCAGCAGCAGCACACCTCACTGAGAGCTTGCCCCCTGCCCTGCGCTGTTTCTGCCCGGAGCTGCTTCTCTTGCCTGGGTTTGCTGTGTGGGTTGGGTTCATTCCCACGCTGCTGAGAGCCCCACCTTTGCCCACCCGGCAGCGAGGGAACGCTGCTCGAGTAACCAGGATGACTTCTGCCCAAACACTGCGCGTGTCCTGGGGGGTCAGGAGATCCGTAAGGAGAACGTTTGGCTGATAACAGGGAGCATCGAAGGATAACGATACCCACAGCTCCAGCAAATTGCTTTGAGAGCTAACGATCAAAGAGCTGGGGAGCAGAAGTGTGTCACGAGTAACTGCAGGGCGTGTGTGATCCAAACGAGGGAAGGAGATCTCGGAGCTCAGCAAACCAAGCTGGGATCGTGACAGCAGAATCCCAGAGCTACAGAACAAAGGCTGGATGCATTTAACCTGTGAGCTTTCACCCTGCAACTGGAATGGGCTGTGAGCAGCTCCTGAGCTGGTGCACAGCATCTTTGTGTCTCTGACATCCCAGAGATGCTCCAGCTTGATGCAGGCTCACAGCTGGATCTTTAATATCTCCATTTTTTGAGGTTTTGTTTTCTCTTTTTCCTTCCTGAATCCAACATTTGGCATGTCTGGGATGATGAAGAGACATAAAGCTGGGGAGCTGCTCTGTTCATTAGTTTGCCAAGCAGGCACAGCTTCGCATGCACTTTGGTCAGTGGTGCTCGGGTGGCTTGCTCCTTGCAGCCGTTTGCTCTGCCTGGTGGGTCCTGAGCACATCACGGTGAGAAACTGGTCCCACGATCTGTCTCACTCCCTCGTTGCCCTGCCTTGGCCCCAGTGGGTAGCTGGTTATCTCATGCCTTTGGGAGGGAGTGACTGGCATGGGCAGGAATGTTCTTACATACTGTCAGCCTGGAGGAACCAGCTGTGTGTCCAATTTCTGGACATGGTTCAAGTGTGAGCTCAGTGCTGAGCAATGTGGAGGTAAAGGAGGTGAGAAGGATTTGGGGTTTCGTTGTACTGATAACACACCAGGCTCTCACCTCCCCTGCTGGTGGGTCCAGCTCTCCACCAGGTGATCCCTGCAAAGGGATGAAGAGCGAGCCACTGAGTTAACCCAGGTTGCTATCATGCCACATCATGCTGAAGGATGCAAGGACACTTTCCCTCGGGACAGAGGGATGTTTCTGGAATGATGTAGCCTCCCTTGCAGAGGGGACCAAGGTGGTGATGCTGGAGCCTGACCAGTGATCATATTCTCACGGGTTTTGCCCAGGACAGGCTTTTGGGATGTGGCCATAGAATCATAGAATGGTTCGGGTTGGAAGGAACCTTAAAGAGCTCGTAGTTCCAACCATGGGCAGTCACCTTCTACTAGATCACATTGCTCAAGGTCCCTGCTCATCTCACCAGCTCCTCATGAAGCTGGAAGAGGTCTCTCGGAGGCATCGTGGGGTTCTGCGGCGGAGCAGAAGTGGAGGAAAGCAGGGGCAGAACGAGAGCCCAGCCACCCAGGAGGGCCGTGCCTGGGTGGGCGCAGCCACCGGACACCCCCTGGACTGAGGGTCGTTGGTAGGAGCCCAGAGCCCTGCCCATCTCCAGGGGCCAGGCCCCATCCCGGGCCGGTGCGGCTCGGTCCCGGAGGCGGCGGCGGCAGGACCCGGCGGGCGCGGCTGTCACTCAGCGCGCGGAGAAAGTGACAGCGGGGGCGGGGCGGCCGCGCGCGGGGCGCGTATTTAACTTGGGGCGGCGGGCGGCGGCGCGGCAGAGCGCGGCGGGCGGCGGCGGCGGCGGCTGCGGGGTGTTGCGTACAGCACCAATCCCAGCCGAGCTCACTCGAACCGAGCCGCACCACCCGAGCCCACGCGGACCCACCCGAACCTAGCCTAGCCGAGCCCAGCCCGACCCAGCAGCGGAACCGCGGCTGGATGCGCTGAACGCGGCGGGGACGCCCGGGCGCCCAGAGCATCGGCGGCGGCGGCAGCAGCAGCAGCAGCAGCAGCAGCAGCAGCAGCAGCAGCAGCAGCAATGGGTCGCCGGGGCTGTTGAGCGACGCCGAACCCGCCCCTGCCCGCCCCCCGACGAAAAGCCGCACGGACCAGCGGGCGCCGCCAGGGACCGCGCCGGGAGCTTCGCAGCGCCGGTGCCGGGGACACCCCCCACAACGCTTACACACACGCCGAGGATGCCCCGGGGGGCCGCGGGCCGCCCCAGCCGCTCGCCATGAGGAGGATCCCGGCCGGGCCGCGGGCGCTGCCGGCGCCGCCCGCCGCCGCCGCCGCCTGAGCCCCGCGCTCCGGCGGTGCCCGCGCAAGGGGCCGCTCGGACCGCCGCGCCGTGACCCTCCTCCCCGCCCCCTCGCCCGGGTTCGCCCGGCTATAAAGGAGGGTTTTATTCTCGGGCTCCGGTCTCACGCCAAACCCTGTCACACCGTCTAGACGAGCTGTCGTGGGGCTCGGCCCAGCTGTCACCATGGCGATGGAGACGACTCCGCTGTGAATTTTGGGGGGGAGCGAGCGAGAGCGGCGGCAGAGGAGGAGGAGGAGGAGGAAGGCTCGGTCGCCGCCGTACCCTGCCCTGTCCCGCCGCCGCCCGCGGGGGAGGCTCGGACCCCCCGGCGCTCTCGGCCGCGGCTGGAGCCGGCCCGGCGGGGAGCCCCGGGGAGCCAGCGGCCGCGGGGCGAGCCTCAGATGCGTCTGTCACACAAGCCCGGCCGAGCTATTTAAAGTAACGGGCCTCGCCGGACTTTTGTCTCTGCCTATTTATGAGTCCCCGAGAGCTGGCAGGCGCCGCCGGGCAGCGCTAGGAGCCGATCCCGCAGCACCGAGCCGGGGCCGCCGGGTCCCGCCCGGAGCATGACGGCGATCCGGGCGCTCCTGCTCTGCTCCTGCCTGGGACTGCTGCTACGCACGGGGGGCGGGCAACCCTTCCTGCGCCTGCGACCCTCGCCCAGCGACAACCTGCCCGTCAAAGACATCGTGGAGCACCCGGACCCCGAGTACGACCCTAAGGAGCAGGACTTGGACGAGAGGACTCTGAGGAAGAAGCTGGGCAGCCATTTCGACCCCGGTTTCATGGCCGTGGCCGTGCCGGGGCCGGCTAACGCCTCGGGCACCGAGGCCGAGGCGGCGGTGGCGGCAGCGGCGGGGCGGGGGCGGGCGGCGCTGCCCGCCGAGCTGCGGCGGCTGGAGCTGGGTCCGCCCCGGGGACCGCGCCTCAGGGTGGGCAAGAAGGCGCGGCGGAAGGTGCTGCAGTGGCTCTGGGCATACACCTACTGCCCCGTCCTCTACACCTGGAAGGACCTGGGCATCCGCTTCTGGCCCCGTTATATCAAGGAGGGCAACTGCTTCGCCGAGAAGTCCTGCTCGCTGCCCGAGGGCATGTTCTGCAAGCCCGTCAAGTCGGTCACCAAGACCTTCCTGCGCTGGCACTGCCAGGGCTGGTCCAGCCAGAAGTACTGTACCTGGATCCCGGTGCAGTACCCGCTCATCTCCGAGTGCAAGTGCTCCTGCTAGCCTCCCCCGGCCTTGCACTGCCGCCTCGACTCCTTTGGATGGCTCTTCTGGAGGAGCAGGGGGTTGTTGGGATGTTGTTTCTTTTATTGTTTTCCACCCCTCCTCGCCTCCCAGTGCAGACTCGGGGGGAGAGGAACCTGGTTTATTAATTTTTTTTTGGGGGGGGGGGAGGGGGAACGGACACACGACTTATTTTAATGTTATTTTATTTGAAAGGGGAAAAGCAAACCCAGGAACTGCAGGGCAGGCCAAAGGCACAGTAAAGCACTACAATCAGATGTCTATTTTTATACATATATAGCCTTCTAACAAAAGGAAAAGAAAAAAAAAACCTTAAAAAATAATTAAAAATAAAAATAAAAACAAAAAAAATTACCAGCCGTGTAAATAGAGAGATTTTAAAGGGGGAGGGAAAAAAAAAAGGAGGGAGGGGGGAGGAGGGAAATTGCAGCTGTTGTTTTTCTTTTCTTTTTTTTTTTTTATATTATTATAATTATTATTGTTATTATTATAATAATTATTATTTTAAAGACATAGGACCACATTTTAAACCCATCCTCACAGAAAGCTGACCACTTCCCTGCTGGTGGAAGGAAAGGCAAGAAATTTCCTTGTAAAAAGATGATTTGATCAAAAAGAGCAAGGGAGTGGGGTAGAAAAGAAGCAAAGGCAAGAAGAGCAGCATCTCTGAAGACGCTTATTTCTCTGTGCTGTGTTTTTTTTTATTTGTCTTCAGCCCTTGTCACTGACCTTTGAATTAATTTGCCAGGCTCTTTAGGGTTGGTTTGGGGGTTTTGTTTGTTTGTTTGTTTGTTTTGGGGTTTTTTGTATGTTTGTTTGTTTGTTTCTATGTGGCGCTTCCCCCCCACCCCCCCCCCTTTTTTTTTTTGAAGCGTATCGTGGTTCATTAAGGAGGAAATTCTAAAAGAGAAGTACAAATCTATGAAGAGTGGGATCGTTCTGTTGTGTGGGAATTACACATATAGTGGTGTAGAGATGTTAAAAGGAAATTTTCTGTGTACAGTTTATTTATTTTTAACGTTTGTGTATAGGAGAAAAAAAAAACCAAACAAAGAAGAAGAACAACAACAACAACAAAAAAAAAAGCTAGAGATTATGCCAGAAACTATTGGAAATGTTTACTTGAATATTCCTTTTAAAAACATATCAATGTAAATATGAGCTATCACTGATCAAAACATTTTTAGCAATAAACTCTTATCTTTGAAGGAAAAAAATACCCCTAAACCGTGCTGTGCTGCACCCCAGCTCCCTGGGAGACCAGCGGAGACCTGGATTCTTGCTGGGAGCAGGTGATGAGTTAGAGAGTGCTTTGGCTGGGCCACACTGGTGTAAATCACGAGTTGGTAGAGCTCCTCTGGACTGCCCCCTCTCCGGGACCCTGCTCTGGGAATTGGGGTTTTTTTTGTGCATAGAACCTGCTGGGGAGAAAAACAAAATCCAGGCTGGAGAGAGCTGGCTGCTAACGTATGAAAGAGCTGCGATGTCCCGGACAGGAGGTGTCATCTCAAGTCCTTGGGAGATTTCTGCTTCGCGTCGCTCGTCCTGAGCTCCCGCATGCTCCGTGGCTCTTGGATTCGGCTCTCCCGCTGGCAGAGGAAGCAGTCGAGGTTACCGCCCCAGCCATCAAAGCAACTGACACAGTTTGGCAGCCCCGTCTGTGTCAGAACAAATGTTTTTTTCTCGGCTGCCGCCACTAGCACAGGAGGGAAGGATGGAGACGAGCCCCGTGCCCAGCCCCGCTGCAGCGACGGAGCTCCGGGCCTGGCATCTGTCCCCTGCAGTGCGGCCAGGAGCGTGCTGGGGTCAGGAGGAAGGGCTCAGCCCACACTGCTACTGCGTGCCCTCAGCTTGCCACTCTCGTGTGCCAGGGCCGGTGGGATCCCGCTCTCCCGCTGGAGCCCATGGAGCCAGGGCGAAGCAGAGACAGGCTGGCTCCGCACGGGCAAGCTGCCTGCCGCCGGCTGGGGAGGAGCCCGGCATGGTGAGCGGGGGCACTGGCAGTGCGAGCCCACTCCCAACGGAGATCTGTCTGTTTGTCTGTCTGTCAGAGGGCTTGGAGCGGGGCCCTGACGGGCTGCCAGGCCGTCCCCCTGCATGCTCCGCGTGGGCTGCTGGTGCTGGAGGGGAAGGTCTGGCCGTTCCCTCCGGTGTCTGAAACGCGCCCGGCATCCCCGAGGAACAAACTGCTGCCCAAGGTCCTTGCCAGCGAGGAGCCAGGCTCCGCCAAGCTGTCTGCAGAGTGCTGGGGAGACCCGGTCCCGCTCCAGCTGGGCTCCCAGCGGAGAGTGACATGACACTGAGCCCATGGGAAGGCGCCAGGACCCTTTGAGGGGCTTGGCTCACATCCCTCTATCTTTCTCCGAGTGAACCATGGTCACACGAGCTCCTCTGGAGCAGGCTGGCAGAGCCTGGAGGTCACACATAGTCTGTGGCCAGAACAGGGAGAAAGCTTTTCTGGTGGGCACTGCGGGGAAGAGGCGTGAGGGATGGTGACATCCAGCAGCCAATGTCCCCACAGAGCCTTGTGGCCATCAACTTGGCCCCACATGAAGAGGCAGGTTGGCCTTACCATGAGTTCATCAGCAAGGGACTGGGAAGGGGGAGATGCGGAGGGCAGGGTAGAAAAGAGACCTTGGCGAAGGCAATGTGCAAAACATCAGGGGCATTTGGGAGAGGAAGGGGAAAGCTCATTTTGCAAGAGGAACAACATCTGTGGTGTGGGGGCCGAACATCTGTAGGAGGGAGCATGGGGGGAGGGCATTCTGGGAAAATATTTCTGACATAATCCCAACAGTATCTGGTGTGTTGGGATTTGGTTACAAATGGCCCTCTAAACGTCTTTGTGCGTTTTGTTCTGCTGGTTCCAGGGGCACACAGAGACCCCTGCTTTGTGCTAACCTGGGAAATAAACCACTGGCTGGGCTCAATGGCTGAGCTCAGTTGCGTGGGGGAGGCGGGGGGGGTGGGGGGGATTGGTGGGAAAAGGGGACAGCGAGATTTGTGTGAACTCCAGCGCAAACCAGCCTGAAAGCCGCCGTGCCATGTGCTGCAGGGAGGAGCGGGGCTGCCTCTGTCCTCCCCGAGGAGAACTCAGTGGTCCCGCTTGAGCCGACAGCTTGTCTGGAGGAGAATGAGAGCCGAGCGTTGAGGTGCTCAGCGCAGGCAGGGCCCGGGGAGCAGAGGGCTGCCCTGCGAGCTGTGTGCCAGGTTTGCCGGGCCCTGCTGTGCCAACCTGCCGCAGCACTCGGCACGCAGTCTCCCAGGTCACCCCGTGTCGAGGGGGCCTCTTGCTCAGCTGTCCCCCCGGGGAGGCGAAGAGTCGGACGTGTGACAGCGGGGCCGTGGGTGTGATGGGCTCGCCTCCTCTGCTGAGTCTCAAAGGAGCCAGAGACAAAGGGGAAGAAGCCTGCTCCTTTGGTGCGGTTGTTTCATTGTCTCCCCAAGCTGCTTGTGATTAAGGGACACACTGGGGAGGGGGGGGGGGGGGGCAGAATAGGGAGAACCAAAGGAACCCCAAAATGTGGTGGTGGGTGTCATTATCTGAAGATACAGGCCTTGCCCCTGTGCTCTGGGATGGTGGCCCAAGAGGATGGGCCCGAGGGTGGGTGGCATCCTCTAGGTTGGGTCACGCTTGTCATCGCGTTGGTGAGAGACGTGCAGGGCTGCGGCCACATGCTGACAGGCACACGGCACACGCCTGTCACATGCGCCTTGCATGGCTCCCCTGCCGATGCCAGGTGAGTGGAGGGACTGCTCGGCCCCTTCGCTCACCTGATGTCAGCAGGGGAACCATGCCCGTACCCTGCGAAGCCATCGCCAGCCACATGCTTTGCAGTCTTCCTTCTCTGCCCTGTGCCCTCTGTCTCTCAATGCTCTGTGTCCTCTTGTCTCCAGGTTTAGAAGTTTTAACCCCTTCTCACTTCCTCCCTTCTCTCTTGGCTGGA
The DNA here is from genome assembly GCF_015220805.1 of Pogoniulus pusillus. Taxonomy (NCBI): domain Eukaryota; kingdom Metazoa; phylum Chordata; class Aves; order Piciformes; family Lybiidae; genus Pogoniulus; species Pogoniulus pusillus. The sequence goes on along the minus strand of NC_087276.1, from coordinate 15,924,968 downwards.
TCATGTCCAGATCTCTTCCTTGTAACCCCTACAAATCCTGGCTTGCAGCAAAAAGCTCCTCTCTTGGGTCCACACAGGTCTCTTTCTCTTCCTTCTGCATGTCAAGGCCCTTTTGTCATCCAGTGAATCACTCCCCCGCACCCAAATCCCAGGTTTAGATGATTTCGTTTGTGTTGTGAGCTCAGAGTGGCTTCTGACATTTGACTCCTTGGGACACTCTTCCTTCTTCTTCCTTCCTGTGGCCTTTCACAGCCCAGGTTGGTTTTGGCACCAGGAGCAGGCTAACTCTTGTGCCTCCCTTGCCATGGGTATTTCACCCCCGCCTTGCTCTGTGTAGCTCAGGTCCCCTCAGTCTCCAGGAATGCAGCTCCTGTTGGCACACCAGCTCTGCCAGGGTGACCCAGATTCACAGGGCCAGAGCTCACAGACGTCTAATGCCAGCTCTGGGGATATCTGACTCAGGCCTGGGTGATGACCTAAGCCCATCACTCATCATTCCTAGAAAGACAGATGAACGGTCTGGAGGCAGTAACTGGCCTCCTCAAACTTTCAAGTCCAGGCTAAACTTGGACTTTTTTCAACATGCAAAATTGTGTTTGCCTCCTCCCCTGGCATGAGCATTTGCTGTCACTCACCTTCACAGCCTGGCATGACCACCAGGAGCTGTCAGAGGAAGCCATCCTCCTTGTCCACTCACAGGTCCCTGGTGAGCCTGTCTTGGTGAGTGCTGCCGGCCAAGGGCTCCAGGTGAGCTGTACCTGCTTCCTCCAGGCACCCCCAGCATCTTGTTCATTACTACAGTGAAAAACAGGCAACAACACTGATCTTAACAGCAGCAGTACAGCCCAGCTGACCACAGATGTGCCCCATGGGATGGGCAGAAGGGGGTGGTCTGCTTTTGTCACCTCTCCAGGGCTGCCAGGTGCAAGAGTGGGAGGTCTGCTTCCTCTCTGCAAGACCCACCTCAGGCTGCTTTTCTCTCTGCTCCTTTGCAGTTCTCCTCAGCCATGTTTCCACGCACAGTAAACCTAACCACATGCCCAGTCAATCCCTGGCAGAGCTGGGCCCTGACCCCTCACCAGCACACATGTGAGGAGATGCAAGGAGTATCCAGGGCTTTACTCCCCATCACTTCAGGATGTCAGAAGGACTGCTGGTTCACCTGCTGAAAACATATGCCTAAGCCTCCCTTCCCCCTCCATGATTAAAACCAATCATTGACAGCAGCATCATCCATAGGTACTCCTTGGCCTTAGCTGTTTGATGTTCTCCTGAACGCTGTCAGACACCCAGCTGAGGAGAAGGGACCGGATCATGTGGTGCCTGGGAGCCCAATCAGCGAGGCAGAGCCACAGAGAGCAAATCAGGACTAGCTGGGAGGCAGCACTTGTGAGCCAGCCATTGGCTGAGGTGGCTCTTTCAGGCAGCTGTTGAATGAAATGAATACATTCACAAAACAGTCTACATAGTTTAATTATTCCCTCTCCCCCAGGATGAGTCTGCCAGGGAGATACGCAAGGCCTGAAGCAGCTAGGTGGGGTGTAGGTGGTGCAGCCCTGCCCAAACCCACCATAGGAGCAGTGAATTCAGGGAGCGACTCTGCCTCTCTCCATTCACAGCTCCTGCTGCTCCCCCCGAGGAGAGGTTCAGTGGGTCACTCTGGCAACCTCAGCCTTCTCTCAACTCCCTCCAGCATAGCACGGACCACCACTGGGGTGAGGCAGGGCACCCTGCTCTCCAGCATCACACAGATGCCCTGAAAATAGAGAATAGTCTTCGCAGAAGCCCACGGTCCCAGGGATAAAAAGCATATGATGGGAAAGGCTTCTCCTTGCATCTGGAAGCTGGGAGTTGACACCATTAGTTGGGTAACTGCCAGATCTCGGGCACGGTTGCTGAGAGAGGGCCTGACTAGGTCAGCCACGTCGTGTACCTTGTCACTCACAAACATGGTGCTTGGAAACCAATTATCTCTGCACGATGGACAGCAGAGAGCAAGGTGATCAGCCAAACTCAGTGGCTACCTCCATTAGTTAAGATCTGGACTCTTCACCTCAAGGAAACCTTACAAGCCACTACAAAAAGCCAGAGCTTTGGAGCCAGTGCTGCCAGAGCTGCTGGGGGGCCCACAGTGAGGCCCCTGGAGCTTCCAGGATGGCAGTGCCACCCACAGAGCAGCAATGTGCCCACCACGCATTGTGCTGCAGCTCCTCTCTCTCAGCACTGGCTGTTGAGGAGGCAGCCTTTGGAGAGGTAGCAGGAGGCAGAGCTAAGCAGCAGGACTGCTGAGAAGGGCAGTGAGGACTGCATCTCTAACTACTAGGGCAAAGCAACAGCATTTGGAGGGCAGGCTCTGGGTCTGTGCTGGAGAAAGAGGATTGCTTGTCACGGGTGCTGACTCACTCTGAGGAGTCACGTACAGGTGTTCAAGTCCATAGACTTCTTGAAACGTTGTGCAAGAGTCATCAGATCCCCTCTGAGGCTGGCTGTTTCCTCAAGCATTGTTTGGTCTGCTTCCATCCCATTTACTGCCAAAAGACACTTTCTCTCCAGGAGATGGTACTAACAAAAGACTGGGCCTCCAGCCTTGGCTCTGTTTATCTACTTTATTGAGACAGGGACCATATTTCATCCTGGAGCTGAGATTAAGCACTGAGCTGGACTTGGTGTTCTGCTCTTTGACCGTATTTTAGGAAAGAGCCTTTTTTTGCCTCCTCCCTTCCCATCAGGAACTGCAGCTCTTGGACACTTCTTTGAGACAGAGAAGGCAGTGTGCAGGTCAGTGGCTAGCCAGGAAGCTGGGCTTTGCCACTAGTGATGAAGGACGTTGGTGAAGGTGTGTGCAGTGATGTGGTACCCAACAGGAGCCCTAGCCTGAGCTTCTACGCAGAGATGCCTTCATCCCTGGCTGCCCACCAGCTGCTGAAATGGACTGTGGTGCAGTCTGTCACCAGGAGCACAGTGGCTCTGCCTCCTCCCAGACATTGCTCTGGAGCTTGCCCAACAGCAAGCGGGTGACCCCAAAGCGGGCAGAAGTACCCCCAGCCAGGCACGGCCAGCAATTCCGAGGCTGGTCCTGCCCCTAGGGCTGTGCCATAGAGTGAGTGCCCCCATGCTGGGGTGTCCTTGGGCAGCAGCTGCGGCAGCTTGGCTCTGCGGCAGAGGGGTTTGTGGCAGACAGAGCCCTCGGCAAGGGGCTGAGCCGAGGCGGCGGGCAGCAGGCGGCGAGCCTACCCCGGGAGCCGAGCGGCTTCTTCTTCCCATGGCGACTCCGCAGGAAGCACGCCGGGCAGAACCTGGAAAGAAGGACGCTCTCCCCGGGGCGGTGCTGTCTGCCATCTATCCCAGCTCCAGGGCCGTGCCCCTGCCCCGCAGGAGCCCGATTCCCTGCCCCGTATCCTCGGCACCGGGGCTGGGAAAGGCAGGGTCGGGCAAGGCCGGGTAGAGCAGAGCAGACAGGGGAGGGCAGGGCAGAGCAGGCAAGGTCGGGCAGTGCTGGACAGGCCGGGCAGAGTAGGGCTGGGCAGCACCGGGCAGATCAGGGCAAGGCAGGGCAGTGTGTCCCCGGTACCCGCCGCAGGCGCTATCAACCGGGAGGAGGGCGCCACCTGGCGGCCGCGTCGGGCCAGGCGGCTGCTTCCCCCCCACCTCCCGCCGGGTTCTGCCCGCGGGGTCTTTCTCGCCCGGACCTTCGCACAGACCCTCTCCCCATCCGCACTACACCGAGCCCCGCCGGCTCCTGCAGCCTGGCACCCACTGTCCACTACGCCTCCCAGACGTGTCTTGGGTTGCCCTGGACCACGGCTGTGCCCGGACAGAGACCCGTGTGGAGACCCACGAGATGCCCCTGGGGCCTCTCGGCTCATCCCGCTCTTGCCCCAGGGCTCACGGTCTCGGGGAGCAGGAAGCTGCCGGCAGTGGCCCCGCTCTTTTGAAGGGAATCTGGCCATGGTGAGGAGGAAACAGAAGCATGGGCAAGGGAGCTGTGCCCTCCCGGAGAGCCTCAGGGCCTGAGGTCTGAGCTCAGGTGGGATGGACACACAGCAGCTCTCCGTGTCCAGCTTCTCACAGCCACTGCTGACGACGGAGGTCCCCTTAGACCACCCCAGCGTGGCAGGAGCCTCCTTTTCCTCCTTTTCCTCTGGACCACTGCAGCAGCAGTGCCTGCACTGGTCAACAAACAGACCCAAAGCCCTCTCCACAGCTTTCCTCTGGGCTGACATGATTTTTTGCTTCATGAGGGACTGTAGCATGTCTTGGATATAATAAAAGCTTCCCATGGGGACTGACTAAGCAGTTCTCCATCCTCCCGAAGGGAGTGGTGGATGAGGCACAACCAAAGATACCCTGCATAGAAGAAAGGAGATATCCTCCATGGATCCTCTGAGTGAAGTGGGATTCATCCGGGCCACTCCATCTCTGTTGCCCATACACCGCCTGTCTGTACACAGTTGTTGTCCTGGTCCAAGTCCAGCCCTGTTGTCCAGCACAGTTACTTCAATAAGCCTTCAAATTGCTTAACAAATGCCACACAAATGTTTAAACCCTGAGAATTTGTACTCTGGGCTCGCAATGTGATTTATCTTCATCTGCGCCTGCAAGATTTATCATCAGCCCCAATTAAGGGAACGGCTCTGCTCTTTAAAGTGTGGTTCCAGTCAAGAAAAACCCAAGTGGAGTCTCTTCTCAGGGAGCAGGACACATGGCCAAACCAGAAGGGAAAAACTGAGAAAAGGGGGTTTTTTTCTGGTTATTAAAAAAAAAAAGAAAGAAAGAAATCCTCCTGGTTTTTGGTCAAAAAATTGGAAGCGTGGCTGAGTTTAGAAACATTTGACCAAGCCAGGAGTCAGGAAAGGAGCTGTGAAAATTCAGTCAGATTTCTTTTTCCCCCTCTGTTCTTCAGCAGAATTTCATCTTTTGATGGCATTTTCTGGAAAAAACAAAAGTGCAGTGCATCTGCCTGAGAAGCCTCCACCTCTGGAGGTGTGGGTGTCTGATACACAGATGGCATTGCGTTGGAGGGAACCCTCCAAGGGCACCTTGTCCATCTTTCCCTGCTGCCTGCAGGGACACCTCCAACTACAGCAGGCTGCCCAGGGCTGCCGTGTAGTTGACCTCCTTCAGGGATGGGGCCTCAACCACCTCTCCGGGCAGCCTGTGCCAGTGTCTCCCCACCCTCACTGTGCACAGCTTCCTCCTGATGTCCACCTTAAGTCTCCCCTGCTCCAGTTTCGAACCATTGTCCCTCGTCCTACCCCCACAGGCCCTTCTAAACAGTCCCTCCACGGCCTTCCTGTAGGTCCCCTTCAGATATAGAGATCCTACTCTAAGGTCTCCCCAGAGCCTTCTCAGTGCTGAACAGCCCCAACTCTCCCAGCCTGTCCCCACAGGGGAGGTGCTCCAGCCCTCTGATTATCTTCGTGGCCCTCCTTTGGAGCTTCTCCAGCAGGTCCATGTCTCTCCTGTGCTGGGGAGGACACAGATGTCTCTGGGTGCTTACAGACAGGAGAACAAGAGCACTTGTTCATGTGCCAGAGCACGAGACGTGAGGACTTCATCCTGGGCATGGCAGAGCAGCAACGGCTGCTAACGAGCCCTCCAGACTTGCAGTTCCAAATCATCACTACCATGCTTCTGCCTTTCTTCTTGCTGTGGCACTGAGCTCCCAAGGGAGAAGCTGACTCTGCTATGCCTTGAGAGCCATTGGAGCAAGCCCAGGAAATCCCAAAGCTGTGGACAGCTTCTGAGAACATGGAGTCCTTCCTCCTTTCTTAAAAGCTCTTTGGTTTGATCTCTGAAACTGACCTCCAGCAGGGTAAAACCTCAAAGTGGGCAAAGCAGATGAAGAAATACAGGATGTGCCATGGAGTAATTGTCACTAAGACCTAGAGAAACCAGCTTTGGAGCCAGGTGGTATTAAGCCAGAGCCATACTGTTAAATGCACTTTAGAGGTGGGAAAGCATGGAAGATGGGCACAGAGATGCATGTCGGAGAGGAACTGCCCTGGGAATTGAATCTGTTATTGGCAGGAAACTTTTTTCAGACCAGACCTAGCTCAAAACCATTTCATTTGTCTATCTGTGCAATAAACCCGCTCACGATGGGGCATTCCAGAGGCTGCCTTCAGACAGCACTGGAGCTTTTTGATCCAGTTGGAACTCTCAGACTCTCTGCATTCAGAGTTTGGCACTGGTGTGGTTGCAGTGACACCAGGCAATAAAGGAACCACGAGGTTCTTCCAGGCTCAGTGGTGGATGTGACCCTCGCCCAGCAAGTGCCAGGAGAATGTTTTATCCCTCAGCAGCTTGCCTGGGTCAGTATTTTTTTCTCTCCACCAAAGAAAATCCTTTAAAATTAAGCCTTTTTTGTGCAGCATTTGAGGGCACATAATGAAAAGGATGTTCCTGCCTGGAAGCAGTGTGCTGTTAGACATCTCCAGCTATAGCTCTCCAGTCCGGAACAAAAGCCTGACCTTTTCTACCCACCATCTTTGAAGCTGGGAGGGTCCAGATTTCAGCCTCAGCAACAAAGGGCACATCTAAGTCTTGATTTAAAAGCTCTGAAACGACTCTCATCATCTGCCTGTCTCATCCAGCCAGTCTCACCTCATCCTGCCTCACCTGCAGTCAGGCACAGGCAGCTGGATCTCATCCATGCCGCCAGCCCAGCCAACCCGCGGGTGAGATCATGGGGGCCAGATGTCCTGAGCTGGGGGCTCAAGGGGCACTCTTGCCTGTTAGTACCCATGTCACAGAGCACAGCCTTGCAGCTGTGTGGGCCTCTCTTACTTCACCCAGTCTGATTGTCCATCCCACCCATGCAAGAAGCCATACGGGGTTGGGAAGAGGCCTCAGGACTGGCTTTTTCCTGAGGCTAAGCCAAATCCCATGACAAGAGAAGAAGCCCAGGAGATGCCTTCTTTCCCTGCCACCATCAGTAAGATGTTGTGCACTTGAAAGATCTGAGAGCAGCCCTGGCCCACTCTCTGTGCCTGCCGTGTGTCACCAGTGATGTGTGGTGCCAACCGTGCCCGTACTCATTGGCTTGGCTACATGACACTGGATTGGGTCACCCAGGGAGATGGTGGAGTCCCCGTCCCTGAAGGTGTTCATGAAACATGTGGCCATGGCACTTTGGTAGATGGTTGAACGCCCATGGTGCTGTTGGGCTGATGGTTGGACTGGATGATCTTGGAAGGCTTTTCCAACTGAAACAATTCTCTGATGATTCTAAACTGGGCAATTAAAGCCATGGTGCCACACACTGGGGTACTTGGATTGCTCTTCATGTTGATCCCAGCAGAACACTGCCTGACAGGTGACAGCAGGTCTGGGCAGCACGAGTGGCAGCAGAGCTGGAGCTCTCCCTGGCAGATGTTGCTTTGGCCCTTCTCAGCCAAGGCTTTCAGGAGCAGCAGCGATGGGCTGATGATTCTCTGACGGGGGATGGTGAGCAGCTGGCGTCCTGCTGCCTCTGTCTCACACACCGCTTGGCACGCAGGCAGCCAGGGGCTGAGAAGATGTGTCATGGCCAGTCTGAGTAGGGGAGAGGCAACCTTGCCGTTGCCTTTCCAGGCACTTCGGATGAGAGGTGATAAGCCACCAGCTGGCAGGCAGCTGCCAGTGAGGAGAGTGCCTGTGCAGAGGAACAGGCAATCTGCTCTCTGCCAAAGAGCAGTAGCTGGCAGTGCCTGTGGTCTTCCCTCATGTGGGGGTGATGAAGAGCAAAGTAAATGCTGCCAGCACCTCTGAGACACCAGGTGAAATAGAAGCAGGGTGATGGTATCTGTCATCTCAAGATCCCTCCTGTGCGAGTGGGCATGGCTGGGCAGAGGTGGGTGATGTCAGTGACACCAGCAAACATGATGCCCTCCTTACAGGGTGCATCACCCTAGCTGCTTCTCTTCATGCTCTGGAATCACACTTCAGCATCACAGCTCTGTGCCTTCACCCAGCCAACTAAGAGGTGCAGCCAGGACTGTGCAGGCATCTCCCCAGGACTCCCTGGGCCCCTCATAAGGCTGTCCCTAGGATGGGTCTTTGCCCATGACTTTGTTTAGCATTCCTAGGCTTTTCCTATGGGAGGAACTGCTGGAAGTGTGAATTTCCATGCCTCAGGACTGCTCCCTGGAGCATGTGTGCTCCAAGAGCCAGTGGAGAAAAGCAGAAGGTCCCTTCTCTTGCTGTAGGGATAAAGGCTGCCTCCTTCTCGTTGCACTGTCCTGCTGTGGGAGCTGCACCTCTCCCATGCCTCCTGGCTAAGGCTAGAGCTGTGGGGCCGTGAGGACCTCTTTGCTTTCAAGTGCACACACACAAGGGGAGGTTTTCACAGAATCACAGGATGTTAGGGGTTGGAAGGGACCTCAAAAGATCATCTAGTCCAACCCTCCTGCAAGGCAGGACTAACACGAGGGGGAATCTCTTTACTGTAAGGGTCACAGAGCACTGGAACAAGCTCCCCAGAGGGGTCGTGGAGTCTCCTTCTCTGTAGACTTTCAAGGCCCATCTGGATGAGTTCCTCTATGACCTGAAACAAATTGTATGGTCCTGCTCTGGCAGGGGGGACTTGAACTCAATGATCTCTTTGGGTCCCTTCCAGCCCCTAACATCCTGTGACCTTGTGATCTTACACTAGGTTTTGCTGTTGTCTGTGTTGCTTCTACTTCCAGACACCCCTAAGAGCCCACCAGACGAGCTGTTGAGGGGGTGCTAGAATCCAAAGCCTCATCCCAGGCTACGACTCTCCCAGGTCTGAGCTGCTTTTGAGACATCTGCCGCCCAGGGCTGAGAAGAGGTTCCCAGGCCTGCTCGGAAGCAAACCCGTGGCTGCCTGCTTGGCACCGCAGCTTGGAAGGGAATTCTCTTGTTTTTCACGAGCAGGCTGAGCGGTCAGCACATACCACGAGCAACAGTCAGAGGAGCAATAAATAGCCTACCCAGACCAGAAGGAGACAACCTGTTCAGACTGGACCGTTCATCCCAGGCGCCGGGCAGAGTGACTGTTGCTCTGCGTCAAGGTGGTCACGCCTGCTGGGGAAGAAAGCCTCTGGGCCAGCCCAGACCGCCCTGACGCCTTCAAGAGGCAGACATGGTGGTGGCTGCTCCCGTCGGCACGTCAGGAGGACCTGGTAGGCAGCCACCCGGGGTTGTCTTTGTTCCAGAGGGACATTTCACTCCTGCTCCCAAAGCTGTGCCAAGAGGTGGATGCCATCACTGCGGACTGGCTGGGGAGTGCTCCTCCTCCAGGGCTGATTCCCGTTTGGGATCACACCCAACTGTACTCCTGTGTTCTAACAGAAGTCCCAGCCTTGCTCATTCTCCAGAGGCTTTCTTAGTGCCCCCAGCACAAGAAGGACCTGGAGCTGCTGGAGAGGGGTCAGAGAAGGCCATGAAGATAATCAGAGGGGTGGAGAACCCTCTCCTGTGGGGACAGGCTGGGAGAGTTGGGAGTGCTCAATCTGGAGAAGAGAAGGCTTCAGGGAGACCTTAGAGCAGTCTCTCAGTACCTGAAGGGGCTACAGGAGAGCGGGGGAGGGACTTTAGAAAAGGGCTGGGAGTGCCAGGCTGAGGGACAATGGCTTTGAGCTGGGAGAGGGGAGACTAAGAGTGAAGATGAGGAAGAAAGTCTTGGCAGTGAGGGTGGAGAGAGACTAGCACAGGTTGCCCAGGGGTGTTGTGGATGCCCCCTCCCTGGAGGTGTTCAAGGCCAGGTTGGATGAGACTTTGAGCCACCTGGGGTGGTGGGAGGTGTCCCTGCCCATGGCAGGCGGGTTGGACCTGGATGATTTTTAAGGTCCCTTCCAACCCAACCCATTGTGCGAAAAAAAGCACCTTGAAAGTGCTACGTTTCTCTAGAGTTTGTCCCAGGAAAGGCTGGCTGTCCCAGCTGGTGTTTCTTTGTGGTCTTACAGCACTCCAAGGCTGCGGGGAGCGGCAGAGGTCCCGGGTAGCCAGCGCGAGCCCATCGCTTCGCGTTTCCCTTTCTGCCCCTTGAGTCCTGCAGCAGAAGCGAGCACCCAGGGTGTTCCTCCAGCTACAGGCCAGCATTTCCCCCTAGCCACCTCGTGCCAAGCATCCAGCATGGAATAGCCAGGGGTCACAAAGCGCTCTGAACCTGAAAAGTGCTAACTAAGAGGAATCAAGCGGCAGAGGAGTGCCATTAATGAATGCCAGCCGCGGTTATGTAACCCCTAATCGTGAGCCGCAGCTTTCGGCCCCCATTGTTCCATTGTCAGGCCCCATTATCTGGGAACTCTTCCCCACCGACCACAAGAAATAGCCTGGGCTCTGCGGGTTTGCAAACTTTGTTGCTGGAAAGCTTTTCATGCAATTGTTTCTGCCCCGCGCTGTTGCCTTCCTCATTGTAGGGCTGTGGGTGTGTGCGGTGGCCCACACCCTACTTCTGTTGCCCCAGGACAACTCTGAAAATGAGCTGATCCAGCTCAGCCAGTGTTTTTCCTAAGAATTCTCTTTAAAAACAACAACGTTCAAACCAAAAACCACCACCCCCTTTCCCCCTCCCCCCATTTTCTTGAAGTGAAGCTTGTGCCGGGGAGCGATGCTGGCCCTGCAAGCCCAGAGGGGTGAAGGCTGAGCTTTATCCTCAGAAGAGAGTCCCCACAGGAGCAGCAGTGCCTGAGACCAGGCCTGAAGAAAGAAGGGAGCGTGGGGCACCTGGATTGGGCTGTCAGAGTTGGGGTTGCTCAGCCTGGAGAGGAGAAGGCTCTAGGGAGACCTTAAAGCAGTATTCCAGCCCCTAAAGGGGCTACAGGAGAGCTGGGGAGGGAGTTTTGACAAGGGCTGGGAGTGCCAGGCTGAGGGACAATGGCTTTGAGCTGGAGAAGGGGGGACTGAGAGTGGAGAGGAGGAAGAAATTGTTTGCACTGAGAGTGGAGAGAGACTGGCACAGGTTGCCCAGGGCAGTTGTGGATGCCCTCTGCCTAGAGGTGTTCAAGGCCAGTCTGGGTGAGGCCTTGAGCAACTTGGGCTGGTGGGAGGTGTCCCTGTCCATAGCAGGGGGTTGGCACTGGATGATCTTTAAGACCCCTTCCAACTCAAACCATTCTATGACCCTGTGATCTCTGGGACTCATTTGGAGAAGGGCATCTCAGTGGTTGCAGGTCTGGGCTATCAGTCCTCCCCTTTGGGCATCCAAGCTTTCAACTACCCTACATCAGCACCTCTTTTACCACTGCCCACCTGAAGGTGAGCTTCTGCACGGTATTTCTACCCAGGATTCAACATGAAGCTCATCTGGCACCAGTGCAAGCTTGTGAGTGAGTTTTATCTCTCCTGATGAGCTAATACAGATCAGTGTGGAAGTTTTCATGCCCTAGTGAAGAATATGTGGATGTTCATGGCACCTTCACACTGGTCAGTGTCAGACAGACCATCATGGTGAACTCTACAGCCTGGGTCACGGCTGCCAAGGTTGGCTGGGTCAGACTGCTCAGGCTGGCTGCATCATGGTTGTTCAAGCTGATGGGTCATGGCAGTCAAGGCTGGCTGGGGCATGGCTGCCCAGTTCCATAGAATCATAGAATCAACCAGGTTGGAAAAGACCTCCAAGATTATCCAGTCCAACCTATCACCCAGCCCTGTCCAATCAACTAGACCATGGCACTAAGTGTCTCATCCAGGTGTTTTTTCAACACCTCCAGGGATGGTGACTCCACCACCTCCCTGGGCAGCCCATTCCAATGCCAATCACTCTCTCTGTGCAGAACTTCTTCCTAACATCCAGCCTAGACCTCCCCTGTCATAACTTGAGACTGTGTCCCCTTGTTCTGTTGATGGATGTCTGGAAGAAGAGACCAACTCCACCTGGCTACAGCCTCCCTTCAGGTAGTTGTAGACACCAACTGCAGACAGTTTGGTTAGACCATGACTGTCCAGGCTGGCTGGGTCATGGCTGTCCAGGATGGCTGGGTCACAGCAGTGCAGGATGGCTGAGTCATGGCTGCCCAGGCTGGATGGGCCATGGCTCTCCAGGGTGGTTGGGTCATGGCTGACCAGGCTCATTTGGCCATGTCTGCCCAGTTTGGTTGGATCATGGCTGTTTGTGTTGGAACTATTGTCATTTTCACAGGTTCCAGGCTACAACAAACCACACCAAAAATTTACTTTCTGGTCAGAATGGAAGATTTTACTGAACTTTATCTGGGTTTAGAAGAGAAATTGTCAATCAAACCCAGAAAAAGCTGGGCAAGCAGCTTTTGGTGATCCATTTCTGAGGCCTAGAGCTTCTCTACCAACACCACACTTGAAAATTCAGTGCCTTTTTATTCCTTCTTTCACTGACAATGACACAGGAAGCTAAAATTGGCAACAAGACCCAACCAAGACATTGGTGCCTTTCATTCACCTTCAGTGCAAACTTCAGCACTGGCTTGGGCACCGCTGTTGCACCTCTTCAGTATGAGAGTGGTGAGACCCTGGAACAAGTTGCCCAGAGGGGCTGTGAATGCC